>NC_072862.1:6230000-6830000 GCF_028858705.1 Grus americana | reverse complement strand
TATTGTGACTGAGTTGGATGGCTCTTCTTCTCAGATGTACCCTAGCCTGTTTATTTTCAGCTGCTTTCCATCTGACCTGAGCACATGCATTTATTTCTTTAGTGATGTTCCATCTGTACAAATGTGAATGCTGTTTTGGGTTTGGGTTTGTTTTGTTTTGCTTTGTTTTGTTTTTCATTTGCTGTGGAGCTGTGTTTTAATTTTTTTCAAGTTCATTCTTCCACATTCTGGACTTCATGGTCAAATGCCTTGAAAATTCATTTTCTCAAGCTAGTCTGAGATTTCATTGGAAATATTGCATTGTGCATGTAATTACACCTTCTTTCTCAAGATCACTCAATAATTTATACCCCATTAGAATGTGTTTCTATAGGAAATCATGGTTGCTTGACCAGCTCAATTATACTTTGTGTTCCAGAAGAATTTGCTATCATAAAACTGCATAGTAAAGCATTAAAAAAAAAGCTGAATAATTCAAGTATAGCTGGAAACTTTATATAAATTCAAGTAGTATTCCAACAGTACATAGTATCAAGTAAAATGTATGCTAGCTATATTAATACTTTCTACCCCTACAATAGAAACAATGGCAATTGTTGTATTAAACTATTCTAATGCTTCAGCCATTTAACCTTTTTGTAGAGTAGGTATTGTAAGCACCCTGTGTTCTGCAGCAAGGTAGCTAGCTGGTTTATGACAAACTGTTTTATAGCTTTTCTCTAAAAACCATTCATGATTTACGTTTTGGTTTTTTTTTTACTGAAACCATTGTATTTTTATGACATCAAAATAGTTCATAAGCATTCAATAGCAGACAGAGGAAACTGAGTGACATTCTACTAAAGGTGCCAGTAACTTTATACTTTCATGTATACTTTCAAAGACAAGACTTTAAAGGAGGTGGAGAGCTCATACAGGATGTGATGTATTTTGTACAATTGTACTATTCTTGTCCCAAGACTTTGAGAGGATTGAATTTGATTTGTTGGGAGGTGTTTGATAGCGATTCTCACTGTGATTCTTGGTAGTGGTGTTATGGTCTAGTGGTCTAGATCCCCAGGAGCTCTAACTGCTTTGGCTCAGTCAATGGCACATGAAGAGCCCAAGTGCACATCTTCTGAAGGTCCAGAAGAAGGAATGCTGTAATATCCTTAACTGTGGAAAAAAAATGGTGGGCTAAACTTTCCAGAAATAGTGGATGTGTTATTTTTCATTATATAGTTGCTGCACAGGCTCAGGGAATTTAAAAGGAGGAAAAGACGGTTGCAAATATTACACTAAACTGGAGAGCAGTGATAAGAAACTGATAGAAGAATGTGCCTTCCAGCTGCAATTTGAGGTAGCCTGCAGAAATTCTTGTGAATTCCAATTCCTTTCCTTGAGCTAAAAGAGGTGCATGGATTAGGAAGCATAATTCCTGTAGGCAAAAGAAGAAAACCTTTGCCACCTTGCTGCTGTCTGTGCTTATCTCTCTCTCTTATTATTCTTTCACAGTTTCCTTTTCTTCAGTGATACATCACCTCTCCAGGTAATAAATCATAGAATCTTTGTGGATAATGTCTTCATTTTGCATGGCAAACAGATGCCATAAATCTAGGTGAAGCTTAATAACTGGTATATGGCATCCTTCTTCCTGTGGATGGCAGAGACAGAGGATCCCATTTCCACTCTGCTTTCCCACTGGAGGAGAGACAAAACTTGTTGATCAACTATTTGGGTACTACAGCGATTGATATCAACCCTCAAAGAAAAAGCTAGGGGAAAGAGATGCTAATACTGGCCTCATCACTTCCCAAAGTCCTACTGGAAAACTCCACATTGTTCAAGGTTTCTAGAAGAGGATGGCATTGGAAACACTTGTACTTTGTCACTACTCACGTACCAACACTGACCCATGTGTTCTGCTTTGAGAACTGCCATTGTTATTTGGCACTTTGTGGTGTTATGGAGACCTTCTAGACTTTCTCTACCTGGAGCACTGTCACACAATGCGGATAGGTCTTGTAATGAGATTGTTTCTACTGAGTAAACCAGCCCCTCCTCATTCTAACCATGCCTGTGTTGAATACCTAGCTTACCTTCATGGAAGCCCTTCTGAAGAAATGAAAGGACTGTAATGATTAAGAGTGGTTTAAAATGGAAATTCTAGAGTTGGCTAGAGTAGTAGAAGCGTTTTCCTATAGAAGACATACATATGTCATCTCCATGTTCCTTGTCCCACCCTGACTACTTGGGATATTTTTGGCAGCCAGATAATCATTGTAGTATGAAGTGCAGGATCACAGAGCCATAAGCTCCCAAAGTGGACAGCTCTGAAACAGACAGCAGAAATTTTCTCTGAGCAGGAGTGGTAGTATCAGGCCCATCATACATAAGGCAATTACAGTGTAAGTTAATGAAATCAGATGCCAGCTCTGCTGATATAACTAGTTTCACAACCTCTAGCCTTCCTAGCATAACACAGAATAATTCATAATGGGACTGCACAGAACTCTTTCAATTAGATTTCAGCAGTGGAGCGAGTTATTTTAGGTAAGCAGAAGCATGCAAAGCCTGTAGGCTCAAACACATGGTAATTGAATAAATAGACTGAGGCTTTTGCTATCACAAAAAGATATTAAGAACTCAGTGTAAAAGATGTAAGAGTCTACCTCTGAAACACACCCGTTCAGCTGAAATCACCTAACTACACTCCATTCAAAAATCACACTTCCGGATGAGGGGAGAGGTTACCATTTCTCAGAAAGTCTCTCAGTAGTGAGGATGCCTTCAAGTGCAGATTGTGAGTGCAGCTGTAACTTTCAGATGGTAAAAATGACAAAAATACCTGTAACATAAAAAAAAAAAAAAGCTAATCAGTAAGCAGGGATTCTGAAGACAAACTCTTTCATGGATACTGCCTGTATCAAAGGTGATATTTCAGCATTTCAGGCAAGTATCAGAGCTAATCACATGAACGCAAGACAGCACAGGTGCTTGTGTTTCTGCATGGGGATTTTTGTGTCCCTGCACCCCGGCAACTGTTTTGCAATGCTTACTGCAGCCTCTCTGCCCAAGGGTATTGCAAACAGCAACTAAACATTGCAGCAGCTGAATGTTTCTTGGCCAGTGCATTCAGCACACGGACGTTTCTTCCTATCTTCGTGGTGGTTTTTGCTCTTTCCTGATAGTGACTACTGCTAGAGATCAAGTTTTTGTTCATTTTATCTTTCCCGTTATGATGGGAAATCTTTCCCAAGGAAGATGGCTTGTTCCCCAGCCAAATTACTTCAGCCAAGCATCTTTGATCCAGGGCTTTTATTCTGGGCTTAAGATGCTTTCAAGTGGCAAATCATAGATGAAGATACCAGCAGGGCTGACTTCTGGCTTGCTAATGGATTTGAAGAGAACAAGAGAACAAATTCAGAACTCTATGAACGGAGGAGAAGAAAGTCCGTAACTGCCCTTTCTTGACTGTAATGGTATAATGGAGATGAAGTAGGAGTGGTTTTATTTATAATACTTTTATACTATTTTTCAGAAATTGTTTATATATCATTCTCTCAGTTGGAGAAGTTGGCATCATACTGGAAAGAAAAAAGTGTGGTCCATTTGCAAGGAAACTCAATGGACTTTTGGTGTTGGCTTCAAAAAGGGAGAAGAAATTATTTTTACCTTCTAGGTTTGATTAAGAACTGCTTATAGTGAAATAGATTTTACACTTGATTAAGTTTAGTCAGTACAAAATGAACTTAACTGGCCAGATTGACACCTGGAGAATACACCTTGTGCTAGAGGGAATCTTCATCTACGTAAAGTTGATGTAGATAATTCTGTTATCTCTTGCTTTGGATCGGACATCTGTGAAGTTTCTGCTGCTGGAGCTACATTTTCTGGATGATTGGGGATGGGCTGAGACAATAGGGAAGGAAGGAATAGTCAAAGGAGAATCAATATTATTCTGCTTTGCCCCATCCTCAATTAGCAAAATAAGACGACAAGAGCACACTGGCTTACACTTAGTATCCTACAGCTCTAGAGCCATACAGATCCTACTCAGATTATTCAGCTCATGGTCATATCTGAACCATGAATGTTGTGATACATCTAGTCCATTTGATACTTCTGTTTTTCTTAATTATTGTAAAGAACAGACACATTTTCTTCAGTGCAAGGAAGAGCTAATGTCCTTTCCCTGGTAGAAATGGTGTAGGGCAAACTGATGATGTAAACTACCAAATGCTCTTTAAGATCCAAGTACTGAGAAGAGGATGACAAGGCAGATTTCTGCTGTAGAAAAGCAAATGCTAACTCTGCTCTGCTTATAAAATAAAAAAAATAATAAAAAAAAATCCTGTCTGAGAGAGATCTAGAATAGTATATTTTTCACAGGAATGAAGAATTATGGAGTTCAGCTAAAGTGTTGACAGAATAGTTTTTCGCAAGGTAAACCACTTTCTTTAGATAACTCTTGCTTTTTAAATTCCTACGCCTGCAATTATTTTCCTTTTGAGGACATTTAAAAATAAACCATCAAACAGGATATTTCAAACCCAACAAAATCCTGAACCAAAAGGACAAGATCCTGAACCTGAAATTGTGTAAAATAATATTTGGCCCATTGATTTAATAAAATTTGTCTCTACCATACTCAGGTCTTGAGTTAATTGGTAGAGTATGAAACTGGCTATCTCCACGGACAACGTCAAAAGCCCCCAGAATTAGTCCTATGGCAATCTAAACAGTCATGTTGTCCCAGAAAATTTGTTACCATTGCATGTTTAAAGCATCAATCACGGTGTCTGATACCACCCCACAGAGAATTTCCATTTTAATTTCTTTGCTGTGGTGTGGGATTATCTTTATAATAATAGTTGTGGCTATGTGTAAATCATTCTATAAAATTAAAGGGGATGTAACTGGACAGGCACAAAGTTTGGCAGTGCACCTTCTCTCATCACTCATGATTCAACAGGCATTACACTGAGTCCTGTGGTTAGCTGAGTGGATCTGTTGCTATTTGGTCATTGAAAATTGTAGTGCATCACCATCATACCAAATTACCAACAATTGACTGTTTTTTCCAACAACAGGGAACTGTGAAAGCTGTTTACTTCTTCTGTATATTGTATGACACTGTTTTATATGGTTTCTTATTAAATCACAAACAAAAGTCCTAGAATTCATAGTGTTTTGATTATGAACTGAAGTAAGAATTTTGTTTTTACTTGTGAGACTACCAGGGGGGACAAAGAGATCATCAGAAGTGCTTTAGGCAGCCACTGTGTACTGGTTTTCAAACCCAGAGGAAAGTCGTGTAGGTCATTATGCTAAAAGCTGAAGACACAGATTTGATAATGGGCCAGACTCTGAATCGCACATGTGGGTACCAAAGATGTGTCACTTCTGAGTGCTTTGTTTGGGAGACTACTTCTACCTTTGCACAAGTGTGAAGGCAGAGCCCCCAGTCAGTTTGTTTCCCAGAAATGGCAGTGGACTATGGAATTATTTCCATTGATTGTAACTCAGACATTTACATTCTCTTTTTCTTTCTTTTTTTTTTTTTTTATTGCCTTCCCTTTTGAAGAATTGATTTCAATAAGGGAAGCAGTACCATGAGAAGATTGGCTGTATTGAATTCACATTGAACTGATTAAAAAACATGGAAGTTATTAGAAAAATAAACATATTTCCTTTTCCATTATGCAATATTTCATCAAGAAATTTATTAGTTTAATATACTGTCTAAGTAAAAATGACAAGGAATATTATTTAGCATCATTGGAGAATAATTTTGGCGGCTGGAGAACATGTTTTTATGTATGCAATACCTTTGCAATTAAATATATTTCTTTATGAAAGAGATCATATAGTTTTTCACCTTATGTAGCCATTAATGAATAGTGTGAGGACAGTCTAAATCTTCATAAAGAAGCCTAATTTCATTTACATTTTTTCCAGATTATTGTAAAATCTTAGCTACTGAAGTAAATCTATGTAAGGGTTATTTGGACAATAATCAAGTGGTAGTCTGAACAGGCAGATACTAATCACCATTGCCATTGTGCAAAGCTAGTGTTCTTGTGCTGAAAAAGAGGTGCTGTAGCTGAGATGAGAATCTGTTTTGCAACCTACAGAGTAAGATAACTAAAAAAGTAATCAGGTGCAGTACACATGTCCAAGTGAAGGCCTAATTGATTTTCGAATCAGCAGTTCCTGTCTGTGAGCTGGTGCAGAAGCTGTGCCTCGGTAGTGCAGTCAGCGCTGCATTCTGGAGGAGCTGATGGCAGATAAAATAGAGACCCTGAGTATGAATAATAGAGGTTTTGGGGCCATTTTTGAAGGATGAGTTTGAATTAAATTCCCTTCAGTATTTTGTTGGGCATATTAATTCCTTCCCTTCCCAGATGTATACTGTTGCAATCTACTGTTAAACAGCTGCAGTGGGTCCTGCTCTAGGACAGGTCAAGTAGTCCCAGATCTTCTACCTTCCTCTTCCTGGTGTTATGAGGTTTAATTAATTTATGCTTCTATAGCACCTTGAGGTCCTTGAAGAAAAGATAGCATAGGATTGTATTCCCTGCTTCATTCCATTACTGGCCAAGCAGATTGCTTGGAAATGCAATTTGGTACGCACAGGTGGCAGAGCCTTCTGCCAACCTCTTCATCTGTGTGGTTTCCACAGGGTTGATCTTTTTCTTTCTCCTTTAAAATTTCTTAGTAAGGGGAGAAAAGAAGGCAGGTCAGAGAGATGCTTAATGAATGAGAACTTCAGTACATGAAACCTTTCCAAGGAGGTTCCATTCTATTGTCCATTGTGCTGATCAATTATGATATCTTTTTTTCTCATGGGCACTACTCCAGTAATAGATGATGGGTTTGCACAAATAAAAGCACACTTTTGATATAGAAAATAGATGTGCAGAGACTCCTGGTGTGGTGTGTGGCTTTGCTCTTCATTTTTGTAATATCCCAGCAAACCCATTTGAGCTATTTCTTAAGCACACTATAATCCATTTATGTTTAAGTAAATTGAAATTTTCCTGTCAAAATCTGTATTTCTGATGGTTCACTGTTATTTATTTATTTATTGAAAATTGTTGCTCTCAATGGGAAATACTATTTTCATGGAACCCTAAAAATATACATCCAAATTTCAATTCAGCTGAGCTGTGACCTTTTGAACCAAAGAGATTTTCACTCTTTGGTTCATTTTTGTTTTGTCATCCTAAAACTTTGATCACACTGATGTGATTTTTAAGTAACATCACTATGAAGATTGAACAGTATGGCTTCCTGATTTTCATTTAGATTGCAAATCGGAAGACCCTTTTATACCCTGCTTGTCCCACTCCCTCAACTTAGGCTTGGACCAGGAATGTGAACTTCTGTTTCATCATTCCAGTTTGTTCCTTTCACTTTCCATACACTTTCCATTGTTGACTCTGTTAGTGGTTATTAGCTGACACTGTTAGACTGGGGAGATGAGACTTTCCTGGTGAAAAAAGCGTAAAGAATCTAAATGACAGGGTTGTACCAGTAGTGTGGTGGCTGCGCTAACTCCAGCTCAGTTGTAGGTTGTGCTGTAATATTACAGATGCCTTGTTGTGATGCAGTGAAATTAGATCAGTGCCCATGGGCCCTACCACCGAACTGTGAAACAACACAATGTTTTCCATGTCTCTGTACCAAGAATATACACTAACTCTGTAGAGTGACTGAACTGTTACAAGTGCTACACAAGAGGAAAACATCATATCTGCAAAAAGTGCATTGACAAAAATTCAGGCAATATTTTACAACCAGTGCTGTGTTGTTACGGCTTTTAATAGTCCAATTTTGGACCCATTCAGGGTCTAGCATAGCATTTGGAAGCCATGAGCTCAGAAACAAGCTGTGTAATATTGAACCAAGGTCTGCACATATCTGGGGGCAGAGTGGGGTCCTAATCCTATATGAATAATAGCTAGAGGCACCATTCATGTATATTGATTTCAATGCAGCTTCTGGGCTGTGTAGCTGAATACTGTGGCTACATTTTTCCTGGGGACGTTCCCAAAAGAGCATACTGCCTTTCTCTTCAGACTGTAGGACAAGACACTTTGCTGACATAAGCCTGACCATTTTCTCTAATGTAGAATGATCTTTCAGTGATTTGGATCAGCTGAACAAATGACCTATAACTTTAACACCAATACTTGTTTTATATATCTGTACACATTACCAATTCAGAAACAAATATTCATTCATCTAAATGTTTGAAATCATCAGTCTCATGTCTATTTCACGAGTCTTTTCTTCATACTTTTGCCCTTCACTAGTGGTACATAGTGCCTGCATGTGATCCTCCCAAATGAAAAATTCATATAGTCAGTTAAACATTAGGTTTGGAATATTCATTATCATTAGAAGATAAATAAGGCTCCTAAAAGTGACTTTTCTTACATATTATAAGTATTTTTTCCATTGTTTCAACTGGGTGCTGAAGTTTGCTGGTTCAGAGCAGTAACACAGATTCTGCACATCAGCAGTGCTGAGGGACAAAAAAGACTGGTCTGCAGTAACATGGGAAGCAAGAAAACTGCCTGAGGAAAATCAAGCTAATTTAACCTCTTTCCTAATTTGTTCTAAAACCAAAGAGTTAATTAGTAGAGTTAAGTTTCTGGTAGGTGAAAAGAACACTTATTCTGCATAGACAAATGACAGTGTACATCACAGATTTAATTAAGGAGAACAGAGATAAGTACTGCATTGTATGCTAAAGTAATGTATACTATAGCAATTGATTACTCTGCAGACAGCTTGTTATTTTATTTTCCAATTTAAAGTGAAGATAAGAAATATAGAAGGATGATAAATACTTGATCTGAATTGTACCTTTTAGGGAGGTGACTGAAAGATAGTGAGAATGCTTATGTAAGAAATAAAGCTGCAAAATCCATGGGTGATGTAAATTGGCATATTTCCATTTAACATTACTGAGTGTTATTTTACACCAGTTGAGAATATAACTCCCAAGAGCACTCATAAAAAACTTTGGTATCTTCAAACCGCTCTGTGAAGAGCTGGACTTTTTATATCAGTGTGCAATGGCCTGATAAATCATCATCCATTTCTTCTGAGAAAGTGAGGGAGAAATGATTGGAAACAACACTGTTGCTCTCTGGAAGAAAGCTGTAGGGCATAATGAAGAGATGGTACCCTAATACCAGTCAGTCCTCAGCTTTTCAGAGCCTACACCTTTGTCATTTCTGCAGTTGTTGTAATATGTTCCCTCCTCCATTTTGATCTGGTGGTTGCATGTGGTGTAAGAGAGTGGGCTGTCTGCTGAGGTGGTAGATTGGGAAACAGTTCTGTCCCAGATGTTATATGACTTTCGCAAGCTACAGTGCTACTGGGTGCCTCAACTTCTTTATCAACATGCTCCTTCTAAGCTACCCTTTCTCTTTTCCCTCTCCTTTTCTTTCTGAAAGGCAGGATTGCTGTAGATGAGAAGTGGTCTGGTGTTTAAATTCACATTCAAATGATTTGTACTGGAGCATTGCCTCTGCCATGGACTGCTCATGTTTCACTCAATGACTGGATTATGTCCATGTTAGAGCAGACTAGATGTAAAAGAACAACAAAAACCTACTTATTACCAAATCAGCTGGGAAGGGGTAGGGCCACAGCTTCGGAGCTCTGCAAGATGGTGGTGTCGGGGGGGAAACAACTTGTGTCTCAAAGTTAACAGTGGGAATTTAGCCCCCTTATCCTGGTGCAGTATGCACTTCAGGATTGTGCAGAAAACACAAGGTTCAAGTTCTGCAGGAGGCAGAGAGCTGTGAGCACTGCTGGCTTGTGCACTGCTCTCGGAACCGTGCACCAAGTGCTCACTGGAATCTGGAATGCTCAAAGCATTCAGCTCACATTTCCAATGTAGCAGAGCAAAGCCAGACTTTACATGTGTCAAATTTATACGAAGAGAAAACTGGATTATGTGAGCTTCGTTATTCTTTTATTATTATTAACGTGTATGTATTGCATGTAATTGTGGCATGAGCTGATGTTAATTAATTCCAAATAGCCTTTTTAACTAGAAAGTTTATGTTGTATTTCATTACTGCAATAGGCTCTGGCTTTTCCAAGTTTCCTCAAAATGAAACAATTTTCTTTTCAAGTGTACATCACCGAAGTCAAAGAGACATAATATTCCCAACTGTATAAAACAGCCTGTGGCAACTAGGTTAGAGCTGTCAGTTTTACACATGGGGTGCCTGACAAACATATTATACATACAATTCAAGGCTGACCTTATACTGCACCTGAATTTAAATCTGTGTACTGCACGATGCTTTATATCCTAAATAGGCTGTTAACACCCTCTTGCAGCCCTTCCCTTTTATAATGGGCTGTAACTGCAAACTCTAAATTGTCATGAGCAGCAGCCAGAAGGTAACGCCATAAAATTAGTTAATTTTAACATAAAGATGCCAAATCACTGCTGCACACATTTGAAAAATATATTTTCTTTTAAGTAGTCGAGTGCTTGCAGATAAGAAGAATGTTCTATAAAAATTCACCATGTTTCCCAGTGTTTTAAAATGTCTGGTGTCTCCAACACACATGGAATAAGAAAATGGTCAGCTTACAGGACTGGGGACCTCTAAGACAGAAATTCAACTTTGAAAGAAGCTCAGAGAGTAAAAAATTATTTCAAAGATATTTTCTCCAAATGTTGCTTATGGACAGCTGTGTACAATGGGAAAATACAGCAATCTCTATGGTGTTAAGATACACCTTTGCTCAGGGTTATCGCACGCATCGTGGGGCTGCGCAGCCTGCGGTGCAGCTGAGAGGCCAGAGGCTGGTGCACGGTTGCGTAGCCTTTCCTGGCACGTGTGCCCAAAGTCAGCATGCATCTGGGCAGAGGTGCGGTGTGAGCAGGGGACGTGCCAAACACAGCCCTGGGCCCCTGCTGATGCAGAGGTGGTGAGCGCTTTGTCCCTGAGCTTTTGCAAGTCTTGTGAAGACTGTTTGTGGGCAACAGGCTACAGGCGGTCACGGCGTGTGTGGAGGGGATCTCTTGTTTATGTAGTGTGAAGCATACTTTGCTAAGCCATATTAGCTGAAGCAATTGGGGGTTTTTACTAAAACCTCTTAATCCATCTGTGAGATAATCTCCTCCAAACTAGAAATTCCTGGTTCTACTAGTTTGGGGATGCTGAGATATTAGCCAATGCTTTCAAAGCGTGTAGCTGTCATTTGCAGAGGATGAAATCTGGTGCCAAACTCCTGATGACTTCAGCAGGGTGAAATTTCTACTGTAACTTTAATGAGAGCACAGATATGCACTGCCCACAGAGCAAACCAGCGTGCTTCCTCTGCTCATGTGCTGGGGAAGTAATAATTTGCTTCCTCTCCCATTATGACTGGAAGATTTTCAAAGTCTTTGCAAGGGATGGTGTAACTGCAGCCGGGTGGGGGGGGGGGTGGGTGAGGGCGGGGGGGAAGGGGGTGGATTTGAGCAATTTACTGCAGCTCATTGTAAACTTCTGTAGGGTATACAGAAGGCTAAAAAGGGAGGACAGATGTTGAGGCCAATGCTTTGCCACTGCTCTACACATAGGCAATCAGGCATCAGTTTTGACTCTCTCTCTCCCCACACACCGTATGCCTCAGCCCCAGGCAGTAAGTTTTCAAAGCTCAAGTATGTGTGGATTCAACATGTCTCCAAAATGGATTCTGCCCACCTATGGTCACAGAGGGAAACTTTGTTTTTCTAGAGTAGGTTTAGGATGTTTGTGATACAGAATTTAAGCACTGCCAGTCCTGAATGCACTGGCATGCTTGCATCTCATTGTGTCACTTAGGGACAACTGGGGCAGGTCTGGAAAGTGCTTCAGGCTCTAAGTATTGTTATGGCAGGTTAACACTGCTGTAGTATCAGCACATCAGGCTGCAAATAGGAATGTGGAAGGAATCACAGAATCAAAGGGGATCCATCTGCTTACTCAGTCCTTATGGTTTCTCCCATGTCTGTAGCCCCTTCCCAGGAGATCTGCTCTATTAGCCCAGTGCTGTAACACTGCACACTTGGTAGCTATGTCCTTGCTCAAAATGCAAACAAATTCCGGTGCTTACTTTACAGCAGTATGTCTCTTATCTTTCATGTGCTTGCTGCTGCAGAGCTGTGCTGTGTGCATGCCAAATCACCCCCTCATTTCTGCTCAGAAGAACAAAAAAAAAAAAATTTCATTCAGTCAAGACAAGCTCAGGAGAGGTCCAGAGCAAGGAGTCTAATTTCAGACTGACCCAGGCGATAGGAAGGTCCAGGTCAAGATCTCAGCCTGAGCTCTGTAAATCAGGCTTGGTTTTTCAGCTTGTTTCTAATGCATGCAGGAGCTGGTTGGGTCTGGCTTCGTGCCCTGCCTCTGTGAGCTCATACCATGCCTGGCACCTTGAGCAACAATGGAAAAAACACAGCTTTTCTTGGTGTAAACAAATCGTCTTGGAAATGATTTCAGGCATTTCAAGAACTGTTTAGAAGTATCCCATTTCAATCTGTAGATTCCCTTTGTTATTCTCCTACATGGTCCTGTCAAGCACTATG
Source organism: Grus americana (assembly GCF_028858705.1). Taxonomy (NCBI): domain Eukaryota; kingdom Metazoa; phylum Chordata; class Aves; order Gruiformes; family Gruidae; genus Grus; species Grus americana. The sequence continues at coordinate 6,817,429 of NC_072862.1, read as the reverse complement.
ACTAATAGGTACCATTTCCTTTTAAATTCCTTTGGAAGTAAAATCCTTAGGATTACTGGGTTTGTTTCCTTTGATTTGGGTAGTTGCCACTCATTGACTCATGTCAGACTTTAAAAAACTGGCCGCTATACTTGCTAGAGCAAATGAAGACTAGGACATGGTTGTAGCATGTATATTGTTATAGTTAATGAAATTATTTCACACCAGTGGTGCTTTAGCAACAAACACTAGTAATTCATTGAGTGGATTAGTTTCTATAATTGATTGCCAACTTTCTTAACAAGCTTGTGCTCAGAAACTTTTAAACAAAAGACTCCTCCTCTCTGTCCTCTGGAGACATCTATCTTGTATGCATTATGAAATGGGCACAGCCTATTAAAGTATTCTTCCCTGCTTGGATGTGACAGATATTCTCAAAGGAACTAAACTCATTTCTGCACAATGTGCTAGAGACTTGAAGAGGTAAACTATAATTTGTCTTCCCTGAATAGCATTTCTCAGTTCAGCACCTAAGCTGGATCACCTTCCCATGAACTTTGCCTGTGGATGTTTATCTGCTGACCCAAAGCCATATGGATTTATTTTCATAACATACAAATCATTTTGCAGATAATTTTGAAAACAAACATTTTATTACTGATTTCCTATAAATTAGACATTGTCATTGACAAAAAATTGACTAGTTACACAGATTCTATTATGTTCTTGCATATTGACTTTTAATTATGCATTGTTAAATAAAACAAATAACAATGTCTTTCCCATCAAATGATAGGTAAAGTATGCAGTCTCTATCATGACTTATTTTCTTAGCTCATCCTCTAGATTTTGTGAGTTGCATGAAAATGCAGAAGTTCACAGTTGTGTTGGAAAGAAAAAATCATAGGAAGCCTCTAATTTTCTCTAACATTCTTACTTGGAATAATGCTGTGTGGAAGATGGGTTAGATGTTTGGTTGGCACTGATTTAACTGGCACAGGCAATTGGACTGTTTAAATTTGGTCTGTTTATCACAAGGAAAGATTTTTTCAAGGTGCCATTATGCTGTGTGTCCTCTTTTAGGAATCTACTTTTGTAGGCTGAGGTTTTGGGTTAGGATAGGAAGTTTTTAGCTGTCTTCTATGATCAAAGAGATAAAAAAGGTGTTAAGCATCAGTCCTCCTGGTAGGATTAGCATGCTGGTCTTCGCAGACATATACTAACCCTCAACGCTAGTAGGTAAAAGGGCAAGAAAAAGTAAGCAATTCCTTCTGGAGTTCTTCAGTAGCACATAGTTGTTCAAACAGCTTTTCCTGTGGGTCAGATGATCACTTAAGCAAAGTCATGGTACTGCCACTCAGGGAAGAGCCTTTGTCCCTAGAGATGAGCAGCACCAAAACGAAGACCCGTTGACAGTCCGAAGTGTCAGCTTCCCAAGTGTACATAGGCTGGTGTTTGCTGACTCAGCATCCCCCTGAATTATCTAAGCTTTCTGCTCTGAAGCTCAAAGGCACAAGATGATCCTGCAGGTCAGTGCTTCTCTGCATGTTCCTCACCTAATCCTGAATTTAGCTGCTTCCTTTGTGCTACACAGAGATATTCCCCCTTTGCAAAACAGGAGGGAGAAGTCACAAATACAGAGAAGTTAGTTTAGGAAGATATGTTAGAAAACTAATAACTTCTGGTAGCCTCTCTCTATATGGTAGAAATCACATGCATATTTCCCTTCAAAATAGCTAGTATCCTGTTTTTGTGGTTTCTAGCCCGTTTTTCCTCATCCCAAGATTCCTCTTGAGCCCACTGTCTCCCTGTAGCAACAACTGTAATTCCTCAATCTATTTCTAAAATATTGTTTAAAAGCACAAATAAAATTAGACTATTATGAGAATGTATGAAACTGTAGGCTCAACTACTTTCCCTGTGTTTTATCTGCAAATTAATCTGGAAGCTTCCCAGAGTTTACTTTAAAGAGTCCGGTTTATAGACATGCGCACCCAATGGAGTAGTCTGTGCTAAGGCATATGCTTAGAATATATGCATGGAATTGCTTTATGTCCATATAAAGTATAAATGTTGTTTTCTCCAGGTTGTAGTATCATGCTTCTAAAAATTGAAGGCAAAGGGTGCTGTAGTAAAATTCTGCCAACAGAATGAACAATGGTTATTATTACCTAAACTTTTTTTATTACAGTGTAAAAAATACTTATCTTTAGTCTCTGCTCACCTCTGCATGACATCAGCCAGGGAGGCTAAGGAGTCCTAAAACATTTCCATTTGCTGTTATATGAAACACACCAACTATTTTCCATTGCTCTCTCTGCCAAGCAAGCTGGTGACAATTAATTCTTTAAAAAACAACCATTTTTTCAAGTGGCAGAGCTGTTCCTTTAACAGCTCCTTCTGTTAGAAAGTTACTGGCACTTAGAACCATAATGGAGTGATTTCCCAAACCTCCCTTTGTAAGAGAAATTTGCCTTGTAGACATAGTGGGTGGGTATTCATACCCTCTAATTTTAAGTGAAGTTTAACTTGTTGCTTCTTTTTAGGTTCCTTCTGTAGATGATGAAGAGATGCTAACTTCTTCAGATATGATTCAGATCAGAAATAGACTAAGCCACTATCTGGACATACAGAATTTTTTCTAGGGACTGTAGAAGGTATATAGGATTACTGTACTTATTCCGCAGGCACCTTAGGTAGATCGTTATGCTGAGCTGAGCTGGGATGAAAGCAGGCTCCGCTGTGTGTCTGAGGAAAATAATAGGCTAAATTTATCCCATTCCTTGGCTGAGTTGGAACTACTCAAAGCAAGAATTAGGAATTGGCTTCTTGTTCCAGTGAGTGACAAGGAAAATACAACTTTAAACCCATTTGTAGTTAAGATATGCTGTTTCCATTGTACTAGAATCAGTTAACACCATCTTAAGTCCTGGCAGCAGGGAAGTACCTGTGTGAGCTGTGCATACATTAAAGGATGAAGTTGGAATGACAGAGGTTCAATTGAAATCAAGTCTTGACCTTCCAGAGTTGCAGTTTTCTCAGTGGTAAGAGAGTCATGCAGACAGTTTATTAAGACAATTAATTAGTTAGCTGTTGCCAATTGCATGTTAATTTACTATTAATAGATGTTACTGTGTAACTCCTGAACAAATGCAAGAGGAAATGGTGCTCTAGATGCATAGACATAAATGGTTCAATATCATTCTTGGCTGGAATTAACTTACTGCTGCAATCTCTGGTACCACAGGGAACGTGTATTCAGTGGTCAAATTCAGATGTGTACATTTCACGAGGCAGGCTGCTGCATGCCTCCAAGAGATGTATAAGACACAAAGAGCTGCAGATTAGCCATATATATAGCATCATATTTTTGCTCTAGCACTACGGCATATGCATTTGAGCTACAAATCCCAAGCTTGGCCCTTACAGCCAGCTAACCTAGCCAGGTGCAGGACATATATCAGCGAGAATAGCTATCCTAGGGCTATTGAAGGAAGTCTCCAAGAACTGGGACTTCCATGCCTAATAGTTTCTTTGATGCTGTATAACTTGTACAACACAGGTGCATTAAAGCATTTAAAAGCTGGATTCCCTGTATTTTTGGCTGTGCTTTTCTAAAAGTTGCAGCTTATCTGTGCTTCTACATACAACAGAAAACAATGGAAATATCTTAAGAAGTGGTCTCAAGAGGCTGAATCATAGCTCCAGCAGAGATATATACCACTTTTCCTTATTGACCTTTAATATAGTTTCCCTGGCACTCTGCAATCAATGTAATCTTTTCGCTATGATCATAATGGCCATTATGCTCAAGACAACAGATAGAAATGGAAGCAATATTAAATTAGAAAAATAGCTGAAGGATTTCTTTGTTTTCTTTATGGATTTCTGATTAGTTTTTTTCTTTTTTCTCTCTCTTTTTTTTTTTTCACTGAAGTAAAAAATATTTTTACACTGGAGCAAGTGGTTGGCCCCATTAATATTACACACTTTCCTCTGTTTCAGTATGTTGCCAACAGTGTAAGGTATTATTTAGGGAAAAATATAAATGCATAATAAACAGATCTATACAATCATTACTGAACTAAAATAGCAGTTAGGAAAGTATTTTTATTGTGAAAAATGGCCCTGTAAGACTTGCTGGCTATTTGTAATTTTGCAATGTAACTCAGATAAATTGGTGCCCAGGAGTGTGACATTTCAAAAGCTTGAAAATACACTACATTTTTCTGATACGCCATTTTTGTAATTCTGCTAGCTATTTTGCAGTAGCAAGAAGCAATTCCTCTATGCCCAGGCAGTTCAATTAGAGTGTTGTAGATGTTGTCAAAAAGACTCAAACATAAGTGCCCCTGAGCAACGGTTGCGATTTCATAAAGTATCCTGTGCCCCCTCTCCCTAGTAATTGACATTTCTGGTCAGTTGTGTGCAATGGTATTAACTAAATTTTAAAATAATGACTCATTTGTCTTGTAAACCGTGTATGATAAACCCTCCTATTTAAGGTTAGACGTGGATTTTTTGGTAAAAAGGGGTTAATAGATGAAGACTTCTGCAGGGGCAAAAGGGTCTTTTTCCATTAAGTGTTTCTACTGACAAAGTTCACCAGATTCTGGAGACGGGTGTAGGGGAGCCTGGTAATGTTATCTGCTTATCTGTCATTATTCATAATACAGATCAAGAGTTCAGGAGATATCAGAAATCCTTAGTGAATTGAGGCTGTGGCATAAGAAGGGGAGAAGTAGACTGGGCAGTGACGTGGCTGGCCTTTGGTGAAGTAGGAGTCCCAGCTACTGAAAGGCTGGTCAAACAGCACTGTACTTTGAGGGGCAGAATTTGAAAGCATCTGGGAGATCAGATGTGCAGACAAAAGCTTAATAAAATGTACAAACAGACCAAGATTCACAAGAGTTTCTCTTTCATCCCTCACTGGTTTAGGCATTTTTAGACTGTGTGGTTGTCTCTGATCATGTCTACAGTAGAGGAGGTGATTGGGCACAGTGGGAGCGGAGCAGTGGATCAGGGCAGGTGGTGCTGAGGCCCTCCATCTGCACGCTGTGCAGCTGGGGTGTTACTCAGGACAAGATTCAGGTTGGTTCCCTGAACCTTCCCAGTGCTCGTGCGGTTCATTGCTTCAAACCCTTAAGTTCCAGCAGGGGCTGGAGCACATTTGACTTTTGTGCTTCTGTATGAACCAGGCTATGATGCAGTAACTGTGGACGAGTCAGGGATTCACTTCTGCTCTGGATCAGATACAGCCCATTGCACCTTTAAGCACCTCAATGTCTCTATAGATTCTCTGTATAGGAGAAATGACAAGTATGGAGGTTTAAGAATTCAGCTCACTGGCAGCGCAGGAGTGCTGACCACATTGTATTTCAGACTGTAAGCAACAGGCTTCAGCCCTGATCCAAGGAACTAGCCATGGGGTTTAGGAGATGCAGCCCTTGGAGCAGCCTGCCTTTGGTCTGAATGCTAAAATTACTTGCAGGGCACCCACTCCTTATCCTCAATGCTACCCCAGTTGCCTAAATAATTGCAGTCTTCACAGCTTTTCCCTCTCTTTCCTTCACTGACTTCATGCAAAAGAAAGGTGATTTGTGCACATTTAGGAGAAGTGGATTTACTTCCTGCTTCTGCTGCAGTTTTCAGACAATGGCCTTGATTTTCTTGGTCTGAAATGGGACAATACAATGTTTTCTGATCTATCTATGCAGTTAACTTTGTAAGGATGAGAACATTTTCCTACAGTGTGTGCAGCTAATGCTGAACACAACAGGGTACTGATTTTGCAAAGCAAAGCACAAACTGTCTTGTTAACCCCCAAAGTCTTCTGAAGCCAAGAAATGGGAAACACTTTTTATAGGCGAACTATGACAAGCCTATTCCTATTAGTTTTCAGATTTTCTATGAGAAGTTTGCACTGGCTGCTATGAAAAATAGTTACTGACCAGTTGTCTAAAGTCCTCTTGATAACAGGGAACAGTATTATTTTTGCAATATGGAAATTGATTCACTAGTATGATGATCAGCCTTCATAGAGGTGCAAGTTAGAAATCCAGTCCCAGTGATAAATATCAATTGGGCACAGTCTGGTTTTGAAGCCTTTGAAAATCTCTGCATGTGACTTAACATCAGGGTATGAGAAAGCATGACTTGATGCAGAATTGGTACTTTAACCCAGAGGCTAAAATGCCATAATGCAGCATCATATGATGTTATTACTTAAGAGACATTTGAAGGCTTGGAGATGACAATATAAAATAAAATTATATGGTACGGTTTTGACAGTTTCAGTTTCAGGAATCAGAACACGTTCTAATTCTTTAAACGACAATTGTGACGTTTCACATTGAATCACTTAATCTCCCATTAAGTAGCTGTCTTATCCTATTTTTCTCATAGGTATTCACCCAAATGACATCAGCATCTTTGTCTAAATCAAATCAAACGCTAATACTAAGTTGGGAATTTGTTCTTATAGTATACTTTAGCAGGGGCTGCCCACACAATCTGGTACAAAGAAAAGACTAAACCAAATGCCCTAATTATAGTTTTTGCTACCACGTGCTTTCTATCTATCTCAACTTTCATTTGACCTTGAATTTTCCCTTAGAGGAAAATATTGTCATTTTCTGTTGACAAAAGCACAATCATGAAGTCTGGGGAAAAAAAGGCAACATTGTCAGATATATTGAATTAGAATTATAAAACAAGCACACAGCAATTCCTAAAATTGCTGTTGGCATATATTAAATATATAGTGTACCACTTGAAAATCTATTATCATAGGCTGCTGCTAAAAAGAGCAGTTATTGTTATAATCATTGTGCCTGCAGCCTGTTAAACAATCATGAGATGAGAAGCTTGCAGAAATTTTTTAGTGGTTGTGAAGGGTTAAGTCAGATTTTACCCACTAAGTCCAATTCAAAAAAGAACAACTTGCCCTATCTGGAATATATTCCAATTCAGCCTCTACAGATGTTGCCACTTATTTTATTATATTGTCTCCCCACTGTGGTTGGAGATCAATTTGGGATCTGTGTCTAAATCCCTGTCTAATGGGAGCTATATAAAGGGTCACAGAATATACAGACATTACTCTCCATCAGAGATAAAATCCCACCAAATCACCAAACAAACAAATAAACAAACTGCAACAGAGTTCCTCCAACAAAGTTATTCAGATGATAATAGTACTACAGAGAGCAGTTATTCTTATTGTTGTTATAATCATTGTGTCTGCAACCTGTCAAATACTGACAGGCGCCTCTTTACCTTAGTAAAAGGGAAACAAAATGATCAGATTGCAAAACTCGTAGACTTTGATATCTGATCATGTCTAGACAGCCTATGTCCCTGCCTCTTAAAGACAGTCGTCAAATGCTTTGCATCAATAATTTGATATGCTGCTGTTTTCGAGATGTTGAACATTAATGTCACCTCCTTGGGTCCCAAGTGTCTGCCTCTTCTGCATTCATTATTTTTAGATAATAATAGATACTTGCTTCTGTTTGGTTTTAATAATCATGCAGAACAAGCAGCTTCAATATCTGAAATAAACTGCTCCACAAATTAATCAAGTGCAGAACAAAGCCGTTTTAAGTATATGACAGCCAATAAAATCATTTGTGATGCATTATACAGTCTCTAGCCTTTTCTGCTCTGTGCTAAATACTATTGCCAGCTGCAGAGATAGAGGAAAATTTTATTAGAAATGAAAACTGAGAGTTTTTACCAAAGTGTAAAAATGGATTTTATACATTAGACACGATCATTTAATATAAGTCCTAAAATTTCAGAGGATTATTTAAAGGACTACATGCTTTGGAGAATTAAGAGAAAGAGCTGAAAATGGAATTGTGATCCAAAGATGTCTTGGATAGGTTAGATGCCTTGCAGGCAGTCATAGTGCAAATTTCTCACACTGGCAAATAGAATCTAAGCCCATCTTGAGTAGAACTGAACTGTTTGTGGTTGAACTGTAATGAACTTCCCTTAGCTCAGCAGCTCACTTGTTGGGCTTTTAAATTGTGTGGTTGTAGGAATTATATGCAGCATTTTTGCATCAGCCTGTCACTGCAAGAGGAACTGACCAGAGCTATCATTCATTTCTCTTTGTTTTTAATATTGGATATGAAAAAAAAAATAGTTGTAATATTGAGATAACTATTCCTCTTGCTTCTGAATACTCTTGGATTACTTTTAACTCTATCTTCTATCAGTTCAACAAATCTGTGTCCCTAAAGCATTTATGAAAATAACAGGGGGTACAAACTGACAAATTAACACTGATAGATATGCAGAGAAAGTGATGGTTTTGAATGTATCACATTGTAGATGTGAAGACCTCAGCACAGAAATGATCTCCTGAGTAAAATCTATGTGAGATATATAGAAGTTACTACACAGAATATTGGCTTATTGCACTCCATAGATTTGAAACCATCTTTCTTGGATGGCAGTGGAAAACTTCAATATACTTACATGAATTATAAATGATGTCTGATTCTCTTGTTGAAGTAGGTTCTGTATGTTTTTCTAACACAGGCCCTTCAGCCTTTAAAAAGCTGTTTTGTACATGTGCAAAGGCGAACGTTCTGCATTTGGAAACTTTTATTGTTGTCAATACCATTGTATAAATTGTGTACCCTACTGTAAATATTTTTGTTTTAATTGGGAGTGCCACAGATATTCCCTTAACATGGGAGTGAAGTCATGCCTTTTAAACAATTAGTTTAGAGATGGAATTGATTTGGAAGAAATAATGCCTGTGAAGACACAGTATATGAAACCAGAATTGATTCAAGATGACAATTCCTAAATAGTTCAGACATTTTGGTGCCTTGAAATGAACATCTTCTCTGTCAGTTCAGAAATATAATAATACACAACAAGGCAGATCAAAGACAAGGAGTCATCACTTTGCTTTTCGGATTCTCAGCAGCGATATGATTTACGTTCTGTTAGATGTCTTTGTATTGTTTTTATTTCAGAACAATACACTCACCCTGGAAGTGCCTATTGCTAGCCTGAGACATTAACCCTTTCTCATAGTTATAGTAATGGGGTCAGTACGTGAATAGCTGGGTAAAATTCACAAGGCTGTGCTAGACAAAAAGATCATTTAGATCCTACAGCACTATGAACTAACTGCTGCTTCTTGGCAGAAAGAAAAAAATATGTGTGGTCTTCATTTGGAGCAATCAGGATTCCAATTAATTCATCAAAACAGCAGAGCTTTGAAATTTGGCAGGCATTTCCTAAGGGCTGGATTCAGATGACTTTCCTTGTACTGAATAGTGCCATAGAGCCTTCACAGCCCTGTGTGAATGAAGGCATGTTGGCATAGCAAGGTGTGCAGGTCTTCACTCTGCTGCAGACCTGTGCCCAGGCACCGAATTCTGCTGTTCCCATTCAGAGGGGGCTGAGAATCAGTCTTAAAAAAACTGAAGTGTTGCACCTGGACAGAAATATACAAGCAGCTTCTTATTAAGATCAAACCCAAAGATTTTGACACTGCATAGATTTCATCACGATATTAGTTGAGTGAAGTGGCTGCTTGTAGTGCTGTATCTGTACTTCTTGGAAAGCATTGCCCTCAATAAGAATAGCATAGGACTGTGAGTAATGGAAGTGATAGGCAAGGCATTAGCCAGACTAACCTAGCAAAGGTCAGTCAAGGATAAAGAAAGCCTGGCAGACTACTTGATGTTAGAATTACTTTATGCAAGACGGACTTAATGGAAAATAGAATGCATTTCCTGAAAGAACAAGCTGACAAGGATGCAGTGAAAATAGTTATTATGTGTGCCAAGAACAGAAGGTGGTCTAGACTGGAGCATGCCAATGGGAAGGAGTTTTACTATGTTTCAGACCTATGCAAATGCGGGAAGGCTGTACACAGACTCCAGCAAATCTGAAGAATGTTTACCTGCTTAAAAGTGTTTATTGTCAGAATTGGGTTGCTCTAAAAACTGTCTGGTTCCAGCCCTGGCAGTGTCTGTCTTTCAGCCTCTCCAAAAGTAAATTTGAATCACAAACTAAATACATTTCCCTGTCTGATGGCACAACTCAGGTCATTATCACAGGTCAAAACGTAAGGCTTGCCCTCAAGCAAGTGTGTGAAGAGGGCTGTCATAGAGTCTGATCAGTTCAATGGCAGCCAGGCACAGTGTGACTTCATAGGAACACGCTCAGTGGTTTCCTGTGCAAGGGGTACTCACAGAGGGATGGCATGAGAGGTAAAAGACCTTAAAGCTACCTGGGGTCATTTAAAAAAACATGAGTTGCAAAAGGACACCTGACGTAGCTTGACACTGTGCCTGTAAAAAGAAAAACAGATTCAAATAAGAAGAAAGTTGCCTGCAACATCACCTTCTGTAAGCTCTGACAGAGCACTTTTTCATCACAGATCTCAAAGCATCTTAAAAAAGAAGATAATTATCATTATTTCTGTTGCATAGCTTGGGAAATCTAGGGAAAGAGGAAATACTATTTACCTATTGTCATGCAAATTTGAGTCTAAAGCTGGAAAAGATAGGTTTCCTAATTCAATCCATGCCTGCTATCTTGTGACCCTTAAGTCACAGATGAATGAACTGTAAAATACAGAAGAACAAGTTGATGAATATTTAAGCCATGTTTAGGATATCTGAATTGATATTTTTGCACCTTGATCTCTTCTTACTGTACCCATCTGCCTTTCATTTTCTGCTGCCTGTGTGCTATGCTTTTTTTCGTATTCATGATATAATTTAGCTCTGCTAATGTTTTTTAAGGAAGTTGTTCAATTTTTGTTCTGCATTCCTTTGATGGTTCTGTACCAAAATGAATTATAAATATCAGAAGATGTTGGGTTTTTTAAATACAAATTATAAGCCAAATTCCTTGCAGGAGCAGGCTGATTAAAATAACTAGAACAATGTCTATTTATCCTAGCAAATACTTTAGCTTTTATTACTAGTGCCACTATCCTTTTCAGACTTCATTTCGACATGTTCAAAGTCTTCATGTAGAAAACGTGCCTTTTCTACAATTTCAGACTCCCAGTGCTGTTATTTCTTAGTAGCAGAGCAGCCTGTTGAGTTGTCCTGCACCCTTAAAGGGAACTGATAGGAACTGATGGACTGTTGCAAATGCAGACACAGAGGAAATGTTTTTACAAAAGAGAAAACATGGAGTGTAATGTAAATAACTTGTCAGAATCTATTAGCACTCCTTATTTTAGTGAAAGGACAATGATCCATCTGATGTCACGTGGTATACTACCTATATATATAGCTGACATGAGAGCGTACACCTAGACCACCCTGTACCTTGCATAGAAGCAAGCCATTCATAGTTCAGGAATCTTTAATTAAAGGGCGTAGCATCATGAAAATAGCTCATCTGTTTTTTGGGTTTTTCTCTTCTGCAGCAATTTTCCATGAAATTATGAGGAAGGGAGATGAGCAATGTGGGCAAATGGGCCTCCAGCAGGTTGTTCTGCATACACTGTGTGGTGCATGTTTGCTTACTCATTGATCGTAAAGATATGATATGGATAGCTGATCCTGGAGGCATAATGGGTAGCAGGAGGCTGAACCTGGTCCTTCTCTCTGCACCACAGCAGTCAGTTATGTGTGTATGCCTCCTGGGAAACATGTCCTCCTCAGTCAGAGGAGAATGGTGAAGGTGGGACAAATTACACTCTTGTTTCAGCCTGCATCTGGGGATTGGGTAAAAACTAATTTTAGTATGGAAAATTTCTCCCAGAAAGCTGAAAAATATTCAGTTCAAATCCCATTTTTCCTTAGAAAATGAGCTCTGCTCATTCAACCAGTTAGAACACATGATGAGTTTGACAGCACAAATCCTTGTTACGTAGGCAGGCAGGTGCATCAGTCCTTTAGTTTGCTGTTTACTCCTAACAAACATACCGAAGGAGCACTCTGAACTGAACTTTGTAGCTGGATTTACACTACAGCATGATAGTGTACGTGGGGCTGGAGTAAGGGATAAACAAATCAGTGACCATAAACTCTGGGCAGCAGCAGCCACTCTTGTTAGTGAACGAAAGGCAGAAATTGAACTAAACCTTTTGTCACTTGGGAATGCAGAAATACTTAGCTGTATCTCCTAAATGGGTGAGACTGTAGTTGTAAGAATGAATGACACAAGCCCTTGACATTTGGAGTAAGCAAGAACATCTGAGTTCTTATCACAGATTTCACTGAAAGCACCTTTGATATTTAAAGTATGTGATCACCTGAGTCAAATTAGAAACAGATTCTCCCTTTTTTGGCCTTATTAATTCCTGGATTTTTCCCAAGAAATGACATAATGAATCTTGTCAGGTTCATGTGTTTGTGCAGTGCTAAATATTAGGGAAGTCAATACTCGATCATAACATTTAAAGAAGCAGTTTGTGATTCAACAAAATTCACCTTTAAGAAAAGCAAAAGGGGACTGGTTGCCTATGGGTTTATGAAAGAGTTACTGAAACTTCAGAAAAGGTTGCTAGGTTAAAATTTGCCTCTGTTGACAATAAGTTGATTCTGGTTCAGTACGACGAAGCTATCCATTAGGGTTCAGTGATTCTTCAGCCTTTTGGCAAGTGAGCAAAGACATCTGCTCTTCTGTCCTCCTGACATGCCGGCTAAGGGGACACACGTGTATTTCCTACCGCACTAGGACTCTGGAGCAGGCCTGTTTGTTCCACCTGGTTGGCAGGCTACTTGTGCAGTAGTCCATAAGCAGGTGGTATGGACTGTGTATGAAGACAGAATAGATGGAGATTTCACATTTAAGGAAGAAGAAAGAGCAACATTGGAAAGTGCTGTGGTGTGGGCAGGTAGAAATGGGGGTATGGTGGAATGGTAGAATTTGTAATTGGTCCCCATACTCACACAGCCAGGCATGGCAGCTAAAGAAATAGGATGTAGAAATCTCTGTGGCATATTCATTCATTCACTAAATATTCATATTTAAGAACATGGTTTAGAGGTCTCCTTCCATTTCTGTTGCATTTATCCTTTTGCATTAGCAAATGACTACTTTGCTTTTCCCATTATCCAGTTTGTCATCTTTCAACTATTTTCCTTTGTATTTTATAATGCACAAGAACTAAATACAATAAACCTAAATGTATATAGTGCAGAAAATACAAAGGATCTTAAATAGCTTTACATAAAATAATATCTAGGAGCTTTAAAACTGAGCTGCATTTAAGGCCGGAGAAGTCAGCCTAAAAAGATAAGATTTCAATTTTGTCTTAAATGAATTCACTGAATCTGCATTTCTCATGTCAAGTAGAAGCGAATTCCATAGCTCTCATGAATAGCAAGCAAAAGCCCTACAGCTACGAGAATTTAATCTGAATCTTTTATTTTGCATGTCTGGGATTTTTTAAAATACTTTTCTTCTCGTATGTTCTGAAATCTTTGTGGATTTTCAATTTTATGGCTTGCATGGTTATTTATTCCCCACAATTGTCCTTACATTCCAAAACACTAAATGAAACAGTCTTCTGGAAAAATATTGTTAACACAATAAATAGCTTTGAAATGACAGCTATGGTTCATTGGAGCAGAATACTTTTAGGTGGAAAAGTTCCTTGCTGTACTGCTTTCTCTTTGAGAAAACCTAGTCATTCAACAGAAGTTGTGGTACACATGATAAATGCACATGGATGCACTTATAATTATGCATCAAGCAAATAAATATAAATGAAGGATCATCCAGGAGCTTTCAGTTCTGAGTCTGCTGCTGTAGTCTAATATCTAATATCATTAACCTAATGCACAGTGTTCACACATGAGTGTATAGGAAGAATGATTTTATGACTAGGTTTCAGATCTACATTCATTCCTGCCTCTTTGGCACTGCAAGTTGCCAATGTCCAACAGTTCCCCCATCCTCTTTTTGTCTGACATTCCTCACTGACAAGCTTTCTGGGGCAATGGAGGTCTCCTCCACTGTGACTGTAGGATGTCAGAGTGGAGCTGAAATGGAGAATTTCCTTCAGAACTGTTGACATGACTGCAATAAAGTTAATGACAATGATAATGGATGGTAGATAGACATAACACACTAGACTGATAGTATGTTTCTATTGCTATGGTATGCTTCTCTCCTTCCTGGCAGTAATCAGCATGTAATCTCAGAGTATGCTTAAATTGCCATGAATACAGAGCTTATAAACATATCTAAGTGTTGAGACTGTTGCAGCCCCTATCAATGGGGTTTGTTTAACAAGCCCAGCAGCAGATCTGCTGAGATGCCTAGCATGAGGTGAGATGCATGCTTTTGTGACTACTACATTTTTGCTCCCTGGAACAGCTAGTTGAACAATAGTTTGAGGTATAGACTGAACTGAAAGGAACACATACACGTCTTTGGTGTGGCAGCCGTGGGCTAATCCATCCAAAGAGCCGACGGACCCTACTTAACTAACTTTATCTTTGCAAGAGAGAAATGTAGTAGCCAGTGAGGGGCTAAATTCACAGAAACATCTTACTTGTGCTTGTGTGTTTCCATTGATAGGCATGACTGCTATTAAAATGGAAAAAACTCCTCAGTTTCTTGTGTTATTCAGTCCAGAGAGGAGGAAACCACTTCCCCCTTTCCCCCAGGCCATGCACTGGCAGTGGTGGAGGGTGTTCAGTGAATGTGGTGAGGTTAGGGACTGGAGAACAACTGCTCTCTGCAGCATGCTTGCCAGGTACCGGCAGTGATCCAGGTAGACATTCGTGCCAACTGTAATGCCTTGCAGAGAGGGAATACTGCTCCTGGCATAGACAGAATATGTGTTAGGCACATGGTTACAAAAGGGCAGATGCACAGGACATTTTTCAACTTAGCTGGCTCTTCCAAATTTCCGGCAGCTGTTATTAATATTTGAATAACGTTACTACCGTGCTCCTTTTGGACTCAGCCAAGCTGTCTCCTCCAATTTCCCCTGTGCAAACTCCTGAGCTGTGTACTTCTTTACTGCCATCTTCAGCCTCCCCTTAAGTCAGTATGGGGCTGAAAACATGGGGACTATTTCCTGCTTATAGGCTACAGCAGGCTCGGGGTTGCTCTAACATCTGTTAGCAGGAGCCTCCAAATCCCTGCTCTCTCCCCCAGCCCCAAAACAACATCTGTTCTGGTGAGCGTATCCAGTGAGATCTAGACTCACCAAAGAGGACTCCAGCCTGCATGTAAGGAACAAACTGAACAGCAAATATGCTCTGTAAAGTGCAACCTTTTCCAGTTTTGCTCCTAGTAGGGGAAAGTCCATTGCTTCCTTTGGTTGCAAAGTCCCAAGAAAGATTGTAGGTGGGCAGAAGAAAGGACAGATGTGGTTCTGTGGCTTTGTCCTCATAAAGCCAAGATGGAATTCGAGATCACTTACAATATCTGTTGTGTAATTTTGTTTAAAAAGCTGCTAGCTGAACTTCTTTGCCTTCTATGGAGTTGCTAATGGTCATGAGGGTCTCCTGGAGTTTCCTAGAAGTTATCCCCTTTTCACAGAGAGCAGCTTAAGGCATTATAAAATGGTATCAGTGTGAGAGGTCCCTTCAGGGTGTTCATAGATATGTGGTATCTCTTCCTCTGTCTCTAGCCCTCCCAGCAGAAGCACCATGGGCTATTCCTTTGTGCTGTTGTAAAATATCTTTGGGTCACAGGTACACAATACATATAAGACTGTGTCTAGAATGTCAGAGCTAACACAGCTGAGAGAGAGGTAGGTAACTTGCTGCTCATCCCTTCCCTTTCCATGTCAAAGTTATATCCATCTGAGGCCTTTACAGTAATATCCATTATACCCTGGGTAGAATATAATGTTTCTCATCTAACTCCGTTCCTGATGCCTGACCTCTGAACTATACCTACATGGGGAAAAAAGTACCCAGAAGAACCTGAATGTCCAGTGCTAAATACCCAACACGTTCCAAAGTGGGAGAAAAAAAGGATCAAGCAGTTCATAATCAGTTCTAAATGAGAACGCTTTGCAGAAGCACGCACATCTCTCTCTGCAGGAGCGCCTGTCTGGAAGCAGGAGTATGTGATACTGCACCTGGGTGGGAAATGGTTTTCCTAGTCTGCAGTGGTTTCTAAAATTTTTAGAAATAATAATTCTGAAGTAGGATGAAATTGGAAAAGGAAAAATCCGAAGTGACTGAACATCTCATACAGGATCACTTAAAATCCTCATTTCAATCATTTTGAAAATACTGACAGTCTATTAGACCAGGAAATAAAACTTCTTGGCTAACAAGATGTTTGCTAATTTTGGTATTTTGTGTGAGTCAGAAATGTGTGGAGGGAAATATACTGAAACTAACCCCTTCTTGTGAACTGTTTCAGATTGCATAACTGACATTTGCCAATAAAAAAATGTTACATCAGAAAGTTTCTGAACATATTCAAAAGAAAAGGCATTAGAAGCTACTGCTAACACTTTCCCACACAGCATTAAAAGCCTTTGGTCACACTGGATTTTCACAATGGTCAACGTGATGAATGTCTGCTTTCCTGTTGCTTAACTCCAACTAATTGCAAGATAATCATGTTCTTTTATGAACCTGCATATTTCCACATCATTTACTTGATCATAGAGCTACACTGTCCTATTTCTTTTTATTTCATGCTTTCAGCTGCTTGGTGAAAGCACGATGATGGAAAAATCCAGCTCTTTGAAATGTGAGTATATCATCTAGAAATCAGTAAAAAAGTCATGTTTCCCTTGATAGCATTTTCACACCCACATGTATTCAAAACTCTCAAAATTTTCATTTTGGCTTCTGGAAAATACATTATAAGGTGAAAATTATGGATACAAAATTAGAATTGTGGTGTTCAAAATCTACAAAGTAGTTTGATTTAAATTATCCACAATTGTCTGTTTTTCTTCCTACTGAAAAAAAGCGTGTCACAGGGTCTTAGGATTTCCTTTGAGTGATGCTAAAAAGCCTTGAACATTACTTATTTGCTTAGTGCACTTTTGAACTGAAGCATTTAATGTTTGAAAATAAGCACTAAATATATCATAGTTAATTGGAGAAAAAGAAAATTTGGAAAGAATTTGAGCTTCTGTGACAGCTTAAAAGTTACACTGAGATGTGATTTTATTGTCGATTTATGAGACTCATGTTGAATTCTAATTATGTTAAATGAGCAAGATATGTTCAGAGTTATGGAAACTACTGTGAGACAAAATAACAGGAACAAGAATCTAAGTAATGTGAAGAAGGGAAAATCCTGCTTAACTAGCCTCTTTTGATAGCAGGTCATTCAAGGATTTCACTGGTAACAGTGAAAAAAAGATGTAGATCTTTTGAATTTTCAGGAAGTTATTAAAATTGATATGAGATCTAAGTAGTGTCTAAACATAAAGTTACAAGGATTTGAGTGGGGAATAAAAAGTCAAGGACATAATCCACTAAAGATTGAATGTCCTTTTTTGAATGATTCTAGTGATTTTTTGGGTCCAAATCTTCAGCAATATATCAATGATGAATCAAGGTATGGAAGGCCATGGAGAGGTGGTCCTCAGTAAAACAAACCTCTGCAGAGAAAAGGATATTCTTTTGCAGTGGCTTCAACTATAGCTTGTAGCTCTGTAATTGTGAAATGATAAGGCCAAAAGAAATAGGTGATACCTTAATATTCTGCAAGCTTCTAAAGACATTTTAGTGACAGAACCTCTAAAATAAAAACTTCCTGTTTCCACTTATCCCACATTGTTATATGTAAATCAGGAAGGGAGAGAAATGCTGTGGTATTCTCCAGGTGACAATAAAATAAAGCATCTATCTGAAACTGCCAAACCAATCCCATTTAAAAACACAAGCAAAGGGAAATATCACATTGAGAGTTTATTTAATACTTTGTAGAGACAGAAGTGTTGAGAGGAATCGATATGGGCAAAAGAGAATGAACTAGAATCTGACCTGATTTACAGTTTTGTGCCTTGTGTATCATCAGGTGCCATGTGGCGGCTTTTTACTAAATTTTTGGTCAAATAATCATTTTGGTGTCCTAGCACTAAATGATACAGGGGGAGTTTCGGTGCTCTGGCCAGGTCTTCCTGCCAAGCTGTACCACTCTTGAAGTCAGTGTAAAGTCTGCACTATGGCAGTGATGGGATTTCAAAGTTCCCTTACTCAGAATGCCTTAAGGTCCAATTTCTTCTGTGCAGGGTGTGTGTGTGATAAAAAGCATCCCAAGTCACTGAGAGATAATGAAACAGAGAACACTATCAGGAGTTAAAGCTTTCAGCTCCAAATGTGGTTTCTTTGTGGAGTTATTTCCAGTAATGACACATGGTGGGTGGTAAGTTGTGTATTCAGCTCCCCAATTAGTTGTCTTTGCATGAGCTCCACTTTATCAAATTAAGTAGAACAAAACTCAAGACAGATGCTACCTGCTGATCAGGATACTGCGGTACATATGCCATGTGAATGCTGTGACAAAACCACAGAGGCTGAATAATCCAGATTGTGGCTTTGTTACAGCTAGAGTAAAAACTGATACTGATCTAAGTGCCATCATCAAAATATCTATTCACTTGTCCTTGCTTACAGAAGTGGTCACAACCTGAAAACATTCAGAATTGGTTTTAGTACATCTTTCTTCAAAGCCCTTGCAGTTATTCCAAGGACTCCTGGTTATTTGAATATGCCAGCTTGGCATAACCCAGCTCATAGTATTTCTATCATCAAGGAATTTGCTGCAAAGAAAAAGGAGACGTGATACAGAAACTATGCTGGACAAACAGGTAGCGAGAAGTATGACATGAGTTATTCTCCATCTCATCATTCAACATCTTTTTAGGATGCAGCAGAGTCGATGTAGTGTGCCCTGTGTCAGTTCTCTGAACATGCGCACCAGTACTTCTCTTTTCAGTATGGCTTTGTAAATCCATAGAGCTTTTGTGTCCCTCTGTGTGTAAAGCGATTATCTGAGCCCACAAAGCTGGGAGCCTCTGCCATGGAGGAATCTCTGCATCTGCCTGTCCTGTGCCTAGCACAGTGATCTCAGTTGTTTTTTCCCTTATTGGTGAATGAAATGCAAGAATAGAATGGTCGTGGTGTTGCCAGTGGTTGTGAGTTAACTTTACAAATAAGTTTATACTATCTGGGATTCAAATCAGCTCCAAACTTTTTTTTAAAAAAAGTAGAACCTTCTCTAAAATTTGTTTCAGCAAAATGATTAAAGCATTCATCTCTCTGTCAGCACAGATTCTCCTTTCCATTGTGTATACATATGCAAACTGTTTAAACCACCGCTATGTCAAGGATGTGGAACGGAAAGAAAAGTGTGAAGACTGTTTTCCCCATATGTTGAGAAAAAGTCTGCAGCAGGCAGTAAAGAATCTGGTAACAAGAAAAGTATCTGAAGTTATGTTACAAGGTAAAAGACAAGACTGTGGCTATGAAAACAAACTAAAACAAGAGAAAGAGATAAAATACCCTTTGCTAGACAAAGTGATAGTACCGTGATGCCATAGTTTGTTGAAGCGTGGTGGTGAGGGAATTTTAGGGGTTTGGGAGCTGGCCCAGCTGACTTTGCTGACACTGACATTACACAAAGTTCCCTCTTGACTAACGATATGAAATGCAGCTCTGACCAGGAGAGAACTCAGAGGATGAAAGGTCAGAAAGTCTGAATTAGGAAAATGGGAGATTTTTATTACCCTGAGAAGGAGCAAGATGTTTGCCACAGTGGGATATATAGCCAAGGGAAGGAATCCCCACTCGGAGCTTTAACACTGGAGAGTTGTAAATAAATACTTGGAGAATATACTTCATTTGACATTAATAATGCAGTGCGTAAAGTATGTTGGATGTGCTTTAAATATTACATGTGAATCCCAGGCCTCTCTTGTAATAATTTTAGAAAATATCCATAATCTTGTCATTTTAACAGCAGAACAAGTTTTCTGGCCTTTTCATCTATCTTAGTGTATTAGGAGCTGAGAAATGTGGATTTTCTCCACATAAAAATTGCATTTACTGTTATTATTGCCTTTGCAGCTGTGCAAGTAACAATCTACTTAATTTTAGACAAGTAAAGTAAATTAAGAAAGGATGAAGACCCAAGCACAATAAAGCTGCTTTGGACTCATTACAAGATATGAACATAGAGCAAGTCTCATGTCAAATCCACATCTGGCATCAACAGTCACAGCTCCAGCCTCTACAAGAAATGCCTATAAACATCAGGGTTAACTTCATCTATCAATCAAAATTTGGATTGATTGGAAAATAGTTTTAGACTTTGGAAAACAACATTAACTGTGCAACAGGATCACTGAATCATCACTGCAAGGTTCTTGTCAACATGATTTCCACTGATATATTTCACAATTCAAAATACTGTGCATGCAGATGGAGACTACCCAGTTTTGTACAACATATAGAATGAGAAACAAATCTGATTCCCTTTTCTACTTCTACAATTTGCCCTAAATTAAAGAATAAGTAGTAAAGCAATGTATGAACAGGAAAAACAATTAGGGGAATTTTTTTCCCAGGGAGAAATGTTTATACTTCTAGCTAGCATCACTGGGACTTTTGAAGTATGCTTGCAAGAAAACAATTTGTTCTTTAGATATTAAAAGATACTCAGCCTGTTGCTGTCAACAATACAAGATGGGCAAGTGACACAATGCATGCCTGAGCTAAATGGATAGATAAAATATATATGGATTTCATTTTTGTTCAATTTATCCCATACCTTTGATACTGCTGAATGGTAAAGGTCATGGTGAAGGCTGGAGCTTTCCTTTGACATTATTAAAGCAGTGCTTAATCAAATTAATCTGGAATATATTAAAAGAACACAGTGTTGCTCTCTGACACCAGTCCCTTTCCCTCTAAACTAGGGACTGACAGAGATTCAATCTGATACAGAGCCATAATGATTATCTTCTTACCTTCTGACTATTCAGTTTACATACAGTTGTACTTAAATTTTCTCCTGTTTGATATGATCAACATGCTGTTTATTTACTTAGCTATCCACACTGATAAGTATATCTACTTAGCACTGTGGCTGCAGAGCAGCATTTCCAACATGAATTGTAATCATCCCATTCCAGCAGTGGTGGGGAGGGAGGCAACATCGGACTGGGGATTAGGAGAGCAAATTCTCATGTTTCTCCTGATACGGTGTGTAACTACATGCAGGTCACTGCACCTCCATGTTCTCCTTCCCTTTTTGTTTGCTTTGACGTGCTTTGAAGCAGGCATTGTCTCTTTCCTTGTGAGTCTGTGAAGCCCCTGGGGTGTTTTCCCCCTGATGCTACCTCTTGATCTTGTAAGAGGGGCCTGAGGGCACTGTGCTGATATTTCTGCTATGCTGAAAGTCCACATGGCAAATGGGAGGCTGAACAGGTCAAGCCGGAGGCTCAAACCAATATGGCTTCATTCCGCACCCCTAAGTTTAAATCTCACTGATGCCAGGAAAAAATTGCGCTCTTGGCAACCCAAGGGGGACTAGGGAGCTGTGCGACATGTAGCTTCTGCTCCATTTTGTAATCTCTAGAGTAGGGTGTGCTGATGGGGGGTTACAGTCCTCTTTACTCCTTTCTGCTTTATCTGCTCTGAGAATAAACAAATATGCTGCGCGCACACACACACACCCTGAAAGCAGAGAAGATTCTGGAGGAAGTTATTCGGTGTGGAAGTCATAAATCACACAAGAAATGAGTGTTGCTTCCATGGTCTGTGTTACATGAGGGCTCCCTTAGATAACAAACATTCCCGAAGAGAAGTTAAAAATGGCTTCCTGTGGCCAAGACTGCTAAAATACAACACTTTGCTGTGGGAGGGGGGGGCTCTGGCAGGGCTCCCATATTTAAGTTGTCACTGAAGGCAGGAGAGTGCACATGAAAACCCAGGGAATAGTAATGCAGAGAAGAAGAAGAAAGCGGGAAAGAAAAAAGAAAACCACACAAAACTTTAGCTGTTAATCACATCCCTATGTTGATAAAATATTTATGAGATCTCATTCAATTAATTAGAATAAACTATGTAACACTGCAGGAAACAAATTGAAAATTTAATAAAGTAAGTTCACTTCCAATTTCTTTTGAAGAAAGAAGCTAATTATATTTAGTTCTGTAATTATAACTTTAATTAAAATATAATGCAAAATATTTCATAAAGTGAAAACAGTTCCGTGTTAGAAAATGGAACCTTTAAGACAACTTGCTCCTCAGACAAAAATTCATAACAATTTCAAATGAACATTTTAATACACCTGTTTCTAAAATCTCTTCAGGGTAATTTTAATACAAATCCATCTTAGAAATGCTCATTAGTGTTAGCTTTTATTTAAAACATAATGTCTTACCTTTCTGCCTCTATCCAGAGATATTTCTTACTCTACGTTAGGGATGTGCATTTTACTTAATGTATTTAAACCAGAGATACATTCTTTATTTATACTAGCCTATTGCAGCCTACAGAACCCAATTTTTATTTAGAGAATAATTTCAAAACACATTGTAAAGTATATCCACATAGCAGCTGCCTTCACCTGAGCAACAAGCGAAGAGAGTGCCTCGGGCAGAGAGATCCAGGCATGCACAGGGAAATTTGGGTCTAGCAATATAAAATGAGAACACTGACAAAATGACCTTTCGTTGATGCTTTTGATGATGATTTAATAGCAACAGAGTCTTCTAGGCTTGTGTAAAATGAATTTGTCTTTAGGACTAAAAAAATAATTTTACAAATGATTTCTAACACACAGTTCACCAGGGAGTCTGGGATGAATGTGCTGTTTGTTGATGCTTCAGAGTTTATCTGAACAGTATTTGAAGTCCAGTTGCATTTCTCCCACTTTGTTGGATTCTGATTCAGCCAAGTTCATAAATATTTTCATTTAAGATAGAAGCTATAATTAGATGCTTAAATACATTTTTAAATAAGTGTATGTCATGGTTTAACCGCAGCCAGCAGCTAAGCCCCACACAGCCACTCGCTCACTCCCCCTCAGTGGGATGGGGGAGAGAATCAGAAGAGTAAAAGTGAGAGAACTCATGGGCTGAGATAAAGACAGTTTAATAGGTAAAGCAAAAGCTGCACACACAAGCAAAGCAAACCAAAGAATTCCTTCACCACTTCCCATCACAGGCAGGTGCTCAGCCATGTCCAGGAAAGCAGGGCTCCATCATGTCTAATGGTGACTTGGGAAGACAAACGCCGTCACTCCAAACGTCTCCCCCGCTACCTTCTTCCCCCAGCTTTATATGCTGAGCATGACATCATATGGTATAGAATATGTCCTAGCTGTGACCCCTCCCAACTCCTTGTGCACCCCCAGCCTACTCGCTGGTGGGTGTGAGGAGCAGAAAAGGCCTTGGCTCTGTCTAAGCATCACTCAGCAATGACAAAAACGTCTCTGTATTATCAACACTGTTTTCAGTATAAATCCAAAACACAGCCCCATACCAGCTACTATGAAGAAAATTAACTCTATCCCAGCCAAAACCAGCACATTCTCCACCTCTTATGCCATACCATTTACGTCACACTCAGTTTCCACATTAATCAATACATCCTCATTAACCACCATCCCCCCTTTCCATCCTTTGATATAATATGCAGATATCATTCCCTTAATAACCACCATCAGCTTTTTACCTGCCAGTGCTCAAACAGCAAGCTTTGCTCGATAACCATGGGAGTGCTGGAAGCGTTCCTCTGTCCTTCCCACCTACTTTTTTATTTCAGAGTGCTCTGTGTGAAATTAGATCAGACAGTCTTCTACACAGGGCCCACAGCTGTGCTGGGTGGTACTTAGCATGATCAGCATCACTGTAGAATAACACTAATTGTAACGACTAGTGGGTTATTTGACATGAAGACATTTGGGGTTTTGAAAGAGGTAAATTATATAGATGTTTGCCTGTGAGGGACCACCTCTCCCAGCCACAATAAAGCCCTTTCTCCCAAAGCTTTCCATGCTGGGCTTTAGTCTGACTTTTTGGCTAAGCCAAAAGTATGTTCTGCTGTCCTCTTCTGTTAAATAGTTAAATTCCTGTTAATACACAAAGGAAAAAGAAAGCACATGGAAGAAGAACACAGAAGAAACTTAAGGAAAAAAGATTACTTTATTGGTCTTACCAGTGTTAACATACATTAGTGATCACTAATGACATCTGATACAAAGGTGCTTTTTGCCTCTGTTCTTTTCTGGCTGGAGGAAGAGAGTCATAGACTTTGCTTAGCCTTAATACCAGTCCTAGGGACATAGTTTTTGCGACCATTTTGAGAAGGACCTTTGAGCATTAGACCTCAGATCTTTCTGACTTTCACCTGTGTGTCACTGCTATAAAGTTGCTTAACTATAGATTTTCAGTGCTAACAAAAACTCCTTCTGTTCTTTCTGAGCAGATCAGATGTAACAAGAGTGAATCAGTTATAGCAGTGTTAATTGAACAAAACAGGAACCGAAAATAGAACAGTTTGAAGGAAATGCTGGATTGACATATGCTGTTTTCGTACATTTGTTGAACATTATTGAGCCCTTCTAGTGCAGTAATCAGAAAGTACGAAAATATCTGGGAGTGTTTATTTGATAGAGTTTACATTACACAGCCTGCAATACAGCCAGAGCAGCATTTTGTGATCTCTCTGATCATACAGTTCGGTTATTTCTCCTCTTTGCCAAGGAAGTTGTTATGATCAAAAATGACCGCTGAGTGACCAGAGCTGACATTTCAAAGTCTGTCTAATGAATAAGAAGCCCATTAGCAATGGGAGTCCTCTCAGAGTGGATCAGAGGCTGCGGCACTATTGCTGAAGAAGCTGCGGAGTTCACTCCTTCACTGAGGCTGTGGCATTGGATGCTTTTATCTCCCACAGTCTCTAGTTTGCTCTGCCTGGTGAGTCAATCAAGGTGGTGGTCGTTCATCCCCTGCACCACAAAGCCCGTTGTCCTTCAGGCCCTTTTTGTGATGGAATTTCTTCATCTCAAGGAGAGCAACTACAGACAGAGCTCAGATCTAGCTCACTTAATTCCTTTTTGGCAGGACTGGGCTCTCCAGTGACATTTCAATCTCCCTGGAGAACAGAAAAACTAAAGATATGGGATGGCTGGACTCATCCAGGTGAAAATCAATACTGAAGTCAACGAAACTGAATCAGGACATAATTTGTGCAAATCAGTAGATTCTCCACTGAAGTTGTTGGAATTGCTGCCATGTCAAATCTAAATTAATGCTTTACTTTAAATTACATTATAATATCCTTACTTGCTACCATGTTTGTACAGACTCAATGTTAATCACATATGGCTTTGTGCCTTTGATCTGCAAATAAACTCACTGGACTGAAC
Organism: Grus americana; assembly: GCF_028858705.1. Taxonomy (NCBI): domain Eukaryota; kingdom Metazoa; phylum Chordata; class Aves; order Gruiformes; family Gruidae; genus Grus; species Grus americana. Next base: position 6,792,130 of record NC_072862.1, on the reverse strand, counting down.
AGGTCAAGCTATCTTAGGTAAAGATAAATTTTTAAGAAAAATCTTAAAAAAACCTGTACTTGATCCACACACAATTAGGTTGAAATTAAGGTTTTGGGTTTTTTTCCCAGATAAGGAGAAAGATAAAATCTATTCCCTTGAAAGGAAAGATTACTATTTAATGTTTTGTTCTTACCAGAAGAGCTCAACTCCCAGTGGCCCCCATGGCTGACCAGACTGAATACAAGGACTGAGTGTGATGAGCAGAGGGTCAGTTGAGAATTTACATTAAGTTAGCTAATATAGAATTACTTATTGTATCTTTGTCATGGTGAGATCAAATCCTCTAACACAGACAAGAATTTATGCTGTTTTTTTAAGTGGCCTAAAAGAATTAGGCACTCATCTCCAATTAATTACCTTTGCAGAAAGTGTGGTTTATATTCTTATTTCTGTTGGTACTGTAGTACACTGTAGAAACTATCTGTGGGTGAAGATTTTCTTCTGCTGGGTATTAGGGTTATGATTTTCAAAGTCAGGGACCCTTCCGAGGTGTTTGCAACCTAAATATCATCTCTAATCTAAATATAATACATTGTGAGGTCTGCCATGAATCTGCTGTACAACTATTTTTTCTTTCTGTGCATCTCTCTCTGCTCTGATCTTCTGCCTGTCTGTTTTATGTAACTTCTACACCCTGTTGTGGGAATTAACCTTTCTGGTATGTCTATATAGTACCTAGTATAAAGGGGTGTTAATCTCAGTGGGGGCCTTTGGACAGTATCATCTTGCAAGTAAGAATTTAATCTGTAACATGTCTGACCTTGTTGTTATCAATGCTTCCATGCATCCAAAGAAAAACTAATAACAAAGGGAAACAGACTCAGTTGTCATACAAGAGATGTGAATACTTAAATAGCTGCCTGCTCTCTTTCATATTTTTAAGACTTAAATGTTCATGGGTTTTTTCCCCTTGCCTATGTTAAATGAAAACATCTTTACTTGATATTCATCATTCTACAATGGCCATTTCATCACCTAGACAACATGAATAAAAGTTATTATTCTTACTCATTAGTCACTCAGTCAGGGAAAAGAGAAAAATTGAACGTTTTAGAACATTTTACTTTTCTGTCATTTTAGAGTAAATGACACTCCTAAATGATGGCCAGTCAAACCTACAGAATCTATTAGTAACTTGATAATAAGTGTGAAGGGATGCTGGGACCCAAAGGAGTCTTAAAGTGGCATTTATCAGGCATGTCACATCATTGCTACTGGTAATAAAAGCATTTTTGTTTTATGCTGCAGCGTCTATAGAGAATAATATTTTTTGTGCTATAGCCAAAAGTGATATTGCTACATTCATCACACTGTTTGATATGAAATAGCCTAAAAGCACTGGAAATTGGCTGTCATTATTTGTTTCTTCCTTTTTTTTTCCTAATCAAGGAGCCTACTACAGTGGTGGAAAAAGTTTTCCTTGTCTTCAAGTTAAGGCACACAGACACACAACAATTGTAACATTTATCCATCAGAAATCTAACCCTTTGTTTCTAGCACTGTCTTAAAGTTTTACTGTCCTTTCAGAAAGAATATGGTGAACTCATTTAATTTTCATTTTGTCTCTCCTCCTGAAAGTAAGGCTCAGTGTGTTTGGTTTACTATTACAGTCTTCCGTGGCAAAGTCTTCATGGGCTGTACTGACAATTCTGTATGTTTGGGGAGTGCAGGATGATGACTTGGGATGTTAGCTTCTGAGTGTTAAAAATCAGAAAGTAATCAGTTGCCTGTGAAGGTGAGAAAATTATTTGGCTTTCCCTCTTTATTAAATCTTTTAAATAAGATAATTTAAACAAGGACAGGTCACAACTTCACAACTACAAAGGTCTCAGTGCTATAAATCTGTTGAAACCCCTGGTGAAAGGATAGTGCGTACCGCTGAAAATAGTTTTCCCTGCTGGCATAGCTACTGATGATATAAACTAAGTTCTTTTAGGGGGGATTCTTGAAGTATGTAAATTTTTTTTTCAGGCCTGAAAGACACAGTGAGACCAAGCTAAACTTTTCAGTGTAGTCTTGGCTGGTGACACCATGGGAAACTACTGCTGAGTCACGAACTCAGTCTGTGACTGTGATAGACTCTGTTCTTTCCAAAAAATAAAAAATACTGGTAGCAGTAATGAAATGTTAAAAGTGGAAAAAAAACCCCACTAACAACAAACCAACCCCACAAAAAACCCTAGAAGAGTCTTTCTTCTTTTCAGCTGCCTTTCTTGGTAGGAAAAAGATCCATCAGTTACTTTTTATTGATGGGTCAGCCAGTCATGGCCTTGTGCTCTGTGTCCTCTAAACAGCTGCTGCAAATTTGCATGGGAAAGCTTGTGCAATTTCCTATGGAAATGTAAGGCTAGGATAGGCAAATGCATCACAGGAGCTCCTTTAATAGCAGAGAGGAAACAGAGCACATTTATCATATTGAATTCTTTCCTACAGATATTCATCATTTGCATGTAAAAATGCCATCTGATTTTCTCCCTCATAAACCCAGTGTGATGTTTTCCTTTTTTCCTGTTGTTGTTATTTTGGTTTGGATTTAAATCTGTCACTTTTGAAAACTTATGCTTTTTAAGCCCCACTGCACTCTGGAAGTAGAAACAAATGGGATTTTGAAGGACTGGGGAAGTTAAAATACTCTTTGTTGAGTGTGCTTGTGCAGTGCGATGGATTTTATAATTACTCGAGGCTGTTCCTGATGGTGGGGTTGCTCTTTGAAGCTAAATTCTGTCCTGACCATCTTTTTTCAGACTACAGAATTTGTCATATTGATGGACTGTTAAGATCTGGCATGTCTTATTAACACTCTTCAGCAGAGCAACCCACTCTTTGAAACACACAGTCAGGCAAGACTGTTTGAAGAGCTAGAGCAACCTTTACACTTCTTAGGGACCTGATGGCACCAATATTGTGAACAGTTCTCTGCACTTCTTTCATATTAAACTTATTCTGTCTTTATAATGTGCTGACATATCAGCTGATTCCATGGGACATTCAGTCCAGTAAGAGTCTGATGCTATGACAAATTACTTCAGGTTTTTAGAAGTTCATGCAGACAGACAATAAAAAAAGGCGTAACATGCAGAAACGTAGAAAAGCACCACAAATGCAGAAATGCTATACCATTAATATGGATGGCCACATTTAAACTGGGTGAATAGTTTATGCCTTCCTTTTCCTTGCTTCTTATGTCATTATTGTGATTCTTTGCACAGCAATTAAGTACTTGCAGATGAAGCAAGCTGTCACTTTGAGGTCAAATATATCACTCGTGGAGTATAGTGCTAAGCAATAGCCCTAAACAAATAAGCTTATTTGTAAATAACACTAATTTAATGAACTCAAGAACTCTCTGTATGAAGCTGTTCATCCTTTCAGAAGATATGACATGCCTCAAACCACTGGTTGAAACACTCAACAGTTGCAACAACCTGCAAACCACACTGAGAAATCATAGAATCATAGAATGGTTTGGGTTGGAAAGGACCTTTAAAGGCCACCTAGTCCAACCCCCTCCAATGAGCAGGGACATCTTCAACTAGATCAGGATTCTCAGACCCCCATCCTACCTGACCTTGAATGTTTCCAGGAACGTTTCATCTACCACCTCTCTGGGCAACCTCTGCCAGTGTTGCACCACCCTCATCATAAAAAATGTCTTCCTTATATCTAGTCTGCATCTACCCTCTTTTAGCTTAAAGCCATTACACCTTGTCCTGTCACAACAGGCCCTATTAAAAACTCTGTCCCACCTTTCTTCTAAGGCCTCTTTAAGTACTGAAAGGACTCAATAAGGTCTCCCTGGAACCTTCACCAGGCTAAACAATCCCAACTCTCTCAGCCTTTCCTCAGAGGAGAGGTGTTCTACCTCTCTGATCATTTTATGAATGCCTTCATGAATAAACACTCACATCACCCTGCACAGACTTAATTTCTTCTATGTTCCTCTTCCCCAACAGCATTCCTTACTGAAGCTGTTTCTGGCAGAGATCAGTTTGTGTGGCCTTAGAGTGACTCTTGTGGATGCTGTTTTCTGCCAGGGTCTGTTTTCCTAAGAGTTCTCTACCCCTTACTCTGGTAGTATTTGCTGATATAATTCTGAAAAGATAATGCATACACTAGCAGACAGTTCTGCAATAATCATGTCTCAGCAGTTGTCTTTGGTCACCAGTAATGAGAAGAAAGGAACGAGCTCAAGAAAATGCTCTAATTAGGTCCTGTAGATCAGAACTCTTCTCAGCTGAAATAAGCCATGTGTCTTCACAGAGCTAATGTCATTGCACTGACATGTGCGCTTTTTTTGAGGAAAGAAATTGCAGTATGTTTTAACGGACAAACCAAAATAATTTTATTATGCAAAACAAACAAACTGCAATAGACTGAGGAGAGGAAGTTCAAGGTTTGTATCTGAAAATCTCAAAATCAAATATGCTTGTATTTATATATTTATATTATTACGTATTTATACTCATATTTAGTTTGTTATGCTCTGTGCTTTATGGCTATTTTCAGACTGGGTTTCTTATGCTGTTTACAAAAATTCACCTTTTGTTTTTTCAGTCCTCAGTTTCTTTCTTGCTAGTTTCAAACATCACTCCCTCTCTTATTGGATTTGAACTAAGCAAAATGACCCACTTTTGCTTTCGTTAGTATTTGCATGCAAAGCTAGAGATATTTGCAAAGAATTCATGAATTTATTCTACAAGAAAATACTGCTCCTATTGCGAGCAAAGACAATTTTTCTATGTGAGTACAGTGAAATTTCACCAGGAGCAAGCCACAGATGTGTTTCACTGAGACAGCTTGCCATTTGTTAGTAGAAGCACCTTGCAGCTTCTAAAATATCACTTTTTTCAGGAGCAGTTGCCTCAGCCTCCACTGCATGTTCTGTTGAGTAACGTAGGTGTGTGAATTGCTGACATCCATTGCATACACACATCTACCATATATGTGCACTCTAACTTATCTACCTATGCCCTCTTTAAACAGAAGGAAAGCAGAATAGTGACTTTTTCCTGCCCAGCTATTTCTTTGCATATGTTTACCACTTTGCTTCAGGGCTGTATCCCCTACCTCTTGCTATAAGAATGAGTTGTGAGTCAAACTAAAGGTCTATCTAGGCAAACATGTTGTCTCTGACAACTGTCAAAAACAGATACCTTGGGAGGAGTAGAAGAAGGGGCATATATATGATTCTCCTCTCAAAACTTTTGCCAGACTCCAGCTGTTCTCTGTATGAGTAGTACATTTTTAGTAAACATCAATGGATTTTCATTCCATGGACTTCCCTGTCTTCCCTCAAACCACCCTACACTAGCATCCACAACACCCTCTGACAAAAGGTTTCACAGACCACATGCCTGTTGCAGGAAGTACCACTTAGCTTTGTTCCAAGCCTGGCTCAGAATTTCCTATTTCTTTTTTTTTTTTTTCTTTCCCTAATTTGAAATCAGCTTATAGCATTTCTATGACCTCTTTCCTTCTCTCCCCCTACTGATAGTATCTAGCTCTTTGTACTGCTCTTACCTTCTCGACTCCAGTCTCCTCCAGGTATTTTACATGGAATTTGTAACCAATAGACTATGAACGTAAAATCTTCAAAAGTGTATCTTGCTTAGGTGGTTCTCCTCCTTTAACTCTAATAGGACATAGGTATTTATGTAAGGAAAATGAAGTCTATGTCTTTGAGGGGTGCCATTTCAGCAGGAAATGACAAATAAGATCAACTTGTTCCGTGCCAGTTTGTCATTTTTCTGCCACTGAATGCATAGGAATTAACTTTTTATCAGCCATTCAAAGACTATCCTGAGGCATTTCAGAAAAATACATTGGAATGACTCAGCAGTAATAAAATATTCCAGGCTCAGATGCAAAGTCAAATGCAAAAACATTTCAGCTTTAACTAAACTCTTGGAAAGAGCATCCTAGCTTAGGAGCTGAATGAGGCTACAGGTAGTTTCTATCCAATTGCTAAGGTCTAATGCTTTTCCGGCTGAACTCCAGTAGTATGTCTGACATTGCTTTGAGCACAGATAATACTTTGTGACACTTACAAGGCCACAAAGGCGTTTTTTGTTGTACATCTTTGTAAATACTGATGAACTACTCTACAATAACTCATTTGTGTCACCAACTTCCTACATTCCTCTCTCCATTTAAAGGGCCTATCCTTGGTTATTAACCTATGGACACTTTGAACCCCAAGGATTTTGGAAGCTTGTCACACACATGAATGTGAAGTCTGCAGGAGTAGAAGTATTTAGCTGTCAAAAGGGCTAGAGGAGCAGCTAGCTAGCAGGAATGCACATGGAAGCTGCAACGACATCCACATAATGATTAGGAAAGGGGAGAGAAAACAGGAGTGGGTAGTTGACTGCTTGAAAAGAAAAAGCATAAAAGTACATATGAAAGCTCTTAGCATCACAGAAATCATATTGTCAAATCCAGTAGAGGAAGGATATAGATGTGAACTTTCATTTTATGCTTAGCACTCAGTGAATTCTTTGGATTCCTAGGTGTTATGAAAAATACAAACAAGAAGCCGAACTTTCACATGAAATTTAACCAATAACAGAGGGAAAGACATGATGCTCACTGTAACATACAAAAGCTTAAAATTTCCATTGAAGTTATTTTTCATGGCCACTTGAGTAGGAGAGAAAAGAAGTCAGGAAGTGTCTAAAAGGCACAAGCCTACTTGTGTCACACCTCTGTCTGCAAAGTAGGTGTTTCCTCTTCAGTGAACCAATGGAAGGAGACCGGTACCCCTCTGTCTGATCTTTCCTGACTCAGCTGACATTCCTGAGGTCTTTCAGAGTTTGGATTCCACAGGGAATGGAGGGGGAAGGAAAGTTCAGGGTGTCATCGACAGGTTTCATCAGCAGGTTTAATAGAATTTAATATCAAAACAAAAAATAAAATCAGGTCTATTCTGTATGTAAGAATTGTAAGTATTGTCCTTTTGTGATCAATGGGAAATGCTTTTTCTGATATTTGGCTGAATATTTTGCTGTTTCTGTTTAGTTAGTCTGGTTATCTGTCTTTGAGAATGGCTTATAAAGTTTGGACGTAGCAATTTTAGTTCATCCAGACTCTGGATCTGGACAAATAGCTGAATTCTTAAATTCTTCATTCTTGGGAAACTTTACATAAGAACTGATACCCTAAACAGCTAAGCTAACATAGAGTTAAAGCTGGAAGAAGGCTAAAATTGGTATCTCTAAAGTCCTTAATGTATTACTGGATGTTTATAACTACAAGGGAAAGTTTCCTGTATAAATGGGAATGAAGGCTATCACTTACAGTTCATTAATATATACTGATAACATATCATTGTATTTATTACCTAGCCTTACAGAGAGAATTCAATTCATTTGATAGAGAATAGAGCCAGATGCACCGTCTTCCATTAAAGTCGTGACTGTTAAAATGGTTGTGAGTGTTAAAATGTCACTCATTCTCAAAAAGAAAACTACTGACTGTTTTTGCATGCTCACCAGTTTGTTGCAGTCTTGTATTGTGAAACGTAGGTGATGGCATTTCTGGGACAATCCTGCATGCAAGAAACTCAGCATTTCCATCTCCTAGAAGAGGCACATCTAGTGGTGACATTAACAATGATGCATAAAACAGCAATGATATTACATTTCCTAGTCTAACTCGGAGTGATCATGCTTTGAGAGGCACCTAGATTTCTTCAGTTGTTTCTATAGCATCCTTGTATTTGTGTATACAGTCTGTGTGTATGTAGTTCCAAATCAAAGCTGATGAAGGTGGGAGGAATATAGAATGACGGAAGAGTAATGTTTGCAGGAAAAGAGCTGAAAAAAGGAGAATTTCACTTATCCGGACAGCTGGATTGCTGTGGAAGGCAATATTTGATGGAATACCCATGCAAATGTCAGGCAAGAAAGCAATACATTCTGACAGCTATCAGAGATCTAACAGAAAGATGCCTCTGAAAAGTAAAGTGAAGTTCTACAGCAGCAACATCTTCAGTGTTTTCTGTAGAGTGGAGACGTGGCAGGTAAGACAGAGTAGAAATTGGATGCTTTGGTACGACATTTCTAAAATCTGTCTGGAACTGGAGAGCAGGGAGGGGAATTGTTAAGCAGATTTTTTGCAGATCTACCAACCAGATATTTGAGCCAGACATTGTACAGCAAAAAAGGGTACATTTTCTAGTGAATTCATTGCTTTCCCATATTACTCAAAGCTTGAATAAGCAAGTTGTCAACTGCAGCTCACAGGGACAGTGAAGAAAAATGGAAGACAAGAGTATGACAGGTTGGGGCGTTAGGACTGAATACAGAAAGGGAGGACATCATGTGAGCTGAATTTGAATGGAGTCCAGGAAACTGAGATGCAAACGTGTCACCTCGTGATCTCTCTGCGCAAAGGAACTTACATGGTCAAAATCATCCAGTACTGCAAAAAAGTGCCCTACTACTGCAGAATGGTTTGAAGAGGTACAGTGTTATGACCTTTCTACTTGGGAAGACTGATACAGATATAGTAGCTCAAATAACCACTGTTCCCACTGCTGCAGTCATTCTTGTATCAAACATAAATACAGGATTTGTGCTTATCTTTCCGGGTAACAGTTTATATTTTAGTGGGAAGGCCTCTGTAAATTAATCATGCTTCAAAGACCTTATCTCCTTGTTTAGTCCATTCTCCTAGGTAAGTAATAGATGGCATAATGCAGTCCCTGCAGCTCACAAAGGATCAGAGAGCCTACTTTTGTGATTGTAGGAAGAGGGCAGTGTTTCTTTCACTTCTAAGCATGTTTTGGAAAAAAAAAAAAATAAAAATAAATGAGTGAAATATCTAAGATGTTAATCTGGAGGAGGATTTTTATCACATGTAGACATGCTTCAGATGGGATAAGACAGAAATTCTCAGTCTTGCCCACATAGGGAAATATCAGAACCATAGATTTAAGGGAGGAAGCATGTATCTAGCTTAGGTACATTTCCTGGCATTTTAATTTTAGATCTACATAAAGTGTATATATATTATTATATATATAATATGTATATAATACACATATATATTTATATCTACACAAATTTCTGGGTGTTTTGTAGGTAACTGTTTGCATCTACCCATCTGATTAACCCTTGGACAACTCTTACCTGCAAGTGCAGCCAACAGGATAATTATTTAGAGCAGCACTTTGCATCAATACTCTGCATCTTAGCAATGAATGGGTATTGTGTAGATACTAAGATATAGGGCAGACTATGCTACTAGATTACATCAGATTTTAGGTATTCAGGGATATAGCTTCAAAGCATGTATTTGAAAAACTGACTCTAAGTATAGTGCTGCCTTCCATCTCAGTTTCCATCACTAGTCATCCAGGGTATTTGGTAATATGAAAGTCTGTCTGATATTCAGTTTTTTTCATTTTACTCTTGAACCTCTTCTCCTTTGAAAAACAGTGTTAAGAAGAGGTTACTGGCTAGTTTTTCTGTAAGGTGAGCTACCATGTTATTTATACCAATTTATCCTGTCCCCCTGTCCATCTAAATCATCCCTGACTTAAAGATCACTGTTAAATAGTATATTTTTATAACACGAAATAGGAATGATTGCTATCTGGCCAAGTGGAACTGAAATAAGATCCCACAGTTTGTGATAATAGCTTCATAGAGTGTCCTGAGGGCAGCTGAGCCACTGCAGTTCTATTGATTTCAAGATATTGCATACAAGTTCTTAAAATGTATTATTAAATAGGATTTTCTCCTATTATTTGTTATAAGTAGAATGTGAAACACCTCACAGAAAGTCATAGTGGAAGGACAGCTAAGGAGGCAGGTGTGTATGACTTGAGTCACTGTAATACTGATGATGCCCACTTTATTCTAACAGAACCAGGTTTGTGTGAAACACAGACATAGCAGTTCACAGGTGGACCTCTCATTTTTGTTGTATGCCAAGTTCATACCTCTGTGACTCTTTCTTGAGATTTTTAATCCTGCAATTTAAAGGAAATGAATTTCAGCCACTGGCTTTTGCATTGCTTTCTAATAACTGCAAAATCACCCAGGTTCTTTGGAAATTGCCCAAGGATCATGAACTACAACAAACCTTTGGAAAATATTGTTATAAGTTCCAGATGCTCTTAGGAGTGTTTCCAACAGCCTTTGGTGATAAAGCCTGGACACTTTCCAAAGCTGGTAAATGCATCTAATTCCCTCCAGGTCCAATAGCTACTACAGCCTCCCTTGGAGCCTTGAACCGTAAGCACACTGTACTTTTGTTGGGTAACTCAGACTTTCCTTTAGTAGATGATCAGGATGTAATCATGTTAGCAGTGAATTTTACATTAAAGCAATCCCAAAAATACTACAAATCACTTTAAGTTTATGAATCACATCTCTCAGAAATGAACCTGAGTAACAGGAATTGTGTAAGAGTCAGATAATCCTTCCAGCTGCAGAGAACTCTGCTAGCAATTGTTTTAAGCTGTTATTGGGGGATGAAAGGACTGCTTTAGCTGTCAAACAGTAATAAATGGGGCTTTTTCTTACACAGCACTTTTTTTTTCTTTTTTCTGACCATCACCTGATCAACTGTGTATTTTAATCCGATGCTGTAATGGTTTACCTCAGTTTTTCTCTTACTGCTTTTCAGCCCAGAGACATTTTATTTCATTTGCTTACATTCCCTAATACTTCCTTATGTATCTCCCATTACAATGATCACTATTGTTTTGGATGGTTCTTGATCTGGAAGATACTGCAATTATTTTACCCACATGAGTTTCAGCCTTGATGGGGTACAGAGCAGGATTGCTATTTTGGGTAACAGTAGGCTTTGTATATGAAATCCTTTCCTTTGACCTGTACCATAGAGCATTCAAAACTAATAGCTGTAAAAATATTTGGCTGTGGGCCCGTGACTGACTGTATTCTAGTTGTAACAGCTAACCAAGTCCACCTGCCCAGCCAAGGCATAGCTGGGGACAGTAATATCAACTCTGACAGCTAAATCCAATTGGGCTATCTGTTGGGAAAACCAAGAGCAAATATCTGTTCAGCTTCAGAGCTCAGCTAAGCTGTAGCTGCCAATCTGAGGTTTTTCTCACTGGATGGGGCAACCAAGGCAGGTGAGGTTTGTATGTGTACAAGTCCCAAACAGTCAGTAGAGGCTTCAGCAGTCATCTGGGGGATTAAACTTGGATTGCGAGTGAACCTAGACCTTCCAGCCCTCTGCCTGATCCTGGTTGACATGTTTTCATTCTATTCGCAGGACACCAGAACATCTTATGAACGACTCCTAAAACTATTCCGTTTCCCAGTCAGTGCATTAAGTGAACCATTCTCACGTTATCTAATAAACCAAACAGATAACTACTGAGTCTGATGCTTCCTCACAAGCTATCCAGCTATCCTCACCATGGTGACATCTCCCATCTGTGTGACAGGTGAAGATCTGGGAGCAGCTATCTCTTGGTCAGGCAGAACACAACACATCCTATTGCATGGGGCACAGTCCCATGGCTTACATTGACAGTTTAGGGGCTTGAGCAGACAAACTTCCAAATTTATAATCCATAAGGGATCTTTTTCAGATCAATAAGATGATCTGGCTCTAGTCTCATCCAGATGCTATTTTAATCTCTCTTTATAGGACAAGTCTAAAAATCACTAAATGGTGGGAAAGGAAATGATGAAAACTTAATTCTGTTAGCATAACTTTTTAGGGATTTTTACTTTAACCTGCTTCCAATAACTCATTGGTACTTGGATTATTAGGCTTTGAAGCTGTGTATTCTGCCTCAGATTTAAGTTTTAAATATGGACAGTCTTCAGAATGGAGTGTTAGACTGCATCAACAATGTTTTTCATTACACAAACTCTAAATTTTGCGTGTAAAAGTATTTATTTTTTTCTTGCAATTTTTCTTCAGTGTTTGCGGTGACTGTAATGTCACCATCTGTTCAAGAAGAAACAGAATAAGGTGCCAGCTCAGATGTGTCAGAGAGATTAAAGCCCTGTAATGTTCCAAAATTTCATATTATGATAAATCTATCTGGTTTTGCTTCATATATGTCTATACTGGTTATTGATTATAGTCAGAATGCCCAAGTATGAGAGCCATATGTGAGAAGCTCAGGACTGAGTGGATACTCGGGGTGAAATCTTGGATCCAGAGACGTTGAAAGCAGTTTTGTTTTCTGACTTCAGTTTACAATGTTTCTGAAGTCAGTTCTAAAAATTACCTGCTTATTTTGGGCCTACTTAATAAAACACTTAATAAAACATTGCCTTAGCAGATCAAGTTGTGTTCAGTCTAGTCCTGCATTTCAGCTGTAGCAATCATCAACCTTTGATGCTTCAGTAAGAGTGATGCTTCTATTATATCCTTGTCTGAGGCAGTCTATCAGGGATGGGATTATACTAGATGTCAGGTCTTCCACCTTGGCACAGGCGGTTTTCAAGTCGACATTTTATGACTAAACAATCGTACACACTCATTTTATCTAGTGACTTTTGGGTGGGTCCTTTGAAAAATTAATCATAGACAATTTTTTTCTGCAATAGCTCTTTCTATTATTAAAATATTTATAATGTGAATTATTTAAAGAGATTCCTTTATGTAAGGGGATATTTGCCAAACAGATTGCACAGGAAGCAATGATTATGAGATCTATATGCAAGCTGCTTGTTTCTGTAAAAATATCCAACAGGACTGGATGTCCCCTTTGGAAACAATCAAACCAAACTAGAATCTGCAGAGGGACCAAATCCAATTACATTGTGACAGGATCCTCTTCTGGCATTCAGATCCATTAATCTATATAATCCGATAGTTTCTAAACTCTTCTACTCATTCAGTGTCCAAAGCACATATGAGATTTCTTCTGCCATGAAGAATCCTCTCCTCTGACAGTGAGGATTGGCTGAATGCACTCCCTTGCCAAGGCTCCAGAGTTTATCACAATGTTAAATTTCACATGACAAAGAATGAAACTGTGGTAATGGTGATACTTGCATCAACAAAGAGTGCTGTCATCTCTCTGCATCTCAGAAAGTTCTCAAGGACCTCTGGCTTCAAAGCCTTATTAGGATCTTTCCTGTTCTGCTCCAAATAGAGATTCAACCTGCATACTGTGATGTTAAGTACATTCTCCTGCTAGCATGGAGCTAGTGCAGCTACTGCAAGTTCAGAAGTAATTGTAGACATCAGAACAGGGCATGAAGGTCTGACTGAGGAAATGTTCAGCCTTGCAGATATTTTTAGATGGCTGAACATCTCTCTTAGTGTGACTTTTAGAAATAGTTTTAAGGAGATTTACATAATAGTTCACTTCTGTGTGCAGAAGGAGTATTTCTCAAGATTAATGTTGCAGAAGTTATAAGCAATGCCTGTACTGAGTACCTAATGATGACAGTCAGTGAAAAAGTTAGTGTTCAGGCTACTCCAAGACCTCTCTAGAAGTTATCATATATTGTCATTCTCCTTCAGTAAACAGTTTGAATTTAAGGTTTAAATTCAAGAAAGGTTTAAAAAAATTACCAAGCACTGAATAGTAAGATTTGACTCAAGCATAGCTAGGTAATAAATCTGCTTAATTTCACTCTAACATAAACCAGCCACCAAGTTCATAAATGCAGGTAAACACAGTAATTTTCCTTCAGGCAACTAGGACAATTTGTGAGAATGCTATCTAGGTAAGAAATGGATGCATCTTGATAGCAAGTATGTGGTATTGGAATAGTTCCTCTTTTTGTGTATACAGCAGATTCAGCAGCTACTCTGTGTAAGAAACTTGATATACTCTAGGATCAGACATTATTTGGAGAAATAGTTATGTTTTAGAACAATCTGTCTCACTTTGGAGAAGAATCAGTGCAACTGAAATGATCATTCTTTCTAGCCGGATGATAGGGTTAGCACATTCCTCGTGAAAGGCTGCAGGTGGGATTCAAAGAGCTTGTACAGTTTGGAGGGCAGGAATGCTCTTGAGATACTGCATCATGGAAGATTTTGTCAGTTCAGCAACTCCAGTATTAAAACAAACAAACAAAGAAAAAAAACATGTAGCAATGCTAATAAAGTACAAATCTGTATGAGTTGCGGTATTTAAAGTTCAATTTGAAATATAAAGCATGCTTCAGTAGTTTACATTAAAAGTAATACTTCAAATTCAGATACTTTAGTATCTCTACAGTATGAAAGTAGGAGATGATAATCTTCAAAATGCCTTAAGGCTACTTTTTTTTGAGCATTTTTAAACAAGAGCTTAATCAGTACAAGGAAATGGGTGACAAAGGCTTTAGGCATATATAAGACAACCCAAAACTCATATTGCCAAATCTCACGCCATGGACAGGATCAGATGAAACATATGACCCTGTCAAAATCCTTTTTTACACTGAATGAAACAGAAGCCTCTGGGCAAGTGAACTCAAGCATGTGAAGAAGTGAGCAAATGTTTCTAGAGTAGTTTAGTTTTTTCATAACCTGTTGAGTTTGTTCTTTTAGTTGACTTTAGAGTAGGATACCTACAGCTGTCTCAGGTACAAAGTAATGGGTGCTTAAAAACTGTGGAGTAATTATAAAGGAGACAAGATCTGAGGTCAGATCTCTACATTTTAAGGTAGTTTTGTCTCCTGTCATGCTGTCAGTCACAGCTCTGTTAGTGGTTGGTACCTAAAACCAGAAGGACTGAATAAAAAGTATTATAGTGTAAGCCAATTGTTCCCTGATGTAAAAAGGGGGGAATTAATGTTTGACCCCTGTGAGCTGACTGGCGTATGTCTGGAATATGAGATTTAATTAAACAGATGGTAGCATACATTACTGCTTTAGAAATGTGATTAATCATTATAACAGTTCTAGGTCCTTTAAAAGAATGACTAGAGCATCTGGCTTTCCACACTGAAACAATGTACACCCACCTGACAGGAATCCATCTCCATAACGTAGATGATACTTGTGTTTATGTTAATTACTTTGCATCTTTATGCTTCACTTCAATGGACAAGTGCTGCCACATTCTTTTAAATAAGGCAGATTCATTCTGAAGTTAGACTACATTTAGATTCTATCTACTATGGAATTTTAGCATCAACAAAAAGCATGAAGCAAAAAAATCCAACCTTAACCTACCAGTTTTCAAGAATCCTGGAGATGAAATTTGATGTAGACTTTTAGACTAGGAAAAGGCAAAGTGCCTTTGCCTGCTGTGGGTGTACTTTACCGAATCATCAGATCAGTAATATCCCATCACTGTAAATCCTGGGCAGGTGCACCAACATCAGTCCTAACGTGTTCTAGCTGACATGCTCACCAACTCATTTCAGAATAGTTCTCATGTTACACATGCCTGTATTCCAACTTTATCAGCAGTCAATGAACAGAAGAGCTGCCTGTCTGAAGTTCTCTGATTCTCATCTATATCGTCCTAACACCATGATTGCAGACCAGGTGTCTTAGGAGTATTCCTTACACAGGTGCTTGGCAAATGCCGAACAACTTGCCTGCGTTCTTCTGAGGGGACACAACGTGAACTTAGGAGGAGCTTGCTAATGCTGGTCAGCCCTTTCTGGTGAGTGAGTACCTTTCCTTGGATGGTTATGAGCATGGTGATTTATTTGCTTCAAATAGATATTATATTTTTTAGTCCTCTATATTTATCCACATTCTGTCATTTAGTTCCATCTGCTGTACACGGGAAATGGAGTCTTTATTTTAGAATCCAGTTCTGCAAACTGCTATCAGCTTGAGGCTTTCAGAGACTCACAGTGCTTAAAGCTGGACAGGGCCCTTATTTTCAGTCTGTTCTCTAAAGTGCATGCCTCTTAATTTATTGGTGTTGTCCAAATGCACATTGCTGGCTGATTTCCAAAGTATATAGCAGTTATGCAGGAGATGTTTGGGGCCTTGCAGGATGGGGAGATTCCCACAGAGCTCTCTGAGGTCTCCCTCTTCTTGGGAACATTTCAATCATGCTCAAAGAAATAAGATGAGACTAGCTTGAGGCTGAATGATAGCCATCAGGTCAGTAGCCAGTGTTGCAAAATAAGTACTGTAGACTTAACTGATAACCTAACTATATAGATTTCTATACACGTTTTCATTTGCTGAAAGTCACATTAAGAGCCAAATATACTTGGACAAGCCAGATTGTTCTGTTTCTCTTGTTCAGCAGATCAATGGATTAATGCTATCTGTCATTTTCATATGACTCGAAAGGCTTACAGAAATAAACTTACTTTAGAGGATTACCTTCTAGTTTCTGTGCATTTATAAATGCCATCTGTTCATATCTGAGAGCTGGGTGTTATGGTAACCTGAGTCTTTTAGACTTGAGCTAATTGCAGAGTACATGCCCATATTCATGGAGCACATATGCATGTGAGTGCATAATGCTGGCATGAGGATGATGACAGGGAAAATCCAGAATATGAGAAGCCTTTGAATGGACCTTGCCTGGCACAGTGGTCTGTTTGGAAGCAAGGAGGTTGTCCTCTCCACAAGCCCAGGAAGAAAGGAAGGTTACTTGTAATACTACAACATGCCCAGAGGCCAGGTGACAAGGGCTCTGCTCTTTTGACAGTGTAAATCAAACTTTGGGGAAAAGATGAGGGCAGGGTGGAAGCTTCTGTGCTGAAATTTTCTTTTTCATATGAACTTTGAGATATCTTGTGGGTGATTCAATGTGAAAGTGTCACCTGTTCAGTTCATTCCATCTGTACAAAGAAAAGCTCATGATTACTGTGGCCATGGAGTGAATTTCAATCATCATGCACACAATTCTGCATGCATTTACTGAACTTCTTAGGTTATTCTTCATAGAGAGTAATTTGGCATATGTACACAATATCGTCTCAAATGACTTTTGCTCTTAAAAGTGTCTTTCAGCATGTGGCCATGTAGATCTAATAAAAGTTAATAAAACAATTTCACAAAGTTGGACAGGTACACAGCCTCGTTCCCCATAGTTGACTGTTGTATTAACTACTATACTGCTATTGTTTTCCTGCTCTGTGGATCCATTAATTATGGATCAATTATTCAATTCTTTAGGAACTCAGGTGATACCTGGGCTACTGAGTTGTGAAATTAAAGCAATGCCACAGTGAACAGGAAAGAGCATGCATTTACTTTAGAACCATCATCCTACAATACTGATATTCCTAGGACAAAAGCATTTTTCTTCAATCAATAATTAAGCCAGTTCATATGAATATCCTTTTCCCCACAAGGCTTCTAACTCTTCTAGCATAATATTTGTCAAGATCTTCTTTCTGAGTAGCAATCTTTCCACATTTTTTAATGACACAATCAAAACCTGAAAGCCAAATGCCTGTTATCATCATAGGCATAATTCACTGTGCTCTATATTCTTTCCTAAATGAAACACAGAACAATTACCAAAAGAACAACTGCTTTACAAAGTGAATCTTGTAGTTCAGTAAAATTTAGCCACTGAGGATCAGCTCAACAAATAAAGTATTAATTTGCTATTTGACATGCTGGAAAAAGTGTCAAACCAAAATGAGAGTGGTGGCTTCTCAGCTGCTGGGACCAGGAGGAGTAGCACTCTCCAACATATTGCTCGCATTGCAGTCACTCTCTTGCTTATGATTTCACTTAGATTCCTGGAATGTTTAGCTATTTAGCTGGTTAAGTCAGTTCCTCTTTACCTTTGGGGAGTGAAATTTCTGATGACAAGTCTTTTGTTAGTAAAAATTGTTTGCTTTTGAAAAATGTTCTCTAGTGTAAGAGCCTGAAGAAAATTGAAACCAAATATTTACACAAAATAAAAATATGCTAACAAATAAAGATAATGGCCTGTTTTTCATTGCTCAGTCATTTTCATTTTTAAGTCATCTACATCAATCAAACTAAGTAATTAAACAAATTACAGGAAAAAATCTAACACTTTACACTTTTTTACATGGAGTAGAAAGGGAAATTAAGCTGATATTGTTTTCAAATAACTGTCATTTTACTAAAGTGCCAAGTCTTTAAAGAGTTCTATATTCAATGCACAACCTCTTTGGCATCAACTGCCATATTTTAAGTTATCTTTAATAATGCAGTGAGAGGTCATGCTTGTATATATAGGTAGGAAGGTTCTGCATATACGTTTCCATCAGGACTGAAACTGGTGGCTATCTCACAAATTTGTTAAATTTACACTGAGCCTGCAATGTACAACAGACCACACAGAATGCCACTGTGGGAGCACAGGTAAAACTGTGGCTCCTAGAAGTATTTGCAAGTATGGCTTGTGTCATTAAGCCCAGTAAGTGTGGCACTGATGTCTGTGCTGGTGTCAGAATTCTTTAAAACCTCAGGACAATGGGCGTAAATCAGTTTATGCCAAGATTTCTTCCAGTTCCATTATAAAATGCTGCTTCTGTGCTATGTAGCAAAGGGTTGTTCACACCATCCCCCTGAGGCTGTCTTGGACATCTCAGCCAAATGCTACTTAGAGACTCCAAATTTGGAAGACCAACCTTCCTCTACAGTTAGTGAAAAAATGTTAAGGGCTTCTAGTTCATTCATGACACCGAAGTTAGAAACCTGATGTTGAGTGGGTTAAAAACCTCTTCACTCTCTAAGTCTTCCAGATGCATGCATTTCATGTTCGGCTCTTGCCAAATCATTCAGCCTTCAGAAATACTTTTTAGTGCTCAATCTCTGAAGTATAGTTTAAACTTATGACCCAGAAGGACATGCTTAAAAAAAGTCTTGATTTTCTTTTTTTCCTGCTAGGTTACCTGGAATTTCAACTTGAGTAAAGCAGAGCTGTGGACAGAAAGATATGTTTGTAATTCAAGCTTATTTAGAAATAAAAATGTTTTCTGGACTTTCTATTTTGCTTTGGGGTTTTTTTGTTTGTTTGTTTGTTTGTTTTTGTTTTCCAGAGAGGAGCTCATAACCACATGTGATGGGAAAGGTTATCTTCTCTCATGTGGTCTGTGAAGGTGTGAAGTGTATAAAATGAAAGCTCAAAGTGTTTCTTTTTTTGCTTTTTTAGGTTTTAGCATTTTAAATGACAAAACAACTTACTTCAGGGTAGTCACATAGCAGTGATTTTTGGATCATGTGAGGAGACTATAATATTGTGCTGTTTTGGCTGAGCTTGTACATATCATACTTTCAGAGGTTCTTGGTGAGCAAGAAGTAAGAATGTGTACTAGGAATTCAGAACAACTTTTTGGCATGCATGATTTAACATAGCGTTACAATATAGAGAAATTTTCAGTGGGAAATCTTTAACCTTTGAAAAAGATGTGTTGGAAAATTAGTTTGTTAATTTAAAAATGAAGGGGTGAAGCTTCCCTTAGTTTCTTTTGAAAGCTTCAGCCTGCATAGATTTGCCAGTTTCTTCCAAAAAGTACTTCTCAGGTGTAATAGCTGCCGAAGGATGGTGACAAGGTGCACTGTTCTGGTGGTTATTCATTCATTGACAAACTGACTGCTTTTGGCACTAGATTTATATGGTCATTTAAAGAGAGAAAATTCAAGACCTGTAGACTAGACAAGAGCATCATAATGTGCTATTTCTCCATCTAATGGAAATGTCTGCTTCCCTGGTCACTTTTTCTTCTGCCCAAGAAATTCTGTGCCTTTGAAGGGCAGATGTGTTTTATACAGGATGTCTCTAATGAAAAAAGGCTCTTTTTTTGCCTCCTGATGGAGTACTTTTTGTGTCCATGTGTGGAGCGCTCTAGAGAGGGACAGACCTGGAGGGAATCTGAACATTTGTGGTCTGGCTGGAAGGAGCACCAGTGAGCTCAAGTCCAGTCCTCTTCGGGGATCCGTATCTTCCTGAGATGAATACAGACATTTCCAACTTACCTGTGCCAGAAGGCATAACGATCCCATGGAAGAGTTTGCCCATCACCTTTGATGTGCAAGTTGATTGTTCAGGAACCAGGAACTGCAGTCTTAGAAAGGCTGCATGTCTGGACCTCAGTTTGGCAGTCCTTTTGATGGAGCCAATAATATCAGCTTTAAAAAGCAGCTAGAGCAATTTAGATAAGTTACTTAGTCAGAAGTATTATTAATAGGCTTTTTCTGACAACCAAATAGGGATGACACTTTTCACTGCTATATATCAAACACGAGTTTTTCCCTTCTTCATGATGAGTTGGAATAGTGTTAACAACCATGGCAAACACATTTCCTGATTGCTTTTTCCTTTCTTTTTAACTTCAGAATACATTACTTCAGGGACTGCGTATTATTTACTGAATTGCTTCTGTTTGCCTCCCCCAGCCACCACCTGCTTTGTCAGCAGTCTGGGATCCAGCCGGTGACATTTTTCACTCCTTGTCTCAGAGGCACGCGGTGCTAAGTCCTGCCCAGATGCTCTTGCATGCTTTTCTGTAAAGTCGAATGATAGAGCTATTCAACTGAGCGATACTCATAGCAAGAGGGGCAGGTCTTGAGAAAGAAAATCAGGCAAACAGCAAGCTTGCCTCAGATGCTGAAAACAGTTGGGGAAGAACTTAATTTCGATTTAAAGAGTACTTCTGCTTTGCCAGTTCTGAAGTGCAACGTGTGGTAAGAAGAGGTGATTATGCTGCACAATAGCCTGAATATAGTCACTGAAACAGGTGAAATTAAGAAAGGTTCCTTCTTATAAGGCATGATGTAATGATTTCCATCATGCTTACAGCCATAAATGAAAATAGCAACTCATTACACACCAAAACTAAGCAAATACTTGAGGCTGCAGGTAGTACATAAGTAATAAAACCAAAGCCAATCTAAGGACCTAGAGGCTGAGTACCTTTTCTACTTTATTTATTAGTTTTGATCTCGACCAGAATAGACTAGACTAGAAATAACCATCCACCTGCTCTGAGCACCCTGCCAATTATTTCAATCTACAAAACCAAAATGCAATATGAACAGCTCACCGCTTCTAGCAAAGTGCAATACCCACTCAGGTATTCCTACCCCTCCTTTTCCACCAGTACTTTAATTCATTTCTCCCTCTCCCAGTGCCAGGTCACATAGATGAATATTGCAAGCACTGCTGATAGATGCAATAACTAACTATTCTTTTCTTTTCCTCATTTTTCAATGAAAAGTAGAGAATGTTGTGTAAAGTGCAATGAAAACACTTTGCAGTGTCTGGTTTTAGAAGCAGGCTTGTAAATTATCAGGCTTTTGTTCCTTGTCCTGACTTTCTTAAGAGACTGCTTTTTCTCTTCTTGTCTGTGCTTAGCTACTTTATGTAATATTTTGACCTAACAGTTTCCTCTCTATGCTCCATTCTACCTTTTAACTTAGTCAAACTTGAGAGGATCAGAAGCAATATTGCTTTTAGTAGGAGAAAGAGATATGAAAATCTGCCAATGTTCTAGCTATTTAACCATCATGTCTTTATTTCTTTTAACCTCACTGGAGGTTAAATTTGAGAGTAAAGCATATATCATTCTAAAAGGATTAACATCTTAACAGTTAACATTTTTAACAATGAGTTTAACAGGTGTTGCTGTTATTTAGATATAGATCAAGAAAACAGTTCGTTTTTCCCAGACACATAAAAACTATTCTGTGTTACAACAGTAGTTGTGAAGCCATAGATGAAATCTTAGCACCCTGTAGATCAATGGCAGAACTTCCTAGCGTGCCAGTACCTAGATTTTCAAACAAAATAAGTGCCTAGATCTCTTTGCAATCTCGACTTACAGAGATTTTGGGTTTGGATCTGTTACCTCACCGTAAATCCAGAATTACAGTGCAAAGTAACCCCATGGCAGTGAGATCAGAATTTAGCACGGGACTGCTGAAAGAATTTAAGAGACTCAGATGCCTGTATTCATGATTACTCCTTCCAGTGCTGCTACAAATATTATAGGTTCATGCCTCATCTGACTCCCCACAACTGGGTGTAAGGCTGCAGACACACATTCTCTTCTGGAGCATCTGTGCTGCTTAAAGAGGTTATGCCCCCCATCCCACACCCATCTGTCTCCTCTCCCTCTTGCTCTCTCTTTAGTTTTCATGAATCAGCTGGTACCCTCCAAGTCTTCCAGCTGTCTGTCCAAATCTCACTGCTATTAGCAATAGCCACTGAAGGCTGGGTCATAAAATAGGAAATGGGAATTCTTTCATTGAAAGGAAAAGCATTATTTTCCCTTTTCTAATCAAGGAAAATAAGTGGAAAAGATGAGATGTATTTTTCTTCAGCCCAAAGTTCAAGATGAAAGGTGGATTTCTCATTGGCTTCACTTTGTGGCTTCCTTAATTTTTTATAAAACAGAAAAAACAGCATGGTGAATGCATGAGGCATTTCAGATCTGCTCTGAGTTATGCTGCAGGGGAACCCACCCCTTCTCCAGTGGATGCACAGGATCCTCAGGGATGAGAGTCTCGGTATATCTTCCTGTTAGTATGTACCCCTTAGGTTTTGATACAATATATGTCATATAAGCTCTGAGCTGAAACATGACGTACATATTTTTTTGCTGTTTCATTTCAGGAGATGTGTTAGCTTGGTACATAAATAAATCTGAAGGTGACTACACCAGATGAAATATTAATAAAAACTCCTCCCTCTTGCTTCTACCATATCTTTGGTGAGTCTTTGCATCCAGGCAAACCGGCTAAGTGACTTTCTGAGCTGCAGCAGATGCTGCCTCTTCCCTTCTGGTCCCTCATAACCCCTACTGTAACCCCCGAGGCCTGGCTGGTTTCTCCCAGCCATCTCGGTCTCTGTGCTTGCTGCAGGCTCCTGGCGCCCTGCTGTGCACAGCTCCTTCCTGCTCTATTCCCTGAAACCTCTTTCTGGTCAGATTTAGTTGTTCCCTCAATCAGAAGCAATGTTCCCCTTCCCAAAATGGTTGCCTGACAATGGCAATGCCCTTTCAAAGGATCTTACTGGACAGACAGAGAATAAATAGATGCTATCACTCACAGGACAACTGAAAGCCTTTGCTTAATCAAAAGATGTTGTATGGCCTATTTAATATTAATAAAATTGATTTTTAAGCATAATTCAGAGAGACCCTTGATACACAACTTGCCTCATGTGTTTTATATAAAGGCTGAAAAGTGCCTCTGCATTTCTAGACTGTTTTCCTTCCATTGTTTTAGCAGCAGTAAACAGTGATGTGTTGCTCTGGAATTCCTTTGTTTGCATGCAAAACTATATTTGAAATGGCATAAAGACCTCCTTTAAATACCTTGGCAAATAAAAGGAGATAAAATCCAACTTATGGATGCAGATTGTAAAATTCCATATTCGGTGCCCTTTAAGTATTGCAATCCTATGTTCTTGAGATTCCTTACAGATATATTATCAGGCTTAGACCTCAGTAAAGGTGAACTTTATTAAATAAGTTCATTATAATGGTATTTCATAGGTTTGGGCTTGCGATTAATGGATTGTAAATTTATACTTTAAGACTAGAAGAACATGATCATATAAATAGCCTTATTGAAATTAACAGGGTTGTTCTTTGAAGAAAAATGCCATTCAGCAGAACACTTAAATGTATGCATTGCTCTAAGCATATGTTTAAGTTCAAATGAAGTCAATCTGTTTGGTTTTAAGAGGGCTTGACTGTGCTTAGGTTCCTTGAAACATTTATATTAATGTATAGGGTGACTGCTGCAGTAGCCTTGGGATGTCATTAATGTTTTAAAAACAATAGGCTTTCTAAGCACTCATGACCATTAGGTAGGAGAACTACTATTAGTTGGCAGCCAGGTTAAGACCTTAAAAACTGTCATCTGATATGTTTATTAAACTTTTGTATGTATTGTACAGATGCAAAGAAGAGAATTTAACTGCATACTAGTCCCTACTGCCAAGTGATGTAGGTAAAAAGTTGCCAGAGTGCAGTTCAAGAATGGTGGTAAGAAAAGGATTTGGTATTTCTAGTTTTTCTTCCTAAATACTTAGAAAAAAAAAATTGTGGATTTGCTCTAGAAGTAATTTTCCTTGAGTTATTTTGGACTCTCTCTCCCCGCATAGACTGTTATAGTACGTTATGGAAGAATGGGAAAGAAATCCCTGTGGTCATACTTCTCTGTAGTGGGCACAGCATAGCATGATGAAGGAGCATCGCTGACACAGCAGCCACTTCCTTACAGCAAAAATCTGCATTGTGTAAGGGTAGTTTGAAGGCAGAAGCTAATTTATTATATTTCTGTAACAAAGACATCTACTGTCTTAATTACAAGAAACTGATACAGAACTAACAGGAACATTCTACATTATTTATTAAACAAGGGTATAGAGGTTGAACGTATTTTTTGCTCTATACACATAGGACACTGTATATACAAAGGAAACTTTTATAGTAAGCATTCCAAATCTGAATCTCAAGGTCCTTATTGTAGGTAATCTATCAAGAAATGCAAAACAAACAGCATGCTTAATCCCCCTGCTTCTTAAGTGTATCTGTAGGTTACTTGGCAGCATAAAGCAATCACATGCTCCACAGAGAATTGTTTCCCTGATTGAGAGGAAATCATCCCATAATTTTTTTCTCCCCTTGATTTCCAAAATAATTTTTACAAGAGTAAGACTCAAAGTCTTTACATAGTTGCAGCCACCACTCTCTCCAAAACTGAAAGATACTGCTACTGTCCCGTTGGTGTCCATAGTCCAGATCATACCTTAAATTGGCCCCAAACCTACTGACTCTAGTAGGGAATTTCATTGGCATCACAGAGGTGTTATTTCCTTTGGCCTTAGGATCCTTTTATCTAAAGTAAGAATAATGAATGAAAGAATAGCAGCAATGATGATTGATCAAATCTGCCCCCTTTATATTTGAGCAAACCTTCCTGGACATCATTTTACATGACTGAGATTTGTCATACTTTTGGCAATGACCGAGTACATTTATAAAACCAGAGAGAGGGAGGGAGTGTAAGCATATAACCCACGAGTCCTTCCTTGCCATTTCTCATCTGTAGTCTGAACTCTGCTATATAACACTTGGTTGCTGTTGTCTTGAATAACAACATTCTCATTTGCATAAATGGGCTGATAATCTGACATTTTTTAAAGTTCTTTTCCACATGAATGCACAAAAGTAGCAGATTCATATCACCAGCTTTATGCTGGACACAAAATGGTGCAATTCAGAAGAAATTCAGTAGTGTCTCTTTTTTAAAGCCAGGCATAGATATGCATGAATTGAAAATAGCAAAAGTCCTTATCTTCCCGTTGGTATTGAGATCCAGCACAATGGGTAAATGTTGATTAACTGTCAGATACACTACACTGGGCAGTGCTTTAATCAGTTGTTTCTATATATTCCAAAAAGAGGTGCATACTTTGAATTAAAAGCTCTGGGAAAAAAAAATAAAAAACAAAAAACCCACAACAAAAACCAGTAATGCTCTTGTCAATAGGAGGTAGAGAAATACCAGAAGTCTCGTTCAAACATTTTCAAGCTTTTGTACGGCAAAGCTATGCAGGGATTAGAAAAATATAATATCAGAAATGTAAGCTTTTAACATTGCTGTTCTGCTTTAGTGAATGGCCATAAATATGATATTTATAAAGTTTTGTGTTTGTCACTCAGGGATCCAATAAAAAACCTATTAAGTTTATAATTAAAAATATATTCTGTTCCCTTTTCCAAACTCCAGACTATACTCCGGAAGTCAAGGTGCAAATTTTCTATCATCACAGACATTGACAAGAAAGATGAAGGTTTTAGGCCAAATTAGGCCCAAATTAACACCTCAGTAACTTCAGTTTCTTTAACGCGTTTGCACAAGACTAAAACTTATTAAACAGCTTGTATGATGATGGCCCAAAGGAGGTAACTTCCATTCTACTCTTACATCTGATCTGGTTCTCAGGAGCTGAGAACAATCAAAATAATTTCTGTCATAATAGTCAGCAGGGTAAGGCGACCAGTGTATGAAAAGGACATTGGGCACAGGAGAAGGCGGTGTTCTCACATGTCCTTTTCCAACTGGAACTGCAATTTGCCTTGTAGTGGATACCCGTTTTTTCCCATGCAGAAAATTCTCACTGAGCTGGTGTAAGGGCGCTGTGAGCAAGTTATCCTCTGGACATTACTGTTTGGTTGCACCTAGAAAAACAGAAAGTAGCCGTAGTCCACAGGCAGCTGACCAGTGAACAGAGCTGGCTAGTATTAATCCTTAAAATACATTGTGGTGTGATAAATTAGGCAAGTGTGATTTCCATTCCTTTGATCAAGCAATGTTGCATGCACATGCTCTCTACTGTCAAAGTTCAGAGTTGTTGTGGTCTAAATCATTTTCCAACAAAAAGATGTGGACACTTGTTTTGGAAGATCACCTCGCTTAATGTTTGTCATTTTACTTCTTAACAGATCATTTGAACAACATTTGGGAATAAATCTATTGTGTGGTTTGTTTTTTTTTTAAATTAAAGTTTACAGAAATAATGTAGATTGGCCTGCGAGTCTTCTGAGCATTCTTATAAATTTCTTTTGTGTTCAGCTCTTCCTTGAATTAAAAATAAAGTTCCCGTGAATGGTAATTTCCTCTGACAGTTGGTGTTTAGAGAAGCATTTCTCTAGTTGCAGCTTAGCGTGGATGTTAAGGAATAACAGAAACTTTTTAAATTATAGAACTAATTATCTACATGCAGCTGATCAAACACTTTGCACTTCTAGCTGTGAGCACAACTCACCACATCTGTTGGCCTCTCCCTGGGTAAGTCTAAGCTGCAGGCGCTGCTGTGAATGTTATGGAGTAGAGACATACCAAAGGCAGCGTTAAACTAACAAGCCTTGGATTTGTTAGCATGACAGCACAAAGCTTAGTGGTGGCTTTTTGCCTGGAGTCTTACCCAGTCACTTGCTGGGTGTTGGAGCCAATGGAGAGTTTGGGGGTGCCACAGAGCTGGGCAGCTGCAACTGCTCTTGGCTGTAAAGGCTAATACTGCTCTGTCCTTCACAATCTCTTTCCTCTACTGTTTGTTGGTTTGTTTGGGGTTTTTTAAGTTACTTTAGTTATACAGAACACTCACTGGGGCTACAGATTGCACTTAATTTTCTTAGAGGACAAAGGGATGACAGTGAATTGGCACAACACCAAATAGGGAAGGACTCCAAGCAGTCTACGAGGCAGTTTATCCCTCCAAGAAAAAGTTGAGTATCCCTGAGTCGTAGCTAAATGAAAGAGGAAATATGTTGAGACGGGTACAGTGTTCTCTTGAGCAGATATTGTGACGATTTAATATCCAGAATATCCTGTTCTCACTTGGATCATGAGGACTCATAGAGTTGCAGAATATATGCACTATTGATGTACAATGTACTCATCCTCCTCTATCACATGGATGGACTGTATGAATAGTCTCTTTCATATACTCTTTCAGGCTGCATGAATAATCTTTCTGCAAAGACAGAGATTTCTACATGCAGGAGTGGAAACACTGTCATCCATATGCCTTGGGAAACCCTCCACTCATGTCTGCTGTACAGTCACTAACTTGTGCTGTATGGCCAGCTTTAACTATGCATAATAATAGTACTTTAAACGCATATGATGTTCTGTTTCATGTTTATGTATAATAATGGTGCTAGAAAGCTGTATGATGCTCTGCATTCTCATTGCAAGCAGAAGTGAAGAAGCAGCTGAATCCTTTCTTGTTCAGACTCATGCCATTTTTCACCTTTCAGGATCAGCAATTGTCAGCCCATTGTTTAAAAATCCCTTGTACTGGCTCTGTTCGCAGTGCCTAAAGAGCTTGCTTTCTCTGACTAACAAAACGCTTCTTTTTATTATTATTTTTTCCTCCATTGAATGAGAGAATAAGGGCAAGCAATTTTTGATTTAACCTCCTGCTGCTGAGTTTTCAAATTTTAAAGTGTTAACAAAAGGGACTGCATGTTTTCAGTGCTGAAAGCTCTGATTATACTATGGTACAAATTTATAAAAATCAAATGCAGGCAGAGAATAGCAGGCTAGAGATATGTGACTCTCTTTAGCTGCTGGCCTCCTGCAATAGAAATTGAACTTTCTCAAGAAAGCAAGCTGTAAAAAGAGACTGTTTTACCAAGTCTTAGTCTGTATCCATTTTAGATAGATTTAGTTAACCTACAAGGGAACAACAGTATTGACATATATCACTTTGAAAAATGCTAGCTGAATGAGATATTTTTGTTTCCTGGGTTACATGCTGAAGCCATGTCATTTGTTCTAATTTTTTCTGTCCTTGCTAACCCACTCTGTTCCTGTATTTTATGATTATATGTTCACTCTCTGAACTACCCCAGAGATATTGATTACATTTTTTGGTCAGTGAACAGTATTTCAAACAGCCTACATGAAACTTAAACTTTTCTTCCTATTTATGTAATTTTTTGAACTAGAAATATAATTAGATGAGTAAAATTGTTATCCTAAAGACCCTCTAAACCTGGTAAATTACTTTTGGTGGGAAGACTTCTGGTTCCATAGTTTTCCTCAGCCAACACCACACATGAGAAAGAGTTGCCCTCAAAGGAGAAAACTAATGAGATTAGTTAAATTCGGGTGTTGCCTCAGTGGGTTTTTCCTAAGAATTAATCACTGCCTGGTCCTGTGCCTTTTGAGTCTCCCTCCTGGAAGGATAATGAATATTAAGGAAAGGAACCTTTAGGTTTTTTGAGTCTTCAGTAAAACTATGGCTACCACTGCCTGGTGAGGCACCTCACAATGCAGACCCAGGTCTGGGATTTTAAGATTCAGATCTGTTAAGATTCAGAGCACGACCAGAAAACCAAAATGGTACGGACAACGTCACCACTGCTTTTACTTACAGCTTGTTTGGTGAGAAGAGTTGGGGTCAAGCTTGTCAAGAAAGTTTGATGTGAACAAAGCTTTTGCAACAGAGTTGTTCTCTTTTTCTTTCATTCTCTTTTCTTCTATTTCCTACATGTACAGGGAGCGGACGTCTGTGTGGGCAAAATCTGCTCTCATTGCTGACACCTCGTCAAATTTTTGTGCGCAAGGCACAAGCGCTTGTATGATTCATACTGGTATGGCTCAGGATGCTGATTTGAGCTTGCTACTTGATGCTCCCTTCCTTGGAAAGCCATCGCTTGTTATTTAGGAAGGGAGTTGATAGTGTTGGTAGTGAAGGGTGTTGATAGCAGCTCAGAGCAGCTTTGCTCCCAGGCCAGTGCCAGAAAACAGATGTGTGACGTGCCATATCCTCAACAGATGGACGTGCCATATGCCATTAAAAGTGGTTATCCAACTTTCTCTCACATTGTGGATGAATAGCTCTTCACTTTTGCATCAAAGCCTTAACAGGCAAAAAAAGTGTTAGTTCCTAGGGGAGGTAAGTTACTCAAAGGAAGATTTCCCAGGTGTCTTCCAGAGTTTCTCAGTGCTCAACAGTTGTGTGCTTTTCAAGGGTCTGTCCACCTGAGAGTTTGCTGTGCCCATATTCCCAGCTGTGGAAGGTATCTTCTCTGACTCATGGTCCTGGGATTACGCTAATGCATGTCCAAGTCTGAGCTAATTTACTCTGCTTTTCCTAAGGCAGTCTTGAACCTGGGCTAACATGGCCACAGGGTGTCTGGAATGACCTGGCATACACGAGGAGCAAGCTCTCATCTCCACAGAGCAGCGACAGGGCTTGTAGAAATAAACTTGGATATATAACTGAACTCTAGCTTCCTTACAGGAAGGAGTAGAAAGTTGCACAATAGGCTAAAACCAGATACGCACGTAATTTATGTGCTGGTTAGATATCTGGATTAGGCGGGACACTTCCAGGCCATGCTCCTATACAAGCATGTAGGTACTGAACCACTCCTGTGTTTTGGGCTCACGCTCGGTTATGGGTGATGTTATGGCATTGTGTGGTTAAGTGGTATGATGGGCTATGGTATAGGTTCTTTTTGATATTCAGGAGGAAAAAATATTGTTATACTCCTAGTCATTTGTGGCCTTAACAAGAAAGCTGAGATGATCCAGGTTTTATCATTTTAAGGTGTGAAATGCACCACATAAGGGACTACATCCATTTTGGTGAATGGCTGGAAATGTTTACAATGGTAAAACATTGCAATTATACTGAGAAACATAGCTTTTATAATATAATTTGTGCTTAGAAGGCTAGCCTCCTACGAGGCCCATAGAATTTTACTGGAAATGTGCCAAAGCAAGACTGTTTCAAAGCTGACTGGCATATTGGTTTGGTTTCCCTCTCACTATAAATTTGGTTTATTCAGATGAATGACTGTGCTTTGGGCTGGTTTGTATTTTAGGTGGAGATGATCCAAAACGGGACTTGAGAGGAAAAGATTTGGGGAAAGTCTCCATAGGTAACGTCATCTTAGACCCAAACCAGCTCCTGAGGGTGGTTGTTTTTCTCTCCAAGTTATTCAGAGCCCTGAAATGAAGGAAGATTACAATGAATGGGTTTGATTTGGAGAGTCTACAGCATAATGTGGGACAATGGGCACAATAAAATCTACATAGATTGAATAATGCAGAATCAATACATGAACGGAACTGTGAGACAGGGGTTGCTATGGCATCTCCCTTATTTAATAAAGGAATAAATAAAGGAATGGAAATCTCCATAAATGGTCTCAGCACAAATTAGAGCTGTTCCTAACGGCTCTAATATATGCAGTAGCATTTTTGAAAAATTAATTATCTTCCTCCATAAACAAGTATGAGTTTTTTTGATCATGCTTAAAATGACTTTAATTTGTCTAAATTTATGCCAATTCCAGTTGAACTGTCCCTGAAACTTCACCTGGGGACTAGGGAAGTTACAAATAGAGAGATCTGTACAAGTGTTTTGTTCAAATGACTTTTGCTGTCTTGTGCAGGAAGTGTACGAGGGCAGGCATAAATACACCCCAAAATGCAGTTCCTTGGAGAATATGGAACCTAAATTTGCAAGAACTTGAGCCCTTAATTTTATTACTTGACTTAACGGGGAAGGGACAGTAGCAGGATTTACTCAGCGTGGCAGAACCGGGCTGAAGGCTGTTCTGGCAGCCTACCTGTGAATCCCAAAGTGGCTCCCAGGCCACTACACCCCTGAGCTAGAAAACCCACACTTAGATTCCAGATGGAGCTGCCAGACAACATCCTCACATGTTTAAAAAAAATCAGAGTGTCCAAGGAATGAACAGGATTACACAATTTGGGTGTGGAGAGATGAAAGGGCAAGCAAGTTATATGCAATGAATAATTAATCTATGAAGTTAAGATCTGGTTTTGCTTATCAAACATTGATTTTCTCATTTAGCCTTACTAGGATTTGATAATATCACACACATTTGAATAGTTTTGCCTGATCTGTAACTTTCAGGGTATGCTGTTTAATTATGTGTCGTTAATCATGTAGTATAGTTCTTCATCTTGAGTAGGACAGTACTGAAGCTGTGCATCACATGTTGTAGGTGTTCAGATATGTAATTTATTAACAAGAAATATTTTCTCAGTAACATTTCTTATTGGTAAAATCTCATTTGCTCTAGAAAACAGTTTCGTGTAAATGAATACCAAATGGGCATATTATGGCAAAAGGCAATATAAGGAAAATTTGGATGAAACTTTTAAAAATGTTTTTTCTTTTATTTAAAGGTTGAGTGGAGGTTTCTCTGTGCTCAAACATTTGTTACCCCTTAAATGTATCATACCCACCACATCTCCTACTGTTCCTGGAGAGTGTGTCAACCTTTAAACAAATAATTTAAAGCTAACTTAACTTTCCTGAAAAGCAGTCTAATGAATAGAGGTAACTGATGCCCACTAGTTATCACAGTCCAGAGTGCTTGGTAAATAAATTATCTCTTTTTCCCCTAGCATGAAACAGCCCTAATTTGTGAAAATGCATTTGCTAGTCACAAATATCTCTCAAAAATGCATGCAAACAAAATAGTATTTGTTATGTGCAAAAGGCCTTCACTCACTTGAGTCACAAGCAAGTTTGTACTTCAACAACAAAAAGTAAATACCAAATGACAAATGATTAATGTTTGCTTAGGAGAAAATATCATTGTTTGCTTGCAAATTCAGGCATTTTTATGGGCTTGATTTAAAGCCTACCAGTAACTGGAAAGTCTCCCACCTCGTGCAGGTCAGGCAGCTGAAGAACATGTCTTTCCCCAGATTTTTGTGAAAACAGAAAACAAGTTATGGGGCTATTTAAAAGTAGTCAAATGTAACAGGTACAGACAAGCGAAATAAAGATCATTCGAATAGCTCCGTATCTCTTGCTGTTTGTCTCAGTTACAACACAAGAAAATAGAGGCAATAGATAGGAAAACACTTCACCTTGTGAGCTGTGGGCCTGTGTAGCATCCTGGTTATGAAGGGGACTGCACTTTCAGTTACTTAGAGTCAGTGAACTGCTGAAGTTAATTAAAAGCATAAATAATTTGCAACAAGAGGATGAATGGGGCTGGGAAAATTATTTGTCCACATATTGATTGCTCATGATGTGATAAATCCCACAGGTGGTAAAAAAATTTGGGCCAGATCATTAGCTGAAAACTCAGCACTATTTGCATTGAATTCAGAAGTGCTGGACAGTTTTGCCTTACTGTAGCTCTGCTCTGTAAATCAGCAAACAAAATTTGGCAGCTGAGTATTTTATTCTCAATAATAAACTATGCTTGAAAATGTTTGTACTTACTCTCTTCTGTGGATTTGCACAGATACACTTTTCTTTGGCATCTTGTCACTTTTCAGCCAAAATATATGTTCAAATTTAATGAGAAGGTAAAGGATGCTTATTAAGTTATTAATTACTTTTCACTTATCCATTAGGCTGCATTTTTGCCTTTCTACAAGAAGATATTTAAACATCTTTTGGTCAAAAATATACAGTAGGAAAGGTTATAGCCACCCTGCTTCACAAGGGGATTTTACATGTGCCTCAGGTAGGGACAAATAAACAACTGTATTCACTATAAGATCACTTCATGCAACTTTCTCTTGCCACTAGTTAGGCCTTAATATACTTAGAAGGTTGCTCTTCTAATTTGAACTGTGTGAGACTTTGGCTGGAGGCTACTTCTGTGTCCCAGTGATAAAAGACGACATAAAACAACCCAGTGCCTGATCATTCTCCCTAGCTGTCAGTGAATCATGTTTAATAGCATCTCCATTGCAGTTTTGGCCAATTTGCTTGCAATGGCATCCTTTTCCATGGGCTTACTGCTCAGCAGGCCCTGAAGCAATCTATGAATAACTTCCCAACAGATGCTGTTTATGAATTGAAGCAAATGGCTTCCCTGTTTCTCTTTTTTCTCACTTCAATAATTTTCAGTTACATTACGATGAATATTTATAGTCCTATAGCAGTGCATAAAAATGGGAACAAGCAGACCTGTGCATTGTTTCATACGTGAGTGCTGTTCTAATGGGTTTTGGCTCAATGGTTTTAATAATGTTCTGTTGATGGACTGAAGAGAGAATGCAAATTGTAGATCAGTCACTTCCATTCACTGTTTTAGCAGACTGGGCATTGACGGAAGACTGTATTATGAGCACGTATAGTGCACCTTATCTTCTGGAAATAATACACCCCCTGGTACAAGCCTACAATACCCTTCCACTCAGCTTTATTTTCTATGAGTAATCCCAACTAACCGCATTGTTAAATGCAGGATCTTACACTACTGCAGCCTGTCCTTACTGGATTTATCAGGCTCTGGCTAAAATGGCATATGATTTACAATAAAATTAATGGTTAGTGGCAGAAGTAGCCTGTGTTACAAGTATGTCATTTCTACAAGTTAAGTTGGGGAGTGCAAAGGAGAAACTGATTTGTGATCAGCCATCTTTCTTTAACAGAACAGCGCAAAATTCTTGTTCAATCCTAAAAAGGCCACGTTACAACATTTTATAATTCTGTAACAGTTCTTCAATGTTGTTTTGCCAGGAAAAGTGGTTAGATTTACAACTGTAGATGTTTATTGAGCTTTTTCCAAGGGAACTGTTCTTGGTGCTGCTTCATTCATCTCCAAGTGTCTGATCTACTTGTCATTTCTATTAAACAATAGAAAAGCTAAAGAAATAATGCTTTTACTACACAGTAATTCCAAGATTAATAAACCCCTCTAACTTACTAGATACACTCGTACAAACATATCATCTATAAATATATACTAGATACAAAGCATGCATATTTAAATACAGAATATGTCAAATTATTGCATTTTCCATTGCTCTACAATAAATTCATTTGTATGATAAAAATAACTGGAAATATGAATGACCACAAACATTATTCACACTACACATCTTTCACACAACATTTTATTCCCCAGTAAAGAAGCTGGAAACAGGAAACAGTCTGAACAATTTCATCTATCCTAATACAGTGGCAGTCGTGGATTACAGCTTTTAAAAATCCATCGCAAATAGGGCACACTAAATAAATATGACTGTTGTGCCTATGAAACTCAGATGGTGTGATTTCATCACTTTTGGCTTCCCATAAATGAATAAAAAGCATATACCATGTTAACTTATATTATCAATTGCCATCTCAGGAAAGTAAACTGAGACATGCAGTGTGTCCGGAGTTCTAGGCCATTAAGTAGCAAAATAATACAATTACATCCATAGCAACCCACACCTCTAGAAGCATTTAACATTCTGAAGTCTCTTCTAAACAGTACTTATTGTAGAAGGTTGTAATTTCTAACTGACAGGATAATTTGACATTTAAAAATGTGTATTTGTTCCATTTTCCATCCAATCAATACCTTAAAGAGTTGTCATGTTGGATTATTAAGGCGTCAAGACCAGGTCTGGCTCCCCACACCGGGAGCTGCTGGATGGGCCCAGACCTGTGGCTGTTCGGAGAATTTGGCTCCAGCCTTTTCTCTCCAGCTCTTGACCTGGTCTTCTTCTCTAACCTGTGCCATCTGCTACAATTTCTTCATAAGTTCTTGGCACTTCTTTTCTGCTTCTTTTTCACCAGAAGAGTGCAATGTACTGGTGTCTTTCTCACATCTTTGCTGATGTTTTTTGTGGTCTTCTCTAATCTGTCCTGCATACAGTATAGCTTCATAAACAAGGCCTTCCCTTGAGACTGGATTTAATTAAGAAAGGTACCAAAACCACAGTAACAGAAAGGCCTGATTTGAATTTTTCAGTATCTTTTAGGAATGAAAAAAATGCATTAAAATGTTGACTAGATATTCACAAAAATGTCTTCTCCCTGTCAATCACACAGTGTTTTTTTATTTAATTATTCCATATAATTTATCTTCACAGTTCCCTCTATAACTCATTTCCACAGCTCCTTGCTTCTTGGACAGGATATTGATCTAACTTGCACAGAGAAGGTTTTTTAAAGGCAGTCTTTTAATAATAATCACCTATGCACAAAATCAAGGAGCTCTTTAATGTAAGCAGTAGTAGAAATTTGATCAATGCGAGTATTAGGCCTTAAATTAATTGTTTTAGCTTATACTTTAGGTAACTTTGACATCACTTCAATATCTGGTCTTTTCAGAATTTTATCATTGAGGAAACGTTACCTTCATAAATCACTGTCAGCTAAGAAATTTTGCTGGAGACATAAAATAAAGTAAGTGGTCTGAACAATTTTCCAGCTAGGGACTGAACTAGGTACCAGCACTAGTTTCAGCCCCCATGATAATGATTTAATATCT
The DNA here is from genome assembly GCF_028858705.1 of Grus americana. Lineage (NCBI taxonomy): Eukaryota > Metazoa > Chordata > Aves > Gruiformes > Gruidae > Grus > Grus americana. The sequence goes on along the minus strand of NC_072862.1, from coordinate 6,756,497 downwards.
CAAAAATCCCCAGGGAAAGCAGTGAAAAAGCCCCACCCAAAACACTTGACAAAAAGTTTATAATGTGTTACAGAAGCATCTTTCATAAACTACCATTGAGATGCAGAGATTAGCTATGGCTAATAGGAAGATTGAGTCTATATCTAAGAACTTTTTTCTTTAATTCACCATACAAATTCCTGCTGAGGAATATTGCTATCACTTAAGTGTTCATTTAAAAAAAAGGTTGTCTTTTTAACCACTGGACTAAGATTGAAAGTGTACACCCAATACTCCCTCCTTATTAACCTCACTTAGGGGTGATAAATACATGCTTTCTCAGATTAATCATAAAGAATTTGGTTTTTAAGAGAAACACCTGAAGTAACATCTAGACAGTGAACTGTGGGGGTCCAGCATGAACACATTTCGGATCACACCCCCAGCTTCCCACGGGTCCTTGGGGACCATCGCTGCTGGTTGCGACTACCCTTCAGTAACAGGAACAATGGAGCAGGCAGTGGGCCCTAAGAGATGAAAGGGAAATGGATGTAATGGATGTTCTTTCTGGGAGGAGGAGATACATGTATAAATGTACATATATTCCTTCAAAGGCGTTTAATGATTTGCATGTAGTTGTGAACAGTTTTCTGTACATTTAAACAATTCTAATGCTTAGTGTTTCTAATGAGTTGTTTATTACTGTGGACCTTCCATTTACCATGCGCTGAGCAGGCTATAAATATTGCTGCTATATAAATTATTAATAAAATCAACATCTTTTATCACTTTCTTGCCTGACATAAACTATGATGAGCTGATAGTCCTACAAATGCTTTTAAACGTTCCCCCTCTCCCCCTCCCTGATACGCACGAAGAAAATATTTGCTTTTATACAACAATAGAAGTGCTTTTTCTGCGGCTAGAATAAATTTCCTCAGTCTTTCTATAGTGGATACTAATAACCAAAGTCGCTTTGTTATTACCTAACAAAAGGCTAACATGCTTTAGCTTTAAAAAAATCATATCTTTCCTATTGTCCTTTTCATCTCAGCCTTGTTTTCTGCTATAGTTAATTATTTTTCTCATAGACAAAATAAACTCCATTAGTACTGACAAGGGAGATTCAGATTAAGGGCTCACAGAGACTTGGATCTTAATGTTAACATTATTGTGTGAGCAGGAATTTATCAATTTGGGATTAAAAATTAATCACCAAAAATGTTTTAGGAGAATGATTCATAGTCAACCCAAAATACCAGAATGTTTATTTGATTCCATAGAAAAGACAGATGTCTTTATCTTAACTCTATGGGAATTGCACTGGAAAATAAAGAGGAGTGTGTCTTTAACAAAGCTAAATTCGAACCATCATATGTGATAATTTCTTTTTTTTTTCTTCTTTCTTTGCCTTTCTCAGTGTGACATGACTCAGACAAAAATAGCAGGATAATATCACAGATGTTCCTTTACACCAATCACTGGTTATTGCTTATCCAAATGATGTTTTAATACAAACACACAACTGCTCCTTCTGTTTTATTGCTGTCAAAATTTTGTTTCAAATTTAATAAATGGAGAAGTGTGAGCAGATGTGTCATTGACAGTTTGCTGTCTTCACTGGGCTGCATGGCAAGCTAGAGGATGTTAGTCACATCTGCATTTTTAGAATATTTAGTTCTGTACCTTTTTCACTCAGTCTGACCCTCCTCGGTTGGCTGTTAGGGCCGGTGCGAATGGGCTATGGCAGATGTGGAAAGCTGCTGCAATCTCGGAGCCGTACAGGCAATCAGCACCCATTGCTGGCTCCTGGAACCTCAGGTACCTTGCTGGCTTCTTGGAGAGCATTGAGTAAACTCCTTTTTCCAGCCACAGATGGTCCCTGAAAACCTTATCGATGGTTGCATTTATCCCAGATTTTTCCCAGTGTTTGACATAGTACTGTAGCATCCCTAACTGCTGCACCATTTTGGTTTCAGTCCCAGCTGTGCTCTGGTAAGACTGGCTGCCAAAAGCAGATCAATGGGAGTCTGCAGCCTCTGGGATGTCTGGGTCATCAGAGAAAGGGCATTTCTTGTCCGATGGAGGTGTTTCAGGGCATATTGCTGTATGGTGGAATTTGGGCAGGAGAGTCAGCTAGATCCTAGCTAGCAAGGATCGCCTTATCTATTGAAACAGGTCACTGATGATTCTGGGAACCAGGCAGGGAGAAATCCCAAGGAAGGAACTATCTCAGTACAACAGCTGAGGCCATAAACCACTGTGAAATAAATATACTTTATAAACATAAATTGAAAAAATAGTCCCTCACTTACAGTTTCTATGTGATTTATGTCTTTAATTTATTTAAATCAGTGACCCATCAAATGCAGACACAAAATTAGAAATTCAGCAAAAATTTCAACTGCCATAAAGAAATACTGAGGTTTTATTTGCTCTCTTCCTGCAGCTGCCTCTCCATGTTACATGAATTTATCTCAAGATGAAGCATGATGAGGAATCATCTTGCCAGAATATTATTGATCTGTGATTTGGGTACGAGGCTCAATACACTGCAGACACAGATTTGAAAGAGACAATTTACGCCCTCTCACCCCTAAATTTTTCAGAGTTCTTGGTTTCAGATATATAAATCTGTAAGCTTTTCATAGCAGTTTTGTGTCCAAATATATGCCATTTATATTACTTATGGGATTTTTGAGTAAACCAAGAATAAGTCAGTATCCTTGTATTAATCAGATGGTCATGGTTTGAAAGCTGCTGATATCCCTGTCGCATGGCCCAAAGGGGTCCACACACAGCAAGTCTGGTCTGCAAGACGCTGAAGTGAAGGGTTTTCTTTTTTTTTTTTTCTTTTCTTCTTTTTTTCCACATTGGTTACAGTGGGATTTGGTTCAAGCTCAATAAATTCAACAACAACTACTGGATCTTCAGCCGCTGTAAATTTCACACATTTGCTTCAAAAGCAGCCACTGCTTTTCACGGTGGGAATTTTCCTGCTATCTTGAGTCTACACAATTTGCAAGTGCTGAAGTTGGAGTGTCCAGCTCTATAACTTTGAAAAAGATACTGAGATTTTCCATGCGTTACTGATGGCCGCACTCTGAGCAGTACTTTTCTCCTCCTTTTTACTGTCTTTATTGTCGACTAGTAAAATGATTATTTGTACAGACATTTTCCAGAAGTATGTGACCAAATTATGCCTGCAGCATTTGAGAAAAACACTGTCCATGTATCAGGACGAGGCCAAAAATTCACAGCACAAGATTTTCTTTAGCCTGCTGTGTTTGATTTTCTTTTAGGAAACTGGTGTTTGTAACAATCTGACCCTCCCTGCCGAAATAATGCAACCCTCTTTCAATATTTGCCAGGAAAGTTACACCAATATATCAATCTTTAATTACAGAAAACCATGTCTGAGCACAGGGAAAAGGGAGAATTTTAATACTCTCCAAGACATTGATTGCTTTTGTAGCCTCTGAGAAGTCAATCAACCCGCTTGCCCCTGCAGTAGCCACTTATTCAGAATATAAGTGGTGCAGGAAGGAAGGGTTGATGGGGCAGAGTGTGCATATGGATGTTCTTGGCTTGAATGAAGCACCTCTATAAATGGCTGCCTCAATAAAGAGCCAGTTCACTTTTTCAGGCTTGGAATTGTACAAGCACTACTTGGAAAAGCTCTTTTATCTTCCATAGAATGTGGTTAGTTCCACTCATGAGTATATTTATCCCTTAGGAAGATATCTATAGGATTAGGGTCTTTAAATTGCAACAAAGACAAGTTGGACTTTCTAATGGCTATGACATTATACGTAAAAGCTCTTTCTGAAGTTAGGCCATTTAAAATATTTTAAAAGTATTTTTTGTTAATAAATTGAGCCATAAAGATGAGATAATTTCATTCAAATATTTGTTCCTGTTCCACAACGATTACCTTATTACATTATCTATGTCAAGGAAAAGCTCTCACATTCATGATGCAAATTTTCTGCAAGTGATTCTTTATAGCTATGCTCAGCTGTATGCAAAGATAGAGGCTTCCTGAAGGCCCATCAAACTCTCCTCTGTGGCATTCTGTGATGGTCAGAGAAATTTCTTTCTCAGCATGATAGGGCAAGATAATAGAATGAAACTATGATGATTTCTGCAGGAAAAGGACCAGTAACTGCTACCTGTTGTACCCTACCATACTGTACAGCATGTGAGTGCTACCCTACTATTCTAGGTGTATCTTTGCCATCTCAGTCCAGGGGTGTGTGCTATAGCCACCAAGCATGGACCTTGGCAGGTCCACATTACTTCTCATATGTTACCCATGCTGATAGCAATAGGAGAGAGAAAAGGCATGCTAATTTGTCAGCTACATCAAAAGATAACCCAGAAATATTTAACCCAGGCTCTAGCATGAGTTTGGGAATCTTTATGGATGTACAACGGGATACTGGGAAACTCTACCCTATCCTTATCCAGAGGGTGATCAAATAGTGGCTTGCAAGTCCATTGCCCTGACCTCAGTTTTTTTCTTTATTGTCTCAGAAGCTTTTCTGAATTTCCGTTTTGAACATGCACTATTCCCAGGCTTTCTGACCGCATAGTCCTGCTCTATTGCCTTGTGTCATGCTGCTGTGCTGACAGCTCCTTCTACAGCTCTGATAGTGATGGACGATGAGCGTGGCATTCAGCTGTGTCTCTGCAATTGTTATAGCCAAGTTTAGATGCAGATTTAATCTGTATCAGGCATGGATGCTCCCTGCATTTGTGTCTCATTAAGAAGATCCCCTGATAGACAGCGTATGCCAGGTTTTTGTGAGTCCTGGGAAGATAGATGATACCAGTGTAACATCAGATCCATCATAATACAAGAGAGAGAAATCCATGATATGTGATCTACCTTTGGTAAAATCAAGCCCCGCTCAAACTTTCTAAAACAATATGAACGAGTGGAATGATTTTATACCAGACCAGCTCTTTACATTGTCAGCTGTGATGCTTTTGCCATAATACTAGGACTTCAGAAGCTGAATTTACAGTACCATCAAACCACAGCTCCAAGAGGAGTCTGTAATTCTCTTTCCAGTGTCATCTCTATTGACCTCAAAATGAGACTTGCTTTTGCCATACTCTGTGGATTATGGAGCCCTCTAATGTCAAGAAGCTGCAGTGGGTGAAATGTGTCCACATCTCAGCTCCTCACCTTTGAGCTCACTCAAGTTGTGGATACTGGTAAATACATTATCCTGTGTTGAAACACAGTATAATATACTTTATGAATGAAAGACATGTATTACGTAGCTAACTCTACATACAGACTTCCAAATTGTGCTCCTGTTTATACTTTGATAACTACTGGCTCCAGTGGTACTTAATCAGGCCAGAACTCAGCATTGTATCTTTAAGAAACTGATATTTTTCTTATTATAGATGGTTTTTACTGCAGTAGTGACATACAACATTCCATGAAGTACTGATTGGAAAACGAGGTAAATAAGCACTCTGTGTTGCACAACAATTTTATTTGCAGAATAGATACAAAGAAAATTTCTGGAAGAAGTCAGTAAGTTCAAGTTAGAAATGAAATCCTACCAAACTCTTAAAATTAGTAAAAATACATGGTTACCAAAGAAACAAAAACATCTGAAAAGAGGGCCATGCCATTGAACCTCAAACATTGTCCAATTGCCAAAAGCAGAAGTAAGCTGTATTAATAGTAGAGAGTTTAGCATGTAGCAATGAGAAAATCTGTAATAATGGCTTAAAAAGCCAGTCTAATTTTCCATGACCCTACATAAGCCTAGTAATACTCATTAGTGTCTACATGAATTTGTTAAACCTTCTCAGATTGAGAAAACATGACTTCTTTCAATTTGGATTTGTTTGCATCTAAAACTTTCATATGCTGTAGCTTCCATGGGAGTGACAATAACTTATATTTGAGGATTAAGGAAATGCATTATATATTCTACATCTCAAAAAGAGTAGCTAAATAATGTAATCTACCACATTGGTAAAAGCAATCAAATGGACAGATGCCTGCCTTTTTAAGTAAGCAAGCCTGCCTGTAAAGAAGCATTCTGAATTTCATAATTAAATGAAAGATTAGATGAATGCAAGTGAGGCTGCGAGTTGATGCAGCTTGATTGTAAGAACAGAGTCATTAATAGTTATTAATGATAACTGGCACAAACTGTCAGATATCACCCATGTGTAACTAGGTAGACATGAACAAATGATTAATAAATGTGTCTTAAAGAAAAAGAATCCTTGGCTGAGACTTTGGTGAACTTGCAAGCTAGGAGAGTAGATACAATAAAATACAGAAACAGGGCATTTGTTTTAATTTTGGATATGCTGTGTTTGAATAAGGAACTCAGCATCACACAGTGATGGAAACAGCAATGTTACAGATTTAGAAGTAAGTTGCAATGAAATGCCCCTTTTGGCTCAGAAGCCTGTATTCACCCCTGACTAACTTCATTATGCTGCTCAAGCTGACACACTGATTAAAAGAAAGTCATTCCATTTACGGCTCCTTTTAATCATTAGGTAAACATAATACAGAGTGCTTCGTACGTTTGGTAAATATGAAGCAGATCAGTTATTACTCCTCAGGTGCTGATAGCACTATCATACTGGATTATCTCCTGTGTTATCAGCACCCCATTCTGCCATATAGCAACTTCCTGAAATTGCATCATCATAAACAAGAGGCCTTTGGGTATTTGCTTTTCTCTCTTTCAAATATACTTAATCACTCAGCAATACCAGGATGGTTAAATTATCTTTAGAGACAAATGACTTTGAATTAGATTCCTCTCTTAACTACATCAATCCCCCATGCGCCACTGATGTCTGTGGAACTAATACACAAAAAAATCTTCTCTGCTGGGGCCACATTCTGCCACCCATTGCCAGACCAAGGTAGATCTAATGCATAAAGCCTCCTCAACACTCATGCTACTATACGCAGAGTACCCACTTCTCCAAATGAAGAGATGGCTGAGTCTGCCCACACTGGTGTTCATTTGATGGCTGTCAAAGAATCTTCTCCTACGTCAGTGCTGTCATCCCTTACCGAAGAGAGACATTTTCAGCCTACGTGTACAACCCACTGTTTTCAAGGCAGGTGAAGGCATTGCAACAGCAGGGTGGGATTTTGAAGAGTACTGATATAGATCTAGCTCTTCCAAAGTAATGGAAGCTTTACGATTGATTTCCAGGAGAGTGGAATTAGAATACGGCTTTCCAAACCTCTTCTGTACAAAAAAATGCAGAACGTATTTTAAAATTTAGGCATGATGTAATGAGGGCCAAGCTAAACTGACGGGCCTCCTTCCTTTTGTCTCACTTATGGCCATGGAGAACCACTCCTTTTCTTGCATTTGCACTGGCACCATCTCACCTGAAAATCCAGGGAAAGCAATGGATAGGGTGCACAGAGATGGAGGGAAAGGCATTATGGCACAGGCAGTGTTTTTCCTTGGACGTGGCTGATCCTTTCCCTCAGATCCCCAGAAGTCTGGAGCCTTGCTATGGTGCCTTGCAGGGGAACCACACAGCAGGATGTGTGTCTAAATCCTGCTTAACTCTACTAAAAAATATGTTCTCTCATTCTGCAAGGAACAGCCTCCAAAGGTCCCTCGGGTAGGAGTTTTGAAAAGCTCTAACTTTGCAAATTAATAGTTTTCAGGCAGTTCCTGTCATATTTATTATTACAATTACTATTACTATTATTGACATTTTTGCCCATAGTTGCTTATGCATTTTCACAGAGCGAGGGTAAAATTGGAACCCAATTAATTTTTCCAATTCTACTCTCACATCTCTGAAAACCAAAAAATTCAGAAGTTGTCACCAGTCTGCCTATTATTTTGTTTGCTGCTTCCCTCCTGAACAGTGGCATCAAGATGAGCTTATATTTGATACCTTGTTGTCATTTCTCTTTGTTTTCTGTTTGCGAGATGCTGATGGCTCATTGCAAATTGGAGTATTCTCCCAGCATGTCAGCTGTCTGGACAAACTGCAGGAGCAGGTTAGCTGGGAGTAAAGCCTCCCAGAGACACTGGTTTAATCCTGTTTGCATGGCTTTCCCTCTTCAGTTTGCAATCGCTCTGGATTCAAAGAAGTGTTTTACAAGTTCCGATATTCAGAGCATTGTAGAGAAAAGTATTTGTTCATTCTTCCCATCAGCTGCTCCCAGAAACAGCCTTACAACAGTTGGTAAAAGGGAGGGAGGTGTTTTATTGTTCTGATTCCCTTAAAGCAGCAACACCTTGCAAGACTGCAGGACAATGTAGGCGCCGTGACTTTTTTTGCTATCACCCTTCCTAGCTTGTGTGTTCCAGTATAATGTGTCCTCACAGCTGTGATTTTCCATGGGCATATTTAATATTTTGCCTTCTAAATGCAGTAAGATGCGTTTTCTGGTCTGTTTAGAGGCTGTGCCAGGAAGCATTGTTTCTCACTTGTTAACATTTTAATGTTCTGGAGGAACACTGATCTATTTGTTAAAATTTTGTTCAAAAAACACCTCAACCAAAACTGCTATAACTCTTTTCACATGAATCTTTGCAATGACCTTGTTTTAAGCATGAATTTTCTTAAGGAGCTGTTGTATTTACTTATTTGTTTATTATTAAGGCCATTGTAGATTAAAAAAATAAAGGCAAGCAGGCAAACCTGAAGACTGCTGAGCTGAGAGACTCGTACCCTAATAACAACATACCGTGAGGTGTAGAGTCTGTCATTAGAATAAAAGTCTGGCCATGAACAACGGCAAAACTCTTATTGCCTTCAGGAAGGGCAGCATTTCTCCAGTGCCTCTCTTGTAAGAGCAGAGTTTCTCCTTCTTTGACTGAACCTTGTTTCTAATTAAGTCACTATCAACACTTTCTCTGATTTCAACCTTATTAGGAACTTCATCTATTTTTTCCCTTCCACTAAAAAATTAGACTTCTTTAAAAAGAACTATGAATCCTACAGAAATATTCTAGTTTAGACAAAACCACCATTGAGTAGCTAGGTATTTTTTGTCAAAAAGACAGTAAGATCGTGGCACTGATTTTACACTGGCGCTGCGTAAATTTACCTTTCAGTCCTGTGTCCCAGTCTCCTGTTTGCTTGATTCATTGCAGATTTTTCTCTTATCGGGTGAGTAGTTTGACCATTTGATTTTATTGTTGGTTTCTTTCCAGATGGCAGAAGTAGAGTATTTAAATATATATCTGAAGTTCAGCAGGAAATTGAAAATTGATTCTCTACAGCAGTAATCTGAGATATGGTTCAAGTTCTTGCTTCAAGTTAGCCAGAGCAAAGAGCTGAAGCAGTCTCAGGGGAATGCCAGCTTGGCAGATATTCTGGAGTGATTTCTGTGTCATCTTTGAAGAGACATTCAGAAATTCTGCATTTTTATAAACAAGTCTCCTGTTTACTGTCAGCCTTACTAAATAAGCATGGAGGGTAAGAAGAGAACAAAAAAGATTTTGAATTACCCGTGTAATACGCATCTGCCTTTTAGTGGAGGTGTAGGTGACAGATTGTCAAATATGGTGATGGTCAGATATGACTCCTTACGATGTTCTTTAGCTGTGCTGTGGCATGGCCACAGGCTCTAGTTGTGGCTCAGCCTGCTGGTGCTAGGTCTCACACACGCAGATATACAGGAGGTGGCTTCTGCCCAAAGTACTAACCCACGGATTGCAATAGGAGCCAGCGGGTTGGACAGGACAAAACCAGAAGGACACGAGATGATGGACCATTGCTGGAGCTTAGATAGCCACGGAGACAGACATCTGGTGTGTGGATGGCTGTCCCTACGTGCACACATCCACTGCTAACTGGTGTTGAAGACTCGTGGCTTGACCTCTGTCATGAAAGTGAATTTACCATTCTTTCATTTCCAAACAGTTCCCAAGGCTGCTGAGTACAGCTGAAGCAGAGGAGTGCACTCCAGTAAAGCTAAGTGCTTACTGTAAAAGTAAGTGGCATGACATAAAGTCATATTTTTACTAATGCTTCTATGAATTTGATATACTAACAGAGAGGTACTGACTCAAAATGGTAACCTTTGTCATTCTGAGTCATATATAAATGAATGGTTAAAACAGCACTTGGGTGCGGAGTTTAGTGATGTTTTTCTCAGAAAAATCAATGAAATTCATTTTGGGTAAAATATTTGCAAGGATATAAACATGACTTAGACACTTCTCTGCCTAAGCTCAAGCCTGCTTGAGCAGCACCTCCAGTGGTAGCCTATTACACGTTACTTGGACTCCAGAAGCTGCGATATGCGAGAGAGCTGAAACCCTTTTATGGTCTGGCAGGAGAGTGAGTGCAATCATGATTCACTATTACAGGCCAGTGTTAGTTCAATACACTGTTGATTTGGGTTCTGTGTCTTTTTGTTTAAAATACATTTCCACACAAATGGGTCTGGTGTGTTCAAACTTCCTAAATAATAATTCCACCAAAATTCTGCAATAAATAAATTACCCTCAGAAATCTACTGGAATTAAAAATAAATCAGCAGATTCTCTGTTTAGCAGCAGCAATAAATCCTTCCTCTATCACAGCATACACTGTTTACATTTGCCTAGGGGCTCTAAAACATTATGAGATGAAATGATTTTCCTGTTCCTTGGTGTCTGGCTGCCATAGAATTTAAGTGTTTCATGAATTTAATTGTGAAGAGAACAGTTTAACATTTTTCAGCCCCCTGTGGGGAAATGGAAGGAGGAGCCAACTGGATATTATGCTGCCTGGAAAATGACTCATATTTAAAATTTTGCTATGATGACTGTATCAGGTAAGATTCAGAAGGCCAGCAAATGACCCCAAGTCCATTAAAGCCACATGCAAACTGTCAAAAGATGGATTTGATGTCATAAGTAGGGCCTAGCCTTCTGCTTGAGGTAGAATTTCGTTCCAGGTTGCATAAATATCTTTATTTATGCAACATTAAGCCAATTTTCAGCATTTTCTTGAAAATCTGTTAGTTGCTTTCAGGCTCTCTGAAAGGTATCATATTTCATTGCATGAGAATTCATGTGTCATAGAATCACAGAATCATAGAATGGTTAGGGCTGGAAGGGACCTCAAAGATCATCTAGTTCCAACCCCCCTGCTGCGGGCAGGGACACCCTCCACGGGACCACATTGCCCAAAGCCTCATCCAACCTGGTCTTCAACACTTCCAGGGATGGGGCCTCCACAACCTCTCTGGCAACCTGTTCCAGTGCCTCACCACTCTAACAGTAAAGAATTTCTTTCTAATGTCTAATCTAAATCGACCCTCCTTCAGCTTAAACCCATTACCCCTTGTCCTGTCACTACACTCCCTGATGAACAGTCCCTCACCATCTTTCCTGTAGGCCCCTTCAGGTGCTGGAAGGCCGCAATTAGATCTCCCCGGAGCCGCCTTTTCTCCAGGCTGAACAATCCCAACTCTCTCAGCCTGTCCTCATAGGAGAGGTGCTCCAGCCCTCTGATCAGCTTCGTGGCCTCCTCTGGACTCGCTCCAACAGCTCCATGTGTCTCCTGTGCTGGGCCCCCAGAGCTGGACGCAGTACTCCAGGTGGGGTCTCACGAGAGTGGAGTAGAGGGGCAGGATCACGTCCCTCAACCTGCTGGTCACACCTCTTTTGATGCAGCCCAGGACATGGTTGGCTTTCTGGGCTGCAAGCGCACACTGCCGGCTCATGTTGAGCTTCTCATCAATCAATACCCCCAAGTCCTTCTCCTCAGGGCTGCTTTCAATCCATTCCTTGCCCAGTCTGTAGTCGTGCTTGGGATTGCGCCGACCCACGTGCAGGACCTTGCACTTGGCTTTGTTGAACTTCATGAGGTTCGCACGGGCCACCTCTCCAGCCTGTCAAGGTCCCTCTGGATGGCATCCCTTCCCTCCAGCATGTCGACCACACCACACAGCTTGGTGTTGTTGGCAAACTTTGGAGAGAGAGTTTATATCTGTAGCAACTAAAAGCTCGTAAAGAGGCAGTTGCACTCTTTTGCTGGAGCATAGGTAGAAGAAACAAAAACTACTATTGTTGCTTAGATGTAAAAGAATTTTTTTCAATGGAAAAGATCATCTGGGCTTACCTTGATTACTGAAATCAAGGAAAACATATAACTTAAGTCTGCCAAACCGTTTTTGTACAATTTAGGGAATGAGAGACAAGATTGCTATACAAGCTGAAAAAAAAAGCAAAACTACCAGTTGCGCCTCCTTTAAACATATCCCTTTATATTTTCATTTTCCAATCTCTATTTTCTTTTCTTGGTCCTCTTTTATTCAGTTTCATGTTTTGCAAGCAATATGGGAAGGATTTCTGTGCCATTGTATATGCTCACTTATTCTGACTTCTCTGCTTGGTGCACAGAAGTCAGTGTGTGACATGAACAACAATTTGATGTACAGAGCCTCCAATGCCAAAAGAATCTAGTATTTTATTCAGAAGCAAATGACAACAAAATCTTTGAAAACCTGAGAAGAAGGTGGGGTAGTAAAAGGGATGTGTGGGAGAAGAGGAATATAAAAAAAAAAGGATCAAAGCAGATACATTTCAGCTGGCATGTGATAACATACTCCTCAGTTTCCTAGACTTAAATTTGTAGCTTGCAATATATTTTAGTGATGGATCTCGCATAGCAAACTTAACCTAAATTATCGCTTATAAATTTGTTTTCTAAAAAAAAAAAAAAACCCACCCAAAAAGAATTAAATATCATCTTATAAATTTTGCTAATGTGCTTGGTAGTGAAGCAAAATCAGCACTAAGACAAAGGGTAGTGCTGACAATTTCAGTGAAGAACAAAATCAGTCAAGTATAATGTTCATCATTCCTTATTTACTTTGATAATTAGATCCCGACATTCTGCACTGTGATGTGCATGGCTTGCTTTGTTCAAGATGTTACCCACATTATTTCTTTGGGACTTGTCTTCTCTTGCCACCCACTTAACTCACATGCTTTTAGTATACACGCACTGAAAATGAGTGCTTCAAAAGTTCCTGATCCACCCAGCACCTCTCCATGTGCATACCAGATGTCACGGAGACAAAGCATCTGCTTCCACGGACACCACTGCCTGAAGCATTTCTTTGGTTCATTAAAGCAAATGCCTAGATTCAATAAATGTTCAATAAATACAGGTTCAATAAATGTTCTTTATCACTGAAAATTAGCAGTGGTGTGAATGGGTCTCTTGAACTTTGTAACTACGGTCAGGGTTAAGAATAATAGAATCTGAGTGTTGGGAATTGGAAGAAATGAAAGAGTAAATCTGAAAACAGAACAGACTGGAGACTGGAGCACTCCTGCATCTCTCTTAGGGTGGAACTGTGCATTAGCAGATGGCAGCCTAAAAACAATATGTGCTGAGAGAGCTCGAGATGTATGGCAAGATTTTCAACACCTACGCAAATGTTCAAAAGAGTATTGTCTGTCAGGGGTGGTGCAGGAATTTACAAGTTGCTTTTGTGTGGATTTCTGAAGCTATTATCTACATACGATCAGCTATGAGATGTTGGAGGCAAATTCAAGGCAAATTTTTACAAAATGGAATATGAGAACTAGTCACAATATTAATCCATATGTTTTGATGGGAGCGCTGTAAAATTCATATAAAACAGCCTAGACCCTTCTTATTGGTGGATCATGTAGCTGGGTTGCTTGTGAGAGGCAGCAGAAAATTGCAACTGAAGAGCAAATCGTGATCTTGCCATCTGCCTAGAAGGAATTATTATATAGGGTTTGCTGTCAATCAACCAACCTGTTTTGAAGCAAAGACAGAACAGTATATGATTTTTTTTCCATGCTCATTTCATGCACTAATTCCTTACTCAGAAACTAACCATTTCCAGCACTACTACAGCACGCAGGGCTCTGGCTGCAGCTCTCTGTTCAGCCCTGCAAACCAGTAGATGAGGTGTGGAAGAGAGCGCTTGGAGTGGTTTTCTTAAATAATGGAAAAGCCCATAGCTGTGACAAGGAATTAGATCTTAAGGTATTACGTTTGTTAAAGTGATGGTATCAGGGAAGTATTGGCTGCTGTATATCACATATTCATGCTGATTCTCAATTTTTTTTTTTTTGGTTCCAGTGGGAGAACTTTCCCCAGTCACTCATTTCTACCTCTTTAAGGGTCTCTCATGTTGCTTCTAATTTTTTTGGCTTGTTGGGGTTTTTTTAATGAAAAAAAAGTCAGAAATTGTCTCCGTCTGCCTGCTTTATCTTTTCAAGATTTTTCCTACAAACCCTAGGCTATAGTATTGCACACTAGCGTATTTCTTCCATAATCAAAATTGCCTTATGTAGCACCTCCAATCTGAGGATCTCCAAGCATGCCAAAATAGGTGTGTGGAAGCCACACTACAGAATCCAGGGCATTTTAGAAGTAATAAACTGAAATATAATTTAAGATCACATAGTGAATCCATTATAAGGTTTCACACTGCAGGAGGCAAGTAGCAAAGAAATGTCTCAATTTGTTAATGTTTTTCCACCATTGCCTTTCTTTGTGATAAAGTGGAAGCAAATACACAGGTTTGCAAATAAGCTATTTGGTCAATCCCCTAGCATGGTAGAAGAGCTGAGATTTCCTCTGCAGCTGGGGCCAATGCAGAGTTAGTAGACTTTAAAGTGCTATTTTCAGGGTAGCACCTGGAGTTACAAAGACCAGAAGTGCAACACTGCAGAGCTGAATTGGCTTCTTGAATTTTCCCTTTGCAGAGGTGCCAGCCAAAACTTTCTTTCCAAAATAAGATTTTTCTAAGCACAGATGCTGGATTGTGCCAGGATGGGCATTTGATGTGTGCTGGAGCACCCTGACATACCTGGGTGCCTGGAGATATTTCACAGCTAGGAGAGGCATTAAGCTCATAGCAGAGCTCTGTGCAGAGTTCCCTAGCACACAGCACAACTATCCTGGCATATTTCCCAAATCAGCCTGTTTGTGCTTTATCACTGGGATTTACTCTAAGCAAAAAGTATTTTGCACCTGATAGTTTTTTGATCCTTCAAATCAGCTAATCTCTGTGCTAGGCTGTGGACCCTTTAAAGGCTCAGGTGGGTTGAGCTCGTGAAAGTTTCCATTTCCCCAATCTGTGGAAGGAAGTGAGAAGAGCAGGGTGGAGTTATGGTGTTGTCCGCTCTAGGAGCGGGGGTAGTGGTCAAAAATTTATAGAAAGAGGTTTTTGGGTTAGGAGGAGGACAGAAAAAAAGTTAAGCCTGCTTGTAAGCTGAGATCTGTTTTTTCAAGGTTGGTACTTGGGAACTAGACTTTTTGGGGCTGGAGGAGTGGGTTCCTGGTTGTGTTTGTGATTTGGGCTCTCATGGTGTGTTGGGGAAGTTCTTTTTCTTCCCGGTGTTGTTGGGGAGGGGAGAGGGTAGCCAGGAAAGAGTTGATGTATTCTTGAGATTTGGTTTGTGGGGGAACCTGTCTGCTGTGGGTCTTGGCTGCTTTTCCTACTAGTTTCCCTGTGCCAGGAGAAGGTGGGAGGCTGGCTGGGCTGGGGGAGAGTCTGCCACAGCACAGCTGGGAAGGAGATGGAGTATTGAGCTGGGGGTGACTTGCTGCAATGCTATAGGGAGAAATTTGTTTCCTGCATAGCCCATTTCTAAGCTGATGTCTGAAATATGTGAACATTGACAGAAGAAGCTTACCTTAGCTGCTGTTGGAGCTTCCTTTTTTTCATTACCTGGAGATAATGGAGGCCTATTGTTTGTTAAGTTTAACTGAAAGGTAGGAACCTAGTAAGCCTAGAGGGAGTGAAGACAGCCCAGTGACCATGTCTGAACTCACCATATTGAATTTGCCTCTCAGAGTGTCTCAGCTACTTTGCTTCTCTTGGATTTATTTTATTTATCTTGTGGATATTGAAAACACTTGTACCTTCATGTAAAAAATTGACTTTTCAGCAGCAGAACTAAACACTAAACCTGTGCTTGAGAACTGATATTTGACATACTGAAACTGATAAATCAAATACCAAGTGTCCTCTCTGACTATAGTTATACTAATTTCAGTTCATGCCCTCTGGCCCATGATTTGTTGGCTGTAGATGGGTCTTGCATGTGGCTTTAGCTGGTCTGGAAGGGCAACTGAAGACTGACAATAGTAATAATTTGTTCTGAAACCAGGCGTATTTTGATAATATTTCATGTAATGGGTTCAACTAGGCTACTATAAGAATGTCTGGCTTGAAGGCTTTTGAGTTGAGAATCAATGAGAAGAGGACATTCTGGATTTTCAGATCAGGATGATCTCTCCAGCTAATGTATAGTTGATAAGGGATAACAGTATTCCTACTTGACAAGAACACCATGACCGTCATCACTCTAGGGCTGTTTTAACTTAGATTGCTTTGCTTTTTGGTGTCTCTGAACTGAAACTAAATAAACAACTTGTCTCCAATATATGAAGGTTATGTTTACTTGCCATGATATCCCAAGCATAGTCATGCTTTTATGGTTATATTTTGAATATACTGAGTGCTATTGAAGTTTTATTGCATGATGATAACGTACTGCACAGATAATTTGTCTTGTTAATCCTTAGCAAGTACTGATCATGTTGGCTAATAGCAAGTTACAGATAAGGCTTGAGACTTTTCTTTTTGTGCATTGTCCTACACTAAAAATAACTAGGACACAAGCTTTTTGATAAAAACTTCCTTGACAAATATAGATGTGTGGTTTTTTCTTTGTCTCCTTTCTTAGGCGTGGAAAAACTGTGAGAAGGAGAATGGCTGCTTCCCAAACACAGTAATTGTGAAGACTAAACATCTCTTTAACAAGGGATAGCAGCACCTTTAAGGTAGGCTGGGAAAAAATAACCATTAAAACTTTTCCTTTTGTGCTCTGCTCTCACTTCTCCCTGCTTTTGTCAATATTCAGTCTTGTTATTTAATCCTTCATTGTTTTTCAGTAGAAGCTACTTATGGTGCTCTCATGGCTTGTTTTGGGGTTTTTTGATTATTTTTTCTTTTTCTAATGGCTTTGGCTATGATGTCTTGCTGGTTGTATTTTCCCTGTCCGGTTGGGGAATGGCTGACAAAACTGCTGCTTCTGCCAAGCAAGGTTGGTGTGGCTGAGGTAGCAAGGAGAGGGGTGTTGCAGCAATGTGGCATGAGATAAGAGAGTGGGAAGGAGCCACCAGGTTTCTGGGTGCCAAGCACAGCAAGTGGAGCTTCTCTATTGAGCATGTTGTGCTGTTCCCTGGTGCTGCTGTGTCCTTGGCTGGTCCCCTGTACCTACATAGCTGCACCCGTGCTGGAAACAGAGCAAATTTTCTGCACCCTCTACTTGAAGTGGGACAAAACTGTCCAAACCAGCTCCTGGGCTCCCATGGGGAATGGTTTTCCTGCACATGTTATTGTTCAGCTCTGCTTCTTTAGGCTTTTGGTGTGTATAGTCTTTGCGTTTGGCCAGCAGAGGCTGTGGTTGCAGCCAGACAAATTGCCAAATATCTTTGATGTTCTTCCTTCATGAAAAATTGTGTAGCTTTCTGGCTGAGCTTTGCATGGTCACATGGTTACCTCTAGGAAAATCAGTGCATCTTCTCTTGCCACTGGAAAAGCCAAAGAAGAAAGCCTGACAATACAGACTAAAGGATCTAACGCTGTTGTAGAAGAGAGGGGAAGGAGAGGAAATGAGTTCAGTCACTGAGGTTGGACCAGACCTCCTTCAAGAGAGGAGGAAAAGTGGTAGGGACTGAGAAAGGGAAGTCGTAGGGCAGAGAAGATATTACTAAGAATATATCAAAAGTGCTAGAAAGGAGGCAGAACATCACTGTGAGCATGTGGCTGAACACAGGGGATGTGTTAAGCATTGCTACACTTGTGTGCATTGAACATAGTGTATAAGTGTTTGTACAACAGACAAACTGCTGATTTCTAGGAAGCCCATAGATTTTGAGCTCTCCCTGTCCCAAAAGAATCCTGCTTTAGTGTTTGTTCTCCCTGTTCTACTACGGAAAGAAGCCAAGAGCCAGAAACACACGGGGAGGCTTAGGGACCTGCGTAAGGATTGCTGCTTGGCTGGTTTTACTCTAGGCTTCATGTTGCTGTTCAGGCTATTGCATGTAGGCAGATCAATCTTCACATGCTCGGCTGCTGGTTTTCCACGTGGGCTGGCTTTCAGTGGAAGATAAGCTGCGTGGGGAGGCTTAGGGGGTCAAGCAAAACTTCTGCTCTGTCAGATTTAAAAAAAAAAAACCCCACTTTCAATAAATACTGTGGACATAAGCCAAATTACTGACTCTCTTGTCTTTCAGTGGAGATAAGGTAAAACTTGCTGTTAGACTACACTCAGCTCACCTGGGGTAGGAACATGTAGGTACTAAGGAGCTGTTGCCCAGGCAGCAGCCAAGACAGAGTTTGGGTCTATAGGAAAGAGCTTTGTAGGGTGGGTGGAAGCAGCTGGGAGGGATGGAGAACACAATCTGTGAAAAGCAAAGCTTCATTGTCCCAGGAGCACTAGAACTAATGAGCTTTGCATTTCAAAGGTGGCAAGCCTTCTTCAGACCCTGTAAAATACACGCCTGGGATTTGTCATGTTAAATCTCTACATGGGGATAAAGTGTGTGTGGGAGGAGAAGAGAGAGGCAGAGGAGGCAGCATGCAGAAAGTAGAGGCCAGAGGCTCTTATTTGGGTGCAAGTACCAATCTGCTGTCTGCATGAGTCTGCCTGAGTTGCATATGCTCTACTT
Source organism: Grus americana (assembly GCF_028858705.1). Classification (NCBI taxonomy): domain Eukaryota; kingdom Metazoa; phylum Chordata; class Aves; order Gruiformes; family Gruidae; genus Grus; species Grus americana. The sequence goes on along the minus strand of NC_072862.1, from coordinate 6,737,813 downwards.
TTCTGTGTGCACAGAAAATTGTGATAAATAGAGGTTCAGGCAGTGAAGAGCATTTATTTTTATTTGCCTATTTTTGTCATTCACTTGGCATCTCTAGATGAATGGTGGAACCAGGAGGGAAAAGGCTATTCTCCTTGTGAATACAGTCCTTGTGTGTGTGAGGCAGCCTGTCTCAAAGACACTTTGATGCCTGCTGACCCCTTGCAACCTACCTTCACCTTGGAAATATCATGCTGGTGTAATGGTCTGCTGCTGGCAACCCTGCCAGCAACCCCATGGAGTCTTTCAGAGCTGTGGATAGACAGTTTTCCATGGCCTCTGACTGGGGTCCTGATCTCTGTCCTGTCTTCTGTTTGCCATCAGATATCAGAGTGGAGGTGGAAGGACTTGCATTTGACACTTTACCTCTCAATGGCCAGGTATAGATCATGTAACCCAAAGGCTGTTCTGCCCCACTCCAGAGCCTGGATCCATCCTATCCCAGTGCTGGTGGGAGCTGCCATTGCACAAGGTGGTTGACACAACCTTTTGTCCCATCTCCCTTCTTTCTAGAGACAAATTACCCTTTCAGCCTTCCCTTTTCATGAGAAAGGATTTTGAAATATGCAGACTGTTCACTAGTGTCTTATTTTTTTCCTTCCTAATTTCTCTTTCCAATGCGTCTGTGTTTGAAGCCCCACATTCAACACATGGGCCCATGGGCACGTGTAAAGCATCATCCCCTTCCTGTCAAAGCTACTGACTCCTGAAGTGAGGAGGCTAAAGTAAAGCCCCAAAGCATCAGGTGAAGATGACACTGTGCCTGGCTCAAAAAAGGGTAAGAAGAGCTGTTTCACGTCTTGTTGGTCCACTGAAAGTTAAAATTGGCAGCAAAGACATCAAAGCAGGTGTGAGGATGCTTCTGCAAGATTTGCCAAGGACTCCTCTGTTCCTGTCTGATGCTGGGAGCCAGGGCAGGGAAGAGACTGCAAGCACAGCCTGTTTAATATTCTCTTCTGTCCCTCTGATCTCCCCCCTACCCTGCAGAAGCAACATGTCCCAGGTTTCTGCAGAGCTTGTCCTGAGCAATAGCAGCATCTGTCAGGGGTTACGGTGGCATTAGCCTCATGGAGCTGGGAGTTAGCAGCGCTTGGCAGAGTGACAGTTCTGCTGTACCTTACATAAATCTGTATCTTGCATAAATCTGTCTCTGCCTACTCTGCCAAGGTGTGTGGTCACAATTTGTCTGATTCCTCCTGCTGTCCACAAGACCTTTCAGTTTCCTAGAAGATTTGCTTCATGAGGCTCCTCTCCCTTCTCTTTCTTCACACCTCCCTGCACCATACCCTTTCCCTCATAGTTTTCCCACGAGTCCTAGAGGGAACATATTTTATTAAACAGGTGTTATTTTAAAATAAATTCCCATCACCTGCACCTCAGGTGCTGCAGAAAGCTCCCCATATTCCTATGGAAAGAAGGAAGATCTTGAGCCTTTGGCAGCAAACCACAGCAGTCCTCCACCCACCACCTTCTGCTGTGGGCTGCACCTCATCCCAGGTCCTGGTTCCTTGCTCATTGGTACTTTGTGTACTTGGTGTGCCTTGGTTGCCTCCCATCAGCTTTCCTGGACACTTCTAGACCCTTCTGAGGCCAGAAAGTAGCAGCAACTGCCCCAGTTCTTGGCCTTCTTCCAGTGCAAAGGAAATTCTTGGGGAAAACAAGAAAACCTTTATTAAACAAAACATAATGTCCCCAACCATACTAGTGCCATGTGTTTTCACATAAAGCAGCTGAAAAAACTGTTGAGCTCTTGAAAGCTGCTCAGGGACCTGCTGTGCTGTGGTGGTAGCGGGCAGTATGGAGATGGTCCACTTGCCAGTGCTCTCCTGTGTCACTTTGTCACCCCCCAAATTGCTTTATTGTTTCAAGGCTATAATAAAGAGCTTCTCTGAGCACTGTGGCAGAGACCAGTGTAATGTTCCTGTCATTCTGCAGGGCCAATCTCTTAATATGTATTACCCAATAAAATACAATGCCTCCAAAGGAGTGTATGGTCTGTCAAGTAAACTCATTGCATCTCTTGGCGAGAGTCTCCACTGAGATATATGTCCTTAGGTTCTGAGAAGGAGGTACTTGAGAGTAAGGGTACTTATTACTGTTATTTACTATTGTTTAGTGTCTGGAGCTGTTAAGCAGTGAAGATAGTAAACTCTTCTACCACAGGTTATCAAAGAAAAAAAAAAAAAATCCCATGTTGTGTTATAGTATGTACCCTGGGCTCTTAAAATGGAAGTTTGTTTTGTTTCCAAGCCTTCTTTCTTTTGTAGGCAGATGTGAGAGCCGTAATGCTAAGCAAATGGTATGTATTAAGCCTATACAATGGCTCTTTAAAAAATAATTACATGTGGTACGAGAGGGAGAGGAAACCACTCCATTCCTGTAAATGGCCACTTAAGATGTGGACAATAAATAAGTAACTGTAATAAATAATCTGGCATATCTGAGCTTTAGCATTTAGGAGGATTAAATCAGAGCTTTCTTCTCCGTTGTCTGCCGAGATGCATTGGAAATGGAGTTGGAAGGAAAGATTTCACTCAGAGTTGTGACAAGGTGTTGGAAAGCCCATGGGAGCGTGTAGGAGCCTCCTGCCCTCCCCTGTCTCTCCCCTGTGTTTTGTTACACTTTTCCTGCACCACCCCTCCCCGTTCACAAGCATGTGCCGCTCTCCTGTGAAATGGAAGAGACTCCCTTAAGTCTCATTTGCCTCTTGCAAATAAGTGCAAGAACACCGCCTGGGGAATAAAGCCTCTGCCGGCAGAATTAACGCGTCTCCCACATTGCTCGCTGGGTACTTAGTCCTTTGCGTCTCCAACGGCTTTGCCTTTCCACCAGCACTCTTCCACCCTCCTCTGCCCATTCGTACCTGCTCCTCACAGATGAAACCAGCTGCTCTTCTGCTCTGTGCAAAGTCCGAGTGCCGGTATTTAAATGCAGCTCCAGTTGCTAAGCCTCGGTGACTAGCGGAGTGCCTGCTGGGGCTTGCAACCGAGGGCTGTGTCGCTTTAAGGCATGTGATACTTTCCCGAGCAGGGATGTATTGAAATAGGCTACGGTACTTACAGCATCGTATAGCAGTGTACGTACAGCTGCCTTACTCTGCACTGCCCGCGCTGGAGTGAGGCTGCTCTGTCGTTAAACATAAACTGCTCCTCGTCCTTAAGTATCCTGGAAGCTGCAAATTATCTCAAGATCACTTCAAAGGTCTCATCAAGCAGAAGGTGATGCTAGGAGATGATTTAAAGGTGAAAATGAGAAGGTTTCCACCCCTCAAACCTTGGCCACTTTTCTGACGGCAGAGTCTGAGTGCTCCGATGTCTTTACTCTGGGAACAGGATTTGTAACGAAAAGATTTGTTTTTTTTTTTTTCTTCTTCTTTTAATCCTGATAAAGAAGATTATTGGGAAGCTATTCAAAATCCCTTATTGTGATACAGATGGATTTAAAAAAGTGTTAGATCTTTCCAATGAACACTAATAGAGTGCTCTGCTCTTGGTTGGATTACTCAGGTAAGGAGCTTCTTTAGGATTTAAGATTCAGAAAGCAGATCTGCAACTCATCAGATAATAAGTGGAGGAATACTCACTGCTGGGTTTCCTACTAAGATGATCTATGTGTAAAAGTGTGTATGTGACAGCAGTTTGCTGACAGACAAGTGCATGAAGAAATGTTTGTAAGAAATAATGAATTTCGAGCAAAAGTAGTTTGAAATAGTGTAGTTTGAGAAAGGGTTTTTAATAAAAAAGAGGAGGGAAAAAAAAAAAGGCTTTATTATTAGCTCTCTGCTTGAGTGGGTTAAGTCAGTCTGCTGTCCATGTGGTTAAGAATGTGATGCCCGAGGAAAGACAGAGGAGAATTTAGCAGTCTGTAGAAGTTTGTCTTTGCTTTGCTGTTTGGCTAGGATTTTAAAAGTGCAGTTTAAATAACCTGAATACCTGAAATATCCCTATGTGAGAGTCACCTTTCCCTCTTACCTTGTTGTATAAAAAGCATGGGAGCACCAAATACGACAAGAAGGCATTAATTCCTGAAGACACGGGAAGTCTACTGGGAGCTCCCTGAGCTGAGGGGATTGAATCTATTTTGCAAGATAAATAGGTCTAAAAAGAGAGGAGAAAAAGTACACTGTATACTGCAAAGTAAACAGTCAGAAATGAAATTAATTGTATGCTAAGCATGTATCAAACACTCTATACAGAGAAAGCAAGAGCCTCATGCTGATAAAAATGTTTTGATAATTTCTGTTAATTATATTTGTCAGTTTATGTGGTTCTTTTCAGCCAATTAGACTTAAAGCTTCCCAAAGACTGTCTGCTGCTTTAAAATCAGGGGCAAAAAAATATAAAATTACAGAGGTAATAAAATATATGCATCTATTTCACTATTTTAATATTGTTAATATTCCTTCTGTAGTGATCCCCCTGATATATCACATACAGACTCTTTATTTTTTAATTTTTGTTTAAGGATGTGATTTTTCTATGTGAGAGATTTAATCTTTCAAAGTCTTTCTTGCTCTGTGAAAATGATGTTCAGCTGATTGGATTATTAGATAGAAAATGGCATCGCGTCATTGGCTGAATAAGGAGAGTGCCTGAAGTTTGATTAATTTGGCAATACAAAATGCAGCAGAAGGTGTTGTTAAGGGAACTGGACGATACGTAGCATAGCTGAGCCTTGTAAACCTCCCAGTCCTTGCAGGAATTGAGAAAGAGCTGTTGAAGTTAAAAAGTCAGAGGCAGATTTAGTCAGTTAGTACAACAATGAATACAAGTACGAAAAATCACAATTGTCTATGTTGGATGGCCAAGTATGCCAGCACTGGGAGACAAAGAAATTGCTCTTTCATTTTGCAATGGGAATACCTTAGATTTTGACACAATCTGCCTTGTGAAAATATCAAATCTTCTATAGAGTATGTATGAAATTAAGTCTGGCCATAGTCCAGTCTCTTTACGTGCACGGGTCGAACAAAAGGAAGCTGACTTCATCTGGGGATTAGAACACAATTCTGAGAAACAATTATTTTGTTTAGCAGACAGCATCATGATTAAAAATTAATGCTTGCAAAAATCAAAACCAAAGTGTTATCTTCTGGGTCAGTATTAGCCTTCCATTCTTAGGGCTGGATTATTTTTGAAATGCATCTCAGATATCTGATGATGTTGTATGCCTATCTGTAATGTGTTTAAAGTAGTTTTGATACTATCTGGACATCATGGTTTTTTTAGCTGGCCATGTGATTTTTTTATTATTATTTTTATAACTCCCTTATAAATACAGCTATGGACCAGTGTGGGAATATTTTCTAGCCTTCTATTTAGATTGGTTTTGTTTTTTTAGTCCTCAGTTCATTAGCTTCATTTTTACCACTGAATTATTAAAGTTATCCAGGCTCCTGTGTTGACATCTTGTTACCTCAACTGTCCTTCTTGGACATGACCTTTGTTGTATGACAGCTGCATCCTGCAGTGGGGGAATAGTAACCCAGAGACAAAAGACACTTAGCAAAAGGAGTTAAAAAAAAAAAATAAATTAAAAACCAAATACTATTGTAATGGAAGCTGACTATTCTGTGTGCTGTAAGGCAATGAATAATAATGTCTGTCTAATATTTTGTTTAGAGAATGGCAGTGGTCTCTGCAATGTCCTGGGTCCTGTATTTGTGGATAAGTGCCTGTGCAATGCTGCTCTGTCAGGGGTCCCTCCATCACACTTTCCAGCAGCATCACCTGCACAGACCAGGTAGGACTGAGATCAGCTGCGGGATGCCATAAGATCGCAGGCTTTCTGCCCATGCTTATGTCTGTCTTGATAAATGACTGAATAATCATAAAATCCTTTTTATCATTTAACTTTTATGAGTTGCTTGCCTCTATATTGCACAGCATCTTTTTTTTTTTGATCGGTCTAACGTGTTTTGCTTTGCCAATCTGATGTTGGAATATTCATCTTTTAACATCGTCTTCTGACAACTTCCCAACACAGGAATCCCATTTTGAATAACTGTTTAGTTTCTCTCTTTCTCTGTCCTTATTTCTATTTTCCCCTTCTCCCCAATTCATGCAGTTCTGGAGTGGGTGTATAATTCAGCACAGATTTGGATAACTTTGCAGTTTGACCGAAACTGGACACGGGTTTTACTTAAAATACTGACACCAAATCTCACTCATAGTCGCTAGTGTTTACTTGGAGGTTGGGTGGTTGCTTTAGCATAAATGAGAGACACAGTTTTTCTAAGGTTCTCAAATTTACCTCTGAAAACTGATGGGGTTGCAAAAGTACAGCCCAGAGGAGAATTTGGGACTGTCTTTCAATGGAGTTAAATGCCTGTGAAGTCAGAATAAATCCCACAGGTTAGCAGTGGAGAATGTATCTCACTTTGACTGTTGTGATCCACAGAGACTGCACATTAGTAGTTTTATTGTGGTTTTATTAATAGAAATGGATCATGTAACTTTTTTCAATTGTTAATTGTGCTTTGAAGAAAATGTGCCGTATTAAAGATTGAGGAGTTGGCATATTCCAGCACGGTATTATCATCTGGTTAAAACTAGATGGGCCAAGAATGTCGCTTAAAAAATTTGGATCCAAGGAAAGGTGGGAGATGTTTTAAGAGCTTTAGAAATGAAAGTTGGAAAAAGTTAACTCGCAGCGATGAATCATTTAACAATGTGGCAACTAATACTTTAATGTTTTGGGTTTTTTGATCTAATGGCATACCTTCAGAGATGGATGGTCTTGAACTGCAGGTCTTTAGCAGCCTCAATGACTCAAAGTTTTCCCAACTACTTTTGTTGTCCAGAAGTCATAGGTATTGGCACTGTCTTGTAATAAAATATGCATAGTACGAAGGAATAGACCAGCTCTCGGTAGCTATGTTAAAATATCAGATTAACTAATGGTGTTATGTCTACTAGCTGGCACTAGAAGTTTGAGAGTGTTTGAAGTTTGAGTGGTGAGATTCTTATTTGGGACTTGCAGAGACATGAACAAAATATTTTTTACAATGCAATTGTAAATAATGCTGCTGGTTATTTGAGTCTCTCCCCCAGTGAAGGAAATAGGGAAAAACAGCCCAGCTAAACAGAAAGGTAGAAGGAAAACGTAATCTCGTTTTGTAAAATCAGTTGAAACAAGTGACATTATGAGAAAAAATGAGAGCTGGGCAGATTCTGAGCTCTGCAACATTTGCCTAAGCTTGAAAAATCACCTTTTTTATGAAGCAGGAACAGCAAGACACTGAGTGCATACCAAGTGTTAGGGAGATGTGAAAAATGACAAAATCTTTCACTCAGAGATGTGATACAGATAGAGTGAAGGTTTTACAGCTGCCTCATCACCTACCTAGAAACAGCCAAGCTTTCCCTCCTGCGAGCCTTTCTCAGGCAGCTTCTCCGCACCCTACGTGAATAAGATTGATGGTGTTCTGATCCCAGGCAGCCAATTTCAGTCTCTCAAGAAATAATCCACTACATTGACAGATGGGTGGAATTTGACATGATGTTCACCTCGGATTCAGATTGTGCCGCACCTGGGAAGTACCAGCTAGTGAGTGTCCTTTAGGGAAACTATTAGAGATTTTGGACAATTTCTGCTGTCACAACAGAAAATCAAGACAGTGTTTTTAATAAGGCCGTGAATTTGCAGTCTGCCAACCGAATGTGAAAGGTTGTACATAAAAGGGATGGAAATATGTTAACTAGCAAACTGAGTGATTTTAATGTATTCAACTGCAGTCCCTCAGCACACCCTATTTTTCATATTTATAATATTAGGAATGCGTCATTTACTTTTAGTTAGTCACTGTGTAAGTAAGATTAAAATGTTCAGCCAAATAAAAGTGAATAAAAAATGGATGTGGATGAGCCAGTGCATAATTTCAGTAATTTAATATTTGGTATATGAAATTTCAACTTATTGAATCATGGCAAATATAGCCGTAATCAATAGCATGCTCAGCATACCTTTTCCTTCAGTTCGTGATCTTCCATAGATAATGAGATGCTCTAAAATAAGAGATTTTGAGCTGCTCAACTCCATCGTGGGGCTACTTGGTACAAGATAATTAAAATAGCAGGTTCCACCCCATCTTGTGCTTCTCATACTTGATGAACAGAAGAGTCTCACTGAGCACAGGAAGGTGCAGGTAAAAGATAAAATCCTCATGGAGTGTATTTAGCATAATAAACTTGAACTGAAGTCAGTGGATTAGCGCAGTGAATATACCCATCTGTGTTACTGCGGGTAACTCGGTTCTAAAATGCTGGAAACCAAGGGCAATATATGAAAAGGTTCGTTTATCATCAGATTTCTGAGCTTGTTCTTTTTTTTCTGAAAGGTTCTTAAGCAAGTGTCTGAACGGGTTGAAATAGGTTTCTACAGAGTATGTGCAATCACAAAACTTTAAAGCTTCCTTTCAGTGGAGTATAATTTTTCAGTTTTATAATTCAGGACTTCTTTGTTCAGTTAGATGGAGCAGAAGGTAGGAACCTGAAAACAAATGCGATAAACCACTTTACGTGACAGTATTTGTAACTGACTGTAGCTCTACTTTCTCTGAAACGTTGGCAGGCGGGCACAGATAGTACAGGCGTAGTAAATATTGCTTGAATGTAAGATGGGTGTTGCTATGTTATTTGTACCTGTTCATGAATTCTCTCTTCTCTCATTAACACAATGGAAAGTTGGAATGCTACTGTTAAGTACTCTTAAGGATTGGTGGCTGTTCCTTTTCACTCTGATAGGTGAGGAGGGCAGGGTACGTTTTCAGGCTTTGTCACTGGGATCTGGAGGAGACCTTTGGGATAAGCTAGTTGAAGACCATTGCGGTATAATTCTCCTTGGGTAATGCATACAACTTTCCACAGGTTTTTTTATGACTATATTTCATTTTCATGAAAATTATGTTAGGCAAAGGACGTATGAAAGCATTCACAGGAAATAACTTTGTGGAAACAAATCTCCATTTTTTTCAAGCATGTCATTTCTGTATGATTTAATAAGAAAAAGCGATAATGAGAATTCCACAATGGCCGTTTTCGGCTCTGAGATACACATGGTTGTAGAGCTGTTGAATTGGCCTGAGGATTAGAGTGGGCAGGTTGTGATTTGCAGAGTTCCTGTGATAGTCTGTTGATCATCTGAGTGACGGGATTGACCCCACCCAGAGGTGGGAATTAGACCTGGCATTTGGCAAGACAGCAAGATATTAGCAAAGCAAAGGGTTCAAGTTTAAAAAGCAAAACACTCCCCCTCAGTCATACAATTCTTAGAAAATTTTCTGGCTTTGTTCCATAAGGGAGGGATGTTTTGCTCCTGGTGAGGACCATGAGCTGGTATGAATCATAGTGGATAACTCTGGCCATGTGTGGCTTAAAAATACAGGAAAGTGCATTAAATTCACCTGTAAGTTTGTGCAAAATAATTAGCTAAACATCAAGGATGCTAGGTTAGCCTTGCATACGCTGTAAAAATGTGAGGCAGACACCAGCAGAAACGTGTACCTACTGTGGCAATGCTGACATTTGCAAATATGTTGATTAAAAATAGGCCTGTTCAGAGGAAGAAATCATGGACTGAATCAAGGCTGGAATCATATGTCTACTAAACATGAAGTACCTTTTATTGTGACAGTAGTTAATGATGTACCCATTAAAGATCATCTTAGGAAGTGACTCTCTATACCTCATATTACAAGGAGGAAAATCAGCCTTGAAGAAATTCTGCACAAACTAACAAGCAATATCAACCTGAGGATGCTCTGAGTGTGTTTCTCAGTAGACAGCATTTTGCAGAAACTTGAGTCTGTGGCTGTGAGCAAAAAATTTCTTAGTTCTGATCTTGGCCTTCCAACTGATTTTTATAGCCTTGGGGGAAACCGCATATTTTCACATTTCAAAAGGTCTGCTATTTTCATATGCCCTGTGTATGTGGCAATTCAGTTCAAAACTGACTGGGAAGAATGTTGGTCTGAATCTAATTCCTCAGGAAAGCGTAAATAAAATGTGTCTTTATTTTGCAGAGCAACTGAGATTTGGAAGATGAATTCAACAGGGTTTTTGCTCTTGATATTGATAGAAGCAAGTGTAGGACTAAGTAATCAAGATATAAATGTATACAGTTTCTGTGATTAGCAAGAATTGTATTCCATTAATCATACTGTGTGAAGGCCAACTGTTGCCTTCAGTACACAACGTCCAAATTGCCATGCAACAATTTAGCCAGTATGCAGTAGATCATGGATACGAAAGCTGACAAATGGTGTTTCTTGCTGTGTTAACAAAAACAAACAAATTTATAAGCTTTCAGGCCTGATTCAGATACCATTCACACCAGTAAATGCACAAGGGGCACCGTATATATCCCAGTTTGCTCGTGATCAGAAAAACCTTCTCACAAGGAGCTATTCCAGTCACTCACTGGAAATCATCTCTCTTGTGATACCTTTCTGTTACATACTTCTGGCCTTCACAGTCTGTTCTTGAACGTGTGAAACTACCAACTGCTAAGTAAGGAAATCCAGGTTGGAGGTACTTTGTTCCTAGTCACACACAAAATATATTTGGATGTATGTGGACAAATGTATTTTGTGTAGGCAGAGAACCGATGTAATGAAATCAACACTTAAGGATGAGGCAGAATTACTAGCAGCGTGACAGCGATGAATTGCGTACTGTGCTCACGTGATGCCGTTGTTTACAGCAGCAGGCTTTATTAGAAGTATTGCACTTTTTTCTGAAAAATCAAACTTCCAAAAGAGAAACAACATGGCTATAGGGTGTGTTTGCAGGTGGAGAGTTAGCTATGGCTTTTTTTCTGGGGTCTGTAAGCTGTTACTTTAATGGGCTCCTGTTTCTCAGGAAAGGGGGAAGTGTAGGTAAGCATTGCCAAGGAGCCACTCAGTAGAGGGTCAAAGGGAAGAGGACACCTCTCTCTTCACTGGAGAAGGGCGCGTAGCTGCAAGGCTCACAGCTCAGTTGCAGGTGGAGGAAAGCTGTCACCAGTCACGCTGCTGAATGTGACGCCTTGTTACTTCTGATCCAGGGAGACGAAGCAACCTGGGGGGGAGCAGGTGTTGCAGCTCAATGGACTGTGAAGAACAGCATGGCCAAGTTGTGTGGTGGGGCACCGAGCAGACCGCTGTGCCCAGCGTAGCTCCACAGGAGCTGCTGGAAGCATGGCTGCGTTCCCTACGATCGCCCTCACAACACACCTTGTGCAAAGGAACAATGGCAAGGTGCTAACAGTGCTGTTCTGAGAGAAAGGATGTGCCTCCTGCATGTGTAGTTTGCACTCACAGTATCTGTGCTCTGCTTTGGTCCCCCCTGCTCCGTCCTTCCTCCTGGCCATGCTCCTGTCCCCATCCCATGCCACTTCAGCTCTCCCTCAGGCCTCTCTGCAGGCAGCCACACAGGCAGGCGCAAAGCACGTTCCTCTCTGCGCGGCAGGAGCTGCTCTGGGGAAACAGGGACCACAAAGAGCCTCTTGCTGCGCTGGCCCAGGCAGGCATCTTCTCCTCCCACAGCTGTGTGCTGAGCCTCCATCTCCAAGTGCAGCCTTGGGGCCTTGGTGAGTCATGAAGGGACCTTTCAGCGCACTGCGCTATTTGTAGCTTACTGTCACGGTATTAAAGACTGCGAGAATTCATACTATGGTGGTTAAGTCCCAAGGAAAATTTGGCACCTACAAATATAAACCCCAAAGGCAAACTACGTTGCTCTGCGCTGAAGTATTTCTGCTGATAACATCAGAAACCTGCCTTTAATGATTAGCCTCCTTTAGTCCAAGGCTCATTTATATTTTAAAAGGCAATATCCAAGTGCATTTCCTCATAAGATAGATGTGTTTTCTCCCATTAAGTTTCATATTGTTTTATCCTACCCTGCCTATAATCTTTGTGTTTCCTTTTGAATGTTTTCTTTTCACTGCTGTGAAATCAACCTTTGCTGTGAGCAAGATTTATTTTCCTGATGGGATTCAGCATTTTTGCTATTTTCAGATGCTCTGTACAGAACAGTTCTCTCCAGCTTATCTTATTTTTTTTGCATGGCAGCGGTGTTGGAGATTTCTTTTCATTGTGCTCTAGGCAGGGACCATGAAGACTGCAGCACAGTTGGACTCTAAATTTATGAGACTCAGTCAATGATGCACAATGGGGAATGGGGGGTGTAAATTAAGCTGAATGAAGTTAAAGCCCCATGTATGTATCTGTGACTCATATTTCTATGCTCTATTTAGAAGATTGTTATCTGACATCTCTTTCTTGCCTTCTGTATTCCTTTCAGAACAACAGTTTTCCCTTTTCCCTTCGCAGTTGGTGAAGAACCTTCTTGAACGGTCACTTCAGTGACAGCAGGTGCAGGATCACTGTTGCAATCATATGATAATCAATAATTGTGTCATAGTATTCCATTGTAATCCTTATTTTACTTTGAGAGAAGAGCTTTGCTTGGGAACTGAATTGATGGCAGAAATGGAGAACCTTACTAGTTTTTTGGATGATGTGAAAGTGATTCCTTGAGAATCACCAAGTCAAGATGGACAATCTGTTAGCAGAGGTGGCTGAAATTCCTTCTACCAGGGTGCTCTCATTGTCATGCCTTGTGTTTGAGCTACAAGTAATCTGGGAATAGTCTGCTCTACACTAGCAGCTCCCACTGACAGTCACATGTGCCGGGCGCTGTTTAAAACTGTACATAAATATTTCTTCTATGAGCTGTGAGGTTTTATTTATATATCATGCACCTTACCTTTCACTAAATGAATAGGCAATTAAAAAGGAGCTTAAATGGTGATCCTTGTCTCTTGATCATTAGGAGAGCTGCTGGTTCAGATCAAAATGTGCATTTAATCCATCCTCATGCAGGATTCAAAACTCCTGTTGGATTAATTTGGTTTTCTGCAGATGACAAATCTGAATTGAGAGCCTTCATTGTGAATCCTCTAAACACAATGAGCAAAAATCACTTCTGCAGTTAACTTGCGTGCAAGTGAAAGTTATATTGATGGAGAACTTGATCAGAAAACTCCTATGAACGGAAATGTCACTTTATTGGTAAGTGGGGTACTTGGAATTGTGATTTCCTATGTTGTAAATAATGTCAACAGGCTCCACAGATCAGCCTGTGTGCAGGCAAGAGCCTCAGGAACTTAACTGCACATGCTCTGATAAAACTTTATTATCTTTTTTTAGTGTCCTCATTAATGCTCTTCAAAAATGCCATTAAATATTTCTGGCAAGCAAAGCTTCAGTGTAATTTTACTGTATTGTTAAGGATTTATTAATTATAATCTTTTCTTGTGGAGTCTATTTATATTTGATCATGACACTAATTGGTTGCCCAAACAAACTAGAGTTAATTGTGTTTAATTAAGTGGTTGGGAGCAAGCAAGGATAGTTTATTTGGAAAATCAGTTTCATTGATTTATATGTTTATTTGTTAAAAGAACACGAATAAATGAAGGGAACTTATTGTTTAGCACCTTTTTCCCTACGTGCTGCCCAGCAATCATCAATAACACAGTTGTGACTTTGAGCAGATTCAAGAGTGGAAAAGTATCTGTTATATATATTTGCCTATACAAACCTATTAAGAAGTAAATGTTCACGTTCTGAATCATTCTGAATTTAAATAAAACCTAAAACTAAGCAGAAATGAGATCAAGTAACATTGAAACTAACAGTAAGATAGTGTTCAGAACAATGCATTTTGAAAAATGCATTTCAGAGAAAAACTTAACTTCATTTCAGATATGCCTAAAGGTGCTTTGGAGAAGGAAGGTATTGCAAAATACACTAAAATATGACTATAGCAATATTTTCTATAATAATTATATTAATACACTATATAGTTATTGTATTTCTATGATATAGTGATTTCTATATTTTCTATTACGTGTTTCAAAATCAGTTAATTTTACAGTTCAGAAACTTTTGAACACCAGCCTATTTCATGTTTTAATGTTAAAGTCAGTTCTGAGTGGAGAATTCTGAGGACTTAACGTGGTGGTTTTGGGCTTTTTTTGAAGAATTAGTTTTCCTAAGCTGAAATTGTAATTTAAAAAAAAAAAATAGTAGTTTGATATCTTTATTCATTCCTTGTTTCTGCCTTGATATTCCTTGTTGGGGGGGGGAAGTAGAAACCTTATGCAGGTAATTTCATCCCAGCAACTACCTAGAACAAGTTGTCATCCTGATAAATGAATAAATCCTCCCTAGAAGCATATATTTGGATATGCCAGTGGGTGCCTTTTTCCTAAAAGAAATCAAGACCTCACAGACTTCAAATTCAATACCAATGCAAACACAAGGAAGGTCTTGTGTGTCCTTCTAGCTAGTACCAGCTCTTGTTTTGGTTTGCAGCAGCACTGAACTTAAAGGAGGTCTAGTGTCTCCAGAAGTTTCCTTTTCCTCCAAAATCAACCTTCTCTGCTGTTTTAATAAAAGGTATTTCCCTTATCTAAAAATCTTGTTTAAATCCATAAGCTACCAGGGCTACATTAACAGTGTTTGCTGTGAATGTCATTAACTCATGAAGGCCTTTTTCTCATGAAGGTTATTTGCATGGGATGTTTTCAAATCCGGGTGGTCAGTCAGCCAGAACTCACTGTTGTGTGTTACAACAAAAACTCAAGAGATAAGCTGAAGATATCAGAGGTTTTTGAGTTTGTAATTGGTTTCAGTGTGCCAGGGCAGGATCTGACAGAGAATGATTATGTCTGAGCCAGCTCCCACATCTGTAGTATAATTATTTCTGTAGTAATATCATATTTTGGTCAGACTTTAAAATGGAGTGCTTTTTTTTCCCCCCAGGTAATTAGAAACTGCCTTTCCATGGCTGAAACCTCAGTGCTTTCTCTATTAAGGCAGCTGCCTGGGTGGTGTTTATCTTAACCTTGTTTTGAGTTTCTCCAACAAATAGATGACTCCTTTAGTTCTAATTTAGTTTCTCTTGGTATTTCTATTATCTCTTTCTAGTTGGCAGGCAAGGAAATCAGATGTGCATCAAATGAAACCATTTGTCATGGATTAGTGCATGCAAATGCCTTGATGACAGCAATAGACAAAAGCTAGTGAGAGTCTGAATGCTAACTTTGGAAGAGAAAATTAATGAGACCAAAACACTGGTGATAGCAGCCCCTAAATGAGATTACTCAATGCCTCAGAGCAAGGCGATGCTCTTCTGTCCCCTTCCTTGCCAATTTTTTTTTCTTGCTGAACTCTTAAGACGTTAGGGTAAGGCACAATGACCCCTGCTAAGGGTAGAAGTGTCCATGGGAGCTCCTGGCTTTCCCAGAGCTACTCAATGGCAGGACCTTCCCTCTGCCTGTTAAACCCCATCTGCCCCCAGAGCAGAGGAGAGGGATGGGGCTCATAGGTAGGCAAAAGTAGAGAAGACCATTGGTGGTGTTCCAGCACGTGTAGTGTGGTTTCGTTGCAGCACGCTGGGAGTCAGAAGGGCTGCCAGGCAGGATACATAACCGAATCATGTCGAGGTGGAATGTATCTTCCTCAGTGTCTTGGTTGGAAATGTTTTGCATTTCCCTTTTCCCCGAGGACAGAATTGGTAATTGTTTAATGCTGATCTCCTACTGTTGATAACACAGTGAATTGAACGAGTTGACAGCAGTTATTAGGTATTTCTCATGCTTGTGATTGTTATTCCAGTTTCTTTATGAGCCTGGTTGGACTCTTTTGAGTCCTAAAACATAAGCGCGGGCTCTGACGAGTTCCCCACTTGAAGGATGGTGTGGGGAAGAGCTGAGAGACAGTTGTGGGAAGGGAAATTTGAGATGTCCTGACTGGGAGCAGGCTGTGGACAATGAGCATCCTGTGCGCATCTGTACATTGTATTTCCATCCCTCCCAAACCACCCTTTGGAGAGCACCAGACAAAAAGGCTGTAGTTTAGTGAAAGGACTACAATGTACCCAGATTACCTGCTGTCTTCTCTAGGTTTTTCACTCCACTTCAATCTTTTTTTCCCTACTGCTTATTCTATTTCTAAATCTGTCTCCTTTTAAATCAGTTTCTTTTATTTTCTTTTAAATCTTTCCTTATGTAAGCTCTTATGGCTCTCACTTCTAGAAAAGGCTCTCTGAAATTCCTCCTCTTAAAGTCAATGCACCTTGATGTGGTGTTTGAGCAACAAAATGCCACTTGATTTCATCCCAATTAGAACACTACCCACACTTCTGCCAAATAGTTTCAAACATTGCTATTTGGAAAGAATCAAAATGGAGCTATTTGATGAAAAGATGTGAAATGCTGAAATATACTTTCCGCTTTCTGATATTGGCACCGTATTTTAAGTGTTTTCTAACAAAAACTGGGGGAAACATAGTTTATAACCTATTTCACCCATAGGAAAAATTCTCTGATCAGAATTTTTCAATGGGAAAAATTTCGCATGTACTTTGTGCCTGTCTCTGCAGCAGACTGTATGTAAGGCAATATACTATCATAGTGGTTTCTAGGTTATTTTTTTGTTTCCCCTCTCTGCCCTCATGCTTTGATTTTGTGTATTTGTACTGGAACCAGACCTTCATCCTTTATACTCCCAAAGTTTCTTGTTATTTTAATGTTGTAGTGTAGTCAAGATGCCTTGTTGAGGTCATGATGCTACCACAGACATAACCATGTTGGTCAGACCGGCTGATGCAGGCTCTGGAAAGAAAACTCTTGACTGAGCAGGACCAGTTCAGAAAACTGGAACAAATGCTGGTGATAAAAATAGGTGCAAATTAAAGGGAAAGGGATTTCTGCTTTCAGTGTGACTCATTTGATGCTTTCCTGTAGTAAAACAGTTCCTTGACTTTTTAGATGGTATTTGAATTGGCTTTGAGCTGCCTGTTGCTGCACGGTGTTTTGTGATGATGTGCTTTCTACGAGCAGTGTGGTATCAAGCAGTTCTTTTGTACCAGTCATACCCCTCTGAGGTTCGGGCTATGTACGTGTCCCCCCCGCAAACCCTGTTCTTGTGTAAATTGAATTATTTGCTTATGTTCTCTTTTGTTTTCTATCAAAGTATAGTATCTAGAGATAAACAAACTACAAAGCAGTATTACATTCATCCTGAAGTCCTTCTGATGCGGATTGTAGGTCTTTAATATGCTGCTCCCTGCATCGGAGGGGCTGTGCACTTTTTAGAGGTGAGAAGGGATTATCCCTTGGTTCTGACAGAATCTATGAATCAAAGTCTGTTTGGGGAAATTCATACAGAGTTTAAAATGCAAACCTGCTTTTAAATGTAACTACAGCAAAATAATTTCCTCTGTATAATACATGTGCATTGTATGAATTAGTACCTAAAGTTTCAGAGGTCCCACTGTAAGCTGTGTCCTGTCTGCTTTTAAAGAAGTGCTTTAATGTCCGGATTTCACATAGGAGCCAAGCAAAGATATGAACAAAATTCAAATATGCCTTTATCAGGAAGGATTATTCCATATTCTGATAGCACACACACAGATCTCAGACCATCAATATTTGCTATCAAGAAAGCATAGTTTTACAGGACACGCAATCAATACCTGCCGTGCTGTTTGGTTTTCTTTCTCTTTATGCCCAACCAGGGACAGTCGATTCCCCTGTGCAGTCTGTACACAGTGTCCAGCAGTGGAACAGAGCAATCTAAGGAAACTGAGCGATCTCCATCATGAGCATATTTAAGGCAGCTGAGATGCGAATAAGTGAGGTTTTGTTATTCTGTTCCTCACATAGCCTCTCTAAGTGAGGCTGGTGGCTGCCAGACACTGTCCTCCCAGCTGGTACCCAGAGCAGGCATCCCATCCCCAGTGCTCCGTCCTTGGCATGGCTTGGCATGCGAGTACAAGCATTGCGGTGAGCTGGGTGATGGATCATGGAGGCTCTTAGCTCCCTCTTTTCATGAAATCAAGTGCTTTAGTGTAAGCCAACTTCACGCTGGCTTAAACTTTCATGGTGGTTAAGCTATAATCTATCAGACTGCCCCAGCTGTGAGGTGTAAAGAGCCTTCACGTTCACTTACTGTTACTCAATTGACAAACAAGTTGTACCGTTGTAGTGAATTTTTTCCCCTGTGTCCGTGCTCTCAGCTGAACCACAGGCTCAGCACACGCAGACAGGCAGTTTACTTCAAATGTGGAACTTCCTGCTTTTTACTTAATTGCTTCCTTTAAGGGATGAGAAGGTTGGCCTTTGGACAAAAAAGCTTCTGCTTTAAGAGTGTTTTGCACTTGAAGGCTATGCTTCCCACCAGAATTCTGTGTTCCAATCTTTCACTGGCAGTGTAACACTGATTCTGCATAACTCAAAGCATATCTTTTATAACGTGTCTGACTTGCAAATCTTGTTAACTGAACACTGTTATCTCAATATGCTTGCAGGCCAGCTACAGCAGCATAAAATCTTGTGGCAAGATAAATCATGCCAATTTTTCTAATCGGGGAAAAATATAGACTCTTTCACTTGCTACCATTGGAAAAAAAAAAATAATCTCCTGATTGCTTCTAAAGGCACAGATTGATCTGGGGAAAGAACTAGAAGATCATTCCCAAAAGAGGACTGTGCTCTGGGGGCTCCAAGATAGAAAATCACCTGTGAACAATGTCTTGTTTGGCCCAGCCAAGGGGACTTGGTTAGGCCAGGATGCTGTTGGGGTCCTACATGTCCTTCCCCACTAATGGCCCTTTTTTTGGCTGCTGCTATTGAGTTTTGAGCCAAATGCAGAAGGTTTGCTTCTTGCCCAGTGGAACCTAGAAGACATCCAAGCTGGAGAAAGGTCTTCTCTGTTATTTATCTCTGGTTTAGCAACACAGAAGATCAGAGGTTATGTAGCTATTTACCACTATTGTCATGTTTCTTGGTAAGATTTCATGCTGTTGTAGAGGTACAGCAGGAATCCTGTGTCCCAGCTCCTATCAGGGCTACCTGGCTGGACTTGGGGAGTCCTGGGAAGGGATCCTCTTCCACAGGATCCTTCTCTCTTGCAACGTAAAGGTGACTGAACGTCAGCTGATGTCCGCTGCCTGGCTTGCTGAGAGTATCTAGAGGCTCTTGTTAGGCCTTGAGAATCAAACTAGGACTTGGTTCCATCTGTATTGCTGAATTAATGTAAAAAATGCTCATTTAACCTCTTGTGGTTATAAGCTTTTATGTGCTTGAGGAATTGTAGTAAATTTTATTTTTTATTATTGACAATTGTTTGTTTTGGTATGCTGAAGGAATACAAGGTAACTCAACATTTTGCAAACAATATTTCTTTTGTTGTGTGACTAAAGCAGTATAAGTAACTGAATGTGGGGGGTTTTTATTTGACAGCCAAAGCAAGATATCTAAGTGTTTGGTGCAGTATTTACATTTTGAAATAGGTTTATAACAGTTGGATTGTTTTTCTTACTAACTGGAAAAGAAAAAAGAAAAAAGAAAAAAAAAACTGAAACAATTTGTTGTATTTCTAAACACTGGGGGGGAAAAAGGCAAGGAAAAGGTCAGATTAATAGAAAAAAGTCTAGAGAAGGTATTGCCTCTTTCCTTACATAGATTTAAATCAGAGTATCTCTAATCAGAAGCAATGTTCTGCTGTAGAGGTTGACCATCTTTCTCCCAAAAGTAGAGCTGTGGTGTTAAGATATTGCTAGTAGGGAAAGTAACTTCCGATACCTCTGGAGTTTTCCATTTTGAATAAATAATTAGGTAGTCAGGAGAACGGAGATGGGACATCAGGATTTTTCTCTCACTTGCCATGAGAGGGGGGAAAAAAAGCCATTCCATTGCTCATGGCTAATGTAGTGTTTTATGTAAGGTTAATGGACTTTGAGACAGGCCCTACCCCTGCCAAAAAGTGAGGAGACAGAAGTGGCAGTGGTGAACTCACTAAAACTGAGCGCACAGCTCTGCTCTGAGCTGGTGGGGGCTCGTGGGTGGTGGTGGCAGACGCCAGTCATTGAGAATTAAATGCATGTGTAAAGGAGGCTTTAACAAACAAAGGACGGGTATTTCAAAAATACATTGTTTGCAAAGTTTAACCTCTGGGAAGGGCATACTTTGGATGGTTTTGCTTTTCTTTCAGAAGAAAGCTGAAGCACTGCTCGCTAACTCTGTGTGGTTCAGTAGATTTTCTGCCATGCATCTGCTGTGCTTGAACATAAGGCTTGGACTGTGGCTTCTCTCCCTGTGTGCATTTTGGGGGAGGCCAAGGCGGCACCCCGGCCACAGCAGAGCATTACTCATGGCCTCTCTTCATCCATTCAGGAAGAAGCAGGAGCCCACAGGAGGGAAAGCTAAGCTTTGACAAAATGATGTTTGTGGTACTATTGAGATGTTTTGCTGACTTCTCGGTCATCTCAAGATCTTTGCTAATTTAGTGAGCCAATTTCACTCATCGAGGTTACACTTATTCATGTCAGAGACCAATACTCCTTCTCCTTTAAGGTACATCTGTAGCAGTTATTTTGCTGTCCTTGAAGAAACACAGATTGGAATATCACTTTATTTTGAGAGATGCTTCTAGTTTTTTTTAACTGAGGCTTAGTATTAGAAATGTGTTTCTTTATCTAAGCGATAGCATCTGCTTTTGTCATTTTTATGTAAACTCAGCTCTGCTTTGCAAAGCACCACTGTTCTCTTCTGGAGAAAATGCGATCGTCTATCAGCAGTGAAGCTCTGTCAGTGCACTCTAATATTAATCGTTGAATTCAGCAGTTATTTAAACTGCATCTACTTGTGCCTTTTTCATGACAAGTTCTTGGGAAGGTGGTGGTGGGGGTAGTGGTGGGATTCATAAATGGCCGTATTAGATTGTAAATAAGAGTATTTACAGTAAATAAGTTAGGGATTATGTGCCGAAGGATAGGGATTATGTGCCGAAGGAGACCTTTAGTGAAATGCATAGACTTGTCAAAAAATCTTCTGGTAGGAACATACCTGTTTAGCAGGATAAAACTGATAAGTCTGTTTGGTAAAACAGACTGAAAGAAATAGTGATATTTTTATCACAATATAATCGGTGGTGTGCTGTTTTGGGCACTTCCCTGGAAGGTGATTCAGCTGAAGGACTCGTATCTTAGTGTTTCACTGGGCTGTTGAGTTTGAGCAGCACAAAGCACAACCCTCTTTCCAAAGCCTTGTGATTTTTGTGAAGGTACCAGCCTAGTTCTGTGTGATGTCTTTTCATGTTGCTACCCAGCTCAGTGGATGATCTGTAGCTGTCAAATCTTGCAAAGCCCCAACTTTCTGCCAGCAGAAATAGAATGGGGTGTAAACACTTAGGATTGGTTTTGATGGCCCTTCATGTGGAATAGAAAAAGTAGATTCATTTCATAGCTGACAAAGAGCTGATTATTTATGTTTCTTGGAAAACAAATAAGAATGTCTAAGAATCTTTTTTTTTTTTTTTACCATTATGGATGACTTTCCTTGTATTTTCACATCGTTCTTTCTGAATCATGACAAACTGGGATTAAACAACAAACAGCCCCTGAGATCTGTCACTTTTTTTCAATGATTTACATAGGATGGTACCCATAAATTACGGAGGCAGCTACTGGATACTGTGAATGAACAAGTACTTTTTGTGATGTAATTTTGAGAAACATCCTGTGGATTGTATCTGCAGAAGATAATGGTGCCATCCCATAAAAAAAGCTGCTTAACATGTTCAGGACACTGAGCCATGGGGCAAAGGTGCTAATTTTTTAATTTGTTTTTAACATAAACCCATGAGTTTTTATGCTAGATGATGTCACTGTCTGCCTATCTCTTTTCTCTTTGCTTTTACCATGTCATCTAAACGTGAAAAGAACAAAAATCCACCTCTTAGGAAAAAGATGAAGATTTTTTCCATCTTGCTCTTGTGCTCTGAATACTTTGACATCTGTAATACAACTATTACTCAGTAAATAATTCACCCATTTTTGGACACCTTCTCTTGTCTGAAGCATCTCTCTTCTGTAATGGGAAGTTTTGGAAAGATGCTATAAGAACAGGAGGCTTAATTTTGTTCTGCTGCTAGAGCCTCCTTATTTATGGCTGCTATTATTTTATATATTTCCTTTCATTACTCCTTGAGGAGTATGGAAGAAGGTGGCAATGTATCACCTCCCAAAATGAGAATGTGTGGATATGGCCAGACACGTCTAACCTTTTTGTTCTCAGTGGTGCAGGCATATTTGCATACAATCCTCTGTACGTTACCTCATCTTGTAGTGCAGAGACTCATTTCTAATGTACAGAGCTGGATTCTGCACTCACTTTCTTCACAGAACACTGTCCTTCCCTCTTCCCTTCTCATCTTCTCAAAATAGACCATATTGGGGATGTTCAAAGCAGCAAGGTCTTAGTCATTCTCATGGATAACGAAGTGCTAAGTGTTTCCCATCAGCTGACCATGTCTTGCAGTCAGTTATTCAAATAATTGCAAGAGTTTGGAGTTTTGCTGTATTCCTGCTGGTCTTGATGAAGACTGAAATGTTTTGAGTTTTGCTGTTGCTGAGAGCATCTTTCCTTATTGTGCAAGTGCCATTCTGGAATGAGATGCTTCCCCCAGGACCGTGGCTTGTCACCAGCCAAAGTAGCAGTGGGAATAGCCTTGTAAGGGGCAGTAGACAATCCCTACGTTGCATTGCCCAGGGGAAATTAATGTTGCTGCCTTCTTTAGACCTCTTTTTTCCCCCCTCGAGAATTTCTGCAGCTCCCTTAATAGCAGTAAAGAGATCTGTTTGCAGCTGCAGAAGCAAGATGTGTCAATATCCGCCCTGGTCAGGGCAGCAGCAGCATCGCTGCAATGCAGGAAGCTCAGCACACACAAATTTCAGTGTTTCTTGCCCATGCAACCCCAGGCCAGCCCAGCTTTGCCCGTCCTCAGGGCACAGCAGTGTCAGGCTTGAAGTGGTGCTGCCGAGGTGTGGTCCTGGTGGAGCGGGTGTTGCATGTCTCCTGCCACAGCAAGGCAAAGCCCCAGCTGGCCTGGGGCAAGAAAAAGTGATGTCACAGGCACGGGACTTCTGTCGTTCTCTTTAGTTTATGTGCACTTGTGATTTGGGTTTGACAGTGAAAACCTTCGGAAATCACTACATGGATTTGGAATGCTTATCAAATTCCCTGCTTTTTCATTATTTGTTTTGCTATTTGCCTACCCCATCCCCAAAAAAGAAGATACTCCCTTCTAATTTTTTTTAACTTTTACCTTTTGTCCTCTGGTGGCCACAGGAAGGGAGACCTCAGTGCTTACAAGGATTGTGTTTTCTAAATGAAGTACTTAAAATCATAAAGGATAAATGTATGAAACATGGGAACAATATCAATTATTGTGCCTTTCTTATCTAGAAACGTTTTTATTACATTTTGAATTAAGATTCCTGTAACAAATTCTAAAGTGTATATATAAATTCAAGTGCAGAAAGTGCCCAAAGTGTCACCAGGTTTGCTAAGGCTGTTTCTGTCAATATTTAATACTTAGGTAAGTGCAACTCATGCTGTAATCAAAGATATGGTAAATTAGTGGAAGGTAGTGCTGGTGTATACATATGTCCATACCTTTACTGTAAGATAACGCATTTCCTGCTTTACATTCCCCACATTCATATGGATTTCTTTCATGAGGATTTCAGGCACTATACGCTCCTGTACGTGGGGTAAGATTCAGAAGCTTCAAATCCATAAAATCAATCCACTTGATGATCTTCTGGTAAATAACAGCTGAGAGTTTATAGTTTGTTCAGCTTTGTGATAGATCATAATTTGGATTTACAGCCGTTTGCCAGCCTGGCGGGCAGAGGGGTAAATATCCTTCCCTCCAGGAGCCTCCAGCCTGGCAGCACCTGTGTGTGAAGTCGGAGCCCAGCAGCGAGGGGATGCTCATGGCTTCCCTGGGGAGGGACCGGTGCCTCGCTGCTCCGGCAGCTCCCGCGGCTGCCTGGCTGCCCCGTGCTGCAGCTGCCTTTTGAGATGGGGGTGTAAAGATCTGGTAGTTAGCTGTGAGCGGGGATTTGAGGTAGTAACAGCTTTTCTTTACAATAAGCTTGCCAAACATTTTGGTTTCATCTCGCTTCTTCTGGCAGTGATAGATATATTAATTAGCATTTTTATCGCATAATAGTCTATAGCCTTAAAATGTCAAATTGTGAGCACATTTGTAGATTGGGTTTAACTATTAGTGCTTTTCCAGGAATTATATATAGATACGTATTATTTCTTTATTGGCAATATTAAATCATTGTAGTTGGAGAGCTATACATCTGTTCTTTATTCATTTTTCCCCTGCCACCAGAAACATGCAGGCATCGCAGCATCTCGCCCAGCTGTCAGTATTTGAAGATGTTTTCTCTTTTTAAGTCTCTTATATAGTTATATAATATGGGGGAGCAGAGGATATAAAGGTTTCATCAGTACGCTTTTCTGTAACTTAATTTATATTATTTTTTCAAGGAGGGAAACTTCCATGCCTATGAGGAGAAAGAGGTAGACTATGAAACATTGCTCTTAATGGCAGCAATGAAAGTGTTCCGTGATTTGGGATGTTAGAGCAAGTCTGCTGGGAAACGGATTAGTAGGTCAGGAGTGGGTATTGTGATCAAAGTGCATAGTAAATTAATTTACCTCACACTCCTGCAATTTATCACATAGATATCACCTCTACACATGAAAAGATACATGAGTATGGATACAATATTGCTCTAGTGCTTCTGTCTTATTCCAGAACTTAAATTATTTAATGCTCCTGCTTTAACCTTATTGAAATATTAAAATGTGCAATCCCTTAGATTTGCTTTTGTTACAACTGTAACATTACACTTCTGTGTCATTATGACACCAGTTCATAACTGCAGCCCAGACAGGTCTTTGGCCACTTGAATAGAAAGCAAAACTGGTTTCGACTGGTAATTGCTAAGCAATTTCATCATGAACAAGGACACACCTTATAAAGAAGGGGGAATGAAAGATTCACTGACATCAGGAGCCTTTTTTAAAAGAACTTTTTCATTTTCTCACCCTTGCAACTTTTGGCTTGCAGTCATTTCCCAGCTACATAGCAGTTCTGAGTGATTTTTCAAGTTGCAGTAGTTACGCTTCACAATTAGACTCGGCTGGTAAACAGTTCATTAAAAGTATCTACTTCAAAGCAAGATGAAACAAGTCTTTCAGAGGTTTTGATGGAGAACAGAACAAAATAAAGATCCAGCTATTGTTGAAGGGCCTCTAGGTTGGGGGGTGATGGTGCAGTGAAGTGGAGCACGGGAAATGCACAGTTATGCCCTGGCCTGAATTATGGGGGATAAGAGTTCTCATTCCTGGACCATGAGGAGCAAAAGCGTCCTGACAAGGCTGCTCTGGTCTGTCTGTGCCTTTGCCCAAACCCTGCCTTGCTCCTGAACAACTTTCCCATCAAAATTACTGGAGTGGCTCTCCTCCTCAAAAACTTTCAGCTGTACAGAATATGTGCTATCAGATTGCAAAAAGATTTCCTAAAAAAAGAAAAACTCCCAATTAGCTATAGTCACTGTGCTTAATTCAATTAAGCTGAGCTGATCCCTGCTGCTCGTGGAGCCAGCAAGCACAGTGTTGCAGAGGAGAGGGTTTGCTTCTCTCGTGCTGTCCCACATCCTCTCTCAAATGATTGCTTGGTTCCTGTCTGCAGAGCCACCGACTTCTTTAGCTGGATTGCCTTTATTGCTTAGGTTCCTCTAATTAATTACTTATTTCCGGGTCTTTTAAAAATTTGCTAATTGATGTATGTAGCTGTCTGTTTCCCCTAAAGTCTGAAACAGTTTTATGTACATCTTATCCTAGTGTACAACCAGCTCAATATTAATTACAATTTCTGAGACTCCTCTGAATTCTTCATTTTCTGAAGAGAGAAAAGTTTTCTTGATGGTTATTTACAGGTAGAGGTCATGAATATCACTATATTAATCTCTTTGATTTATTAAAACCTGATAACTCAGATTGGTTCTTCCTAAAGTATTTTTGGTCCAATTAATTAGCTTTAACCGCTGGATCTAACACACATTCTGCTGTAGTAAATCATCTGCTAACAAGACTACATATTTTTAAATCAGTTCAGACTTGCTTGTGACTATGGTTGTTCTTGCCAGACTTCCATCTGAGGAAAAAATGTGTACCTGAAAACACTTACAGAGAATTCAAGTGAAAAATCCAATTATTTGGATATTTCACTCTACCTGAAATTTCTGAAGTGAAATATTGTCACCTCTAAATTTCTTGAGAATTTGACAGGAACATGAGTGGCTTTGACCATCTTTTGCATAATTTTTTTTCTGTATTTTTTTTAGCAAAGAATTATTAGCGTTGGAGTTTTTTGGTTTATTTAAGTTGTAGGGCTCAAAGCCTTTACCTTCAGTATGAAAATACAACACACGCCAGCCATCGGGGCGAATATGCTGAGGGTGCTCTCTGCATCTGGTAGTGATGTGGGATCAGCCCAGGCTCTCGTAGCTTGGCCGCACAGAACAAGGCAGATTCAGTCAGTTGAGATCAGCCGCAGGGAAGTGTGCGGGAGAACAAGCTAAACCATGAGGGCGGTAGTGTTTCCAAAAACTCATTGAATGATGAGGTGGTGCAAACATTGGAACTCAGACTCCAAAACTGGCAAGAAAAAGGTGATGGAAGAAGTTGCTACTCTCGTAGAGAAGGAGAAAATCTTTCCAAAACAGGCAGTTGGTTCTCAGTTGAGTTTTCATCATGGTGTTACTCCATCAGCAGAACGTAGGCATCAAGTTAAACTATACTGATTCAATGGCACTTTTACAAGCATTGCCCAAAAGACTTGGGGCAGTAGATAACTGTGTCCTAGGGTTCTATATAAAAGCATCTTTAGACACTCTTAAAAAATGAAATTCATTGATGGCTGATGTGAGGGACTTCAGATGAGCTGAGTGATCCATCAGAGAAAGGAGTTACTGGTTAATCAAGACACTTGATCTTAACCAGTGCAAAACAAATCTTTTCCATTGAGGTAGAAAATTTGTCATGACAACTCTTGTTGAGATCCACAAGAGTGAGCGGTACATAACTAGGTCTGCAGGTGACAAAGAAGTGCTTGGGTAGTCAAAAAGGAAGAAAGATGCAGGAACTTGAAAAAAAGAGGAGGCCAAAGCTACAGAACCACTTTGTAATGTGTTATTCTAATCACAAATCAACAATATGTTGGGATTCAAAAAAACAGATTAGAGACTTAAATGATTAATAAAAACATCTGTGTATATATATTCAGATACATTTATTTCTTATAACCCTCATTTTAACAGTTGATTGCAAATCTACCTTCTGCACTAGGGTGTTCAGTGTAGACTAGTTTTAAACTATTATATCAGTTTAGGTGCTTGTAAAACTAAAATTCAATATTTAAGTTTATCAAAGATTATCTTAATTATATGTGTGTGTGCTATGTGCTTCTCAGATTTTGTTAATAAACTAACAATTATCAGCAATTATAAAAGGTGTAGCTAAAATCTGATGTTTGAATCACTTATGCATGTGAGTATGCATAATATGGAGTGCCTCTGGTTTCTTAATCTGAACCAAACTGTGCTGCTCTGAAAGAAGGAAGATGTTATTAAAGTGAAGTATATCTGTATAGCCAGGCTATTGCCTTACAAGCTGTGGTGATAAACCTCAGGCTTAGGTACTCTTGAAAATATCCCCTACAGAGAAGTGCACACATTTGTTTATAATAAGTCAGAGACTTAGAACAGGATTTCTGCTGGTGTTTGTAGCCTGTGCCCTGGCAGCAGTCAGCAAACACTTAATTAGCATCTAAACCCAACGTTAGGGCCTCAAGGGTGACCTTCAGTAGAGGGGAGCAATCAGACACTTTTAATTTCCTAATTACTGAGTGGGGCTAATGGATGCATGGCGACATCAATTCCACAAAAACTATTCTTGTTCCTCTTGGGTTCCTCAGACTCCTTTGCTTGTATCGATTGCATCTCTGCCATGAAAAAAGTATAGGCAGTGTGAAAGAAAGCTATTTTGGCTTGAGGTGCTACAAGATCAACACTATCATAGTATACAGGGTGATTTAAATGGGATATTCCCAAAAGAGGGCAAGATACTGTGCTGATCTCCACTGAAATAATAGTTATTAATAACTGTGTTCTGCTTTTAAGGAAAGAAATGTGGAACAAGGAATTCCCTCAGAGTTGAAGGGTTTAAATTGCTCCAGTCAATAGTACACATAATACCATCAGCAATACTTATTAAATGTGACTCTCTGAAAAGGAGACACTAACATTTTTAAATGTCCATGGGTGCTCACTACTTCAGTAGCTCAGCTACTAGTTTCTACGTAGAGCGTGCTCACAAAGTATCCCTTATTCACTGAGAGCTGCTTACTAAACAGAGGGACTTAATCTGGTGTAGAGCAGGGTGGTTCTGGGTTTGCAACTTTGCTGCCAGCCAGTGCTATGGGTCAGTGCCTTGGTGTTGGATTCAGAGGCCACACGACAAATTATTTTCTTTGCAGCGCTAGGATAGGGCGTCCTTCTTCCCCCTTTCTAGCTTTTCTACACCTCTTGGTAGCATAGGTTCTGCTAGTGTAGTGACCTAGAACAAAGTAATTACTGTGCATAAAAGCACATGGTTTTACTGGAGTGAAATACTAGCAAGTGTGCCATATAGTAATTACACCACTTCAGAAATTACCCATCTAAATCAATTTGATATGTGATGTCTTTTAATGCTTTTCACCAGTTTTACATTATGAAGAATGGTAAATAACTGCTTGGTCTTTCCATGTCATCTGCTATTTTTTGTTGTGCTTTCCTGTGTCCCTCCCCTTTATTTGCCTCTGCTGGAAATGAAGTGTTTAAATCTGTTTCGTGCCCTCGGTTCCCTTTGGTCCTTTTGCTGATGTGTCTCTCTCTCTCTCTCTCCTGTTTTTGCCACTTTGCCTTTTTTTAGGGTGGGGATCATAAGTTTTACCCTTTCTTAGTATGAATTAACCGTATTCCTTCTCTACTAATTTTTTTCCTAAGTTGTTATTTTTCTAGCTCCCAAATTGTCTGACAATCATGCCTGAACTATCTTTTTTTTTCCCAACCTGACATTGTTTACTTTGGAAATATCTTAGAGAAGGTACAGCTGACTGTTATGACTTGAAGTGGAATTGCATCTGTTAACTCTTGTATAATTTAATGATTTTTTCCCTTTTTAAAAAAAAAAAACCAAAAACAATTGAAAAAAATCAATTGAAATGCAGTTCAACAAATGAATTAATGTTGGCCTTCAAAGTGAAGCAGGGGGAGTTAATGCTGGTATTTCCTCCAGAGACCCAATGCTATTTTTCTTCCTTTGATAATACCAACAAAGTGGAAGCAGCTTGGGCAGATTTGTGTGGGGAGGTGTAAAAGTTGTGGGAGTGTGGAAATAGCAAAATAAATTTATCTTCATCCCACTACAGTGTGTCATTGCAGCTGTTTATTTCAGTAGTTGTTCCACATAAAATACTGAAGCGGAGCCAGCTTCTCCGCTGCCTCAACTGGCTGCAGTATATGGGTGTTTTCAGGTAATGGGACAGTAAGCAGCGACAGGCCTGTGTTGCCACGTGTGCCTCGGGTTAGATGCAGGTCCTGCTTCTTCATCAGTTGACAAAAAACACTGCCAGGAACTGTGCCTGTAAACAGCGAAACAAATGTGAAACCTTCTGAGGAAGAGCTTGAGGTTGGAGGATGCTCTTGATTCACAGATTTGGAAACCAGCATTCTGTAATTTTATTTTTTTTTTCCATGTCCCCATTCCTGAGGGGAGCAGTGGGACAAATGCTGAAAAGGATTCTCCTGTTTCTCGGCTACCTTCTCCCTCTCACCAGGAAAGTGCCATAGTGAGTCACCTCTTCCAAAAATAAGAGGTGACTCCAGGTGTCTGTTGCTATTGACTGTGTGTGGGGTGAGCTCCAACACCAGCCTGATGAGGCAGCATCCCTGCCTTTGCAGGGCTGTGTGTTTTGGCTCCGATATAAATTAAAGCCATTACCTCTTCCCCAGGCCTCCTCTGGCACCTGTGAGTTGTCTCATTGGAAGGCGACCTCACCATCTGCTCCCAACTTCTCATCGTACCTGGCCAGAGACAAACTTTTAGCTGAGGTGTGATGCTGGGTAGGAAGGGGAGAAGAGACTTTGGACAATTAAATACAGATTATTTGGTATTTATTAAAACACAGTAACTATCAAATTTAAATAGAAAAATAGCTGTTGCAAATGCAAATTTTTTCTAAAGTTCAGCTGCTGCTAAATGAGATTCTGGTGCTCCTATACTTAGAAATGCTTAACATAAATTATGACCTAATTAACATTTGCATGGTAATCTAGACTTCCTACAGCTTATTCTGCTAATTAACACATGACAAATGATCAAGAATTAATATTTCATTGAAACATAACTTGTCCAAGAAAGCCCATTAATGCTGTAGAGAACATTTCATTGCCTTACAGTTTTATACCTGAAAAGTGTTCTGTTACAGTTAAGGTTATTATATAATTTTTGTCATAAAAATTGTTTGTTGTTAGAAAAATTACCATAATAAGGATGACTGCAGGTGTTTCAAGTTTTTTCTCAGGTCTACTTAAATACATACATGTCCTGATGTGATCAACTGGGCTAATCGGGGTTTTGGGGTAGTTGGGATTCTTCTGTAATACCCTCACTGGACTGCAGTCAGCTTCAGGTTGAAGGTTGAAACACAAAACAACTGCAAAACCCATGTGCTGTTCTTCTGTCCTTGTTTATTTGTAACGTGATAGTACCAAAGGGTAATATCCATTCTGTGTAATGCAGCGTTATGAGCAGATCTGCGGGTTGGCTCTGAGCAGGCCAATATCAGCACAGAGCACAGCATCGTGGCATGCAGAGATACCAGCTTGGGTCCTTAGCTGCTGTTGCCACATTTGCTCTGCGTTTCAAGTTTTCCCCTTTTTAATGCTGCAAAACATCCTTGTGTTTATCACTGCCACAGTGGGGCCCGCCTTCCAGCACCCTCAGCGGGACCCAGCTCCTCGTCCTCACCTTTCCTGGGGAGATTGGTCACCTCTTTGCAGGGTATGGAGGTCTGAGGACCCACTTAGAGTTTCTCATCTTAAATGGATGGCAAAGTATGGCTAAAAAGGAAAAGAGAGCTTACTCTTCAGAAAAAATACTTTCTTTAGATCCACAGGAAAAGAGCCTGATGATTTCAGTAGACATGTAAAAGCTAAGGATAATTAACACTTAAATAATAATTAATTGCTAACTCATATAACCAAGAAACTGAAGTTTTAAATCAAGGTTGTAATTAGGGTTACATGATCGATGCAGTACCAAAATCCAGTGAGCTAGTTCCTTGAGTTCAAAGTGATTAAGTACTAGCCATTCTCACCATGTATTTTCAAGCATTTCTATTTCTGAGTACTGCTTACCCAAAATTTGAATACAGATGTGCCTCCTTGGGCTGAAACAGTTTGATTACCCTTAAAAACAAATGAAAATGGATTATTTTCTTCTGTTTGTATTCCTATGCAAATAATACCACTAAAAGCAATAGGTATCCTTTTGCAGGAATATAAGTCTCACTTTCATTTTTTTGGTCATCAGACACATCTCTACAGACACCACTTGCTCCATTTCTTTTAGATAATATATCATCATTTGTTCACTAAGCAATAAATCCGCAGTGATTACTCAGTCAAAATACCTATTGGTTTCAGAAGGAATCTCAACTGCTTGCAAAATACAGGATCTGCTCTCTAAGGAAGGAGCAGAAAACATGCACATATTAGACTAACATTTGCTTTGTTTTAAAGTCAAATTAATTTTGCCTTGCCTGAAGCTGAGAAGGAACTTAATCATATATATAGAGTCTGTAATAAATCCTGCTTGACATATGGTATTTCCCTATGAGCTTCCAAAAAGGAGGGGGGCGCAGCAGATACGTTGTTCAGGGACAAAGGCCTGGTATTTCTGGAGCACCAGTTGAACTCCGACATTTTGTATTTACTTTTGTACTCTAGTTGTGTGTGCTTTTCTGGGAAAGAGCTCATAACTCAATTTTGTTGCACATGGCTGCTTGGCACTGGTCTCAGATGCAGGCGCAATGTAGAAACACGGATCTAAAAAGTCTGTTTCACAGATCGTCTCATTTCAGCTCATTTCTAACGTATAAGGTCAATGTCTAAGGTTTGAGCTTTATGGCTATCATTTTATAATAACTTGAATACATCCCTAATTATAAATTACTCATTTTTAATTCACCCTAGAGCAGTAAAGATATTTGGGTCTATATGTTATCAGTTCTGAGGTTATTAATATCTATCTTAACATTTCAACATGCCCAAACTTCTTCAAATTAAGAGTCAATTTCTCAGAACCGTGATCATGAGGAATTGTGCCTGATTAGGTTGGGGAGTCTGTTCCCCGTGTGCCCCCCCCCCCCAACCAAATGAAAAACACAGTGCAAGAATATGGGGGGTTTTGGACAAAAGGGGAATGACTGGGTTTGTGGCTGAATGGTGCCATTACGTAGCACATCGTCTCAACTATCAAATAAGTACTGAAATGCTGAGAATCCTTGTGCAGTTATTCTTCCATTGCCTTCTTGGGAGAGGCCTTAGTACTGGGTGTAACCTGTTGTGTAATTAATCATTATTGCCTTAATTTTATAATGATCTGAGCTTTAGCGGAGTCATATCTTTGAATTTCTTGTAAGGGTAACTGTTAGAAGAGTTCCCTTTGTCCGGAGATGGGAGTGCAAATAGAAATTGGTGATATTGATCTGCCAGCAGTGATATATTTTACAACTGAGTCTGAAGCATATCATCCCTTTGAAGCTCTCTTTCTTGTTTAACTATTTTTCCTTTGTTCTAGCTATTTTTCATGTTCTGGCATTGATGCCCACAATGTTAAGAGAATTGAATTGAAAAGCCCTTCAGAAATCTAGCAGCTCATGCCTGTTTACATTCTTCTGTTCTACATTACGTACTCAAACACATTTGACCCTGAAAAAAGGCTTCCTTGAAGACACTTGATTCACTGTGACATGTTACATGTATCGGCATTATGCAGGTGATGTCATGGCATTTGCCCTCTACCATACAGCCGGAGGAGAAAAGTAATAACACAAAATTTCACGTCAATCACTTCAACTACAGGTGGCCTTTCAGTGCTCCCAAAAGCTTGGTGTGCATAATTTCCCCCCTCCCCCCCTTCCAACTTCATAGGAAATAATAGGAGACTTCTAGTATAGAACTTGGTGTTAATTCAAAATATAGTACCATGTTGCATGGTTTTTTTCAACTAATAAATTGACTCTCTTGAGTTTGGAGAGTCTTTGAGTCTACTCTAAGACTACAGATTTGCTACTGTTTTTACGGGAGAATTCTGCTGAATTTCTGTTTCCTTGAAGTCCCAAGGTCATCTTGGGATCTTGAATTGTAACAACCTCTGAACCTTGTGATTTGCAGACTTAAATGATGTTACAGTGTTTCCCAAGCAGGACTGGCACTGGCCGCAGGATACAGCTGGGCTGTCCTGGATGCAGAAGCCTGTTGATGTTGCTGATGTTCCAAAGGCATGTGTAATGTTCCCTATTTGGATGCCGCATTTTGGATAAATCCATGTTTATCCAGGCTTGTGTTGCATCGTGTAATTGAAGTATCCATGTAATGGAGTGACACTAAAAGCCAGTGGCTCATTTTTATAAAGTAGTTTTCTTTGACTTTGTAACAAAACATCTTGAATGTCTTTGATCTCTGACAAAAGGTCAAAAGTTTGAGATGCAGGAGAATATTGCACATCACCCATGGATCTGGGGACGGCAGAAATGTCAGTCAGGCTCCTGACGGTTTTGCAGTAAGCAATTTCATGTCTCCAGTGGTCCTACGTCCTCCAAATGTGGAGCGCTTTCACACTTGCATCCTTCAGCTTCTTTATTTTGAACTTCTGAAGGGTGACTGTAACTTGTCCTACTGACTGAAATGAATCATGAATAATTAACTCTTGGCTTATATGGTTATTTTGAATGAAACAGTCTCTTATTCATATAGGTTACTCAGCTCTTTTATTGCAGGGTTTGGGGATAGAGCATCTTGACACAATTTTATTTATTTTACATAATGAACAGCAATCTCTTGTCTCTGCATTTTGTTATATCCTAGATCTGCAGGTAAAAGCACAGCCCTGACTGCTTCAGGAAAGGCTTTACTTCTTTCCAGTTGTTTGAAGCAAAACCCGTTTGCAAATAAACAGCACATTATTAACTGTGTTCTTTAAGAAACGCTGGGCAGTGCAGTAAGAAAGGAGCTGTTTTTCTAATTTGGCTAAGTGCAATTAAATGCTGCTAGATTTGCAATAACTGCTAAATTGTCGCTGTCATCTACTGGAAGAGACACCTCAAGTTATTGAGGGTACTGTTCGTTTCCTCCTCGCAGATAAGGGATCTGTCCGGCTGTCAAGTGTCAGTCGTCGTCAGGCGATGCTGCTACGTGCCTGGGCTTCAGAGCGTGCAGCGTGGTTAGCGTCTGGATGGCATTTTTGCTTATTCTTCAGCTTGGGTTTGCCACTTTGGGGGTGCATTTGCATTTTCAACTTCCCAAAGAATGATTTCAGGTTGTAACAGGTGGGAGTGATTGCTCAGGCAAAGAGCAGAGTGGGAGCAGTCATTTAAATGGGTAAAAATTTGGTTTGGGATATTCTTTGTTAGATAGGGCACAGCTCTGTTCCCTGGTCATAGTGAAGTTACGAGCTGTCGTTTTATCATTTTGGGGCTAGCTGCATGGACTGGCAATCACAAGGTTGTTTTTTTTCCTCCACTTGAACTTGTGCTTCCTTCTGGATATCTCTGTTTATACAGACTATTGCAGTCACAGGAAAGGTTAAACTGAGGGAGAGAAAAAAAGTGTCTTTTTTGTTGAGTTAGCAATGAATTCATCATGGGATAGTATTTTGTTGCTGAGAATAGAGGCCTTACTACTTGAATTTTGTCTGTCTCTAGCATTGAACTCTTACTCGTTTTACCTTTTTGCTTCTTGTTTCCCTTTTGAAAAGGGAAGAGCCCACCAGAGGCAGTTTTCAGCATTAATTAATTGGCATAATTTGGGATGCTGAAGAAACTCATGATAGTTCAGAAACTTTATTTTGGGCTACTGCCTCTCTTATTGATTGATGTTGCTTTTTCCTCACATATTAATTTAGTGGGTGAAAAAACATCCCTTTTTTCAGTTTGATGTTAGGCTAACTCTTCTTTTGATCTTCTCCCATCCAGAGTATCTGGAGCTCATGGAAGCAGCTGCCTGCGTGCCAGGCCACCACCAAGCAAAAGTGGCTATGCGCTGATGCACACGTACATTTCTTTCTGACATGTTTAGCTATATCGATGTTGGAAGGCAATATTTTGGCCATTGGAGCTGGTATTTACATTTAGAGCTGAACTGTCATTTTGCTTCTTGGTTTGGAGACGTGAGGCTGTCCATCCATAAGACCCAGCACGAGTGTCAGAGAGCCCTTCAGCTCATAACAAACGCGAAGGAATTGCTTCGCAGTGAGTCATCCAGTCATATAATCAAAATGTTTATAGCGTCTGTGTCTTGGCAAGGCCGTCTGCGGTGCCCCAAACACAAATTCCATCAAACAGATTGTTGCAGAGCAGCCATGTGTATTAAGTCTATTTATCAGATAATTAATTTTGGTAGCAGAGAGAAGGGATGACCATAATTTACAATGCAATTCAGGACCACGTGGAAGAAAGAACAATGCTGTAGTATTGTGAGCTGCAAACAGGAATTTTAAGTATGCCTTAATATATCTCAGTGAGTATACTAACTGCATTAGGTAACCTTCTAACCAGAAGGTCGTCCTTATGGTAACAAGGGAGTCTGGTTCACATCTGACTTCTGGGAGAACAGGACTAATTTCCTTTTGTGAGTGTCTCTTTGCTAACGGGTGGAGTTTGGTTGGTTTTTTGGTTTAGTTTGGTTTTTGGTGTGTTGTTTGTGGCATTATTTTTTTGTGTTGAGAGGAGGATGATGATGATTTTTTTGTCATTTTATTATTCCATAATCCTCAAAAAGAGATATTATTGGTTCTCTGGTAGTAGTCACATTTTAATGTTTTTAAGCAATATGATGTTTATAGGCCAGCAAAAGATTTGAAAATTATTTTAAGCCACAAATCCTGATTAGACTAGGAGGTGTGCAATTAAATTGTCTCAGACAGGTCCTGAACTCTATAAATGTGTAATCAGCCCCAGTGCTATTTCCTGGATGCATTTTGTTGCTGAGTGCCCTACCAGGGCCTGCTCAGTGACTTTACCTCTATTTCCCTCCTCCTTGCCAGGAGACAAGGAGCAGACATCATCTGTGTTTTCTCCGGAGCATATGGAGTGCTTCTGCCTTCTAGCCCTCAGCAGCAGTGCGGATCCGAGGCACGCGGGCAGGAAGAGCATTTATCCTGGCTCTATCTTTATTCCCTTAGTATTGTCAGACTTGGAGTACTCCCGTTTGATGAAACGTATACAACATGCAAAGCTTCATCTCATTTTTCATCATTGGGGTGACTTCTGTTTATCAATAGCTCAATAATTATTGATATTACATTTCCTACAGAGCAGGTAATGTCTTTTAAAATTTATTCTCCCTCCTTGCAGTTTTCTCTCCTTTTCCACAGTAACTAGCTAGAGGGGAGAGAATCGAAATGAGCATTCAGTTTTATTTTCCAGTTCAGGATCCCTTTCATTCCTTCAAGCAAAGTGCAGGTCGCACTGCAAGCACTAGATAAATGGTTCGTTTTACCTCATCACCAAGTGAAACAGTCTTGCTCCCTTTTTTTTCCTCCCCGTTACAACATGTTTGGTGTTGTGCCATTTGCAGCATTTGTAACAAGTTCCAGTGTGATGACCTCCTGAGATCCTCTCAGCAATGCTTGCAAGCGGTGCATTATTATAGCAGAAGAGGGAATGGGCAAAATTTCCTTTACTGCTGCACGATTCTATTCAGAATGGCCAGTACCTTTGGAATACGCCGTGTTATTAGTTTGCCTTTTATCTTGGGTAGCTATGATCGGTTGTGCTGACTGTTGTCAACAGCCGAGATGAGACAAGGCTTACACCAGTTGGTGTTTTAGCACTAAGAACTTGACTGTGCTTTGAGGCACGTCCTGGGAAGAGCAGCCAAGAGGGATGCCCTGGGCTGGGAGGTGCTGTGGCTCAGGCTCCTGCAGCATCCCAGCTGGCTCTTGCCTCTTCCCATCCATGGGTTGCGTGTGGGTGTCCACAGCCACTCTCTTCCAACAGGATATCAGGGCTTGGGCTGGTTAAAGTGTGGGATTTTCATCTTTTATTTGAAATAACTTTTGTTTTCCCCCTTTTTAATATTCTATTTATTAATTTTGCAATACTTTTTTTACAACTGAGTAGAGGTTCAATATTTCAACTCATCTTTCATGTTGTATCTTCTTTCATGGTGTTTTGAAAATCATTATTGCCTTGCATTGATCAAATCACAGTACCCTTTATCTAGAGCAAAGTTTCTGCTTTGAGATGCAATGAAGAGTAAGTTTGACACTTGTACAAAAATCATGTTAAGGCATATCAATAGTAAAGTAGTGCAGGATGTTACTACCATCATGTTGGAAAATATGAGAATAATAAGAACCATGTAAATTGTAAAATATATCAAATAATTTCAATACTCAACTTAAAAATCCCCAAATTTCATTTTTAAAAATACTTGATTGGAATACATTATATTTCACAATATCTTTGTTGAAGTTTGTATTGAAGTCAATAGAATTTGTAGAATTATTTTTTTTTGAGAAAGACTAGCACTTGGATCCAAGACCCTACAAACAAACAATATATCATAAGGGGGGGAAAGGCCCTTTATGACACCCAGGTCCTTACCAGAAACTCCAGAAGATTGGTGCTAAACACACTTTTTATTCTTGCTAGCTCTTTCTCAATCAGCCTCTATTGTGGGAGAGAGGGAAGGAAGAGCTATTCTTTCCTAAAGCCCTTTCATGATGATCTGGAATCCAAGACACAATCAAGTCTTTATATACTAGAGAAGTGGGTGGTAGATGTCAACCTAAATAGATTAGATGAATTATTAATGTGCATGTTTTTGAGACTGACAATAATCGGTTGAAGACGACAAATCTATTTTCATAAGTGCCTCCAGACGCAGCACCAAATTGAGGGTTCAGGCTGGGGCTCCTCAGTTTGGAGGGAAGAAGATTGAGGGGAACGTGGACACGCCTTACCAAATCACAAGGGCAGGAGAAACAGCCAACATGGAGCTGATCGCCATGCCCTTAAAAGTTAGAGCTATGGGCACTCAGTGAATGAACAGAAAACTGATTTTGAAGGACGTTTGTTCCCTTGAATGTCCTCAGTGCAGGGCTGTAGGTGCTGGGGCAGGGCAAGGGGATGGGATGGCACAAAGTGGCAGAGGCTCAATGCCGCCACACCCCCCCCCCCCCCCCCCCGTCCCTCCCCGCCCCAAACAGCACCTTATTGCTGCTGTGCTCCCACAGGGCAATTCCTAGGCTCCTATGTCATCTCAAAAAAGTCCTGTCTTTCCTTATTTTCCTGGCTTTCCCATATATTCTGGGAATGGCATATGAATTTGAGTGGAGAGAGAAGATGTTTTGGCTGTTTTCTCAAGTCCTAGGAAAGTACCATTGTAATGATAATGTGGAGGGGAAAAAGTCCTATCCCAGTTTTCCAAATCTTCTCGTTTATTCCCTTGCTGACAACCACACTGTCTCAGCTCTGGTCATCACCAGAAGCCACGTTGCTGCTTTTGAAGAACTGAACAAAATGTCAATGATATGGACAAATACTTTTGAGCTAAGTTTGCAATGTGCTTATCTTGTTTCCAGAGCTACTTAATCTCAGATTATCCAATATAAAAAATATATTCTGCTTAGCTTTCAGTTCCTCTCAGTATCCTATGTCCAAGCTTTCTGCAAGGTATGAAGCTTTATAGGGTGTAATACTATCATGGCAAATGCATGCATAATGTATTAAACTTATTCATAAACAAATACTGAGTAATATTTGCCAACATTTGCTTTGTATCCAAGGTAGTCTTTTCAACTCACTTTGTATTGATCTTTCAGCCTGATTTCCCCCTTTCCCATTAGGTTTTTTTCTGAACCACTGCCCTTAATTTTGTCCTTTGGAGCTGTAAGAATGACAGAAGTGATGCTATTGGGTTGCTTTTTGGAGAGCTGATGGTGACAGTGGCATCTTTCATTTCAGATCCCCAGGAATCTTCAAGTGTGTCACTGATATTCCCATATTATTTTCATCCCTTGGGTCAATTAAAAAAAAAAGGGAGGAGCAGTTAATCCAAAAACTCTATCACCCCCAAAATGAGAAGTGTGTACCATAGAAGCATTAACAGTTGGTGGAGCAGACACCTCTGCTGCCTTTTAGAGCTTATTTTAAATGACATGGAAACAATAGCTTTGTGCTCTGATCAGAAACATGGAAGTTAAAGTTTAAAGCGATTGAACACTATCCCACTTGTAGGGTTGTCATGAATTTTATCTGCAGCCTGCAGAATGAGAAGGGTCTCCTTGAGAAGATACCCTCTAAATCCCAAGACTGCATTTGCTGGCTTAGAGATGGAATTCTCTGATGTTTGCACACGTTTTCTAGTTTGGCACTTGTAGCTTTAAGAACCGTATGAAACATTTATGTGTTGTGCAAATGGTGCTGCTTAGTTACTATTGGATACCTGTTGTGGTACAGGGCTTGAATCAGAATTACACAAAGTCTGAATCACAAGATGCAAAACGAAACCCTGAAAACAACCCCATTTTGTTCCAAAGAAACCAATCCTTTAGTTTGAGGCTGAAGGAAATTCCTAATTCTTTCTATTTCCAGAGGGATTGTGCTTTTGTCTGGATCTGCTGTATCAGGAGAGAGATGTATGCTTGGCAACATGTTTTGTGAGAACGGTAAAAGCGCATCTTGGCTGGTGTATTATATATTCTTAGATCTACTCCACAGGGAAGAGTAGGTCGAAAGGACCATCCTGCTGGCTTTTAGCTGAGTCTCTCACAATGTGGTTATCAGTTAACTGATGAAGAACAACAATATCTTGCAAGATGCAAGATACTTTTTATGAAAGGGTGATTACCTTCGTTTTCCCCTGGGAGCTGAAAATGCTGAGCATCTCACATGTTGTGTTCAGTGCTTTACAGGACTGGCTCTAAAGGGGACATAACTATATTAGGGCTAATTTTAGGGGCAAAGACCCACAGAGAGGGGCTAAAAATCATGACACTGAGATTATAATCTCAGCCCTGCAGCTGTCCTACAGCCCCTGCTTAACTTCTTGGTCTTCTGTGGAGATCAGGAACAGGGCCACAGCTACAAACATATATGTACGTACCTAAAGATGCTACCGAAAATCCCCCTGACTCTGTCTCCCTTTTTATCAGATGTTTTGCTGTTGTGAGTCTGGCCCTTGTCGTGGTTCTTTCCCAAGCCTCTCCAAGCCCTGCCTAAAATAACCTGGTTTTGTGATAGTGTTTTGAGTTAAATTTCTGAGATATGTTTTCTCATTGGGAGGTTTTTTATTTTTATTTACTTATTTTTAAAATACTGTGACTTATTTCCTGCCAGTTTGGGGTGTTGTTTTTTTTTTCTTTGGAGCCTTGTGAGATCAACGGCCTTGTTGTTGTTTGATAGAAATGTACAACTGTCAGTGATGTTTGCTCATTCAAGGATGAAGAGACCTTTAATAATGATAAATGGTTAATAATATCAGCTTTTAATATCTACTATTTGGAATTAAAAGTGTCATGAAAGATTTTACACACTTTCAAATTGTGGTCATTTAGTGCCTTTGTACTTTTACGTGCTGGAAATCTAGCAACTATCCCCTTCGTGCCTGTTAGATAAGGAACCACAGTTGTCTGACTTCAAAGTCACTGGTCAGAATGAAAATGCAAAGATTGCTAGGGCTTTTCTAAGCATTTGCTTCAAGACTTATTTTCATTTATATTACTTGGTGATTCTAATCTTTGTTTCAATTACAGTAACATGTTGATAATATGATACCTGGGTATGGATATAATCCAAAATGGATGTATATGTAAATTTAATAGGTAGATCTACCTCTTTATCTGATTTCTGTGGGTATTACTTGTCTATACAAAGTAATACCCTGCATAATTTGCAAAACCAATTAATGCGTGGTATTACAATGCACATCTTTGGTCACCTTTTCTACAGTCTGTTCACAAACTTATTGGTTCTGGAATAATACTGGATAGTCTCAGCCACTTACCTCACCTGCCATATTTGAATCAAGCTACGTCTGGTATCTCCGTCAGTCTTGAACAGCGGGTGGGATCAGTGTGACCAGGGGTGCAAGGTCAGTTGCTTCTGTATTCACTCTTGGATCTGTTGGAGGGCTGAGGTGCAGCCTCCAGTGGCCCTGCTGGATCAGCAGGTGGGAACAGGATCCCTCTTTCCCAGGATGAGAAGTCATTCCATCAGGCCCCAGGAGTCGTATGTTACTAACCCAAAATAAACTACTGGTCTATGGGAAGTTTAGTACAAAATTTCCTGAAGTCTTTCAGATGGGTGTCAGTGTATCCCTGGTACTAAATTAGACCAGGTATTTAGCTGAAGCAAAAGAGAAAACTACCACAGTTAAGTTTAAACACTAAATTTTTTTTTCATTTTCAGCTATATTGCTTGTAATAGTATGGATTAAGGTACTCTAAGGAGTTCGCAGACATTTCTTTAGGATGACCTTCATAAGTTCCTTGGGAGTTTACTGTCTGCAATGGAGACATTCCCAATGAATACAAATTAAATATTTATACCACAACATAATATTGCACAGATATAGCGATCACCATTAACATTTCAGAATTTTTGTTTACAGATGCTGCATTCTCTCCACAGTTATTTGCTAATTCAGGCACATGCACAAACAAATGGCGTATCAAATAACTCTAACTGTTGGAGGAAATACTAAATTTTTAATTGTGAGCACCATATAGACTTGTGGCATGTATTGTTATTCTTAAATAATTGGGCTCAAAAGCCCCAGCTGAGAATAGCAATCCATTGTACAAACTTGTATAGGAATCTGGCCACGTATCATTGCAATAGAAGAGAGCTGCCATTCAGAAGACCTTTGAAGATTGCTGGGTTAATGAAGGTGTCTGAAGGTAAACTGAGGGCATTCATTCACAAATTGTGTCAAAGTGTAGTATGTGAATTTAGGTAACAGCATCGTTTCTCCAGTCATGTCAAAACAGAAATAATGCAGAGTGGAAAAAGTTACTTTAAAGCTAGTAAGTGATGTATCTTTACATAGTTTCTTCTCACTTTGGATTTAGAGTTAAATGCAATTTACAGTCCAATACTTGTAGTGGAAATGATGTTTCTTTTAAGTTGCAGTGATTCCTGTGCTTAAAGGGTACAGCTTAATAAAACACAACTTCTCTTTGAAATGTCTCTTGTCAAAACTAAACACTTTGGAAATTTTCGAACAAACATCAGATGAACTCGCTGTAATTGGCACTAGTGTGTTGAATATAAAGTACGTTACTCTTGTAGGATATGTTTGGCTGTACATTCATTTTCAGATGTTGAATTATTCTGCACACCGAAAATTTTTAGTGGCAAGAAAAATAAGTGATTGAATGAAAGTGACAAGTGGCAAAAATTAAAATGTGCTAGTAAGTGTGCATTCATCGTACTATTATGTAAACTTTATTCGGGTTGGATAGACTCAATTGGTGCACATTTTGCTGAGCACTGATCAGATTCAAGATTTTGGCTATTTCCTGTCATGTATTCTGGCCACCAGCCTAGTGGTAAGTAAGTTGAGGATATACAGGTCTCATCTATTTTGATGGTGTTTTAGTCCTTCCCCCCAGATTTCTCAACAACATGGTCATGGGATTACTTACAGTGTCTCCTCTTGAATTTCTCCTTTGTCAGTGGGACTGCCTCCACCTCTTACTGTTGCAAGATGCTGTAGAGGTATATGCCTGAAATGTTTTGAGGTGTGCTTATATTGTGGGAACAAGAAACTCTGCGTATATTCTGTCCATATGTCTACCTGCAAAGATACATGCCACTTCAGTGTTAAGACTTAAATTGCCTTTGGTTTAATAATTTATATGGTAGGTGCTATTACCTCTGGCTATATGGCTTCCAAGTGAGAGCTGGGCCACAATGGAAGAGCTCAGGTCCATCTATGCTGCCCAGACAGGTATGCCCTTAGGTGGGCATACGGTGTGGCAAGACTGGTGAATGGAGACAGGATGTGGCTGAGAAAGGGCTGAATAATCATAGGGGAAAAAACCCAAAATAAATCAAACCAACACATAGAGAAGTAAAAAGATGATGTAGCACCCTAGAGGCAGGGACATAAGAACTGAAATTAAATTAAATTGCTATATAGTATTACACTTGGAATATCCCTATTATCTAGTCAAAGAAAGAAGCATGGCTTCAAGGAAGGCCAGTATTGATATGGAAAAGGAGAAACAAAAATAAAAACCCAGTGTCCTGAAAAGGAAAGCCATGGCATAAACACATTAAAATATTTCTCACTTGGGGTGAGACCATCTGTCCCTTCAGAATATAATTTAACTTAACCAACACA
Organism: Grus americana; assembly: GCF_028858705.1. NCBI lineage: Eukaryota > Metazoa > Chordata > Aves > Gruiformes > Gruidae > Grus > Grus americana. The sequence continues at coordinate 6,694,170 of NC_072862.1, read as the reverse complement.
ATCAGAAATTAAACTTGGTGGTTCATCTTGGTGGCTATTGGTGGCTTTCTGCACCACAGCAATAACAAGCATGGAGGCTGCACTGGCGTGGGCACTGCACATCAGCCAGTGATGTGCTGCATTGCAGTGGTTTTCTCTTTGGTGCCTGATAAATCCCGATTCACTTCATAGGTTATGCAATGGGAGTGAAAATTTCCCCTGTTGTGCAAAGGACTGGTGTTTTGGGTTTTTTCTTTTTTTTTCCTTTTTTTTTCCTTGCAGATCTTTTTATTTGAAAATAAGCGTGGTACCTATGTCCTAACTCCACTCCAAATAGAGAGAATGGTTGTAGAATTAACCCATTTCAATATTGCTGGATAAGCACTGGTCTTTCACAAATGATGCTTGTGTTACCTTTTCACAAAGAAGTTCCCACCCTGCATGCTCACCTTCAGCTGCTCTTTTCTCCCTCACCCGTGGTGTTTGAGCCCTCACTGCCAGTCTTGCTTCAAAGAGCTGTTGAGGGCACGTACCTTCACAAAGGCATGCAGCCTCTAGCAAGGGCAGGCAGAGACTTGGGATGGGGGGACGATTCTTTCCAAATTGATGATGCTTTGTGCATGACAGGTGCAAATAAACTTTTTTTTTTAAATCAGAGCCTTTCTAAAAAGACTGCAGGCTAGCTCCTAGATCCCTTCTCAGCCTAGCCACTGCTCTGCTCCCCAAGCAAGACCCGTTTTTTCACTCTTTCCTCCCCGCTACACGGTACAAACAGAGCATGCATAAGCCACATGCACTCCCTTTCCCAGGAGTATCTCTCCTTAGGGACGGACAAAAATATCTGTGTGAAGAAACGTTAGCTGTGTTGCTGAAGGTATGTCACAGGCTCCAGGAAAGATGCAATCCTGGTAGCTGTGCAATTGCCAGCTTCAGTCTAGCGGATGTGGGGAAGGCATAGCATAAATTTCAGCGCTGCTCCCTCTGCTCCTGGTTATGTGTTTTTGTTGCTGACCTGTGTTACTGTGCTGCCGGGGTGAAAGCCGTGCTCGGCCCCAGGCACAGAAAGGTGCCTCGGGAGAACAGGGCTCTCCGTAAGAGTCAGGCATGCTAAAGCTGAACGAATTTCACTCCCGTGCAATTAATCACTCAGTTCTCTGAGAATAATACAAATTAGGTGCACTTGCATTAAAAAACCTCCTCCTGACAGTGCTGTTTAGAAATATGTCAGCTTCTGAAATCAATGTTTGAAGTCTTTGGTTGGGAAACCTGCCTTTTCTGAGTTCTCTTCTTGCTAGAAGACGATATCAAAAGCTGGCATCTTAACCTCCTACTAATTTTCTTCTAGTCAGTCAAATGAGGAGTTTAGCTAAATCCTTTTTCCTAGTAACTGGCAGCATAAGTTAACATCTACCTTTTCTCCCTACACAGAGCCAAAACCACACAAATGCCTTCTGACTAGGTGTATGTACATTAACAATACAGCTTCTTAAATAATCTGTTATCTAAAAAGCAGGGAAATCTGTTGCTTGTAGAGTTTCAGAATATTTCGTTTAAAACACTTGAACTGTAAGCATCTGGGGTTACAAACTTCTGGAAGTTTTGTTTCGATAAAAGGAGTAGTTTTTGGAAAAATTGCAATGGAAAAGTGAAACTTTCTTCAGCGATTCTATTCCTGAGATGTATTCTGGATTGCCTCTGCTAGAAGATGGTCACAAAATAAGTTTATGCCGCTCAAAGTCAGACAGGTACATCCATCAGGAATGGGGTAGAAATGCTTCTTGGGGTCTAATTACTCCAAGCAAGCGTGTCTGGAGCGGGCAGAATTACAGGGATATTAGGAAGGGCAATCAATTTAATACTGGCGCTACAAGAGAAGTGAGGTACGCGGGATGCCTTTCAACTCAGAAGTTGAGTTTGTGGGGTTTGAATTTGGGACATTTCTCAGCCTGTTCCTGCCTGGAAATTGCTGACTGGTGACGTGGAAGCCCAAAACAAGAATAGCTTTCATTTGTTAGAGCTTTGAGATTAGTTTGTTTGTCCTCTCTTTGCATTTCTGGGTGGTTTAGAGGGCCAGGGAGAGGCAGATACACGGCAGAATAATTAGTTTGTGGTGCATAAAGCATCCACATGGTGAAATGAGGCAAATGAGTGCCTCAGGGACGATGTGGGACGCACCTGAATTAGCCTGGGTGCCCAGCATGAGTGATAAAGCTGACCCCGGCCTGGCATTGGGGTATTAACCACCCATCGTCGCAAAGAGAGCGATAGTCACACTGCAATTTGCTGCAGTAAATCACCCGATAAACGAGAAGCAAGCAGGTGAGCAGGATTTACACAGCGCTGGCATGTCATCCTTTTACACGAATAGGCACTTAAGATGTTTGGTGCGGTTATGTCTTGTTCCCCTGGGAGGCTGGAGCCATTTTTTGTGGGGGTAGTTTAGTTCAGCTCTGAGGAGGTTTGTCCGTGCTCTTATTTTATTGCACGGCGAAAGCTGCTGATCTACGTTAGCCTGTCTTTGCTCGCAAGTGCTTGCTGTTGAGCTGCACGATACCTCTGTTTCCCCAGCAACTTCGTTAATTCATTTAAACTCTTTCTTAAAAAGTAACTTTTGCTGTCTACCTTGGGATAGGGAATTATAGGGGAATTACAAAATCCATATTACAAAAAAAACCCCAAACTAAATTTAGAGACCTCTACCAAAACAATGCGTGTTTGTGTTCCTTATCCAAGAGAGATTTACGTTTTGCTTTACTTTGTTCTTCCTACATCTATTCCTTTATCCATCACATCAAACATAGGAAAAAATGCTGAAGCTACTGAGGTATGAGTTATGCATATATTTTGGTGTGTGATGGATCCATGTTATTTTCTTCATCTAGCTATATCTTAAAAGTAGATCCCAGTTTGTGTAGTCTATAAACTGCAGTACATTGATATGGATATTTAGGAGGTAGAGTGAATACTTTGAAGAAGTGAATTCTGTATGGCTGAACACAGTGCTGGATGGAGATGCAATCCCAAAGTCCAGCCAGGGTGATGTACCTAGTTACAACCGTTACATCAGAAATAGGGATGTCTCAATCTGTTTTGTTAGTGATTAACTAGAGTATAAAAACTGCAATTCAGGGAAACTGTGATATTTGGTGGATGTACAACTATGTGCTCTGTCTTTGGCTCTGGTTTAGAAAACATTGGCATTGAGACGAGAGGAGTTTCCCCCACAGTGCTGAACTCCCACAGTCTGCCCAGTTTGATTCCTTAGCACTCTAAATAAAACCCCCAGGACGCTGGCAGAGCCTTGAAATGTCTTTGGAACTCAGGAAAATATGAAAAATAATGGGAAATAATGGGCATTAGCCTTTAATCAATTGGCACAAACCCTTAAAAATCAAATCCTTTCCGTTTCCAGACTGTGTGACAAAGCCTCTTGGGTTGCAAGAGCTCTTCTATTCCATACCTTCACAGTGGTTTGACCAGAACCAGGCTTTGAAGATGTGCGAGATGCCTTCTCGTGCTGAGCATATCCCAGGCCTTGTGTTGTCCGTATTTGCTTTCCAGACACTAGAGAGACGTGTCCAGGGCACAGCCCTCTGCCTCACACCCTGCCCCAGGGTGAGTGGCGTCTGCAAACTGTTCCAATATCAGCCACCACCGCTCTGTGTTTGCCAGGTGCTTCCAAGGAAAGCAGCGCGGGACAAGCTGAACTGGTCTCCCTGGCAGGGAGAGCTGGGCTGCATTGTCTCTGCATCCCCTGTCTGCTTGTAGGAGATTAAAATTAAACTTGCAGTAGTGTATCAAGTCGTGCACAAGCCTATTGCCTGTAGCCTGCGTGGGGACCAATTTCACCCTGCGTTTCTTCGTAGCCTAAGGCTGTCAATTCCGTGCTTTCCCTGAGCCATGAGGATTCAAAGGAAAAATAAGATAAAGAAAACAGCTTTGATTTTTATATTTTTGCTACCACCACTGAACAGCATATAATTAGCCTTTTTTTTACATATTAAAGCTAGTCTGATGATGTAATATCCATTATAACTCTAGAAGCTTAAACAGAGAAGAAAAAAAAACCAGAGGAGGATCATATGCCTGGAAATTAGCATAGGGTTTTTTCCTCTTTAGAGGAATGCCTGAGCGCATGGATGCTGAGAGAATGTGACTCATACAGAATGAGAACGAGTTGTTCTTTAGCCTCTTGATATATAATGCCTGGGATATCAAATCAAGTCCAAGCCCTGATTTCAAACTCCCTCGGAGGACCAATTTTTAATTGCATGTGAACTACTTTTAATGATGGAAGGATACCTCTTTCGGTCTTATATTTATGGGAAAAACTGAAAAAGCAATTTTATATGAGCAATAACATACTCCAAGGCATGCAGTCGTAATCACGTAGACATATTTCCTGATTGCTGGATTCACAGCTGAAGTGTAGCCTATAGAGTACATCAGCTACATGTTGCATCTCACACAGGGCTGAGTCCTGTTTATGCTGCTAGTGATATTTTGTACAGACAGCTTCCATCTCAGGACAGGAGTGTTTTGCCCTGTTTATCCTAAGGAAAGAGTAGATCTCCCTTGAATTTCCTCTGTTCAGTCAGTGCATGTGAAGAATGAATAACTGACTGGCCCTCAATTCTTTTCTGCTTTCATCAGACCCAAATTTTTAACATACCGTGATGCACATTTCACCTCTGCACACACTCATTACCTCCCTTGTTAGTACAGCGTGGACATCCCACTGGGGAATGGGGTCATGTGTTTGCACTTATTTCTGTGCAGCTCCTCTGCTTAGTGGTTTTAACTATATAATGTTTTGGGTTAGCTTTTCTTCAGTGCCAAGGTGCAAGCTTTTAGGAGATGTCACCTTCCATCCTGTACTGCGTTAGAGTGCAGGCAAAGCAATCTTTCCACCCACTAGTTGTAATCAACATACAAAGTTTGTCAAATAACTCATGGGTAATTGCTACTCTGTCTTAGAAATCAGATTGTGCTGTTGGTTCCCCCCACCCCCCCAATTAACCAGCTGAATAATGGCTTTTACAAACCCAACATTTAGAAACCCCACCCCCATTTTTTCATTGGTCATGACAAGCATCAATTTGAATTGCAGAGCACTGCTTTTGAAAGGAAAAAAATAGCACTTGGCCTTTGCCTTGTACTTTTTCCTTTATTCAGAAATCATCAACAAACAACTACCTGGCTATTTAAATAACCTTTCATTCTAATAACTTAGTTATTTGTCTACCACAACCTCATTATTTAACATTAAAAGAAGTGTTTTGCTTTGCAAAATCTCAGTGCTTTTTCTATCTGTTGCTGCTGTTCTATCTGGGAATCATCACACCAGTTGATTTTCTGCCTTTGTTTTTATGGTATGTGAGTTTAATATTCTACCCTATGCTTTCTGTGCCCTGGATGTCCTCACAGAGTTGTTATAGAGTAGCTAGGGCAGGCTACATTTATAATTTGCTTCGCAGTAATTTTCATGTGAGGACAAGCCCTAAAACAATTATTTTTGAGCTGAAGGTCTTAGAAACTTCATTTGACTAGCCAGCAAGCAAAAACCTTATCTCAGGGTTGACTGCATCCATGTCGTTCTCCCTGTTCTCTACAGGTTTTTGTAGTGGCACATCCTCAACTGCACCTGAACACCTTTCAGTGTGTATTTTGCAGCATGGTTAATATCTGGTATGTATTTTTCTTCTCACTGCTCCTTAGGAAGGGAAGCGTGAGCTGCAGTGTGCACAGGTATTTTTGTTTGGTTGGTTTATGCAATATGCACATTTCTCTGAGTTTGTTCAACTCAAGTGAATGTTCTTGAAAAGGAGGTGTTGAAGGGTCTGTAATTCTTGTTTCAGACTGGGAAAGCTGAGCATCCTGCACACATGAGCCTAATCGTCCTTACAGATTTTTTTCCACACAATGAAGTCCTGAAACATGGGTTTCAACTACACACGCCATGTGCTGGTGTGCACTGCAGGAACAGTGAAGCTCAGTTGTGTCAGCAGAGAGCAGTGCTGTGCATGCTAGTGCCTGCTGGGTGGGCTCTCCAAAGCATCACAGCCATGTCAGAGAGCCACTCTATTGTTTATGCTGGTTATCTGAAGAAACTAGTTATAGTACCATGCTGATACAGGTATTTCACTTCTAGTCTAATGAGTTTGGTGGGCACTGGGTGCCATGGCTTCACACCCCAATGTGGGTGGTTGATTGGGATTCAGGCTGTCCAAGAAGGACTTTGAACATTTCTGAAGATATTGGTGTAGAAAACAGAAGATTAACCTGATTTACTTACGATGGAAGCTAAAGGGACTGTTGCAGCTTTCTGTCCTGCATTGAATTTCTCTGATTAGATCTTTCTATCCAGGACCCTTGCACCACATGCAGACCTGACTAGGTAGGACCAGGCTGGGACTAGAGTCTTCAGCTTGCACCATTGTGGGTGACAGGGAGCAACATTTGTGTGTGCAGAAACTTGTAGCCTTGGGTTTCTTCAGTCTTATAACCACCATGAAACTCTACTCTAGACAGTAGGACCCTTGAATCCTATTTCATCTTGGCCACAAAGGAAAACTTCTAACAAATTTCATTATTTCTTCACTGAGAGTTGAATAGACCTCATGTTAATTGCGACAGTGCTTCAAATTTTCCATTAGTATATGCTGTATCATTCTTTCATGTCAGTAATTCTTTGTTCAGCCTGCTTCACTGCAGGAATATATTAAGAATCCTTATAGCCCAGATTTAGACATGCTTAGGCATGATGATTTTTCATTTATTGTTGTGCAATGAACATTGCCGAGCAAGCAGGAGGCTAACCATTTAACACCAAGTGTCTTATTAATCAGCTTTTGTTTATTTAATTTAATAAGCAGCTTTTTGATAGCTGTGAGAGTCTGGTTGTATATTTAATTTAAGCAGCACTTACTGCTTGGATCTTTGGAACATACGGCTTCAGCCTTCCTGATACTTCGCTACTGTATGGTGGCCTTTGGATCTCAAAGTTTGTTTCATCTTTTTTCTTTTTCTTTTGAAAATGCAGTGTTTTCGCATTTCATTAGGATGCCAGGGAATCCACTTTCTTGGGCTCAAAGTTTTACACTGCTTTCTCCTTAATTTTGGGAAATATGCGTAGGCACACAAAAGCCAGGCAACTGCTTGCCTTCTGGCATCAAAACCCAGAGAAGCAAGTGTTAGAAACTCCTGTCTTTGAATCCTGTCCAGTCCTTTGAGAAGTTATGGAACCTTCTTACCACCTTCCTCTCTTTCCTGACAAAAATGAGCATTATCCCATCTCTCTCTTGAATAAGTCTCAAATTATTTCAAAAACACTGCTATATGAGTTGAGGACCAGAATCCACCTCCGAGATCTCTCGCTCCGGTTCCTCTAGTTGTAACAGTCTATGGGTTTTCTTGTGCATTTGTTCTTAGAGCCATTTAAAATGCTTCTCAACCTGCTACATTCCTGTGCCTGGTGCTGCAAACCTTGTCTCCTTAGGGATTGGGGATCTGGGAGACGATTGTCGCTCTGGTCCCACTCTTCAAAATTCTCTGAGGCAGAAATCAGAGACCTGCAGGGTAACAGGGATCTGGGAAGCCTTTCTCTAGTTTCATTTGCAGTTCATGTAATCATTACTTATTTATTAAGTAATTAATCTGGTTTTATTTTTCTGAACTAGAAGATTGCCATGTGGTTTTGTACCTTCCATTAGTTCAATCATGTCACATTAACAGGATGGGTTTGCATGTACAGCCTGTAGCTCCAAGTGGCCTTGGGCATTTTTTCACGGATCCAGTAGCTGAAGCTGGACCTTGCTGTATCTAGTGAAAACTCAAGAATTCTCCTTAATATCCAGTGCAACTTGATTCAATAAAATCTTGATAAATTGAGGACAAAATATTACCAAAATACATTTACATACATGTGAGTTCCAAGATCAAGCAAAAAAAGGATATAAAAATCCGTCCCTTCGTTACCCATGATAGTCATATCTGTGCATTTTTGCAGCACTAGATTGACGTGCAGACCAAGTATTAAATTGACTTCATATATATGCCTAATTCTATTCAGCGCTGTGGGCTATAATACTGTCTTTTGAAAGACTGTTCAGGATTAAGCCTCTAACTTCACGACTCCTTGCATAAATTATTTAAATACTGTGGGGTTGGGGTGGAGAAGGGAGTTTCAGAAAAATGGGATAATTGTAATTGTCTTTGTGAAATATATATTGACAATATTAATATTTAACTATTTGATAAACCCTTTGAAAAAAAGGTACCTTCTGCTGCAATTGGCAGATCCTAATGCAATCTGAGAAATACAGAGATTGATACCTGGTTGCAGAGTGCTCCATGTCCTTGGCTGTAGCCCCCATTACGCCATTCTGATACCTAAACAGGAAGGTAAGCGAGGGACAGTTATTCAGTGCTGAAAAGCTAAAAATAAAATAAATAAAAAACCCCACCCCAAAACAACAACAGCAACCACCCTCCCTCAAACTGTTACGCAATTTGTTATATTGGCTATTAAAAAAGCTAACACCCAAAATGCCATGCTTGGCAGAAAGCCAAGGGCATAGTCCAATTTGATTTTTCAAAAGCTTGGATATACAAGTAATTAACAAAGCAAGCTTTTAAACCCAATTTAAAAGGAAAGAGGGGAGAAGAGTACTGCAACACATAATTCAGTTTCTCTTTCAGTTTATTCCCATGCTTTCATTGATTTTTAGGGGCTGTTGAGTAGTTCAGTTGTAGTCATTAGGATCCTAATTCTCTTAATTCACTAAATGGGTTGCTTGTGCCAGTTCTTAGTAATTCATTGTCCTGAAATAAAAAGAGAAAGAGCAAAGATTGACATCTGAATTGTTATTTTTCCTATTGTGTTATCTGGCAGAACAGTAAAATCAGCATTTTACAACCTTTTCCTCTCTCTGCCCTGTAATTGGAATGTAAGACGTCTCTAGTAATGATGGAAATGTCTCATCTAAATGGGAATACTTAAGTGTCTGTTCCCATGATTTTTTTTATCCTTCCAGGAACAGGAATCATATAGGATTCTTGGTACCCAGTGCCCTCTACTTCCACGTTTCCAAAGAAAAAGACCACTGTGTGCTGGAGCGATGTAATGTTCCTTTATCCAATAACAGTGGACTTTGACCAATGTTTCCAAATAGGATCTGTAAGAAAGACCTCAAACGGTTATGTGGGAGACTCAGCTCTCCACTGCAAGTGAACAGGGCCGTTATGTAGAAGCAGACATGGAAAGCTATTTTCATATGTCCATCAGCTAGAAGAATGGGCCATCTCTCTACTATTATGCTTGTAGGGCCTATGTGGATATCTAAAACATATTTCTGCTGCAAATAATGTCAAAAGGTCCATAGGTTAATTGTCTCTGAGCATTAAAGTTCCTTGGGGAGGCATAAGCACAAAACCAAATGCTGCTGTGTGCATTAGACACAGCCAGTACGGCAGTAATGTTTTCGGCACAGATAATGCTGAAGTGGGCAGCCAGCCTGCTGCCAAGCCTTGGTACCTTGGCTTTCCCAAAAAATGAGTGGCCGTCTGCAAATTAACCTGAGATGGCTCTGCACTCTAATGGAATAGATGCAGGAGCATCAGCAAGTGCTCTTTGACAGAAGAAATCCTTGATAACAGATATCAAAAATAGCCCCTGGGGAGTGGGGGGAGAAATCAGAAGCCTAGGTTGGAGGAGGAGCCAGCTTTGTACAGCAAAAGGTGACACCAAGCTCTTCATATGGGGTAACGGGCAAGAACTGATCTTGAAAAGAAGTAGGGCCTGTTATCCTTTAGCGACCTGAAGTGATGCTGGTGTGAAGGAGCTATTAAAGGGCAGTGGAGGCTGAGGAAAGATATGCCTTTAAAGTGAGAAATGAGTCATTTGAGGAATGAGTTTGCTTTTATTTTTTTATTTAATTGCTTTTCTCTCTGTCTCTATTAGCTAGATACCAGCTCTGAGAAATGTGCTATTTGGGCTTCTGGGAATTTGTCGGCAGTATTTCAAGTTTGTTTGTCTATTGGTTTTATAGACTTGTCAGCAGAAAATCATGGGAGAATGCAAATCAGGAAATCTTTAATTGTGTGTAACTTGTCAGTTCATTTCCATGAGTATTTCTCAGTAATCTTATTTCCACAACACTAAATGCATGTATGCGTTTTATTTTCATTGTGTTTATTCGTTGAAAAGCTATATTATAAATAGAAAAGTGCTTTCCTAAATGCCATCTTGCTAGCATTGTAATGTCATGTCTCTGGCACTCTCAGTTATGCCAACAAGACTATTTACTACTGCCAGTTCCAAAAAATAAGTTGTAGGCTGCTGGTCCCTGCCTGTTTCCTGCACCGGGCTTTTTTACCTCAGATCTGTATAGAACTCCTGTGAGACCCTCACGTGTTCTCTGCGCCTTCTGAGCCCATCCCTGCTGAACACCTGCCATGAAAAACTGCCATGTGGATCAAGTTGCCTTCTTGCCTCCGGTGATATGCCCAAAGTCACTCCCCGGTAGGACACCAAGTGTTGCTCCAGGCTTGGTCCTGCCCTCATTGCTTTTGTTCTTGTCCATACTTTGCCTCTTTTATTTCTTGTACTTGTCAAAAGGTTTTTCTCTTCTAGACGTCGTGCTGCTGTTTCTCTTTCCCTTATCACCTTGTCCCTTTCCTTTCTGTGTTCCCATCCCTTTCCTCTTAAAGGCAAACCCTTGTGTTTCACCTCCTCTGGCTCTCCTCCAATGGTTGCTCTCCCGGTGATAACCATCCTCCTTTCCTCACCCTCCTCCTCTCCTCCTTTTTCCTGGCACTCTAGTTTCTTTTCAGGGCAGTGGCTGACAAACAGATTTACACCACTTTACCCAAACTAGATGAAATGAATGTGCAGCTATTTCTGTTCATAGCAGCTTATTTCAGTTTACATCAAAACTGCTCTTACACGCTACCATGGTGGAAGCAGCACAGAAAAGAACCCTTTTTTTAATGCTGAAGAAGCCACCCAAGGTGTTTTGCTGGCTGATCTCCCATGGCTCTTGGTTAACCAGATGTGGGAGCATGTGGATGGGCTCTGAGGGCCATGCTTCAATTCACAGCCCCTCCGTTATCTGCTGCTTCTTCCATTGGTTTGTTTTCAGTTGAAAGAGGCATTTCCCTTCCAACTCAGCCATCTGCCTTGGTTGTGCCACGCTTTTTCTCTTCTGTCTCTAAATGGAGTTTGCACCATCTGGACCTTCCCCCTCTTAGTGGACAGAATTTGTAAATATCGTGATGGGTTTTCTGGTTGGTTTCCTCATTATTTCCTTCTTTTAGCAAGAGCGTGGAATCAGGAGACCAGCCACCTCATGGATGTTAACTGAGTCGCCCTCCTCAGCACCTCTCCTGCCCCATCTTTTCCACCTTGATTTGGGTGCTCGAGCTGGGATGTCTTCCTTGGTGTCTGTGCAAACATTAAAACATTTTATGAAAATAGTAGTGAACGATGCTGTTAGTTTCTCCTCACTGTAGTTTGATTTCCTTTATTTTAAGCGTAGCTCATTAAGACTGTAGTTCATTTTTTTACATCTCTTATCATCTATTTGTTTTCAGCTTAAATAGCAGCAGGATGGTATCTCCTTTAACCTCAATGGGCCACTGCAGCTCTAATAGTGTCTTACTGAGTTTATGGGTACTGCTGAGGGCTCATCTCTGACAGCAGCCGGGTCTTTAACACTCTACGATCATATAAATCAGTCTGATTTACCTGATTTTTATTGCTGTCGATGGAATGAAATGTCTTCATTTGTAATGATAAAATATACATTTGTACCCCCACCCTCAGCTTTGCCTTGTCTAGCTCAAGCCAAGGATGGTTACTTCTCACATCACTCAGTTTGATGTAGAGGGCAACTGTTGTTTTGTCTATAACTCTGGTTGTGAGGAGAATATAGAAGACACCTATAGGACATTTGCTCGTTTGCAGAGGGATGGATTATCCCAGCCAGCCGTCCACTTGCAGAGTCCGATGAATGGGCTTGATGCCTCCTTCAACACTAAGTATTTACTGCTTCACTGAGCTGGTCTACTAATCTAACTGCACTGAGGGTTTTAAAATAAGTATCATTGCCTTCAGCTTAATTAATTAGATTTTCTAATTGTGCTCTCTTTACTGCTGTACAAGATAATAACTGGTGCTTTAATTTAGCTAATTCAAGAAAAAAAATCATTCTTATTACTGGGTTATGGGCTTTGTTTGTTTATTTAAGGTTTCCCTCAATATAATGCCCGTAATGTTAAACTGCTTCAGACTGCGGGACAGCGTCTGCCACACACAACGTAGGAAAGATGCTGCGAGTCCTGGGTGCTGTGGCTGCTGGGTCAGGGCCTGACTCCTAACAGCCCTACAGCTGGTAATGCTGGGTTTCACACCGCTGCTGGGGAACGCATGTACCCCGCGTACCTTTTAGGATTAGTTTGCAGGATGAGGATCACGGGCCATTTAAGCCTGATCCCAATTTGTAATGACTTTTTTGTTCCTCTGAAATGGATACTGGAGAAGAGAAATAGGCCCATTGGGTGTGTTATGATCATAGGGTGTGTTTAATAGAAGAAAACACAGCAGAAAGATCCATTTGAATGGGTTTAAGATTATCATCTCTCTATGTATTGTCCTTATTTTCCAGGGATGTTTCATAAACGGTAATTGCTGCTTTGGGAACAGGCCGTTGAGAGTTCGTGGATATTTGGCAGTGACTGGAGTCAAGGGGGTTAGGGGTTTTTCCACATGAGGAAATTTACTGGTGTAATTATGCCAGGGTAATTATACAGCGCTGATTGTACCAGCATGAATACCCCATGTTTTTCTAGGATGAGGGTTGCTTTCTTCTTGTTTGTCGTGCCTGCACCATGACATGCTTTGGGTGAAAGGAAGAAAACTTTGGCAGGTATGTTCACCCTTACCGGGGCGGTGGAGCTCAGGCTGCGCCAGGTCCCAGCAAGCCATCCACAAAGGGGCATGCCATCATCTGCCGCACCACTGCCATGCAGATTTACCATGGTAAAATTAGGAAGGCTGTGTTGCACAGCCCAGTGGGGTTATTTTGTCCATGGGCTGTTCTTCAGCCAGCTGAGCATTATCCAACTCTTCTGCAGAATAATAGAAAGGAGCTCTCTAGCAGGGACGTGTCTCTCTTGGTACCACAGATTCTGAAAAGGGATGGAGCGACATGTGCTTTCAGCGAGATGATATTATAGTGCATTACTGAACAACTGAGGTATGTGAGTCTTTCAAGAGATGTAAAAGCAGCATGCTCAGTGAGTATTGCCTTCAGGACTGGGAGGAGAATACTTCCAGGCTCAGAGCTTTGCTTTGAGGCTGTGTAAGTTAGAGAGTAGAGGAGGCAATGCAGGTGAGGGGGGGATTAATTTGCTGGAGTTTCTGTGCAAGGTACAGTTAAAAGCATTAGGAGTCTTTGTGTAACCACTATTATCTAGACAAAACTAGATTTGGAATTATATGTGTTCAGGACAAAGAAATGTTGCTTCTTTCTGCAAGTCAGCATCAATGGCCAGCAGGAACCTGCCTAAAATGTTTCTCTTTGTATTTGCAATTATCATTTTTGATTAAATAAAAAAGAGGGACCTCATTTTTGTTTTAAGTACACATTCTGCAATATTTCTGCTAGTATGGGAAGGAGCATACTATGCACTTAAAAACTACTGCTCATTAATTAGCTTCTTTGATCTTAAGAGTGAAAACATCCCACCTGTGTGACAAGGGGGCTTGCAGAGTCTTCTTTAGAAAAAAGACTTTTGCTGAAAAAGCCTATCCTCTCTGCTGTGTTACGCAAACAAATTATTTTTTTTTCTTTTAGTAGGAGTGAAGTATGAGTTCTTTTTCTTTTCCTGGCTTGCTAAAAATGTGTGATAACAAGTTGACTTCAGTGGGAGTTTAGCATGGGTAAAAGCTGAAGGATCAGTCCCCATATTGTATGTGATTTTGCCCTAGTAATTATTCTCCAGTTGAACAGCTTCTCCATGGCAACTGCTTCAAATAAGTCTTGTATCTTCACCTATTTTTAAAAAAGGACATATTAGGACGTATTTTTTATTTTTTTTCACCCTAAAAAGAGAGACAAGAAAAGAATCAGACACAAGCCGAAGCATATGGGATTTGGCCAAAGATGTCCTTTCTTCCACTCGCATCCCCACCTTTTCTCTGTCCTAGGAGGAGGGGAAAAAGCACATGGAGTTAAAAATAAATTCACTACCTTGTCTTTCCACGTCCCCTTCCTGAGCCTCTGAGACATTGTGATGCTGACTTGATCAATCATCCCACATCCACCCCGACAGTTCCTTAACACAAACTTTCTTCTTCCCTCTTGTCTTCAGCCACTGTCTGTTTTCAATCTGGCAATTATTTGTCCTACTTCTGCTGTCCTCACAATCGCATTCTTGTCCGATGTCTTAGCTGAAGGTTGGGGTCTGTTAGCTGCTTGCTTTGTTTTGCACCTTCTTCCTAAAAAGTAAAGAGAGCAAAATATTCTGTGGCTGGATATTCTCTTTCATATTGGACTCATCTCATGGATCATTGGTGATGTCTCCACATGCAGTTCTCTTCCTAAAAAAAAGGAACTTTTCTGATTTTTTCGCCAGGGACTAGAAAACACTTCTATTGTCAGCAATACAATCATCAGGAAAAACATCCAATTATTTTAGACTTAAGTTTCCATTTTCATTTTAGTATGACAACTGTGGTTTCTAACAAAACTCCAAGAACAAGGGTTTCATAAGAAACTGACTTCTCTTTATAGTTTTCTGTTGTCGGAGGTCACTATCTTTTGAAATAATACATCCTTCTGGAAGATCTCTTTCCTTGATTAATTTCCAAATGTGGGGTGGTGGTTGTATGCTGGACGTGCTACTTTGTGTTCAGTTCCTTATGCTGTGCCACATTTTAAAGGCTAATGGGGTAAAATGGGGCTCCCCTCCTGCTGAACACACAAGTATGGAAACTCTGGCAGGTAAGTTCACCTGTCCCGGTGACGTGATTTTTGAAACGCTGCTGGCTGACAGTTTTGCTGGCAGGTTTTCACACATGGCTTTTTTAAGCTGATATATAAGGCCATGTTACATGGGTTTTCAGGTGAAGCAAATGTAAGGTGGCATATGGAAGATGTTACCTAATTGGTTTCAGCATGACTAGGTTCCATGTAAGAGCTATTTTGTCATTTTTAAGGTTGCCTCTGAAAGTTTTTGCAGGTTATGTCTAATTTTAAAATCACTGCTCTTTCTTGAGAAAATCATCAAATGCTGATGATTTTTAGCTGGTTTTTAGCAAATCCAGGATGACTGACGCTGGTCCTGAGTTTTGCCTTTTGCAGCTGTTCACCCCCCTGGTTATATTCTGCTCTCATCCTCCCTGCGCCACACGTTGCTGTTAGAGATCACAGAATCATAGAATGGTTTGGGTTGGAAGGGACCTCAAAGATCATCTAGTTCCAACCCCCTGCCATGGGCAGGGACACCCTCAACTAGACCACGTTGCCCAAAGCCTCATCCAACCTGGTCTTAAACACTTCCAGTCTATATTATGACCCAATAAAGAGTTTTATCTGCAGAACTAAGATGGCAACAAACTGTGGCAGAAGGTGGGAAGAGTTTGTTGGAGGATGAGGACATAATAAACCAGCTTTCTCATTTAACCTGATTTATCACTGTACCCTGAGCCACAATACTCATGCATGTCAGCAGGTGCTGCTCAGTTTTCTTCTTTTCTTTGCAACTCTCAGTGTCAAAAAAAGGGCTCATCAGGCAGCATCCACAAGTTTGTCGGTACACTATAAAGGATTGCCTTTTGCTGTTTTCTGACAAAGTAGAGACAGTGGTTAATAAAGCTAAACTAGTATTTTTCAGTCAAAATGTTGACAGCCATTTTGCGAATGCCATCTTAGCTCTGACATCTTGAGAAACAGCTTAATAATTAACATTACAGTGGAGATTTTAACTGTCTGCCAGTTCTGACTATCACCAAAACAACACACAAACTCACTAGATGTAGCAGCGGTACCTCAGGTGGGCTGGACATCAGGCACTGAAGAGCAGCTGTCATGTTTGATACGGTGCCATCAGATGGAAGAAACTAACTGAATCTTAAACAGGATGCATCTATTAAGTTTTTATTACATATATTTAGCTTGAACAGTGACACCACCAATTTAATTGTCTTTAAAAAATTAAGCCAGCAATTAAAAAATGAAGTAAATATAACTAGTAATGAAAAATCTAGGGTGGTGTTCTTTTTTCTTTTTCTTTTTTTAATATGTCTTGGCTGTAATAGTGATTAAATAGTATACTGCCAGTCAGGTTGAGAGAATAATTTGACTCTAAAAAGCTGTGAGACAAAATTTCTTGTTACCCTTGGTTCTGCACTACCTGTTTTGTCACTTAGTCTAACACCAGAGTAATTAATTCCAAAGAGCTATCTTTGGAAAACAAATAGCCCTGGCTTCCTGTTGAAAATGATAGATATCACTCTACAGGAGAATGAAAAATAAACAATACTTTATCACAGAAATTTGACCATTGTATTTAATTGAGAAGTATCCAAATTCTCCAAGTACTCTCTGATTAGTGAATTTGTATGTATATTAACGGGTAAAAATGGGTGTGATTTGGTACCATTCATCACTGGTTACACCAGTCTTTTGGTCAACAAACCAAAAATTAGAGGGCTCTCTGCACTGTTAGCCTTATCACCAAACTTTTAATAATAAAACCCCCTCAAAACTCCCAAAACAAACCTAACCTCTACATTTTGTGGCTTAATGTGGTTCCATGGACCAAAATGAAATGCTTACTGGTGTCTCGCAGACAACCAGAGAAAGCTGGGACATCCTCACTGTGGTCCTTGGAATGCCATTGTGCAGAATTTCCACGAGCAATACATTTCCACCAGGATCAGTTTCCCCACACGGCAAAGAGAAAACCCCTTTTTCAGCAGAAATAAAATGATTGATGCTGTTGTTTTTTATTACAGCTAGGTCTTAAAACATCCATTTATCCTGTTCGTCCATCCCATGCAGATTTTAGACAAAGTGACATCTTCTCCATGAGTCTCCTGAGCTTGCTTCTCTCCCTGAGGCAGGGCTCCTTCGGTGCTTGTATTTTCCTCAGGACACCCATCTCTTTGCTTGTGTAAGTAGGATAGCGAATGAAGTATTCTTTGGTGGGGAATTCTGCAAGTTTATTGTTTCATTTATTGCCGGATTTGGATTTTGAGCAAAGAGTGAAGCAGAGGGACTGCACATTGAATGCTGAAGGGAAGAATAAACGTTGCATAGTCTGCATCACTGGCTGAACTACATACTGATTTGAGCAGGGTCCTGAGGAGTGGGGCATGGAGTCATGTACGCCTCATGCAGAGGATTGATGTTGTAGGAATATACCTGACAGCAGATTGGATCCTGCTTTCTCAGGACTTGACTTTGCAACTTTAGCATTCTTCTCAGCCATTTTGTCATTATTGCTTATGAAAGAATGTATTTAGAGACCTCCCAGAAGCTTTCCTGACATAAATTCTTGTAGTCAAAACCTTTTCCACCTGAAACAGATCTCATGCTCCACTGTATTACAGGAATTATACTTCCTGATTTCAGCTGACGCCAGGAAGTAGCTATCCAAATGATGAAGAAATGACTGTGTGTCAAATCAAGAGCTAGGGCACAAGACAGCGGGAGAACAGGGCATAATTTCCGTAGTTGGAGGCCAGAGGAGGAAAGGTTGTCATATCTACCTTTCTCCTAGATAATAATATACACCACCTGTTCTACAGGTTTCTGTAGGTTAGTTTTCCTTTCTTTCTCCTTAAAGCTGTTCATATCTGAAACTACCACCTTTCAAGTAGCTGTATTTGTTTAAGATAATACGACAAGTGGATCTTAGTTGTTCAACTAGCAAGAGATATCATAAACAAGGCTGCTGAAACCCTTTTCGTACCATACCATGTCATCTTGCTGTCACAATTAACATCTAGCGAACCAGGTATTAGGTCTCTCCTCAGATGAGAGCATCCCAGCTGTTATTACAAATTAGTGACACCAGGGCACCAGACTAGATGGGAAAAACTAATTTATCGGGAGTCCAGCTTAGAATTTTGAGTCTTTAAGGAGAAAAAAAGTGAAAGCAGAGCTTTGTATGTGTCAATATCCTCTAAACTTAAAAATGCCTGTTAAATGTGGTAAACCTAACACATGCTCCTGTCAAATTACATTTCTGGCTATGGAAGATACATGAGTAGATTACGGCTTACTGTTTTTCTCAAGGTATGTTTGTTTAATCTCCATCACAATGTAACTGCAAGGCTTGCTCTCTGTGTTTTGTTATATTTATATCCTATGCCCACATAGCAAAATTCTGTCTTTTATTAAGCAGTTAAAACTGATCCTAATTTTCAAGAACCTATTAGAATGCGAAAGGAGTCATGACATTTATCTTGCAGACTCATGCTTTTGAGATCTAAATGCATGTGTAATGTCTAGTAAAGAAATCTTACTTGCTGGGCTGAAGTTTCAGGTCATGCTGAATTTACACTTGTGCAATCTTTTCTGAGGGAAAGAGCCTGTGCTTATATTTTTGAAGGGATGTAACATAATATACTTTTCACTGAGGCATTTGTACTTCCAGAAAAGCTTTTACTGCCCAAGTGCAATGCCTAGGCAGTCCTGTGGCTCGGATAAAATTAACTGGTGAAGAGGCATTCCACATTTAGTGAAAACGAAAAAACAATGTTTTGATAACTTGAGGGACTTCCTTCCTAAAAATGACCATTTGAGCATGCTGAGGAAGGTATACCATTATGTGAGTTCGTGGAAATAAATCTCAGAGAAAGATATTAGCAGGCAGGCAATATAGTCGTGGATGTGGGCTAAACTACGTGGCTGTGATTATGGATATGGAGGAGAAATCTATGAGATTAATTCCACATGTATCTGTGCATGCAAGTTAAACCTTTACAAAATAATAGCAAAAGGAATAGTGTATGCTGTGAAGTTGGAGTTGAAAAATAGTCCTGCAAGCTGCATCCTTTTTAGTTAATGAAGATGGAGGAATTTTTGTAACATATAGAAAATCAGGACTCTGTAATGTGTTGATTATCCTCCCATTAAACATTATCCTGGACATAGAAATGGAATATAAGTTAGCTTTATAGGGGAAATATTGACTAGACAGGCTGCTAACATAGAGATTGATTTTATTATTTAGGAAGGCAAAATATTAGGATACATGAGTGTTTCTTTTTTTAACCAAGATGCTATGCTGTCAGTGGTGAAATATTACTGCAGGAGAGTTTTCTTTTTATACACAGTGGTAAGAAGTATGGCTTCCTTTCTCGGCACTTCAGCCACAGATGCTATCAGCTAGACCATCTGTGGTGACAGATTTGTGTTATATCACTTAGAAACTAAGCGAAGCTGGTAAAGCCTCCTACTACAGGATATAAGTAGCTCCTGCTAAGGCTGGGATGTATTACGATTCTGTCTTACTTCGGGGGGCAGAGGAGTGGGAGGATTGTGTGGATAGAGGCTCACAATAGCTCTCAATCACATCTTCACTGAGTCTTGAAACGCTGGCATGGATCTTCTGGGACAAGGTCCACACGAAGCTCCTTCCTCTGTGTCCCCACAGGGGATAAACCTGGGACTCTTCTTGCTCGCTGCGAGTCATTAGTAAGCCTAACCAATCTGTGGAGGTCAAGGGGGACACTAAATCTAACCTCAGAGGAAGACTGTGTAGGTGCTATGTACCAGGCTCTCATGTGGCCCGTGTCTCCTCTAGAGGAATGACTCTGCAGAAAGGACAACGTCTCCTCAAGGTTACTTTGTCTTAAGGAAGGTGGATGGTGACATTTTAGGTCATGGTGGGCTTCTTCCTGCCCAGTTGTCATTTTTTTCTTTCTCCTAGTCTTCAAAATGTTCTTGGTGTTCTGGGATTTCCCAGAGAATGGTAAACTTGGATGAACATTGTTGTTAGCAAGTGACTATGGTGACCACGAATAACATTTGAGCACTGCTAGGACTGAAACTATTACCCCGCACAGGGAAAGCTGGCCCACACCAGGGACAGTTTTTCAGCCATGAGTATGCGAGAAAGGGATGATGATGGCATATACTGTCACACAGCATTTCTGTGCAGTGAAGCGTCATACAAATAGGTGTTTTGGCAAAAACATTGCAGAAAGTTTTACTGAGCCAAGAATGGAAATCTTCAGTCTTCACATCGGTGACTGTCCAGTTGAAGGTATTTGGAGATGTGTTAGACTGGAAAGATACACTTTTCATGTCTCCATAAACATGAAAGAAATGTGGTTTTAGACTTGAAAAATAAATATTGCTGCTGAGAACATTGCAATGTCCTCTTATGTTCAGAATCAGTGGGGTGTACTCAGACACCAAATGAGCACAATAGGATTTACCAGTATGAAAGCTCTCCAAGTATCTTGTGCTGAGAATTGCAGGTTTGTGAGCCCACAGAGCTATCAACTCTTTCCTCATTTCAAATTCTAACAAATAAGAACAGAGGTAAAGGAGTCAAGTACCTTTATGGGAGCTAGCATTTCATGATCTCAAGCTCCCCACCTACAAAACAGAAGAGATCATCCATTTGGTTATGTAGAGAAGTGGCCATGACTTCTTTCAGTAATAGAACCCATAAAACAACCAAAAATAAAACTATGGCATTTTACAAAATCTAAGCGATAACAAACACCTACTTGTCAGTATAAATTTGCAAAATTGTCCTTCCGTTCTTTTAAAATAAAATCCTACTGATAACTTATACATTAAATTCAGCAAAGAGACTTTCAAACAGATGATCTCAGGAAATTGTTTTTATCTTTGTCTCTGGAAATTTAGGCTTGCTACATTTCACCCACAATAATTTTGCAGAGGGAAATCATAGCAGCGGTTTTCTGGGTACTGTTCCTGTACATGGGTGCAGCCAGCTAACATTTTCCAGTTGGTAAGATAAATATTGGAAGAGTCATAAAATGAACAGCTCTTTTTTTGTGAAGTCAAGTATTTCCTGAAGGATAAATTGTTAGTCAGTTAAGTCCCTAGTTAGAAGGTATAGCTTATATGTAGTAGCTTATTGGTATCTCAGGTGTCACTATTCCTTTTCTTGATTTGTCACCTTTTTATCCTTTCCTTTTTCCATCCTCCCTTCTTTCATCTCTCTGAACATTTGGACCCCAGCTTTACAAAGACTTAAAGTAATGCACCCAGAATAGTGGTATTGATTGCAGTGGTTATCGCATGTATGGCACCTGCGGTTGCCAAAAAATCTCCACTGGAGTTTTCTTCCCTCTTCAAAGAGTTCCCAGACACCACTGCAGGGCAGAGGGCATAAGAAGAGGTTGCTGAGCCTGTCTCTTAGGCATGGTAACACAGAGGATGTGCAATGTATAGGTCGTGCTCTGATTTCCCAGCTGGCTTATCAGCTCGACGCCTGCGGAGCTGGCCCAGGCGTGTGCTGTCAGGAGGGTAGGCAGGCAGCAGGTTTGCTGTTGAGCCTGGCCCAACGCTACAGCGAAGGAGCAGGGTCCGTGTGTGACGTTACACAGGTGTCGCACTGCTCCTCTCTGTGCGCTCTGCCAGTGCTTCACAACCTCCACCTACAGCACTCCTGTGTTACTGTTTCAGGGAACCTTGCCCTTGACCCAACACCCTGAAAACTGTCCCTGAATAACACTGGAAGAAGACAGACTTTGGAAGCCTCAGTTCCTGTCACCAATCTCTAGTCTATTTTAGACACGTGCTTCTTGCGAAAATCTGTTGGTGCTGAAATACTTTGGAGGATTTGAATAAAACTGCTTAGTATAATAAAAAATATAAGATCAGTCAGTGCACCACTGAGAAACATTTAAAGTTAATTATTTTCCCTTTTTGATTTCCAGAACATATTTTTTGCTTTTAAAAATGTGAACTGGCTATAATCCGTTTTAAAGCAAAATCAAACCAGCAACAAAGACTGCTGCATTTAATTATTTTTTTTATTACATATCAAAAGTATTGCCTACAACCTATGTGTATTATTAAAAAAAAAAAAAGAAAAGAAACTGTGCTTGGTTTTACTTCAGGATCGGTGTTGTCCCTTTAACTAGGTTTTTTTCTTTATCAGGCAATTGTCAGGAGGGTTTGTTGTATGTATACGCATGGTAGGATTAAGCTAAGCTGAGACACAGCGAAGCATATTTATTAATTTAACAAGTTTTCTTGTTTATTGGAGGGGTTGCAGTCTTCAATATAACTAACTTGTTGCTTGCTAGCTCTCTGCCCTGCTGCCCCTCATGTGAAGTGGTATTTTATAATACCTTATAACTCTAGAAACACATGACCATGATGAAAAAGCCAAGTCAAGCTTCCTGGTTCGTGCTTTTGGGGAGTCTTTCTACAACGACCTTGAGCTCCTGAGCATTTTGTTGATGCTTCCATCCAAAATCCTGCCTTAGCAGATGTTTCCCAGTGTCTGTGTTTGGCGCTCTGGCCGTTAGAGGTGTGTGGCATGGTGGGTGAGGTCCATAGGGGGTTGCAGGAAGTCTGTTGGAGTTTGTCTCCAAAACAGAACAATTCTGTACTGAACACTCAACTGCCAGCATGCACACAAAGATATTTTCTCCCCAGTAACTCTTCATACAGCTAAAGTGATCAATATTTGAATCTAGTTGTCCTTGATCCCCATATCCAGTGTGTTGTTGGCTAAACATATAGCCCTGGTAATATATTGCTATAGGGAGCGTTAACAAACACTTAAAAGAGTCGAACCATGGGCTCTTGTCAGTTGGAAGGCATCCAGCCTAAACTCCTGCTCACAGCAGGGCAGGCAGAGCAGGCTTCTCAGGAGCTTCTCCAGTCAAGATCTTGAATAAGGTGTGTTCTGTGAGGTCCTAACGAGCTCTGTGGGTGAAATTAAAATTAAATGTAGACAGGAGTTACTGCAATAGAAAAGGTCCTGCTGAAAAACAGGTCATTGCTATACTGCATGTAAAAGGGGAGACAGAAGAGAACCAAAATCTTTGGCACGAATTCTGCTTTCTGTTATGTCCTTGTCATGTCCTTGAAGCCAGAAAATCCACCCACTGGATAACTTGGGTCAGAAGCCAGTTCTGCAGCAGAGACATGATGATTCTTCTGTAAAGAAGAATACTTTATTAACAATATGTTTAAGTTTTGTCAACTATCAGCCATTCATGAACTTTTGACAGTTAAATAGAACCTGAATGATTTGAGTTTTTGGCTGTCATTCAGGAGTGCTTTTGCTTTCAGGTCTGTCTTAACCTGAAAGCATGTAATTTGTTTCATTTGTGGTGCTGCATAGGAAATGAACCTAGGTCTCTAGTGCTCAAAGGCAAATGCAGTAATCATCTGCATGACTTGATTCCTTATTCCGGTAATATGAAAATTGTCAATTATGGATGAATTATGGGTGCTACTGATACCTGTAATTTGGTTCTGCAGTTTTGTAAACATATGCAGCTGCATTTAATTGTATTTTACTAGTCATGTAATTCATTAAGGTGCACCTGCAGTCACCTAAGATACAGATATTAATGAACTGAAAAGCTGTATTTCATTGTCTGCTACTTATATTGACATTTCTTACAACTGTTTGTTTTTAATCACATATCTGTGTATCTGAGATGCTGATATTAAAAAAAAAAAAAAGATTGTGAAATAAACAGACAGCATAGCTAGCTGCTGTATTTTAACTTCCTGAAAGTACTTGCTGAATAATTAATTTAAATAATTGCTTTTCCATGCAAAGCCCAAGACTGGAGGAAAGCTGTAGAATTGATTTTTGCAACAGTTATTGTGGCAAAGATGAATCATTAGATAACTGATTCCAGGGATGTGAGCTGCTGAAGCCCTTACTCTGTATTTCCATGCTTGAGTGGTGATGGATGTTGTTCAGCTCTGCCTGAATACAGTACCTTTACCTTTCATCTTCCAGTCCAATCTCTTGGAGAAGTTATCTTCAGATTTGGGAACACTCTTTTAAATTAGACATATTTTGCACAAATATGTGTTTAATATGCACAGTCTGACCCTTCTCTTCTGCTTCTAGATATTCCGTCATTTGGATTAAAACAAAAACCAAGTAGTTTTATTAGCCATATAACCACTCCTTGGTTCAGAGCATTTTGCAGAATGTACAGGTAGAGCACTGAGAATCAGACCATACAGGTCATACGTCAGATTTCTTTTTTTCTCTTCTTTCAGCATGTCTCATTTTGCCTATTATTATGGGGAAAAAATGGTGTTATGGTAGAAGCCTATGGCTTCAGCAGGTCTGGGGTAAACTCTGGCTCCACAGGGAATTGTCATAACTTTGCTGCACAGGATAAAGTTGGAAAAGAAGGTGACACAGCTTCAGTTAACTGTCTGTGTCCCTGGGAACATTGCTCCCTGGCTGCTGTCTGTATGGGAGCGCATGGAGAAGAGTGATGAGCCCATTATCTGCAAGCTGCTTAGGGGAAACTCAAACTGTTCCTTCATCACAGGAGATACACTCTAATCTCCTCTCAGTGCTGGTCTCTGCCTGTTCCTGCTCTCTGAATTAGCTACCTCTTGTCTCTGAAGAAGTACGGCTTTCTCGTCGTTACTTTCTCCTTGAACGGTTTCAGTTTTCCTTTTTACCTCAAAGGATTGTTCCCAATCAATCACGCTGTTATGCATATGAAAGAAGCCACACCACTAAAGTTAAATAGCGTAGTAGTTAAACAGAATGAACTTACTGAGTCTGAGAAAGATGTAGAGTTGCTTACCATAGGTTACAAATGTTGTCATTCCCATCCCTGAATCAAGGGTCTTGTATTTCTTGAGAAAAAGCCTCTTCTCCTTGAAGAACCTGTTCTTTGGTCGAGGATCTTTCCTGGAAATGATATTAACTTGTATATTCCATTTTCAGTGAAATATTTTTTGTCAGGAAAGTTTTCCAAGCTCTAGCTGTTAGAATACACTTTCTGCCTTGCATAAAGTTGGTCCTTTGCCCTGTAATGTAGGTCCTGGGACAAAAATAGACTGAATTCTTTCCATACATCTTGACATTTTCAAGGATGTGTAAAATTTTTGTTGCAGGTTGGGGGGAAGGGGTGTTAATTCAGTATTTCAGAAATTTCTGTGTTCTGAGTGACTATGATGACATTATGCTACAAAATGTTTTCTGGCCTTGTGTTATTCTGTGATAGATGCTTTTGAGTTGCAATATTTGTCACAAAATGGACTAATCCTATTGCTCAGATGAGGTACTTTGCTGCTTGGCACCATTTAACCACACAGTGATGGTTATTGTAAGAGCAAGCTAAATATTCTTTAGCCTATCTAGGATATTAAGTACTACTAAGCATCACACCTCCTTTTCTGGAGGTGCTTTACAAATACAGTTTCCAGCTAGGAAAATGTCAAGCTGGAAGATGAATTGGAATCTGAATGGCAAGACTTGCATAAGGGGATGCAGGTTCCTCAGATGGAAGAGGCAGATCTCAGGACAGATGCCTTCAATTAGAAGGAATTAAGGATTAATGTTGTAAATAACTTCCAAAAAACACAGGACCTGCTGGAATGAATAATCTGATGATGTCTGTCCTGACATCTGTGCAAGTGTCGGAGTGTCCAACAGTAGGAACATTTGCACAGGAACAATCGAAGTACTCATGTTCTTCTTATGCTAGAGTCTAAAAACAGATTAAAAAGTTAATTGCATATTTCTTCTGTTTCTTTGTTATGCTCATTAAGAACATTGCAGACAACTGAAAGAGAAAGCAAATAAAAAAGAAAAAGGAACTTCCATTACTGGGGAGAGGACTGGGAAATGAGGAAAGGTGGATGGGAATTTATTGTACTTCAGATTAGGGATAGTATTAATCACTAGGGGAATACTGTTCAGAAATCTGAGTTAATATGGCAACTTGGCTGTTTTATGATTCTGTTCCACTGCCTGTATTGAAATGAGGTATTAAAGACCAACTGAAATGCAGAAAAATGTTAACAGTAGGCTACATTTTGAAATCACTTTATTCAAGCTGTTCTTTCCAAGGAAGTATAGAAGAGATGAAGCATAGTTCCATTAAATTAATGTGTCGGTTGAGTCATTTTAAAGTCCTCTTTCTGCGTAATAACAGGATTTGTAAGGATAATGAGGTGCCCAAATCCCACAAGTTGGTTCATCTACCAAGCCTTGCACTTAAGCCAGTTCCAGTTAGCATCATTTTCTTCCTCAGACTCAGATGAAATCTCCTCTAAAGCTTGGCTTTCACTGGCCTTTGGAGAAGTTCTTTGTTACTACTGACATCTTATCCACTTCACTGTGCGAGGGAGCAAGATTTAGCCCTTATCTCTGCCTACACACATCATTTGAAGTTGTCTTTGAATGAGATGCTCTTCTAAGCCACGTAGGTACCTAGATTAGAGGTAAAATATCTCAGTCATTAAATGGTTCCTTGTCTTGCTGCAAGTCATGCAGTGTTGGGGAACGGCTCAGCTGGTTTTGTGTTTGCAAACCTATTGATTTTCTGCTCCTTTCCCCTCCGTCAAGCAATGGACACTAGTTATGACAGCACCTATCTCTGTTTTTATGAGACAGTTACACGCACAGCAATGAACTTCAGAAATTAATGGCTTCATGACAAACTCACAAACTTGTATGATTGCATTTACTTTGATCATTGATTTGTATACAGTCTGAAGTGTTAGAAGAGAGGAGAGGTGTATCCAACTCTCAGTTGACCAGTAAGTGCAGTATCTAATTGATTCTTTTGTGCCAAGTGGAAATTGAATTTTCTTGGCTCAGAAAAAGGTACCTATTTCTGGAGTTTGCTACCACTTAAAACACTTCTGTTTATGTTCATTATTGCCATCGCTACATAGCGTTGTCATTTGCTTTTTGCTGTTGGTTTCTAAGCACGCTGAACTAATGAACTTTAGTTTATAACCTTAATGCTCGTTTGTATAATTGGTTCTTGCTACATTGAACACTTACTCTTATATCTCAGGTCTTTTATTGTTGAACTCCACTCAAACACTTCAATGATGTAGGCTTATCCAGACCACAGAATTGCTTGACACACAATACGGGTAATTCAGTGTTTGGTTTCCTGCAATACACGTCAAGGATGGTTATCCTAAACTTGGTTTGTCTTGAATAAGGACAGAACTATGGTTATTTTTGGCATCAATAGAAAGCCAAGGGGCAAAAAAGCCCCCCAAAAACTAAAAAAAAAAAAAAAAAAAAAAAACCAAACAAAAAACCAAAGAAGAATTTTATCTTTTTTAACAATATTGGCAATTCCAGGATGCTACAAAGCACGCCTTTTGCTAACTTTTATCTTCCTGCTATCCATTGATGATTTCTGAAAGGCTCTCAGGGCAGAACTCGAAGGATGAACCACACAATGGCTCTGTATTAAACACAGCTTTAATGTGAAAATAAGCGTGGGATAGTTTGTAGTTTAATTGGTTTGTGGCTTCATCTGCCTAGAGAAGGTAGGAAGAGGGTATATAAACCATCCTCCATTCTGCAGCTTGCTTAAACCTGCACTCCCAGTGAGTAGACCAGGAGATGGTGGGTAGCTGTAAGGGCTGGGTAACACCTTGGCTCAGCTCTCCCACTCACTGGGTCAAAATAGCTGAGCCAGCACCTGCGTGTGGGGAGGTAATAATTTAGTCCTGTTATAGGCCAGCGGTAAATCACTACCCTTTCCCTCCCACAGGGAGTAGGTGATTGTGATTCAGAGATGTGTCTCTGAGTCAGGTGGCCTCCCAGGGCTCGTCGTGGGATGTTTGCTCCCGGTTTAGCGTGCAGCAATGCAGAAGAGTTGATGCTCGCCAAAACATTGCTGGAGGGGGCTAATTGCATCCAGTACTTTGCCTTTTGGTTCCTCCTAACCAGTGTCCCACCAGCCTTTTGGTGATAAAGAGAGATTTAACATCCTGAAGTTGAAGTTTACATCCACGTTTTCCAACTGTTTGTGTTCTGAAAAAAGTAGTATAATGCATAGGAATGTAATCATGGCAAAGACTGTGCATCTGCAGAGATATCATAAATGTCTTCTCGTGCCTGCATTTCAAAAGGCAGCACTACCAAAGATAAAGGAGGAATCTGAAATAGTTGAGGTAGTAGGAATTTTCTGGCAAATGACTTTCCAAAGGAAAATATCTTTCTTCCCAAATCTGAAAATGCCCATCGTGAAAAATGTCAGCTTAATGCAAATTAATGTGGAAAAGAAAATTGGAAGTTTTCTCTGGTGTATCCCTGAAGGCTCTCCTGAAGGACCATAATGTTACTGTCACTGCCTGTCTGCTGGAGGGATGGGAACGTGCAAGAATCTTTCCCTAGGGCAACAATTTCAGCCATGCTTAGATGGAGTTTTTATCTTTTTCTGGAAACTCTAACTGGGCAGCACAGGGAATTACATTTCTTTATAGCGTACAATGGTTTATTTTTAAGTAACTTTTTTTTTTTTTTTTTAAAGTAAAAGGAATCTCTAATTTATCTCTGATAAATACCCTGGCCAAAACAGAAAAGTCTGGTCAACAGCTTTGTTCTGAATGTGTCATGGGTTATTCTGTTACCCTCAGGTTTCCAAATCCTTTCTCCCAGTATAAGAGTGAATGTTCAAGCATGAGTAGGAATGCCATGTAGTAGTGCAGCAGGACCCTGCTGTGGATGAAGAACTGTGTCTTCTGCACATTGCTTTCTGATTAGGGTTGTTTCTTGACACAATCTATTTCTGAGATTCTTAAAAAAGATAAGGACATACTCTTGTTTCTGACCACTTCTGCTCCAAGACTAGCAAACACACAGGAATAAGATGACATATTTAGAATCCACCCAAATATCCAAGAAATGTCCTCTTTCTCCTTTACTGGGCCCAGTCATTCACTAACTGTTCCTAGACAGTCAGCACCTGCCTCACTCAAAGGGGACAACAATACTATTTCTTGTAAATATATTGCTAGTGAACACTTTATTAGCTAAAATGAAAGTGTACTCAAAAACCTTCCTTAGGCAGGAGTGAAAGCAAATGAAAGAATAGGAGAGATTTATGATTTTGATATGTCTTAACAGTAAGTGACTCAGACTTGTATAAGGTACCTTTTATTTCGTTCTTTTGTGCACTCATGTCATGACAGATACTCATGTTTTGTTCTCTCTGTAAAGCAGCTGTGGTACTTGTGAAAAGGCTGTCATCAGTGCCAGAGAGAGAGAAATGCTGCATGAAAAGTGGCAATGAAAGTTTTCCTGCTCCACAAGTGTCCTTGCCTTGATTTTTTTTTTTAGGAGCCGTGTAGTAGAGTAAAAGTAGTACCTCAGCTATTATGGCCATTCACACAAAATTGACTATAAATATCTCTGCCAGCTCCAAGGATAGTGTAGTTTTTCACTGGAACTTGGTTCAACCAGTATCTCCTGACCATCCCCAAGTAGTGTTGAGTATTGTCTCTGCAGAAGAAGGGCTGTTCTCCAGAGAAACACTTGCCCACAGAGCCAGAAATCTAGTGCCTCTTCCCATCTCTCTTAAAGACTCTTGGTGAGAATTATGGTCAACCTCATCTCCTACTGTCTCAAAAAGGATGGCTTACACCTCTGAAATGATTTGATCATTGATGGAGTAACCATGCTGTCAGCTATCGCTGGTGTTGGCACAGGGAACCGGTGGTGGTCCCACAGCTGTGTTGTTGCAGGACTGCTGATTTCCCAAATGGTTGTGCAGGAGATCCATGTGACCTCCTTGCAGACGATTTGTCAGGTGTTTCCAGCTTTCCTTACCCAAGGAAATTATTTTTAACCTCTTCTTCTGTTACCTGTGAATGAATTCTGTAATTCTAATCTTAAAGTTCAGGTTGAACATTAGACTAAAATTTCATGGCAATATAATTGTTTCATATGAGATCATTCCACTTCATAAAAGGTGCCTCCTGAAGGTCTGAAAACAATTTTATAAAACAGAAAGACCCAGAAACACTAATGCATCACCATCTCTAGAATTGTGTTATCTAAAAAATACTTCAAGTGCCTTTCTGCTATGCACTGTGTCCAGAATCAAAATGAGGATAGACAAATTTTTAAGATAAATTGGTTTGTGAAAAATTTATGTGCACTTTACTAGTGCAGGCAGGATGTAATCTGTTTTGTATTGAATCTACTTGAAAAAAACCCCACAATGATAATGAGATTTTTTAAAGGCACTTTTAAATTCATGCTGGCAAAAGACAAATAGTCATGACTTTTAATTTCTATAAACTTAACAGCTGGGGACAAAATAAAGCGTTATTAACTTAAGGGGTGTAAGGAAGTTGCTTTTGTTTCAAGGACGAAATAAGTTATTCTATTCTCAGTGTTATTCATCTAAGCTGTCTGTCTGATCTTTCTGCTGGTACAACCAGGCCAGTGAGTCGTTTTATTTATGCTGCTTTTACTGTTAGTAGTGAGAGAAGAGGGGCTGCAAACATCTCCGGTGATGTCTGTGTTCCCTACCCTTCGTAATGCCTGTAAAAACATTGGTTATGAAGGAACTATGTTTCAGTGGCAAGTTGCTCTGCTACTAAATGGGATATTCCTTGTATTCAAAACATAAAATGTATTACCAAATAGTGAGGAGCTTCTTAACCTTATTTTATTGTTTGGAAAAATATTATTTGTCTCTTCTATCATGACAGCCATTAATGATAAAGACATTTCTCCTTGTCAAACTGAGTTCTTACACTAATTTTAATTGCATTAAGTACAATTTACTGTTATCAGAAGATGAATAACAGTTATTTTTCTTTATCACCCTATGTCTTATATTACACCTAAGAGGTAATCTGATTTTTTTTTCATTTTGATTATGAATTTAATGGTAATTCAAAGGCCAGCCAGTTTCTTGGTATTCTTCTGTGCCTGCTGTTCCTTTTGCCTATTGAATTCAATTCCATTTATATTAGTGATTTATTTTTACTGTGAATATGTATGTTTGCCACCTGCAGACTCCTCCTGTATTTTCCCAGACTTCACCATAGAAGAATTTGTAGAGTATATTGTGTTAACAATAAACCGCAAGTTCATGTTTACATACCAAGGGGTTTCCCTTGAGTCCCAAGTCTTTACTAACTGATTTGTCATAGAGGTGAAGGGCACAACCTCTGTGTTTAGGAAATCAATAGCAGTTGCCATTTCCATTAAGGAGCCTTGGCTGAAGTTGCTCTATCTTGCATAGTACGCTGCTGTCAGTATATGCTTTTGTTTGCTTGTGGCCTGAAGCTAAAAATGGGGACAGACCAAAGAAGGTAGAGAGTTTTTTTCTCAAATAAGCATTTGAGAAAAACTTCTCTGTAGAGTTGGGAAGGACTGATCTGAAGATGGCTTGAGCAAAGAAGGAATACAGAAAAACTAGTGTGAGTAAATGTTATAAAAGGGTGTATTTACACATGCTCAGCTAAACCAAAACAGTGGAACAAAGTATAGTTTGACTTAGTGTAAAAAAAATGAGTGGAAGTGACCAAAAAAAAAAAGATCCCGCTGCAGGGAGTTTTCTTAGTATGTTATAGGGGTAGCAGACAAATACCTCTGTTCAGTAGTCGTTGAGTAGCATCTGATGGTATTCCCAGGCATCTTGAAGAGTGGCCGGTGTTTGCTGCTACTCCACCTACAGTTATTTCAAAGAGCCACATGCCAGTTAGGAGCAAATGTATTGCTGCCATTGTTTAGCTACCAAATTATGGCTTCCCCCAAGGGCTGCCTTGGGCTACAGCCCTTTATTGGTACCTGCTGCTGTCCTTTTTCACTGCTTCTGATCATCAAGACACATTTTTTTGCTGCTTACCTTTGAAGTGCAGGAATGCATATGAGTGGACCCACATGATGGTGCCATTATAAATCGAACTGACATCACTGTGAATTCTGGGGAGAAAGTGAACTGAAGCCAACCATAAACACTCCTGAAGTCAGTGTGTGAAATTACAAACCACATCTTTCATGATTTCGGATTGGCATATCCCAGTTGTCACCAACCATTTCTTCTAGGCAAGAATGTAATTTAAAAAGAGATTAAACTGTACATGACAAAGATAAACTCCCCTTCTCCTCCCAGGGTGCTACTCAAAGCTTACCTACTTACTACCGGTGTTAGTACCCTCTTCTCTCATTGTAACATCAACTTGATTAGACCCTGATGTCTCCACGTAGGACTAGAGAGATGCTCACTGGATGGGGGCACCATGAGCAGTGCTCCTCAGGACTGTGTTGGAGTACTGATGCTGCGGGAGCCCAGTCCATGAGTGCTTGTGTAGAGCCTCCAACACCCAGTTAATGACAGGAAATGATTCATCCCCCACGGCAGTGCTAAATTTGTAGCAACCACAGTGGCGTGGAAACGGGCTAGGGGAAAATTTGCTAGCCCTGCTTGTGTTTTATCATATTTCTGCCTGCAGGAGAGCCACTGTGCTATTGCTAGGAGTTACGCGCTCTCCAGTGTATTTCAAGTACTCTACCTTTAAATACTGACCACCAGCAGAATGATGCCAGTGCTGAATGCTGTACTCACAGATAGCATAATCCTAGGGAAGATACATTTCTATCAAAATTATTAAAGGGGCATCTGGTAGCAGTGTTTCAGTTAAGGCTTATTAAACACTCTCCATTTTATCCTCCATTTTCAGGGATTTATAATTTTGCTATAAAAATTCACTCAACCTTGAAACTTGGCATCCATGGTTTCATTCCAGAAGTTATTTTTAAATATACAAAAGCAGAAATATCCCTATTCTGGCAATGGCTTAAATGGATATTAACTTCAAGTCTTGCTGCATAGCACATTGGAAAGTTGAAAAAAAAAAAAAACCTGCTAAAAATTACTGCTTAAAAAAAGAAAAAAAATGTAGCCTTTGCAGCAATATAGTGTGGATTAACCACTGATCTCTTGAATGTGATCCAGTACATTTTGAAGGCTATTGCCCAGTTTCAGAGAGAACTGCTGAGACACGGATACCTCTACACTGTACTTCTTGCAGGGGCTGGAGGCACATTCTTCTCCTTAGAATGGCCTATGCCCCGTAAAGGAAGAGCCTTATAGATGGGGAGGATGCTGGAGCACAGGCAGTCCTGAAAGCAGTATGAACGAGCGATTTTAGCAAGGGAGCTTAAGCTTTGAGAGGTGGGAAATCCTGTACTACATGAACGCCTGGGAGTTTCATGAGATTGGCAATGGGCACAGTTGCACTGAGTTTGAGTGCTCTAGAGACTTACTGGGGAAAAAAAACCCCAACCTTTTCTAATTGTTAAGTCTTGGAACAAATTGCTTAGGGTCACTGTCTCCATCGTCAGACCTTGAACCGGACAGGCTAGGCATGTGTCAGTAACATCTCAGGGGCAGAGGGAGAGATGGACTCTCACATGCCCTCTAGCCCATTTTTCACTCGTTTTTTGTCCTAAAATTTGCTATGTACTTTGTAATTGGTGCTGCTTATTCCTCTCCCCATTTCACCAGGCGAGTGCTTTACACTTGTCATAAGTGGGTCCTTATTTCTTAATGCAGAGCAAAGTTTTATGTTCTCAGTAGAGGTCTCTATTTTCTTGTCCTTTTTACCTAACACATCTGAGCCTGGTGTCTTCTTGATTTCATTGGCATTTAAACTGCTTGACATCTTTAGCCCTCAAGGATGCTCTGAGCTGTAAAGACTCCTTGCTGAAACTGCTGTTGTGGAGTTATAGGTGATGCACGATTGGTTGGCTGCTTCATGCGCTAAAGAAATCAAGCAGCGTGTAGCTTCTCCCATTAAAAATTAACACTCTGCAGTAGGCAGTAAAGACCTTAAATGTTTTGTTGTTAAGCAGCAAATAATGGAAAAACACCACCTTTTTGGTAAAGAATTAAGGAGATGCTTCAAGTTAGGAGCTTTCTCTTGTTATGTGGCTATCACCGCCTTGAATCTGACGACTGGAGAAAGATGTCCAGGAATGCATGATCACGTGTGTGGGTTGCTCGGATGTTATTCCACTGTTCATAATCACACTGTTTTTACCTGAAATGGCCCTTGCGTGTATGCAATATGTTAAAAGATGGATAAGTACCTATGTGATTTGATAGTACTTTGGGTATCCTTGCATATACTTTGTGTGCATGTAAAGCTTCACGTGGCTAATTTGAAAAGAGGCCTGTGGGAAATTTGGCATAGAGTGCATTTGCTAATGCAAATAACAATAATTCATGTGGGAAAGAGTGAAAGGATTACTTAAAATGGAGCCCTGACTCCAAAACTTCCCAGACATTTGTGAATATCCTGGGTTAAGAGGCTAAGTTTGTGGTGGG
The DNA here is from genome assembly GCF_028858705.1 of Grus americana. Lineage (NCBI taxonomy): Eukaryota > Metazoa > Chordata > Aves > Gruiformes > Gruidae > Grus > Grus americana. The sequence continues at coordinate 6,659,867 of NC_072862.1, read as the reverse complement.
GGAACTAGGGATGTGGTAATTGTTTGAGGTTACGTGAAGATGAATTGTGGGATGTCAGTGTTCATGTCTATTTTACACGCTCAGTCTGCAATGGGAGATTTGCCTGGTGCATGGGCCTCTGTTGCCCTGTTGTAGCTGTCTCAAGCTGTTCTTCACTCTGCAAAACAGTGATGACTTGAAGCCTGAGAAATGTCCGTAGAGTGAGATGCAGTGATTGGAGCAGACCTGTGGAAAGCAGGCACGTTTCCTCTGTCTGCCTGAAACGGCATAATGTTTTTTGCAAGGACCGCAATGAACGATATGAGAGGGGGCATTCTGTCCAGCCAACTGTCGCTGCTCACATCCACCTCCCCTCTGCCTATCTGGTGCATCAGCCCTCTTTCCGTTGCACCATCTAAATGCTAAATAGCAGGGCTGCTGCATGTCCGTAACCAGGCAGCACTCTCTTGCTATGCTCCACGCTGCTATCAGATGAGAAAGAAAAGTAGTTACTAAGTAATTGAAGATTTAGGAGAACTGTGAAGCACTGCCATGCAAATAAGAGGAAAAATATAATGTTATAAGAATGAAGTGTTTGTCTGGAGAAGCTCTCTAGAGTAATATAAAATGAAGTTTATCTATTTAACAGGGTTGCAGCAGAGGGGTCCTTCAGCTCATCCGGGATGTGACAGGGGCTTTACTGGGTATAAAAACTGGTCCTCGCCATCTGTCTGATTGGGAGTAATTGCAGTAAACTAGTGCTATAATAAAGACTAGTTAGAATAAATACTACTAATGACAGTAACATGTGTTATCAGTGATGTGATTGTGGGGCATTGGTGGGTAATTGCTAGTTTTAATTTTACAGAAGAAACTATCTATTGTCAACCACCCACTTGTCCAGTACAACGTGAAGAGAGGTAGCTAAGAGAGACACCTCTATTCAGACTCCCCTGGTTGCTGTACCCATGTTGCACCGTGCTCCTCTTTAAAGTATGTCCACAGCCTCCAATGCACATCCTTTATGGAAAGAAAAGAGCAATGTCACTTTGAGAGAGATCCACGGGGTTTAGACCAACTTTCCATTTCCTCAGTTAATTACCAACATAATCTCTAGATAATCTCTTCTCAAGTCTATGAAGATTGGCTGCCTTTGAATTCAGAGGACACTTGGTCTTTTTGGATCCTAGCCATAGATTAAACTTCTTCAGAGTGGAGATAGCCGTACTTTCCCGCTGTTGATTGAAACATGCTGCTGAACAGCTCTGAAGTTGGATAACCCTTCCAGAAACGCAAACAATTGCTGGCCTCCCTGTGTCCTCCCAGCTCAGAGGTGCCAAATCCCATTATAGCTCATTTCTGTGCAGACAGTCAATCATAGCCTTGTTTGATGTGAGAGGATTTTCCAGTTATGCTGGGAATGCTTTATCAATAGGAAATCACACATTATGAAAGAGCTATTTCCACCAAAGTTGCAAAGTTGTGTCTGTAATTGTATTGTTATGCATTTGTTGCATAACCCTAAAGAAGGGAATTCTCTCATTATGTTTTCTTAACTGTCCTCCTTATGACTGAGTGCTCACACCTCCCATGAAAGGAGAGATCTCCCATCTGCAGGAGACGTACCACCATCATTTGCACATCTCTGCTCTCTTCAGAGCAGGCCAAATTCCTGGGACTGTAGAGACTATATGCCTACAAAAATGCTCACAAGGTTTGTCTGCTGTCACCTCTGGGACCTTTGCAGAAGGTCAGAGAACTGTCAGAGGAAAATTAAAATTTTTCCTGGGGGAGGGGAGAAGATTTCTTTAAGTGAACAAATTCACCCTGTCCTGCATGCTTTCTTTCTGTATTACCTACACCACCTCTCCAATTCCGTGCTGATATAGATTATCTAAGGAGCCATTTGCCCACTACACACGTATGGCTGGGAGTGCGTGTGCTCAGAAACCAGCTTGATTTCTTGTGAACCACAAAAAGTTCAAGCTCGTGCTAGGCTGTCCCTTAGTAGACTCTAAGACCGTTCCTGGCCCTGGCCTTCTGGCTATGCACTTCTGATCTTAATGGGCTCACTTAAAAATGCTGGGATCTGACAGCATAAATCCATTTTGTGTCACTGTTGGAGAATAAAAATACTATTTTTTAAAAAACATTCAGTAATTTATGAGACAGCAAGAGAATCTAATGCTTAATATATGCTTTCCTGTAGGGCATCATTTCAAATTAAATTTTGCTTTTGAATGGGCATTACACTTCCAAATTTTTTCACATCAAAAAAATGCAGATACCTGCATAGTCATGTTGATTGGGTTTGTCTCTGGTTTAAGATTGGGTCTGTAGCAGCAAGTTTGTCATTTAATTTGCTGATGTTTATTTACAAACTAAACCCTATCCATATCTGAATGTAACTCAGTAAATATCTGTGTGGTTTTAACACAAGATATGACCCATCGTTCAGATATCCATACAGTAATTTCCCATGAGCTCAGAGGAAATCATTCCATCTTCCAGTGGACACCCAGCACCATTTTCTAATGTACTTGAAATTTCTTTGCTTATGAGTATTGCATTTCTCCCCCACCCCAGATATGCACAGTCATTCTAGTTTCTGGTAACAAGTTTTTGATCAGGTTTTCTTTGTACTCTCAGCTTTTGAAAGCTCAACATTGGGGTAAATTTCCCTTTCATCTTCACGTAGCCTTCTCCTCCCCTTTTTCTCTGAAAACATCTGAAATTGGCAAGGAAGAAAGTTGCAGTGCAAACATAATTTGCTTGTTTAGTTTGAAATTGTAAATCCCTTTTTTTTTTAAAAAAAAAAAATATCCCTACAGTGCAAGAAAAAAAAATCCAGCAGGGTTTTTTTATCTTGTGACATTAAAATCTGGAATTTCTACTTACGAAGAATAAGACAGCTCTTTCGTTCACCAGCTGTATGTGTTTTTACAAATGTCAGGCTTAGTTTTGAATGAATGAATGCCTAAAAATATAACTGTATACTTAAATATGGTGCCATAAAGGCGTCTGAAAAGACAGAGTTGGGGTTGACACTCTCTGGGGGGAGGAATGGTGCAAGATTCACTTCTGCCCCATCTAGGCCTGGTATTTTAAATTTTATCTGCAAAATGCAACAGCTGAAGGGTTTGCTAATCAAATCCTGCTCCCTACCAAAGTACTAAAGATATTACTATAGCTAAAATGTTTATGGCTATGTGAAATGTAGAGAAGTGGGCGAGAAATAGCTTTTAGAGAATGACAGTGATTTTGATTTAAGACACAGGAAACTCTGACTTGGTTTTCTACAGTGAAATAAATAGAAAATGGACTTAAATGCAACCTCTGAAGCCACTGACCTAACAGCCAGCAACACATGTGTTATGAAATGTTGGAAAGATTGACTCTGCACGCTGCCGTGGGATGGAGCCGTCATCCCTTGGCCGTGTCCAGCCAGCACGGCCCTGCCTGCCCCAGCTCGCTCTGCTTTCAGCAATGGCCAGTGTCTCATCCAGCCCCGTGGCGGAGACTGCTCCAGCATGACTTTCCTGTACAAAATGCTTAGAAAAACTATAAGCAGTTAGGCTGCCCTTTGCTTGTGTCCCCTCTTCCCCGCCACTGCCATGGAGCATCAATTGTCTGCAGGCTGGGACAGTCTATACGAAACACAGTTTCAGTAACTTGCTGCTGGTAGAACCCTGTTTGCTCTCTTCTCCTGCCTTGCTCTTTATTTCCCTAAGGCTGTGAAAAGCATCCAGAAATCTTGTGAGCTGGACCTATTCTATTAAGGATTATTCTTTCTGAGTCCAGAGAGCATAAAGGCTGTAGCAAGGAAAAGGCTTTCAGCTCAGCTCAGGCAGATGAGCTCTACTGGCGCTGGTGCAGCCACGTAAAATGCCACCAGCGAAAACCCTAATCCAGAGTAAGGTGTAAAGCCAGATGTTTCAGGGAGGCATGTCAGCTGCCTTTTTGTTTTCTGAAATGAGGACTGTGAGTAATCTTGAGATTGCCATCTCATGAGATACTCATGAGTGGATTTAGTAAGATTTTGGAAAGCAGTGAGTGTGTACAAAGGTATAAAGAAAATTCATTATTTCTTGTGTCGAGCTTGTTGAGTGTAAAACCTCCCTGCTCCTATCTGGTTTGCAACACAAATCACAGTTTAAAATAGTGTGTATGTTTTACATCTACATGTGTGTGTGTGTACATTGAACACTTTAAAATATATGAATTACATCCATTTACTGGTTAATAAATTCTTAAGGGAGAAGGGACCCTCCTGAATTTCAAGATCAAACATGGTCAGTTCCTGTAACGTTATATATAAGGTGAGCCAGATCCCAGCTGATATAAACTGGTGTAGTCTTGATGAAACCAAAAGAGCAGTTTAGATCAGAATCAACTGAGAATTCAGCCTGTTTAATAAGCAAGTTTCAGAAATAAACAGTTTATCCATTTTACTGTTAGAATATTTATTGTGTCAGGATATTTTCAGGCAGCAAAAATAAGCAGCTCCCAAATTTGCTAAAAATATAGAAAATACTTAAGCACTGCTAAAAGGTGTTATTTTTACTGTATGTGGTTTATTACTTGCATAATTGGCATAAAATAGAATGCAGTTCATGATAATGGTATTGTTCATACTTCTGTAATTAAGATTGTATCAGTATTTCAAGGGCATAATACCCAGTTAGAAAAATGCATGCAATTATAGCATTAATACCTTGGGAAGTAGATCTTTAGCCAATTTTTATGGGAAAAACACTGCTTTGGTTGGTGACCAGGTAGAGGAGTCCAAAGAAAATGATTCTGGGTTCCAGCGTGGCATCAGGTGTTTTGCATTCCTCACATAATTAAAAACTAATGTGGAAGTGATGCCTTAACAGACTTAACTAGCAGAAATGCAAATATTGGACCGACTTAGTATGTTCCACTTTTACAATGTATTAATTGCTGTAAATATGCAAAGGTATGCAATTAAAAGAGCAAATGAGTATTTCTAATTAGGATGGAATGGTAGTGCATTTCATCAAAGTAGGACACAGTGTGCTACTTAGCTGTGTATATGTTTTCGCCAATTAGTCAAAAAGGAATTCTCGTATGAACAATTGAGTCTTATATAATTGGAAAACGAGCACTGAAGCACCAAAGTCCAAAAACAACATTTATATTACCCAGTAACACAACAGGGTACTTCTGGCCTTCTTTGTGTCTGGGGAAAGGGATAATTCATTGCGAAACCTGCACCTGCGTGTAGGAATGTGGCTTCCTCCTTGCTGTCCGCACTGCAGCGTGCTGATGTGGGGAGAGTCCTGCTTACAGTCGGGCAGAGCAGCGCAGGTGGGACTGGGGAACCAGGTCCCCGAGCAGCCCAGGGGCAGAGCTGCTTTCTAACCCCTTGCATTTCTTCATGTGGATGTGTCTCAGCACGCCAGGCACCGTGGCAAGTGTCCACAGTACGTCGCAGTGTGACGTTGAGGATTGGAGCCTGGCTTTCCTGGCGGTCCCAGCAGCGTGTTACAAGTCGCTTATTCTCAGTGGCAGAATACCACACAAACGTGTTACCAGCGCTTTCCTAGAAAGCATTTAGAAACAGGTCTAAGCTGGAAATATAACTCCTGGCTAAAGTAATTTTTATCTGATCTCCTCCACAGAGCTGCATCTTTGTGGATGCACACGTGGGAGAGGGGCAATTCCACGGGGTTGGCCGTGTGTGGGATGTGCCAGGGTTGCACGGCCGCTTGGCCCGTGGCAAGTGACCCGCTGGAAGGCTGGGGTAGCCCAGCACCACACCAGGAGTACAGCCCTCGGACACAGATACCAAATTTCTATGCTGAACCTCCCATAGTGGGGAAGCAAACCGATTTTCTGTGTAGTCAAGAACATCCCAGTGAATACTCCACATTTTGGATGAGGGGGCACTCAGAGCAGGTGGAATTTTTCTTAGTTGACACTATGCAGTGCGTACACTCCCATGGGAAGATTTGCCTGGTGATTTAGCAAGTGAACTATTTGGAAATTTTAAGACCAGATCCCTTGTTTTTTTTTCTCAGGTGAGGGGAACAAGATTAGAAGGGGAATAACTTCTGTTCCTGACTAACATCTTTGGGGGAAGCTGTATGGAAAAGGGTGCTACTGATAGAAACCGGAGCCACAAATACGTCACTTGAGACGCCGGTTCAGACTGATGTGGGGTTTGCAGGAACAAGAGTTTAGTCTGCCTGTCATGGGGAGCTAAACACCTGAAACTGCTTTGAAAAGCCCTTGAAGGGGCAATGGAGCGTGAGAAGGATGAGGAAGAGGAGTGGTAGAGCACACAGCAAAGACCCCAACCCAAGTGCTCACGGGAGCTGCTCGGAGCAAGAATGTGCCTCTTGTCTTTGTAATGCTTTGCTGGGTTTGGGGCTGCTCTTCCTTCGCTTTTGTGTAAAGTTTCCTTGTGTTTGTGAGAATTCAGAATCTGTGCTGTGGATTCAGTAAGTTTAGGGGGTTCATTTGGGGGAAGGAGAAGCCTTTTCTCCTTTGTATAATACTACAAATGCGCTTAGATACGGGCTGTACTTAACTGACTGACAGCCTCTGTGACAGACGAAATAGAACATTCTGGGGTTGCAGAATAAAATAATATAATTCATACTGTACCAGGCAGCCTCCTGCCCTGAGCCCTGACCCCTCAACAGATATTCTTCCCATAACCTCCTGAAATATTCCCAGAGCCTCTTTCATGGTGAAAGGTAGCTTGCTTAGTGCTTCTCCTATGCTCAGAAGGCACTGGCCTGTAGCTATAAATAATTACTGACTACTCACACTGCCTAGCACAAAATTTGGATTTGAACTTTCATTCGGATACCTCTGTGCCTGTTCGTGCTTGCTGTACGTGGTAAAGTTGTGTTTTCTACATCCACCCTGTTTGCTCCAGGTTAAAGTGATTCTGTCATCTGGTTGAGATGCTCAGACAGGAAATTAAGTTGGGGGCTTTTTTGGTGTTTTCTCTCTCTGCCCCCCTCCCCACTTCCTTTCTCTCTCCCTTCTTTTCCTGAGGAGGAAGGTTTCTAAAACCTTGTTCTTTCCAAAAGTAAAGGAGGGAGTTAGTCACCTAACTCCAGTTCATCACCACGTGAGAGTTTAACTCCCTTGTGCTCCACTGGGAACCACAACCAAAAGACTGAGGTCTGCCCCACAACTGCCTTTCACAGCTTTCCTCAGGAATTGGGGATGGCCCTTGGCACCCAGGTGAGGCAGGAGTGGGGACGAGCAGGTGAAGGGGGGAACATCTACAGGTCTCTGCATCCTGAAAGCCTCCAAGTCCTGGCAGCTGCCCCAAGGGAGGACATTGCCCTTCATGCCATCTTTGCAGGATGTAAAGCCTGTGGTAGCCCAGGGATCTTCTCCGCTGGGCTTAGCTGGAAGAAGGGTCCCTCCAGGCTGGCCTCCACTGAGGGTGCACTAACCGGTGACACTTGTGTAAAAGCTTTCACACGTGCCCAGGGACTGCACCTCCATTTCCTTTTAAAAGACCAGCTATACGTGGTAATGGCAACAAATGCCTCTTGCGTCATGGCTGAGTCTGATGTGTCGACAGCTGCATTCACAGATGATGCTTCAATGGAGCGAACCGTCTTCTCCAACTTTCAACAGACCTCAAGGAATTTTGCATCCGGTTATTTGCAGGCTGTTACTTTGACAGACCTCCTACCCAAAATGCTTTGCAAAGCTCAAGCTTGCCAGATATCGAGCTTCAGATTTTGAGTGCGGGTAACTTTCCTGATATATTGAAGGTGTTTAGTACTTTCATTTGACCTTAGGTTTAACTTGCTCATATTTGTCACTGGAAAGAAAGGTGATTAGGAAGATATATGGCCCTCTATACTGATTGCAGACAGCGGATATGCAGCACTGTCAGAGTGGGCAAGTGCTGACAGAACTGTTTCAAGTTTAGTATAGTTTGGATCTCAGGCTCACATCTCTGTCAGCTCTATTTGAATATCTCCTAGCACAATTTCAATATTTACTTCATGCAGAATAGAGAACATCTGGGATTTGTGCAGCTGCTTACAGGAGTAAAGAAAAAAAAAAGTGATTCTGTGGCTTTGCCTACAAAAGCTTCAACTTTCTGAGCAAAGCTAAATGGTGTTTGGCAGTGCTATAGTAGAAAATTAGAATGAAAATGGTATAAAGGCTCCTGTTAGTACCAAAAGAACTTGTATTTCTGCAGAATTTGGCATAGCAACATCATGCATTCCCAGAACTCTCCCTATGTATTCAAAAATAATGAAGTGAAAACAAATTGGGTTTGTGCAGTACATTATATGTGCCAGGAGGCTTGTTTGTGTGTGTCTGAGATAAATGTGCGTGTGCCTATGTGCATGTGGGGTAATTGTTATCTGCTAAATGGTGTGTGATCCCCCTCCCTCCACAAATTCACATCATCACTGTGTGCTGCAAAGAGCAAAGAAATACTGGGTGCTACCATTTATATGTCTAGACTCAGTTTCCATGTAAAGAGGCTAATACTAGCTAAGAATTAAGTGGTTTTCTCTTCCTGCTACTTTTGAGGCATTTGGGAATATTTTTAATCCCTTTTGCTTTTAATTGCCATTGTCCCTGCTTCATCCTCTCCCTTGTTACCACTTAGTCCTTAGTGGTGCTTTTACACAATGTTCTGTAACTATTGAGATCTTTGATTATAAAAGGTACATGCTGTTTCCGCTGCCTTCTCTAACTGTAATTTGCACAGGGAAGTAACGGTGAAGGTGGCATTGAGGGGGTGGCCGGAGCCTTAGGAAACCCACTGACATGAAAGCGCTGCTCTGCTTTGCACCGGGTGAGGATCTGTGTCTCCTCCGTCCCCTCAAAGGTGGTTATTTTTGTCAACAAAATAGGGCTTCCCTACAGCGCCAGGGCTTTGTTATCCCAGAGAAAGTCAGCGGAATTTCAGGACAGCACAGTATCTTCCCAGATGTTTGATGCTGTGATAATACACACTCTATCGACAGCCTGCATGAGAGCTGAAGCTTTGCACTCAGGATATTAAGAGCCTAACGTGCTGCAGTAATTGCACAATTCCACTCTTGTGCTGCTTTTCTTTATTCTGTGAATCCTGATTCTTTACATAGCTCAGAAAAAATTATTAGCATTGGGCTATACCTGTGCCAGCTAATCTTTGTGAGGTAAAGTTGCTCAATGCAAGAATTCTTGTGAGAAGTAGCAGCACCTTGCTGCTAACTTGGAACTGCTGATATTATGAATTTCAAAATTCTACTATCTACCCCATCTCCTGTATACATCATAAGTCAAATTTCAAGGTACCACATGTCTGAAGTTTTCTCTACTCGTTTTCCTTTTCAATCCTATAAATTTTTCGAAGTAAATTTTAGCTTGTATACTAAATGCTTTTGACAGCTACATAGTAGTCTTTATATCCAGAATTCCTGTGTGTCTTACTGCCACGTGCCAAGGTCAGGGGCACTGCAGGTATGCAGTAAGTCAAACTGACCCTTTAGATGTTGACAATATGCTGTATGCACTGTATATTTATTGCTAACCCATAAAGCAAGTCCTGCACTTCATGAAATATTTGGATTTACCTTGTATGTCTGGAAAGTCAGTCGTGTATGGAAGTGCTAGATCTACTGCACGTGCACAGAGCGTCTTTGTTGTAAATATGCGTTAGCAGTGATGTTTCCATGGGACTTCTGTGCATCTGCAAGATATGCATAGGGTAATGGTTGCAGAGAAGGACACTTGGTCTTCCAGGAAAACTCGCTTGGACCACATGGCTTGTGGCTCCACAGTGCGGGGGACCCCTGTGCTGGCCCCTCTTTCAGAGTGGTCTTTCCTGGAGGAAGACCAGCCACATCTGAAAATGGACTGATTACCAGGCGGTGACAAAAAGTTCATTGTTGAAAATGAGAAAAAAGAAAAATGTAACTTATGGAGAAAAAAGTGTATAATCACAAAGGAAAATTACCTCTGCTCTGGAGTTTTCTATAAATGCATCATTATACTTAGGAGTTATCTAACATTTCTGTAATTGCTGCTCCACTGTGTCTCATGTTGCAGTGGAGTAATTCTGCATGTTGGTGCATATAATATAGGGTGATGGTTTTATTAGTCTCAAAGGAATGTCAAAAGTCTAAACTATATCTAAGCACTGGCATATATGAGTTGAGTGTTGTCCCTTCTGCATAGTCCTCTCTCCTGCTTTCCTAATAACTTTTGACAGTTACAGGTTGTGACTGTGCCTAGTCTAGGTATATTATTTCCATATCATTTTTGCATGGATGTCGTGGTATTTATTCATACACAAATAAAGCCAATAAAGCACATATCTAGTGCATATTTTATTACTAATGTAACATTTACAGCACTTTATTGTTAACATAAAATAATGGTACACATATAAAAAGCAAACGTTTCAGCATAAATCACTCTAAATATTCAGCCAGCATGACCATCTCATATAATGTTTCCATTTATCAATCAATATGTCAACATGCCTTGATGTATCAGATGTAAATTATCATCTAAGGTACCTTTAACTCCTCAAAATGTCATCCATTGAACTGAGTTCATCCAAGTTCACCTTTTAACTTTTTCCCTGAGATGGTCACTGTCCATCAAGTGTGTGAAGGAGGTCAGAGGTTAATGAATCTTAATTGGACTTCATTATGTGGTAATATAGCACCTCGAGTGCCTAATTATGCCCCGGTGCTGGAGAGCAATGCCATAATGTGAGGATGTAATGAACTAGAAGGCGTGCATTATCATGCACTGTAGCACTTCATGGCTTGTTATGGTTCTCTGCATTGTCTCCAGTGAGGTTTAAAGCCTGGTGCATACTAATACAGTCAAATTTCAGTTTCAAAAAGTATTTTAAACACATTCTTAAATAAGAAGACTTCTGATTGATTGATTGAATTATGCTCTAAGGCAAGCCCGGTGCTATATAACTTCTATCATTGCTATAAACTGTTGTTCTTCATTGCCTGCGATGCCAGAAGAGAAATTGTATTCCTCCACTGCAGGTGGGGCAAGGCAAACTGAAAAAACGTCCTTTGCTCCTAAATTTTATGGTGTTAATTTGCCATGTATTAATTTTCACGTATCATTTGAAAGCAAACAAAAGAATTAAAGTAGTTCATTGGGCAATAAAACTGTTTTATTCAGAGTTGTAATTAGGCTATATTATTTTCAGTCTCCCTTTGGAGGCCATGAGCAGAAAATTATTGTACTGCTGTTCTGTATGTCAATAAGTCGCTTATACTCTAGCCTTTAGCAAATATGCACGTAAGATACCAGTAAAGTTAGCAGGGCATTGCAGGAGCAAAATATACTGAGACAGTAACATATTTTAGGTACATTGTAACTACTGCTGTGTATAAATATATTTCTGTTTTCCAAAGTTTCATGTTCTGCAGCAGATGCATTTTAGCGATTATTTAGCATTTGTCATTTATATAACCACTTTGTCCTCTTATCTAAAACAAGAGCCAGGAACAGTGTCTGGTTGCTAGAAACCATATTGTATGAATAAAAGTTGGAGTAGAGAGCTTGCAAACAGCTCTTCACGGAGCTGTGTAAGGAAGTGACAGGTCTGTTTGCTAGCTTGGGTTTGGTGTTTTGTTTGGGTTTTGGGTGTGGGGTTTTGGGGTTTTTCCATTATTTTATTCATTCTAGAGCAAAATATTTTTTCTTGGTAAAAAATCCTAAGTGTAAATTTAGGTTACCTAAAACACTTCATTTGAATGAGAATGATGTTTTGTATTTCTAAGGATTCTAGGCTTCTTTAATTGTTTTGCTGTTGGTTTTTTTTTAATATATTCTAGCATTTTTTTTTTTTAGAATGACTAAACCAGATTTTAATTTGAAACAAAAAAAAAATTAAAAAGTTTTATTTTGAAAATATTAAATGAGCACTTCAAACTTTAAAAAAATAAACACCTATTTTGGCCAGAAGTCTTTGTGGATTTCACCCAAGAGAGGCAATTTTCTGTGTGTAAACTATTCAATTTTCAATTTTTCATTTCTTGGGTCATTCATTTTTCATGAGTTTTTTTCTTTTCACCTTCAGAGATTTTTATTCTTTTCAGGGGAAAACCCAACCATCTTCATTCCTAACGTTACCTGTTTGGGCTAAATCTTGCTTAAAAGTACATGTGGTCGTTTGCAAAACCAAAACAAATTCAACCCAAAGGATGACAAACAGTATGGCCACTCTAAACATCACCGCAGAGAGAGATAACTGTAGTTTGGCTTAAGAAACGTGCTGATTTTTCCTGGTATTGCAAATGGCAGCCAATTTAAAATTGTTTCATAAATAAATGATTTTCAGCCAGCAAAAAAAGCACCTTCGTTTCTAAGCTGAAACTGGTAATTTTCTTGTGGAATTTCAGTTGTTAGGAAAGGAAACCTAGTTATACGCTGCTGTCCGTACCGTCAGGTATCCTGCTTTGAATCCAATAACTGAGTTCAACAGCCTCAAAAGGGTATTAAACATCAATATCCTTTCCTCAGCGAGAACTAATCAGTTCCATCTCTCTAGCTTTTGGGATAAAATGAGGCTGCCCGGTTGCTGCAGGATTTATAGTATTTATAGCTGCCTTTTTATGTTCTCGGTTTCCATCTGCCTTTGTTTCCCTCTCTCTCGTTCACTTTATTTACATAGGATACGTGTAAGCTGAGTGTAACGCTAGAAATTGGTTCAAAAAACCAACCCGTAGGACGTTTCTGCCTTAGGAAAGGCTCCAGCAGTTTCACTCAAGAACAGAGTCATGTATCTATCTTTTTTTTTTTCTTATTTTCATTTTACAAGAAGAGCCCCTGGGGTTAAATGACCACTGGGGAGACTCTTTGGACGCAGCAATCGCTAAGTAGTCTTCACCTCTCTGGAAGTGCCCGTATCTCCTGGGAGCCCGGGCTGCAGCGCGGGCAGACCTCTTCGGTATTCGCAGTATTTGATATGGTCAGATGCTGAGGGATGGTGGGCAATGCAGATTTCTGCTATCGCTACGTGTAAACTGTGTCTACTTTTCTTCTTCCCGGGGTCCGTTCTGCATTCAGTCCAGCAGTGAGCGCTGCTGGGTAGCAAGCCTTCCTTTTGCTGTCTTCTTACAGCCCCCAACACAGTGGGACCCTGGTCCTGATTAGGCTGTCACAGCACTCTTGTAATGGCGTGTCTATTTTTCATTGATAACTTGATTCAGATAAATGATTACATGAAGAAAACAAAAATAAAAACCCCCAGGCATATGTGGTGTATGAAAGCAAATCCAGCTCCTGTTAATTTTTAGGCTGTTAAAAACCACTTTCCTACAACGTAACACATTACTATTGTCCCTAAAATGTGAAATATAATACAAATAACCAGAGGCAGAGAGGGATATATTTGCTGTATGTTCAGGTAGGGTTCATCTGGTGGAGCTCTATCACATTCTGATAGATTTATGACAGTTCAATCAGAAGTACAACACTCGTGCGTGTGTGCTCCATACCCACAGGGACAATACAGATTTCAGGAAATGGCAACGAGCATTCCAGCAACAGTCACAATTCAGGACAACAGTGTCTTTGCTCTGGATATCAGTGGCAACATCTAATTATAAAGAAGAAAACGTTAATGCTTTCCCTGTATTACTAGCATTGTGGCTGCATTAAATCTGACTTTATTTGACAGGGACTACTCAAAATTATCTCCTACAGAAATGTGCTATCAAACAGCAAGAGTATATCTTTGTCACAACAGCAAGTAGTAGCTGCTGTTAAGCAATTTTGCAAATATGGTACCTTCAGGCACATATACTATATTTCATTCTGCATTTACTGATGTGACAATTAGCCTTCAGTGTCAAGATAAAAAAGATTATGGATGCAAATATGGCTATTTCTTTTCTTTCAGTTGATTGTATCTGATCACAGCCAGATACTACTTCTCAGAGTGATGAGTTTAAATATGTTTTACTCTTTTCTTAAGGAAAAAAAATGGAAATTGACAGCAGAGTACTTAACTGCTGAGATTCATATGCTCACTTTATGTATATATGAAATGTAATTCAAGTGGCTGCAAACATTGACTAATCCAAGAATTCAAGCTTATTTGAGTTTTCTGTAGAGAAGCTTAGATTAAATCAAGTTGATGAGTTCTTTTGAGTTGCATATTACAATGTCATAAAAGACTAACTGAATTCACACCAATTGCAAGCTGGGCTCCTGCTCTCAGCACCGCCAAAGAATAGAATCACGATTTGCATCTTCTCTTCACAGACAGCAAAACTCCTCTTAGATTATTGGAGGATTTTCGGCAGATTGTCTCACTCAGCAGTAAAATAACATCAAAAACTCTTACTATGGACTCAGTTCTTATACGTGGATTTTACTATTGTAATTTTCTAAATATGAGCTATTCTTCAGTTTTGCAGCCTGGAGGTGGCTTAAAAATTTGTCTAGGAAATTCAGTGACAAGTTTGTCATAACAATATTCTGGAAAACTAGCTGGAATTATAAAAACATATAGTTGAAATTAGTCACTTCAGACTCATCTATCAGGTAGTTCGGCCCTGAAGAGCTCTGCTGAAGGACCAGCACAGTCTGAGCTTGACCTGGTGCTTCAGTTAAACCCAGCTTGTTCCCGAGCGTGCCAGGGAAGGGCAGAGCCCCGGCTCTCTCTGCTCTCCTGCTCTTGATAATGGAGGCAGCAGAGATGGTTGTGGAAAACGAGCAGTCTTTGTAATCAGAGACCTTTTCCTTTGTATCTACACCACAAATCTAGTTGCATTCTTTTTTGCAGCTTAATACCTGAAAAAAAAAAAGAAAAGCATAACAGTAGAAGGAGCACATGTGATAAAGAGATGGAGTCAGGAGCTAAATAAAGAGAACAATAAATGTTGCTGAGATCATGCTGTTGGCAAAAGAGCTGGATGGAGTTAGAAATCCAGCAGATCAGTTCAGTAGGATGAAATTCATTGAAGGATTCTAGGCAGTAATCAGAAAAACGTGTTCCAATCACAACAAAAACTGAAAAGAAAACACCGAGACGACCACAGCAGGTGTACTTTATACTGCTGGCACTCGTGAGACCTGCCAGAGAACATTATAGACGTGTGGCAGCTGAGCATTTGGGTATAAAAGGAGTGTAAAGTTGCCTTGGCATTCACATCCAATTTAAAAGAAAAGTACTGCTTGGATACATAGAAAATATTTATCTTCCAAATATTTCATATGGAGATCTTGGTGCTTATGCTGCTCTAATCAAGAGGACATTCATGGAAGAAACCAGTAAACAGCAGGTTTGAACAAATGCTTTCCCAGCTCCCAAGTAGGAATTATTTTTAATCATAAGACATAAAGCTTCCATTGGAGTAAACCTGTGATTGTTGTCTTGTGGTCATGTGAGTTGTTCCGTTGATTTCAATGAAGCTATTAAAGATGAGCATGTGCTTAAATGCTTGGCTGGGTTGAACAATAAAGAGGGTACGTTATTTTTGCATTGATACCTGACAAACACTACACTCATTTGCAACTTAACTCCCATTTCATAGTTCTGTCCTTTAAGAAAACATTGATTCACTGAGTATAAGAAAGGACTCATAGACCCATGCTGCACCAAAACAAAGGAAGACTGTTTTCCCTGCGGAGATTTCAACCATGTGCAATGACCTCCAACAACTTTAATTAAAGAGAAAATGCATACAGAATAAACCAGTACAAAGATATAGCTAGGGCTAATAATTTAGTTCAGCATCAAAAGTCAGTAAATTAGTGTGCTTCATGAAAAGCAACTGTCAGTCCTTGGCCAACAACTACAAAACATGCTGTGATGTACTGAAACATTAGGAGGGAAAGAAAAAACCCCAAACTTTTCCTGACTTCTTAAAACTGGGCACATAGTTCATATTCCTTTTAACTACCTGAGGGAATTAATTAATGAGGGGAAAAAAACCCCCACACCACAAACCCAAAGTCCACTGGGAAGTTAATTGCAGGTATCTGCTTTCCAGATCACCTGCTGCTTTGGCTGTTTTTATCCAGAACTGCCATCGTTAGCTGCTGCTGACCTCACCCTGTGAGATAGTTGTACAGACTTGCATAAAATTCAAGGTGCTGTAACCCTGCACGGTATTCACCTGAGCTGGCTTTCTGGTGATTAATCCAGGGCAGGTGATTATCAGAGAGCAGTCACCCTTCCTTTTGCATTAGCTGCAAACCTACAGAATTTCCATCTCTATTAACAGACATGGGGCTGATGGGCTTCTCCTCTGCTACAGGGTTTCATTGTGTCTCTGCTCCTCCAGCTGCTTCTTTCACTGATTGCACCTCACTCCTCTTTAAAGATACCTTTGGGGACTCCTCGCTTTCCCCTCAGAGGGATGGAAAGCTGGGTGAGGGACACTGTGGGTGATCAATCTTGACCTCTGCTTATCAGGTCTTCTCAGGTGCAGCCACAAAAAGCTGTAGCGGCAGTAGGTCTTTCTTGACTTCATCTGCACGTGTTGTCTTCTGCTGTTGAGGTTTTTTTACCTTGAGCAAGCACATCATTCAGGAAAGTGGTAGGGTGTGCAAACGTAGATTGCTTTGTAGGTTTTTCTCCAATTTTCAGGAAAAATCTATGGATTTTTCACCCCAAACTCTACTCTGTATTTACATATTGATTGCTGGAAACTTCTGTGATGTGTAGTGATGATCAGGACATAGGACTCTGCCTGGGATGTCTAAAAGTCACGTGAATTCAAGAAGTAAGGAAACAGCAGTCGTCAGCTCGTGCAGCAGCACATTTCCTGCTTTGGTCCTGTGCAAAGACTCCTGCAGGTGGAGGGAGAGATGTTCATTTGGATAGAAGGGGATGGGTACTGTCAAATTAGGGAATTATATTGTAAGTAACCAGGTTGGCCAAATTATCTTTGCTTAGTGCCTGAAAGTTACTGCTGAATTCAAGGCACGTTTGCTTGTTGGCAGCTCTCAGTGAAGATCCCTGTTCTAGGCATTAATGGAACCAAAAGCGTCACTTGAGTGGTGGCAGCTGAAGAGAGATTTCTCTTCCCTTCACCTAATAGACACTGAAAGGGCCTTGAATTCCTGGATTTAGTTGTGTGAAAGTACCAGGTATTTAGGAGGGAGAAGGAGGATAGATGTAGGAACCAAAACCACTACAAAATCAACAAAGTGTAAACCAAAGCTCAGTTCGTGCAGGGTTAGACCCTGCACGTAGCAGACCTGTCTAGTCCAGGCTAAGCCAGGACACAAGCCTGAAAAAATACTATAAAAAACAAGGCTGAAACTTGGGCTTTTACCTATGCTATTGTATTGCTTAGCTACAGATATACGACTAGAATATTCTAGTATGAATTGGACTTGATCGCTTTTCTACAAGGATGCTTAAGGTATGTAATTTTGGAAATATACATGGCTTATTTACAGAAAAGTAGGTGGAGAGACCTATCAAGAGTTAGAGCAGGTAACAGCACCGGCAAGATTTGCTGTACTCTGTTTTATTTACAATGCAAGGTAAATTTGTTTTATTTTAATATCTCACTCCCATACAAAGTATTACTGCAAATACCATGGCTGAAACCAAATAGCCAATAAAGTCCTTGAAGTATTTATTTGACCTTTTAATCTATGTATGTAGATTACAATTTACAAATTAAAACATCAAAGAAATACTTTTATTTCTTCTGAATAAACCACCAAACTGTGTTTTAATGTCAAATTTCAGTTCTAGTTCCAAGCAATTTAGTAGAACTTTTGCCAGTGTAAGGATTCAAAATTGAACTCACCGATTGCAGATTGTCACTTCTCTGGCAGGCACAGTGATCTCAGAGAAAGTCTTCTGGCTGTTAGTGTGACGTGTAGTAGCACAACCACATTTTTTATTGAAGTGTGTTTCATCTAAACTGTATCATTTAGCAAATAAAAACCATTTAGTGAGATACAGTAGACGGATGCTGAAATTGGCCTATTAAAGATGCTTTAACAAATGGTATAATGAAATTCTCTGCAGCTGAGATACTAGGCTTAATATGACTCAGAATAGATAAAGCCAATAGTGACTAAGAGTAAAAGCACTTTATAGGAGATAATTATCATTTAAGTAAGGTACTTTGCAGATGTGAGGAATTTCTGCAATACACGTCTCTTTCTGCTAGCATTAAAGGTAGTTTCCTCTCAGTAGTGACTCAATGTGGAGCAATTTGTTTCATAACTCGAGAGTTTAAAATGTAGTTTGGAGGTTTGCTAAAATGTCTCAGACTCTTCATTTTGTGATGCTTTGAAATAGGCTGTGTATTTATGAATGATTTTCCCCTGAGTCTTTATTAACTAACAACCACAAGTCCCCCTCATCTTCTAATACAAACTCCTGTGAGCAGTAGATTTTCTTGTTGCCTGCATAATATTTTCATATCCTGCAAGAAGCTATGCTTTACAGACAGATATTCTAGTAAAATACTGGCTGACTAATAAGCCGTATGATTTAAGGTCAGATTTCAAGTACGGGTTGGAATAATTGCTTTTTTTGATTACATGTAATAGTTGGATAAGTGTACTAGGTCTGGCTGGGTTATAAACGTGTGTCTCTTATAAATATGTATCTGTTCCCAGTGCGTTATTAGTATGATCCCAGTAGCCTTGTAGCCTCACCTTGATAGCTCTTTCAGACACATGGAGACTGTTGTCAATTCTGTATGAGCCAGGTTTTGATTTCCAGAATCAAATTTATTCTAATTTTGCCAATTTTTCCTCTCTGTGTGTTCAGATCAATGACTCTGAAGTTATCCTCGTATATTAGCAACTCCTTAACTTTATTTGTAGATAATAGTAAATCAAAAGTTAAGAGAAAGGCTGTGCCTGGATCATACATGGTCAAGATCCAAAGCCAAATAAAGTGACAGAGATGCCTTATGACCTGTTTTTCACAGTCCTTTGAAGTCGTCATTTTGTTCTGGGCAGAGGGACTGCTCCTGGGTAGGGCTCCTGGCAGGACAAGCTTCCCCAGATCAGGCAGAAAAGGTTGACACACACGAATTATTTTATCTGCTTAAGATGTCTTCTGAGATACACGAGTCCTGAATCACTTTTTAAGTAGGTAACTTGATTAATTAGTTTTCTGCAATACGTGTTATGAGCAGTTAGGCAGCCTTTCCACTTCAACACAAGGCACTTTTACTTTGCCAGATGTGATTTTTTTGTTTAATATACGATCTATTCAGCAACTGATCGCAATGCCCCATACAAGATTTTTAGAAGTGTTGCTGTATGTTTTAGTAGTCAGTATAGTTATTGTAAGGTTTAACGTTCGCAGCACTTCTGAAACAAATGGCTTTTCAGTGTCCATATTATTTTATCACATCAGTAATAACCTATTACATGAATATGGAACAAGTTTTATGTGACACAGCAGAGAAACAGTATTAATTTCCTATGCCATTACAATTCTCATTTTGAATCAGCAAAGGTGTGACTGAGAACCATTTCTAAAAAAACATTGTGCCATATATTGCTGTGTGAGGAATGTCCTGATAAGTTGCTGCAATTATAAAAAGCATAAATGGAATTTTACTTTTAGAGGAAAATCCCTTCTTTACATAGTTTCCTCCATCTGTGATGCTGCAGAGTAGAGCGCGACCATGCTGTTTAGATACTGGCCAGGTGGCCCATGGAAGTCCTGCAGTAGCCCCTTGCACATTTGATTTAATTTCTTTTGGACTGAATCCCATAGCAAGGTCACTTAGAGGTGTCCTCTTACCCACCGCTTTCCCATGCAACTGGTCTAGTTTGGTACCACTGCCTGTAACGCATCTTGCCTGTGACTTTCTACCTTGAAAGGGCTCCACGGCTTGTGCAGTGAGTGTTTCAGGTTAAGATTAGATTTAGGGTTAGGCAAATGTTTTTCAGGGATTGTGTTATTCACACGCAGAGGTTGGAGCTATCCCAAAACTCCTCGCTGAGAGGTTAAAATCAAATCTGCTGAATAAAATACTTCAGGCTCAATCCAACCGGGGGCTTGGGCTATCAGCACACAAGGAAACTTTCTGCATTTAAATGAGAGCAGAAGGCAGCGTGAGGAGGAGGGCAGGGGCTGCCTTGCCGTGCAGGTTGCCCAGGTGAGCATCCTTCAGACCTCCCTCCACGGAGCAGCCAGGGCCGCTCTGCGCACGCCGGTCGGCGATGTCCACGCAGGTCCTGCCCTCGTGCAGATGTCCGCAAAACCAGCCGCAGTCTTCCCTCATTTTCCCTCTTTGGACTGTACCTCCAGAGCCAGCTGTGCCCCAGTTTGTGCTGGCACATCTGATTTGCCTTTCCACACCACAGTACTTTGCACTTGTCTTCAGGAATTTAATTTTCTCGATTTCAGTGTGTTTCTCTGATTTATCAGGACCGTTTTTCTAAGCCTGTCCCTGAGAGACTTCCTCGCCTCTCCCAGTCTCTTGTCACGTGCACGTTTCAGCAGTGGGCTCTCTTTTCTAATTACTTACCATGTAAAAAGCAGTACCGTCGCCGCTGATAAAGAATGGTAATAATTTCTTTGCAGCCTGCAAAATTCAATGAGTGTTGCACATCTGCTCTAGAAGGCTATAAATGGGCTTAAAAATCTCCAAAAGGTGTATAATTATTTATTTAAATTTAGTGGGTTTATTGATTCCTGTGGAATCCAATTGATTTCATCCTTGTTAAAACCTAGGTGACTAAAGAATGTAGCCTCTTTGATAAATTAATAATTGAAAGTAATGAATTATTAATCATGGCTCTTATTCTGCCTTTGGTGACACAAGGTGCAAAGACCCCAATTAATTCCCCATCCCCACCTCTATTTCATTGAATGAGCAGTTTTCACACCAAATTCAGGTCTGTTATAAATCTAGCAGAAGAAAAATATTAAATATGCTGTCGGGCCATTTAGTTTGTAGAATGAACTATATATTTGCAGTGTTTGAGGCTTACTGAAGTTAATTCAGGGGTTTTTTAACATATATCTCTTCTGTTTTTCAGCAGAAACTATTGTATTTCCCAAGTGTGAGTTTCACTGTGTGCGTACTACAGTTGGGTGTGAAGATGTGCATTCATTCATCTCCAAATTACAGATACAAATTACAAGCATTCTAAAGCAATCGTTAAAATTATAAATCAGGTATTTGTGTGGCACAAATAGCCCTGTGGGGGGGAAACAAAAAAAAAGCCTGAAAATCAGGTCTTAAACATTGTGTAGGGCAGTAAGTGGAAGTCATCTGTGGCACAAGAAAAATTGGTTTAAGGAAGCCTTGCCCACGTTACAGGAGCAATCAGCCAAACGCACTGCACTCTGCTATTTGCTTCCATTTCAACATCGCTGTTCGCTCTGAAGACCCCATTTACTGCAGCTTCACACATCACTTTTTCTCATGATCTTGACTTCTTATTGACCTAATGGGGAGAACTCAATATGTTTTCTGGAAGATGGGATTACAGACAGCACTGAACATACGGTCTCTCCTTCTCTCATCCTGGCCTCAGGTACCTGGTGCCTCACTGGCCTGGTGACCAGCAAAAGCTGCTGCTCAGTGCCATCTCCTTGCCTTAGGAAGTGTCAGCCCTTCTAAGCGTCCTTGATCTTGCGCAAGGATTTTTAAGTAGAACTACCTCATTCCTAAGATCCTTTTTTTTTTTTTCCCCACTGAATTATTTTAAACCAAGGTATTCTCTAAAAGGATTTATAACTTTCCATTAGAAATCCTCTTCATTGCTTTTTAGCCCTTTAGGATTTTGTCAGGATTACTAACGGGATTTTTATCGCTACGGAAATATGGCTTCAGACATTATATCTTAAAAAAATAAATCTGAAGCATAGACTACCAATGAAGCAGCAAACACATTTATATTCTTCTCCAGAATAGCGTGTCTTCTAAGCCAGAGGATTCTTTAGCAAGGCTTTTTAATTTTTTATGTGTCAGAATAAAGCAAATTTCTGGCTGAGGAAATTTGTATAGATGTATAGCCTGACCATCTGGTTTACTATTTTGCTAACATGTATCTGCCATATAGGTTTAAAATACTTCACCATGTTTTGCTGCAGCTGCATCCTTGCTCATTCTGGTCCCATACTTAAATATATTCTTAAGTCTAGCTCTGCTCAGCAATTCACTTGGGATTACAAGCATGTACCTAAGTAAATCGAACAGCCTCTCAGGTGTTTTCCTGCATCAAGACCTCTCTTCTTGTGTGTAGAGGATGAGTAAAGAAGGAATTAGGGACATTAGTTCCTGCTATTCTAGACCCAAGGGGCACCGTAGAGTAAAAAGCATTCAAGCTGTCCCCTACATTTATCTCTGGGTGTACAGATCATGCAGTAGTCAAGGGATAAAAACTTTGGTTTATGACTTTATTTAATGGCTTTTCTACACAGGCTTCTTTGTCTTGACTTAAAGTTGTTATAAACATCGCACCTAGAGGAAGGACGATCAGCAGGTTTTCACAGTTGCAGCTTACTGCATATGCGTTGTGAACTCCCTGAGTGAGCGATGGAGGCACTTCACCAACAGTATTTATGTAGAGACCTGTTCCTGGCCTCGTTATGTCTCCTTGTTATGCCTAGTATATCAATAGCTGGGAATGGAAGTCAAATTAGGAAGGAAATGGGCCTAAGAAAATATTGCATTGCAGAAGAAAGTGTGTTAACCTTAGATATGGTCTTCAGGGATGCAAGAGCTGAAATCCATGCAAAAGCAGATTTTACTTCAAAAAATGCTTCCTGATGACCAGATTCTTTTCATTGTTTGTCACATGAAGGAAGAAAGAAACACATTTCCTTTCCTCTCCCACTAAAACTGCCCGTACAGGGTATGAAGAAGAGCCTTGTGTCTTTGGGAGGCTCTTTCTGCCTCTGTTCCCCCCAGTGCAGATGGTTGGTCTGGAGTAAGGAAGACTGGACTGCTGTCATAGCAGAGCATTTCCAGGTCACAGCTGGGGCAGGCTGTGGAGGGGGAAACTCTGTTTCTGAAAGCATTTTTCCAACTCTTGGTTTCGCCCAGGAGGTAGGCCCCGGTGGTCGGTCTCTGTGCTCCAGGCTCACTGAGGCTCTACATGTTCTTGTTGTAAACTGGTCAAAACCACTTTCTAAATAATTGCTTTATTTAGAAACATCCTGGGTGGGGGGGTTCTGCTGTTTGTTTTTTTGGGGGGGTTTTGGGTATGTTTTTTTTCCTGATCATTTATGTAAAGAACATTTATTGGTAAATAAGCTAGCCATCCCACCGGCTGACTGACAGTGAGTTAGTTGGTTAAAATGCATGACACTGCAGAGGTTAGCGGGTCACATAAATCTTTTAGACCCAACAACTCTGTTTTTTAATTTGAAAAAGTTTATTTAAAAATATCTGTCTGGGGATGTACTGTCAAGGCTATTTTAATTTCATATGAACTACAATTATTTAAATGACCTCCAATCTATTATATCTTATAAAGTCTAAAATGCAATAATAGGAATGAAATCCTATGATTACAACCTTTCTAGCCACTTACAGGATTATCCTTAGCAATTCTCTAGTGCTTCAGGAGGTGGGGATGGACAGACCTTTCTGAGATCTTTTCCTTTTTGATTTCTAAAAACTTTCTGGATTGCTTAACAACAAGCTGGGATTAATTAACAAGTGCAAAATACAGAGATTCCTTGGAATAACAGAAAATCTAAGCAATAATAAGCATGATCAATCCAGATCCAAGCGTCAAGGGCTTTGTCAAGCTGCGACCATATCATATCCATGAGCTGCATGCTCATCTTCTGTTTACAGCAGTATTTAGGATGTTCTCCAGCTCATCTTCATTTGCCTGAAGAGCATGAAGAGGTTTTGCAAAAAAATGCTCACAATAAAATACTAGTAATTTTTAAACTGATGAGTACAATCCTCACAGCAGGCAGCTCTATGCTATTTACAGCAGAAGTGATCTGTGTGTTTATACATTTGTGCAGGCTAAGTAGTGATGAATGTCTAGGGGGGCAGCTGGCCTCAGCAGGCACTGCCGTTGCGGAGTCCCTGCTCCCCCCCCTCGCCCAGCCCAGGTCACTTTTGTCTCTCCGTGAACTACACGCTCTGCCTCTGCACCACTAAATTATGTAAGTCAAAAATCGTGCAATAGGATTAAATGTGTGTGATGTTTAAAAAGAAGCCTGTGTCAGGTAACTTTTATTTCCATCCTTGACTTTGACCCTTCAGGCTTTAATCAGCTCTCATTTTCAAGCTCATCTTTGAACCCACAAAGGCTCTCTTGTCAAAGGCGAGACGTTGTATCTAATCACTCGATTTCAAGAGCTGGGCTTTAAAATTAAAATACCAGATATTCAAGTTCACGATAAGGACATGAAAAGTCATCCTTAAAACAAAAGTTATCAGGACTTCTTGCTGCTTCTTCCGTGCCGTGTCTGACCCGCGGTGCAGCCCCGCAGCCAGCTCTCAGCAGCACACCCGCGAGGGGCAGGCGCATGGCAGCTCCTTTCCTGAGTCAAATTTCACAAATACCGAACTTGGCAGCTCTCCTCATGCACGTGGTTTGTTTTAGCAGGGGAGCAAACACTTTAATTGCTCGGATTCCAGGCCCCGACCTCAACTAACCTTAATTAATTAATTAGATATCGTCACAAGTCATCAAGACAGCAGGTGAGGAGAGGAAAAAAGCTTCTATTTTGAGGCTGGCTCTAGGACCTTCTTGTTTGCCTTTGCCAGAGGAGGGGAGCGGGGAAAGTGCTTTCTATTGCCGTTAAATCAAGACCTGGCGTGGCTCAGGTGTGGGTGATGTGAGCAGCTGTGGGCATGACTTTGGGCTCTCTTACAGCGCCCGTCATACAGGAGTTCGTGTGGCTCCTGTCACCTCAGGAAGGCTAGTGTCCGTGCCTAGGCTTCTCTGCTGATTGGCTGAATTGATGTTTTAGAAACCAAATGCACATCAAGGCAGAAGGGCTGCAGATGGAATGGTGTTATTTCATGTAGGGGTTGGTGGTAGGCTGTCCATCAGAGGCTGGGCTGTTACAGGGCAGACTTAACCCTGGGCAGAGGATTCCAAGTCCCTGTAGACTGTCTGGAAAGTGAGGAAAAAAAGGTCCATCCAGTGGGCAATTCAAGAAAGGGGGCTTAACTGGACAGAATCCCTCTCTCTTGCTTACAAGAAGTCCCTGAGCTGCCGTCCCGGAGCAGCAGCCTCTGTGAACGTGTCGATAGATGCCAAGAGGGAGGTGGAGCAGTTGCAGCAATTGCTCTCATACAGCTTGGGGTGACTGTAACTCAGCAAGATACAAGCTTGTTTGTCTGCAGGCCCAGATTTGGGACATAACAGCTTCCTTTGGGAAGGGAAACACAGCTTTCCTGAATAATTCATGGTTTTTCTTAATTATTCAATAATAGGTGCCCATTCTTTGGTATTGAGATCCCAGATAAAATGCCAACAGTATATTATGTCTCTCTAATCTCATTTTCAGGAGTAGTTTAAGGCCAAATTTTCAAGGTTATAAAAGCATCTTAAGATAGAGATAGCAATTTTCAAGACCAGTAATTAAGTCGGGCATCCAATTCCCTAGGAGCACAACCTCTGTAGGCATTTTGTAAATGTATCTTTTGGCACCTAATGACCTTGGCATCTTTCTCAAGAACAGAGAACTGAGGGAGTTTGGATGACTTCCTATGGCTAAATTGCAGTGGAAGCTTTTGTTAAGTAGGAAATGCAAAAATGATCTTTTAGCATGTTTATTTTGTTAGCTGCTCTCTTATGATACAGCAGAAAAGATAGGTCTTGTAAAAAGCTGAAGTGACAACCGATGCTATTTTGAGGGTGAAGACATGAGTAATGTCATGTTTTTCTTCTAGTGCATTTAAAATTTTATGTCTGAGACTATGGCACCAACTTTATGTGGCATCATTAGAATGTATGTGCTTAAAATAACTCTACACTATTCATTTCTTAGAAAGTCTGAAATGCAACTAACAAATGCTAAGTCTTTTAAGCATAGTTTTTCCAGCTGCACAACACTAGATGTTTTGGCAGGTCCCCAGCACGGCTGGGAGTCCTCTCTCTGCTTTCTGTCCTCAAGATGTTTCCTGGATCAGAGCTTTTGACAAGTAGAGATTGTGGGAGTGTCATGTTTGACAGCTCCAAATCATTAGGAAGAAGTTGAACTGGAGTAAATCAACGTTCCTGCACTGATCACGGTAGTGTTAGATTTGTTTTGGTTAGTTGAAATCCTGATCCATTTAAGAAAAGATTAAATTTAGATGAATGTTTTAATGTGTTAATTGAGGGGGTTTTTACATAAACAATCTCTTTTGTAATGAAATATTGCTTCGGTTTACAGATTTATATATGTGCAGCTTTTATAGTCAATTAAATTAATAACAGAAACTCTAACAACTTAATAGAATGATTTAATAAATAATAGAAAGCAGTGGAATTTGTAATGCTTTGCTTTCCATTAGACTGGAATCTGACCACCCTGCTGCTATGCTCCTTGTACAGGAGGAAACCCTGTCCCCTCTCTGCCTTTTGGGGACTGGCAGGCAGGGGGGACCTTTCCGTATTCCCGGGTCCCGCCTGGTGAGCTGGCTTAATCCTAGGAGCAGCATGGCCACATCAGCAGGCACCGAGAGCAGAGTTAATTCTGCTGGTTGGCCTCAGCTGGAGGAACAGTGTGTTGGGTATCATCTATAATATAGACTTGCCCTAAGGGCTCAGGTCTTTAAATGTATTTAGGATCCTAAATAGGCAAGTGATTTCCTGATGGACTTGCCCAGGATCACAGATGAGGGCTTTCACCAAATGCTGTAACCCTTTCTAGTCCCTGGAAAGAGAGAGGGCATTTCTGAAAAAGGTAAAGTATGTTGCAGTGTATTAGGATTTGGGGAAAAAAAATAATATTTAATTTGCAAAAGAGAACAAGTAGAATTCATGTAACGCTGACATGAAGATTATCTAGCCCCTGCTGAGCATGTGCTAACCATACCCAGCTCCAGCTTCTGATATTGGAAACTTGGAGCTGACCATTTATGAATAAACTAAAGAACACTAATTATTTACAGAAATTAGATGGTACATAGCTGTGCACGACAATTATATTTGCTTAAATGATAATGTGCTTGTGGATAATTCACAAAGAGGAAAAATGTGATGCTCTATTTACGGCAAATTATTCACGACTGTGAAGTGATTTGCTAGGGAAATGCTGATTCTTGCCAGATACTAATCGAGCTGTGTCCAAACTTTTTAATATTTCAAGAAAGAGTGAGCCTCCCTACATCACAAGAACATTGCATAGCATAGTGTTTGTGTGTAAAACTCTGGTAACAATTGCCTAGCATGAAGGTTTGTCTCAAGAAAATGAGGCAATAATCTACACTGATACTAGATTTTCTTTACAAAAATTTCAGATCAGAACAGTGCTGCCTTGCTGACTTTAACTTGTATATGGAAACTAGGGGAAAGCAAGTGAAATGACAAAAATAATTGTTTGCTAGGCACTTGCTTCCCAAGACCCTTTCAGAAACATCAGCTTTTGCAATAGGTTTTTATGGTGCCCAGATGAAAAGCAGCAATTCCTGGTAGTTGAATTGCCCTGTGTGAAACTTGACAGCTGTCAGTCAATCAATGCTGAAATTTACTTTGTTGCTACATGTTTTATGAAAAAAATAGGAGACCATTCACACAACCTAACTGGACTTTATTAGCATAATGACAATAATGTAGCACTTCTAGAGAGGAAAAAACAGCTTAAGGGAAGTTTAACCTACCTTCCAGCCCAGTTTCTGCATGGAATGGAAGTTTTCTAACCAAGGAATCAAATATAATTTCCTAAAACTCTAGTTAGATGGTGGAAATAGCACAGGGAACAGAGAAGCGATTACTTCATGTGGCTGGTTGTCGCCATTTGAATCTGAGCAGGACACATGTGAGATGCGTGCCAGCGCAGGCTGGCTTCTTAGTTTGAGCACTTCACCTTCTTACTGTCTGACTTAGTCTCGATTAAGATGGTTATGGCTTTTGTCTCTGTTTTACTTCGTATGCCTGGGAAGTTTGCTGAGGAAGCTTGCCTTGACTCAGCGTTTATAATATGCTTGAGTGATTCAGTTAATATTATCAGGATGTTCAGTGGTAATGTTACAGCACGTGTTTATACGTGGGTTTTGTCACTAGCTAAGTCAGCAGCGCTAAGGCAGTAACAGCAGTACTGGTGATACCAAAGCCCTGTTCAGGTCAGTAACCACGTAGTTTTCAACTTTAGAGATCCCCGAATTTCAGCTTATGTGAATTGGTGTGTGGCAAAGCTAGGGTTTGTAAGGCTTTAAATATGTTGACCAAGCTGTTTGTGACTTTATGTATTGTAGTGAATACAGAGCTATGCTGAGTTTTCCCAGCTGAAGACCGAAAACTTAGTCCCACTGCTTTGAAATTGCTTTTCTGACTTTTTACAAGGCTCCAAGGGAAAAAGCCTGTGATGAGAGGCCCAGCTTTGAAAATGTAGCAGGATTCCTCTTCTGTGGTAGCTAGGGAATGGGTTTGAAATTCAAATTTATCCATATATGTGCATGTACACGTGTATTTTGAAGCTTTTTTAATATATATTTATATATTCACAAATATATATTTGCATGTATATGTTATACATACATAGATATTTTTAAAAATCAATTCATGCTAAATCATTTATAATTCTTAAAAGAACCAGCAAAGTTTTCTTCCTTGCACGAGACACAACGTATATAGTGTGCCAAGCAAAACACCAGTTCGTGTGCCAAGGTACTGGAGTTTTTGTCATTTTAAGGAAGTTAAATATAACTGATCTCAGAAGATGTTCAATGAAAATGCTTGCTTTCTTTCACACTGGTCCTGTTTATTTTTGTCAAATTCTGGCTGGTTTGTTAAATATCACTAAATGATATTTACAAGTTTGCGATGCTCCCACGGACCAGGTGCAAAGATTTTTATGTATCTAGCTATCCATATATTACATATATAAATATTCTTGATTATACATAATCAAAAGGAGACATTAATGACAAATTCCCACCTACCCATCATCAAGCACGTAACTGCATAAATATCACCTCATTTTATCTCTATTCAATTTAATGCTCAGGGAAATGGATCAGACATTACAGCCCAAAAGACTGAATATCAAGTAGCTGTCTCTGAAACTTTCCAGCAGATTAAGGTTTGCATACCTCTGTCTTAGACTCATCCCTTCATTTTACCAGAAACTTCATCTCAGTTCCCACACAAACCCACAGCTGCTGGTGTTTGAGTTTCCTCAGTCTGGGCTGCCCAGGATCTTAATACGCATGTATGACTCTACTTGCATTTATTTCTCAGCAAGGTTACCGTACATTAAGGGATGTATATGGTGGTCAATGCCATCTCAGAATACCTTAGAGCACATCAGTGACCAGTCTGCAAGGTCAGAGTCAATTTTTCCTACTTAATTCTAAGGCATTTTCAGTGATCCAAAGAACAAGGTATCACGTTCACCACATCAGTGAAAAATTCTTAATTCTTGCATGAAAGCGTAGTCGGCATATCAAATGCTGAAGATAAATTTATGACAGGAATTCCAATTCCAGCCACGTTCTTGAGTTCAGTCCACCTGAGCAAAAAGACTATTTGATTGATAGAAAAAATGTGTGATCTATCTGTCTCTAGGGTGCCATCTTTTCCCATTGTCCCTTTGAGCTCTCAGTTCTGACACAATTGAAAACAAGGGGTCAGGTTACTGCTCAAAACGGAATGATTTTATGCCACTTACTAACGTTATTTCCTTGTAGGCCAGCCAAAAAAGAGAGAAGAGTTTGACATGCTTTTATGCCCCTTGAAATGTGGTATTGAAGACCATATTAGCATACACATATTTGCTCCGTCTCTTTCTTCTAATGTACAGCTAACATGTTCTAAAATTAGTCTGAAGCAGGTTTCTGATAGAGTAGGAATATGCTTATTTGAAAGATTTCTTACCTTGATTTCTGACATAAAATATCTGAGCTGTATTGTAGATGTAGTTATGAATAGGCACAGCTTCTTGATAGACAAATGATACCCCTGATGCTTTGCCTTCCTGTTATTTTGACATTTTGCTTGTAATTGGTGATTGTGAAACTTGTAAATTAGCAAGATGGAATTATCTGATACAAAGAGAATACACTGAAATTTGCAATACTGAAATGGAATAGAAATATATCTACAACCATTTTCCTGTATTTTTTTCCATAATCGTTTCAGGTGGGTGTTTGTGTTTCAGAAACTGCAATTTATTCTGCATAGCTCCTTTCATCCAGAAGAAATGGACTACAAGGTGTTTTATAGACTGTGGTAATTTAACTTACAGCGGTAATATAGGCACAACATGGCAAACAGACCCTCTAACTGGCAGAGCACTTAATTCATGCTGAACATTAAGCACCTCGGTAGTCCCATGATGAAATCTACTTTGATTAAGTACATGCTTACAACCTTTGCCATATCGAGGACTTAATTTACCAACACTTGAACAGCATGCAGCAAAAGAAGTAAATAGGGAAGATGATAAGAAAAAATTTCGAGATGGGGGGTTGGAACTAGATTATCTTTAGGGTCCCAACCCAAACCATTCTACAATTCTATGATTCTATGATAGAAAGCACTACACTTCAAAAGTTACTGAAATGGTCACACTTTCAGAAATCTTATTGACACTTGACTTTAGGCTGGAATGTTATTTCCTGCAAAACCAAAAAAAGAGATTGAACAGGTGAGCTAGGCAAAGGCAAGAGCTTACTCCTTCCATCCAGAAACCATTCAGTGCAAAATCTGGCTCCATTTGGCTTTGTCACAAGCTCTGAGAAGAACAAGATCTTGCTCACTCTTCCCTTTGTGGTAAGCAGTCGTTCTTGTGGCATTAGTGTGTTGAATCCTAATATTCTCGAGCTCATTCAGAATAGTCACCTCCTAGTTGTTTCCCTGTAGTTCCGCAGGCGAACAAAATAAAAATGCAGCCTGCTGTCAACACAGCGGAAGAGCTAAGAGTCAGCCTTTGCCTTCGTGGGGATGGGGTTGTCACCAGGCAAGGGGAATGGAGGAAATTCCCTAAAATATCTTTTCATTTAACATAGGTAGGTGAGAAAGCATGTTGTTCGAGAAGTGTGATTGCTTATACAGATAATGTTAAAACTGTAGCACATTGAGTTTAGGGCTTTGGTGAGCAAATGGAAGGGAATATGGTGAACTGGGATCAGATTTGATCCTCCTAGAATCACACAATGGAAAGATTTCAAGCAGTGCATGAAATTTGTGCACAATCAGTTGCTGCTGAGAGATTTCTGAATCCTTAAGAGATTCCAGTGGTAGAAACAGTTTGGGATCTGTTCTGCCTCCCGTTGTATGTCTAATGGGTGTTGTGTAGAATTTTCCTATCTGGGCCTTGGATGAAAGATTGTCTTCAATTTCAGGGGATGAATTTAGTGGTCTTGGCAGTTTCTTACGTGTTTCCTTTTAAATATAAATATATACCTTTTTAAAGATACATCAATTAATCTGCTGGAAAAACCCCATAACATTTCTTCTCTTATTATTACAAGTGCAATTTAAAAGAAATATCACACAAAATGGAAGATGGAGAGATGTGTGCTGACTCTATGCTGACAGTAGTAAAACTTTTGCAGAACACGTTGAAACTTCTGTCACTAGAACTATTTTATTGCAGCTGGGAATAACAAGAACTGTGAAAACTAATCATTAGAGACAATAAAAACAATGCTTTTTTCTCCAGATAAGTAAATCACATTTTGAGAGGTAATTGATAAACTAACGCTACACAGCCAGCTGTAAATAAACCATCCATCCTAAGGATGAAATATATACTTTCTTCAGTCACAATCCTAAACCTCCATCAAAGATCTAATTTCCTCCCTTTAGCAGGGGAAAATACAAGCCTTTATCAAACAGTAATCCTTTTAACAGAAATGCCAATTAAAGCTACCCATTTCTTTATACTATATGGGTTCTTACCATCTGTCTTGCAACTCTGTACTGTAAATAAGAAGGAAAATAAAAGGATTCTCAGTTTATTATAACTTTAACTGTAGGAAACAAAATTCAAGCATTCCCTTGATGTCAACAACTATCTCTCTTGGCAACCAGTGGAAACATGATTGTATTCTTGCACTTCTCCTTGAATTAATGAGTTTGAGCTTAGTGCTCAGGGTGCAGGGCTGAGAGTTAGAGGCTGGTAACCTATAATCCAGGGCTGGAGAGACTTTTCTTCACAGGCAGACAGGCCTTTGAAACGCCTTTGGCAGACCACACA
This sequence comes from Grus americana, assembly GCF_028858705.1. Lineage (NCBI taxonomy): Eukaryota > Metazoa > Chordata > Aves > Gruiformes > Gruidae > Grus > Grus americana. The sequence goes on along the minus strand of NC_072862.1, from coordinate 6,627,622 downwards.
GCAACAGCTACCTGGAGTGACAGTCAACTCTGACAATACACAACGAAAATCGTGGAAGGGGGGGGCTGCAAATCGTAATGTTGCATGGAACTGCACCATGGTGTTAACAACACTTTGCACCATCGATTAAAGTTTCCTTGGAACAAATCGGTGATTTCTCATGAGCTATGTAAACACCAGGACTTATCTGGAAATGGGATATCTTTCCAGGGTATCAAAGCTAGGAGAAGTCTTCTGCACTTTTCGATGGAGTTGTACGTTGAGTCTGACCAAGGTCTTGAATCATATTTCAAAGTAATATCTCTGGCTCTCCTTTCTCTATCATGCCTACATAAATGCCTATCCTACTACTCAAAATCAGGAGATATGACAGCCAAGTCCATCCAAACTAATAGCAGTTTAAAAATGAAATGAGAGTCTCTGCTTCTGGAAGCTGCAACGTATTTTCAGGATGGTACCATGAAAATAATGCAACACTTTGTGAAGATGCTCAAGCCCTTTTTTCTTTCATGTATAAGCATATTTTAAGTATTCCATGACCCCTTTTCTTTCCTTTTATCAAGTGATTCATAAGTTTATTTCCATGTCCTGTGGGACTGATGTCCTCACAAGCTTTTTCTGTTCTGGCAACAACCTGATCAGTTGGCCAAGAGGAATCTGTCTGTGTGCAGAAAAGCTGCAAGCTTCCAAATTTGGATGAACCGTAAACTGTGATTAAAAATGGCATTAGCTGTTATTAAAAATGGGGTCCAGAGATTTGTTTTCTTTCCTCATTATGTTAGCTCTGTTTCCCAGAAGTGCCACTGTTGTCTGGCAGTGGGCACACAGTAGTCAGACGGTGGTGGATTATGGTGTGATGTGGGAGTGAGTGTGGTGAAAAGGACTTAAAGGGTGGCCCTTGCTTAAGCTGTGACATTAATATTGGTTTTGATAGACGTGTCCTATGGATCCACTGCAGTATGATGAGTTCAGCAGCTTATTTTGGGGCAGCTCCTATGAAATTGTTATAAATTTGCAAACATAGGTCAGGGAGGGAAGGTTGCATTTGATTGTGTGATCAGGTGGAAAACTAATTATATAAAATTGCTCATTTCAAGATAAAATATCTTTTTTATCCAAAATACCTCTTTTTAACTCTTTTTAAGATCCAGGAGCATAGAAATTATGTGTTGCAACAGGTATTAGACTGAATGTCAAGGAAAAAGGTATTTTTTCCCACCTGCGTGCAACAAGAGAGATGTCTACCTCAATGCCTTTATTCAGGACTTAATTAATAATGTGCTTATCAGTGTTATAAATCTTAACAAAGTTACGGGGCTGGGGGGGCGTGTTGTGTTGCCTAATTTTTCCTGTTCTTTCAGCTTTGCCTCTGTTGGTCTCACAGATTATTAATTCTGCTTCAGATACACCTTGTGTAGACCTAACCATAAGTTTCTACAGATTCTTTGTAAGTCAGCACCTTCTCCTCTGGGACTGGAGTGGCAATACCTTAATTCCCCTTTGCATTCAAAAAGTACACCGAAAGGCTTGCTGCCAAACTACTTCCTATCCTTTTAATAACTCCTTTAACTCTCCCATCTCCAGTTTGATGGCTTGTGTTTTATTGCAAAGTGAGCTTTCCTCTTAAACATAATGATACCCTTTGGTTTCTAAGTACCTAGTAAATTGGTCCCAAGGTGTCTTACGACTTTGACTTGTTGAAGCATCCACCCCATTCCTTGCACAGCTTCTGTCTTATAAAAGTATCCTTACCAAGTTTGTGGCAGGAGTTTCTGTGTAATGCTGGTGATCGTGTCATTACTGATTAATAATCTGCACATCTGCAATGCTGAGACGCGTTTGCTGCCGTGTGTACGCATGCAGAACTCCAATCAACATGTATACCTAATACAGACAAAAGTTTTACTAAAGGAAAAGACTTATGCAACATAGAAATTACTGCTTGAATTGTTTGTTAGATGTTTCTCATTCAAAAATTCTAAGAAATGGGAGAAAAATAAGATAAACTATTCAATGTAAGAGGTGATGTATTAAAATAAACAAGTCCAATCTATTGGAACATACCTGCTTCGCCATCACAGCAGCCCAAATCTTTCAGTGAGCCTGAGGAATATGATACATTTTTCAGACAAAACCAGTCCGAAATATCAGATCCATATTCTTGTTTAATTGTGCTGCCTTGGAAGCCTGATGGTGTATAAGGGTCAGTGTCAGATGTGATCCTAGGTGGCACTAAATGTTAAGATGTTCCTAATCCATGAATATGTGTAACCAGAACTGTGCCATATTTGTCCCAGAAGAATATGGAGGACTTCAGTTCCCTTTCCAGTAACGTGTACTAAGGCACTAATCATTCATGTAAAATGTGAACCAGAATGTCTCCGTGGTGAAATATTGTAGAGTGTTTAAAAAGGACTTATATCCTTCCTATGGCAAATTTAAACCAGCTCAGAAAAATTCAGAAGAGCAGATATCTCCTTCTAAATGCTCTAACTTTTGTATAGGACACATAGGTTTTAGTTTTGTAAGAATTTCATAACAGGTGTCAATTTACTTCAGACAAATGTAAAGATAAATTGGAAATCCTCTAGCAGAGTATCAGTTCTGGTGAGGAATGCTACTGTCTTTTTGGCAAATTTTACCATATCAGTTGGCACTCATAAACAGTAATTAATTAGAATAATTTACTATGTAACAAGGAAAGCAGCTTTCTTGAGAACACTTATGTAATGAATATAAATAATACCACACTGAGGGTTTTGTCAGTTTTCCTCCGTACCCCTTTCTGAATATTTTTCTCTGAATGGTCCACTTGACCTGCCGTTCATGTGGTTTTGAAATAAAACAATCCTCCTTATAGGAACACTCAGTGTAATTACTAAGGCCACTGCTTAAATAACTCTGCTGGAGTCACTCCATCTCTGAACTGCGTGAGCCTACGTAAAATAATTCCCAATGCATGTAAAAAGAAAAGGAGACGCATACAGGAAAATTGCAGATAACCCTGGGGCTGATCAGTAGGTCTACTACAATTAAATAAAAGATTTTCTGAAGGTGACCTTACGGGTGTTCATTTCTTACTCTTGTCAACAGTGGGCCATGATGACAAGGCGGGCAGAAGGTAGTAATGAGACAGTTTGATTGATCAGTGAATGTCAAATTAATTCAGCTGGAAACTAGCCAGAGCAAAACACAAAACTGCATGGTGGAATAAACAGAAGAGTGGATTTGATACTTTGGCTAGAACAATGCCCTGAAACCATTGAAAAGATGGCTCGGGCATGGAAAGGTAAAAAATGAATTGTGTAATGAATTATTTGTCATTCAAAACAAATTTGGTTTTACAACAGAAGATAAAAATTGTACGCAAATCTTAGCAGCTTTGCCAAAAGGAGAAGCAATATATTAGAAAAACGTTAGTGGGACAGATGACGAATATTAATTTATCTTTAGGCAATCTGCAAATTCAGCCTCTTAGATTAAAATCAAAGGCACCAGTCTGGAGAATTCAGTAATTTAAAACATGAAGGAAAAAAGCCCTTTTTTACTTTATTTTATATGTACAAGCACGTATCATTTTATAGAGCTTCTGCAGAATCAATCCTGAGAAGATTGGTCTATTAAATACATTTATTTGGATTTGATTGCAATCATTTATGAAATGTTTATGGTCTGCTGTATACTCAGAGGGAAACCCTGGTCTATCGAGTCAATGGCAAAGCCTTCCTGACTTCACTGGTGCTGGGTATTACTGCTGCACGTACAAGGAAGAATTGTCCCTACTGAAATCAGGTTTTTATCTGATAATTAAATTTAGTGGCTGTTTTCAAACTTACTTAATTTGACCCATTTCACTCCTCTTAGCACAAAAAACAGCATTCACCTCCTTAACAATACCTTTCCTTGAGAAAAAGTATTCACATAATTTATGCCTCCGAATACTACGTTGCTACTATTGGGCAGCTCCCTCCTTCTCAAAGTGGCTGCACATCCAGAAAACCTCGCTCCTGAATGTAGGTTTTTTGATGTAACGGGGTGGGGAGGAAGGGAAGTGGTGGGAAAACCTCCAGCATAGCCCTGTCAGCTGTACCAACCCGTTCTGCTTTGCCCCAGAGCTGTTGTCAGGTGCTGTCTTCTCAACCATCTTTCTTTAACACCAAGAAGCTGGCAGGGTAAATGTGAATTCTACACCATGGAAATGCCAGCACAGGAGTTATGTCAGCTGCCGGCAGCCCGCAATTACATAGCTGCATGCCGCTAAATGTTCTTTTTCATAAAATAAGTAGCATTGTCCTATTTAGACTGTAAAGGTACTTAGATCAGCTTTGTGATGTGAACGTAAGGCCTAGAGTGGGAATTTGCTAAAATTTCACACAGGATCCGTATTTATACCACAATCGCAAGACATACTTTTATCAGTGTAGAAAGATATCTAACTGGGCTTCATTATCAGCCCTTTTACATCTGCTGTTCTGCTGGAGGTAGAAGAATTTTCCTTCCAAGCGTAATGCTGATGTTGAGAACACGAAGAGAACTATTATAACTGGGGTTAGTTCAATTGCTCAGTGTCTCCTGGGAATATTCATACCATCACACTTGTAAATTAATTTCCTTTGGCTATTCTGTGTTCCACTTGTGTTAATTTTCTATGAAGAATTCTACAATAAGGATTTATCAACACAAGTAGTCATAGAATGATTGTTTCTGAACCAAGGCATATTTGCAAGGGCTGCTCCTGCTCACGCGTGTACCTGTTCTGCAAGCACGGGGTACTCCTGTGTCGTTTGTAAGAAATTCTTGTTTTTAAAAATTCTTACTGAAAACAATAGCAGCTTAGATGAGTAATTTTGCTCCAGTGTTAACAGAGTTTTAAGGCTCCAAATGTAATCTGTTGAACACCAGGAAAGGCTGATAGTAGGGTTCTTTGTATAGTCACAACTCCATCATCTTCGGTGTATACACTATAAATCAGGTTTTGTATCTGGAGGGATAAAAGCAAATTCCTTGAGGTGAGCTGCTCGTGCTTATGTTCATTTGCACCACGAGACTGGCCAAACCTTGAAGTCTGACGTTGCAAAGGTTCAGACACCAGGAGCTCTTCTGCACAGTGCAGAGGGAGCGAGGGGAGGGGACGCAGTGGTGGGACATGGGTCCTGTGCATTTTGCCCACAGGCACTGCTGGGCAGATCCACTGGTGCCAGCACACTTACTCTAACGTGACGCCAGGAGTGCTGCGAGCACATCTGGGCCTCACGGCACAGATTGGACGGTGGGTAGGAACAAGACATGGGAATTTTGCCACCAACTTCAGTAGGAAACAGATCGAGGTGTTGTCTTTTAATGCATTTATCTGCAGTGATTAATTTTTTAGGGAGCCAGGGACAGCCAGCTGCCACTGAGCTATCTGTTCCTAGGCTCCAACTGTTCGATAACTTCCTAGCCGGAGACGCCTTTGTCCCCACCTCATCTCTTTTTCGGTCGTTCACATTATCACTTGATAAATATCTCATGACATGATGCTCTGTTTTACCCAGGCCTGCACCTCAGAGACCTCTGCCATCCCAACCCCAGGAATGTAATGCATCAATAAAATAAAAAAAAAATAATGACTTGATGTGACATGAAGTGAGACCTGAAATACCCTTGATATTGTGTGTTAGGTACATTTCAAACCTTCACACGCTATGGGGTTTAATAGCTTACTGCAGTTCTATTGAAAAACTTTACTTTTTTCATCTGAGTAGAAATTTGTCATATACAGAGGAACAGTTAGTCAACCTGATAGACAACAGAGTCTCTTGATCTGATCTGTATAATTATACGATGCCTATTAGGTCCTTAGCTCCTTCTTTTCCTGCAACTCTAAGAGTATCAAGATATTTGTTTGGGCGCTGCCTGCCATTGATGAAAACTTTTTTTAACAGAGGACAGCACGCCTTGTTAGTGCAGTGAAATACCATATCGATGAGAAACTTCAATACAAAACTCTAGGAGCCCAGTGTGAATGCCCTGAGTTAGGAGTCTGAGCCGAGCCTGATCTCTGATGAGCAGAACCACCTTCAGGAGATGCCAATGTCTTTCCACCATGACGGTGCCTGAGCAAAGTGCTTAAACTATGTATTGTCCCCAAAGGGCCACAATTTTGAAGTGGTCTTTAAAACTGCACAGCCCATCTTTCTTCCAGGAGCAGACACTTGCACGTTGGTAAATCTCATTTGACTTCATTTTGGCACAGAAACGATCTCTTGTTTTTAGTGATGCAGATTCCTTATGTGTGCCGGAGAAAGCACAATCCTGCAATTGCACTTTCAAGGATATCTGCAGAAAAGTGATCCCTCAGAGCTTCTGATCTCAAGGCAGGAAACCCGCTGCTTTTCAGAGCAATCATTTTGTTGGTCTGAGTTTGCCCCTCTTCAAGTCTGTCATTGAATTCAATGGGAAGGATCTCAGCCCACCCACTGCCTTGAAATTCCACCTATTCTTTCTTGGAATAGTAATAACTAACTTTCTCTCCACTGTGATAATACTATTTAACTCTCCAGTTCATTTACAGTAATATCCTCCCCTAATATTTATTGTACATGTTGAATTTTTTTACCTGATCTTCATTTCCAGATAATGTCCAAATGTCTATATGATAACATTTTGATTTTCCAGCTCATGTACATTTCTCAGTAATGCAGCACTTGAATGCACAGCCATTGCTCTGAACTTTGAAGAGGTATCATAGAACTGGAACGAACCTAAAAGTTGCTTTAAAAGCCTCTCTTTAAACAATTCACGCAAGAAATCAAGTGCAAAGCATTCCATTGATTCAAGATTATTTAGCATGTTTAAATAGCTTTCCAAAAAAGCCATATATCTAAAATTTATTCACATTTCTGTAAGCATGTGCTGGTGTTTCTGACATGATTTTTATTAATGTTAAAGGAAAGGAAATGGTTTTGATTTCTCCCAAAGGAAATACCAGGTTTTAATGTGGTAAAAGTACAACCATCGTCTGCTGAGATTTCCGTTGCTGTGACTCATTTACTTGTCCTGCTCTTTCAGTAATTAGCCTAGATGAGCTCTCTTTCTACTAGTTGGCATTCCCAGAGTGTCTGAGGGGAATCCTGGTGCTTTCTGTTTGCATCAGTTGAAATGAGAAAGGTCCTGGGTCACTCCTGAGCACAGACTTTGGCATCGTGCCCCACTGAGCAATGAGCCCCGCTCGCAGGGCTCGCTGCCTTCGCTGCTCTGCCCTCTTCCCTCACCTCCTCGCTAATTAAAGTGTCGAGTCAGAGCAGGTGGGTCTGGTAGCGGCGTGCTCCTGCCAGGGATGTGGCATCTCAGAAGGGTCACCTTTGGGGAGGGAACATTTAAAAACATATGGGAGGAAAATGCTACTTGGGAGATTTTTGACACCTTGAGTTTCTAAATCGGTGCTTGGATATGAGGAGAGATTACTGCAGTGAGGTTTTCCTCTTCTTCCTAAAATCCTTTGCCACAACATCTTGCAGTACCAAGCATTTTTTTAAGTGGAGGGAGAGGGAAGGGAGGGAAGCATTAAAGATAAGGATTATATTAAGGGAAGTGGCCAACTTTGGAGCCAAGCAGCGTGGCAAGATTGAGGTACAAGAGCAGAGACTGATTTCTGATGTGGGATAATTTAACTTAAGACCATGACTATCACTCGCGGTTTTACACATTGTAATGAATGCAGGCATGCGGCAAGAACAGTTTGGGAGCATCTGATACATGAAAGCATGAATATGATATTAGGCACTTTTAATTGCTGAATTTTTGGTGTCTCAGGGCTCTTTTTTTAATAATTTCCATTGTTGTTATTCTTTCTTAAGAAGCTATAAGGGTGCTCCTTAGCTCTACAGAGTGTGTTGGACATGGAAATGTAGAACCCAATCGAATTGCTTCTATACTTTATGCTAGTAAATGATTTATTTTGTACAAGAGCAGCTTTTGTAATGCATCTCCCTAATTAAGCTACTTCAAGCACCCTTCTAAGCACAGTCTATACTGGCCCAGATTCAAGATCTGCTCAGTGCAGAGGAGGGGTACCGGGGAGCCAATTATGGGTCTCAGCCTCACAAACCCCATCTGCTCCAGCCTTGATTTCAATTAGAGCATCTGAAGGGGCGGCTCCAAGTTGCCCCAGTTGTTTCGTGGCCTCAGAGACTCTCAGCTAGCTGGGAATTGAGAAAATGGAGATTTCTACCCATTTATACCCATTGTGACTGGGTCTGTGACAGCTGAGTGTTTCCCCAGCTGGGGCCATACTCTGGATGTGCTCCGTCAGTGCTTGGGATGAGTGGGAAGAAAATATGGCCCTTTTAGTATAATCCCACTTTGCTGTCTTCTCTCGGCAATGTCTGTTGGTCCCCAATGGCCTTTTTGTGAGATGAGTGGATACTGCTCTCCCCAGACTTCCACGCTTACAATGAAGTAATTCCAAATGGTATGAAAATTTAGCCACAATACTGCAAAAGTTTCCTTAGGATATGTTTCTAAAGGAATTCTTTCATTAAAAAAGCAGAGGAAAAAGTAACAGCTTCACCAAATTCAAATGGAGATCATCAATGTGTTGATATTCTTGGAATATTTCTGTCAAAAGCATAAGTTCAGCTGTAACTATTTTTGCCAAAAATATATTTGAGCTGCAGTGTCGGGGAGACAAGATACCAGTCTTGGGACTGGGGGAAGATGCATTTATTGAACAAATGCTCGTAAAAAATTATCCACAGAGCAGTTCTAAATACAGTTGATATTTGCAAATACCATATTAACTTAAAGTAAAAAAAAAAAAAAGAGAGAGAATCTTCTGTCCTTGCTTAAGTGAAATCAGGTGGCTGGTAGGATGCCCTTTTGTAGCTTGTTTGCTGACACTTGAGACATTTAATCTCACCTGCGAAGGACTCTTGCCAAAAGAAGGGTTGTACTTGAGTAGCTCTGAAAGCAGTGCTGGTGATTTGAAATTGTAAAATCCCTAAAAGAAAATCTTCCTGCTGGAAAAGTCAAGGACAAACCTGAAGTTAAAGGGAATTGAATCAGAAATTTTTTGTAAATTATACTCCCAGGCTACTTAAGAAGAAAGTTTTATGGATGTGAGGAAAAATAACTCCTTGAGCTTAATATCTACCATTTCTGAAATAGCTGGTGAGTGCTTTTATTGTGAATGTGTTTATGTTTTTATGACTTGTGAGGAGATTCAAAACTTTGATCTAGTTTAACAAAAGAGAATCATAGCAGGAACGCTTGAGGAAGGTGCAGGGAGGCCACCGGGGAACTTTGTCAGCGGTGGTGGGTCTGCTGGAGAGTGTCCCTGCACAGTTTGCACAAAGAGCAGCTTTGCTAGCAGTGAAACTTCCAAGCAAACATCTCTTTCTGATCTCCAGAAGTCTTATTTTGGATAGGGCTCCCAAGTGTCTTTTGGTAGAATTTCCTAACACAGTGAAGCAGAAACATCTATGTTTCTGGTGGAGTTTATTCTGTCTCTAAATACTTTATCCTTCCCAGAGACACCTTACACCTGAGCTTGGAAAAAAAGCATACATCAAAATGTTCTTTTCTCTTTCTTTTTTTTTTTTTCCCTCTCCATTCTTCAATAAAGTAAATGAAGGGTATTTACAGTAAACTAAATCACCGAAGAAGATGCTTTCAGTGCCGTAGTACCCAGTTCTCTACCATCAATATCCACAGGATGATATCCAGGTCTAACATACAAAGAATAATGAAAAAGAGGATCTTAATAAAAGCAGCTTTTTCATATTTAGTTTTTTTCAAGTTGCAGAGTTATTGCTTTGCAAAAGCCATTAGAAGGCTTCTGTAACTGCACTCTCTGTTGGAGAAGGATGTCACGTCTAAAAATGTTGTCACCTTCAGAATACTGTGAAAGTCAGGGGCAAGTTATTTTAATAAGGCAGTGCTAGAAGTTGTGGGTAGAATCACAATGGAAAAGCAACATTTCCCTTTATATGGGTGATGCAGTAATCTCAGCTTCTCTGGGGAGATGGTAAGAATTATGTGGATGGTGAGATTAGCGTATTCCTAAAGCATTTAACAGCAAGAACAGCTACTGTGTTACCTAATACATTGATAATGCTTAACATTTCTGACTTGTATAGCCCATTTTTTTCAGGTTTGTTGTACCCACTCTGCCTTCACTGCCGTCAGCTCTAGCAGCCTAGAGAGATGGAGAAATAGGAAGGCTTTCTTAGGAAAGTGATTGATTGGGGTGAGACTGGGGTTCCTGCAGGAAACGATGGAAGCTGCCAGGCTCGTGCCTTGGAAAATGCCACTGAACAACAGTGCAATTTTCATAAAGAAAGAGACTTTCTGGTATGGGAAAGATATTGCATTGTGCAGGAAGAGGTTGATGGTGATTCTTGGAGGAAGGGTTAATAGGAGAGTCGTTTTGTAGCCAACATAAAATTCATCTTTCATTGATGGTTTCTTCATTTGGAAAGCTTTTCTTTCTGCAGGGGAAATCACAATAGGTGAGAGAGGGAATAAAGGAGATTTCTTACCCATTCTCCTCCGACTGACCCCAGGCCTCACAATTTATGCATTGTGCTCTTTTCTCTCCCTTGCTCCATTAGCTTCCCCCACCAACTTTGATGCCAGTAGTTAAACTGCTTCCAGTTTGGGTTTTCACAGGCTTTGCTTTAAAGTTTCATCTCGCTTTTGGAACCTTCCATCCCAATTTCCCCATGCTTATTTATTTATGCATAAAAGCTGCTTCTCAGCAAAAGCACAGACCTGGGCAGGATGTGCAGTGACATGTCTAATGTTTCCACTGTCTCATAGCAGGATTGATGGAGGGGTCATGCCAGTGCAGCAGAAGCAACACACTTCACGCAGGGCCTGGGCAATACAGAGGAGAGCTCTGCTCGGGCTTGGCTGTATTTGCAGTCTCCAATTAACAGCATTACCACCTCGAGACTCCTGCTGTGTCGTGTCTTGCTTGCCTGTCTGCTCTTAGCTGAGACCCAAAGAGCATCGTGTACTTGCACAACCTTGGTAATTATCCTGGCTACCTTGGCTCCTACCTCCCAAGCCAAGGCTGCCAATGTCTTCCCTATCAAGACTTGCCTTGTAAGCCCTTGTAATTGGCTTTTGGGGATAACTGCAGTTTACCTATTCTGCTGGCCAATTTGCTAACAAGGCTCGGCTGCCTTTTCTGGGCCTTGACAGGCTGGAGGAGGATTTTCAGGGCTTGGCTAAGCTCAGAGACTTTGGAACAGCTGTCGGTAGTACCCGAGGGTTGCCGTCGGTGGCTTCTTGTGCATGTGCAAAATGGGGATTTTTCTCATTGAAAAAAGATGGGTGAGTACTCCTTCACCACCCCCTAAACATCCTCTTCCCCTTTCCTTCCCTTCTCGCAAAACTATACAACAAATGGTGTATGCCAAGGAAAGTAATGAACCTGTATCTGGGATTTTACTGCTACTTTCTAGCTGTGTATGCTATGTCAGATATATTGAAAGTAATGGGATTTGTAACACTGTTATGATTCTGATAGCTGGCCATATCTATGGCTAATCTTATTTTTTCTCTGAGATCCCCTGTCCTTTGCCGCACTCTGATTTGATTATTTTTTTAATGTAGTGATATCAATCTCTAGGAGGCAATGTCCTGTCTCAATTAGAGTTATTAGATGGCACTGTATATAAAAAGAGGCCAAAGTGACTTGATAGTTACTTCCTTTTTTTTTTTTGTGGCTATAGACTCATTAGAAGAGCCTCATCCACTTGTGGCAGGCAGGCCAGAGCACACCTCATTAGTGTTTACTATGAGAAAATCCTGGCACGCAGCACCAAAGGTTAGTTACAGATGTATTTCATGATAGATCTAAAGCTCTCTATTTTAACACTTGCTCTAAAGTAAAGCTACTGAACCATGGCTCTGTATTGCAGTACATTAAAATGCAATGATAATTACCCTCATTATGAAAACATCTCATAGCTCTTGCAATACTTGCTTCAAAAATGTATTAAGGGGGAGTACATTTGGGATGCAATCCACAGAAGTGGGGGTGAAGGCTAGGAAAGCAAAAGTACATTTATGGACAGGAAAGGTGGTGAAGAGATGTCCCTCCCTGACTGAATCCTACTGCAAACTTCTGTCTCTCGGAAAAGGTCTAATTCAGCACTCGCCAGTCAGAGTTTTTCTATAGTCCTCCCTGGAAACAGCACTCAGTGAGACCCAGTGGTCCCCATTTATCCTATACGCTTCTGGTATAGGATTTGCCAGTTAAATGGGGTTTGTGCAGGTGCATGCTTACCCGGTACGCCCTCACACGGAATTTCTGCTTTTGGTAGTTTTGAGGTGACAAAGTAAAAGGTGTTTTAGCTGAAAACAGAACTCATTAAAAGTTAGATTTGTATTTCCAGCCTCTTCGTGCACACAGGGGGAAAAATAGTTCTTGTGCATAGTATGCAAGCCACAGGATTTGGTTTGAAGAGCTGTATTAGCCTGGAGACAAAAGAGGGAAGCCTTAATTAGAAATAAAACAAGCACTCTTTCAACCACCCTGAACTTGGCTGGATACAGAAGAGGCCTTGCAGTAAGAAAACTCCTTGATCTACCAAGTTTCCACAACTATTGCTGCCTAGAAAAGCTGTTATATTGAGTAAGAAAACAACAACAAGATATATCTTCCTATCCCAAGCAGTGGTAAGGTTTTCTGCAATGTGCTTCTTAGCAGGGGACAGCAGTTTGATAAGGATCAACATCGGATCCTTACAATTCAGTGCAAAACTTTGATGACGTATATATGTTTTACAGTTTGTTGCTTGTTCGTAGCCTCCAGGAGGCATATGAGCAGAAAACCAGCCAGTTGGGTAATCGCAGTAATTAAGAGAGATGTAAACTTTCAAAGTAGCTGACACTTAGTCATTACACCAAGCTGTCATGCTTGACTGAGCTAACGTTAATTCCGATATCCCATTATATCTGCTGATATCAGTTTAAAAGATAGCTGCTGTGTTTCTTTAGCAACTTGCAGCTACAGTCATAAAAGTATTGATTGCAGTGCACATTTGACAGATGTGAGATGTATTTAAGAGAAATTGTGCCATAGATATTCTTTTACTTAAACCGCTCAATGCCATATGGATTCCAGATATATTCTTCTGGATTTTACCAGTGAGGTGCTGTGGAATCTGCCTGAGAGGTGCCAGATTGAGGAAACACCTTGTTTTGGGCTGCATTTTTAGTTTCTTAGCATTGATTTTGGTACCTGACTACAGAGGTGATGGAGAAACAGAGAAAAAGTAGGGGTTTTAGCCAATTTCACCCTTTTGTCTGAGCCTTTGCTTCCTGCTAAGTTATAGACCTCAGCCAAAGTGAACTCTTCTCATTGACTTCAGGCTTGGATGGAGGGGCTGAGCACTGAAGTTTTCTGTTCCTTGGGAATTATCTACATGTTTAAGAGTTATTTTATCTTGTCTGTCTTTCTGGCATCAAATTGATTTCTGAGTACTGAATTACTGTTTTTAAGACCTTGTTAGATTTCATTAGATACTAAAACCCCAGCTAGTGGAAGCTGATGGGAGCCATACGCGAGCTATGGGGAAGTTCTCGTCTGCAGGACATAAACTCTATGGAAGTGGCACTCAGTGTTGCTCACAGCAGACTTTGCTCTTACAGGTCACTAGGGCACATGAAGTTTCTTTGTTCAACCTTTAAATGAGTTTTATTTTCTTTTCCTAAGTATCCCATCCCTTGCTATCTTGTAAGTTAAAATAAGATTTTTATTAGACAATACATTCTTAATTTCATCATTTCTGCATGCAGTTTTGAATCAATCCATGTGCCCACACTGAAGCATGACGAAAATGGTGGCAATCATCCTAAGATAAGAAAAAATAAGAAAAGAAAAATAAGATCATAATTTCTCTTAAAAAATTAAAAATCCAGCAACTTGAAAAACGCAGTACGCCTAATTACTTTTATCTCTTTCTTGAAAATCGTGCTAACTTATAGCATGGCAGGAAAAAAATCAAAAGCAGGCCCACAAACTTGCATGAGAAATGGGAATAGAGGAATGAAATGGCAAAAGAATTATTCATAGATTTATTTCTCTGTGTTTGGCAAAAAAATAGTGACTCTGAGGGCTTTCACAGACAGAGGCATGCTGGCATTATGAAAAAAAGGCCAAAGTTCAACTCTATCTAAAGATTCAAAAGCTGTCATCAGATCAATGTATGCCTTACAGTGTAGCTTGCAAAAATCGTTTCTCAGCTAATATCCTCAAGGACAAGATATAGTTTGATTTGGCTCTTCCAGGAGGTATTCCTGATTGCTTTGGAAAGCAATATTTTAAAATGGGGGCAAGGGAGGGACGGTGGTGTGGAGTTTTATTTTTAAAGCTCTGCAAATCACATCAATCAGCCGTGAGGATGGAACCTCTCTTTCTTTATAATATGAATCTTGAATCTTCTATTTTACGCCTAAGTGGGAATTGTTTTAATGAGTTTATGAAAATCAGTCTGCCTTCCACAATGTTTCAGGAGTTGTTTTTGTTTGGGTTAGTGCCTTCTTCTGTTTGTTGGTTTCTACACTGCATTGCAGAGGGGTTTGGGACTTCTTTTTTTCTTTTTTGTCAACCTTTGCATTTGATTTGTATGTGGATAGACCCTTAACACTGTGTAAATAGATTTGCTAGCCAATCTAATCAAAAACTGCATAGAAAGATGCTGAAAACAACAATCTAGTAGTTCAGTGTTCCTGTACTGAAGTATTGTGGAGACCAACAATTTACCTCGTCGTGTCCCCCCCCAAAGCTGATTGACACCGAAAATGAAAATGGTAAATAAATGTTCATGCTAGTTTATTTGAAGAGGTGCACGGACTTTTGGCATGCATCCCACAGCTTATTTAATAAGATTTGTGCGCAAGACTCCCACACAATGCCTACCCCCTGATGGGCAAATATGCATGCTACATGGCTACTTTTAAATGCAGAGGCCTAATTCCTATTTCTTTATTCAGTCAGCAGTGCCATTATTACCACGAAAGAAAGAGATCTTACATTTTGAAAAGCCCCAATCTTCCCCCCACAGCCCTACCCTGGCAGCGGTAGTTCCAATGAATCACATGCAAGGAATTACTGATGGAGAAATACCTTCTTTAAAATTTCTCAGGAAAATGTTTATAGAGATGCTTTTGCACAGGAGAACCTACAAAGGTCACTAACGTAACAGGCAGCCATTGCAAGTCAGACTTCTCTTTATTTTGCTCTTGCTGTGATGGGAGATTTGGTCAGAAGGCAAATTCAGAGTGTGCTGGTAGTTGACTTCATTCACTAAGCAAAATATTAAAAGGGTCAGGGTCCCGGCTGACCTGTGCTTGACTCAAAAAGGGAAGAGATCCTGTGAATTTAAAGTGTTTTACCACATAGTCTTATGAATAAAACTAAACCAGGGACAGGATTTGAGCACACCCGTGAATGGCAGCAGACAGTGGGAGAGCTGTTTTCAGGGGAAGTGGCACCCGTTTTTATTTCTACGTTTGTCACCTTGAGCATTTCTACCAGTCCTCTTGCTTGGTTTGCTCTTGTAGCTGATAATTTTACATTAAAATAAAAAAAAAAAATTAAGAAAAAAAAGATGATTTGGCTGTTTTGCATCAACTGGAGAAAGGGAGAAAGTTATTTTTCTCAAATTGTTCTGACTCAAAAGATGTCTCTCATTGTCCTGGTTTCAGCTGGGATGGAGTTAATTTTCTTCCTAGTAGCCGATATAGTGCTGTGTTTTGGATTTAGTATGAAAATAGTGTTGATAGCACACTGATGTTTTAGTGGTTGCTAAGCAGTGTCTACAATTAAGTCAAGGACTTCTCAGCTTCCCAGGCTCTGCCAGCGAGGAGGCGTGAGCTGGGAGGGGACACAGCCAGGACAGCTGACCAAAGGGATATTCCATGCCATAAGTTTTACTTTTTTTTCAGTTATTTCCTTCATCCCACTGGGGCGCGGGCAGTGAGCGAATGGCTGTGTGGTTGTTCTAGCTGCCTGCTGGGTTAAACCACAAGACTCATAGCTGGAGCGTCTGGAAGATACATCCAGCGTACGCAGCTGAACATCAGCACAGGGAATTAGAGCAGATGCTGTACAGCAGTCCTGTTAACCAGTTGAGATACTGGTAGATTGTTGTATCAGGACTGGGCAAGCCAAATTTGCAGTTATCATTTACAATGTGAAATGCAGAAGTAGCATGCAGCTTAAAGGAAACAGCAGGAGAACATTCCTTTCTCTTCTCTTCATGTATGTCAGTATAGACTATAATGGCACAAATCAACACTGGTTTTTCCATCTTTATACTGAAGTGGATTTCATCTGCCTGTTGGTAAGATGTGAACATTCCTAAATGTTCCAGGGTGTACATTATCATGGAAAGCACATCTGTGAGAAAATGAAGCACGTGTTTTTAATGGCTCTGTTTCCTGTAGGTACTTGAAATTGTACTTGTTTCACTTAGGAAAAACTTTAAATGTGTGCTCTATTCTGGCAGTGCTGCATATCAAGCTCATTCATGGAAGTGAGTTGGTTTCACCTTGATCCTGGCTTTGTCAGATTAACTCAGGCTGTAGTTTCCCAAGTCCCTGGAGCTGTATTTCTGCCCCTCTATCACTAGGCTTGCCCCGGACATGAGCTCACAGGAGTGTCAAGCCTATGGTGCTGTCCGTTAAAATAAAAAACAATTTGGTGTCCAGCTCAGAGATGATGAAAGTTACTGAGAAGGAGAAAATTTGTAACTTGGCAAGGCGTTTTTTTACAGCCACTTCTCTGAGTGCAGCTTCACCTTATTGGTTTAAAGGATGTTTGTCCTCCAGATCCTGGTACTTTTATCATTTAGGGAAAGTTGAAAAACAGATTTTATAAAACTCAATAATTTGAACAAAGATGTAATCAACTATAAAAAAAAAATGCAACCTTTAAGACGTGGGAGTCTTTCGTTTAGTGTCCTGTGCAATGATACTGGGCTGATAGTTGTAATTGTTTATCACTCTCTAACATGATCGATACGGTAGCTAACTGTGGCGCTCTCTTTCAATACCATTGATTGTAACAGCTCCGACTGACAGTCGCTTCATGTGCATTACAGCTATAGCAACATATTAACATGACTTCTGAATGGCTGGGGAGATTTAGACTCAAAGGATGCTATTCTTCACCGATTTACAGCCCTTACGGTATTCCTGAGGCTACGTGGAACGTAGATCAGTGGAGAAGTTGGCCTAGGTGAAGAGCTAGTCCATTACAGAGAAACATTTCCATTTTGGTGTATGTAAGGTATAATGCACTTAGCTCCTCTGGTACTGCTTCTAAAATGAAGTAGGGGTGCGATATTGGGATTGAAAATTAAAAAAAAACGTATTTGTTCTTTGAACACATTCACTTGTAAAGTTATTACTTGCCTTTTACATAGTGTTTGAGTCAGCACAAGTGCACAGGCATCAGAAATGCAGTCCTGGCAAAACTACCTTTCATCTGACACCAGAGTACTTTTATGCTCTGTGCTTTGCTTACTTGCACTTGGAGGGTTATTCACACGGGTGAGCTGTGAACCCTCCTCTCCAGATTGCTCTCCTTCAGCAGGAAGATCCTGAGGCAGACCATGAAGATCCTGAGACACAGACCATGGATAAGATAAGTTTGCTTTGAGCAATTTCAGTCTCACTGGATCTGCCTAGCGGTAGGACCTTGCAGACAGCTGGTTTTATGGCAGCGCTCAGCCTGCGGTACGGGTACCGGGGCAGGAGCGTGGTGTTTGAAGGTGACTGAAGTTGCTTCATTTTATTGTGGGCCAACCCAGATCTGGGAACAGATGGGATTAGTAAACCTTTGTTTTCCCCAGGATCACAGAGTAGTGTTCTGTTCTTGCACCTAAAAGTTTTTTTCTTCACATTTGTTTGTTGTTTTGTTTTTTCTTCGACGATGAGTATAAACAGTGGTAGTTAATTCCCTATCAAGATGAAGCGACCGTTCTGCTCTCTCTCAAGCTCTGACCATTAACTGAGCTGAATGAATGAATGAATTGATGGTAGTGCCTCAGTGTTTTGACAACTGTTACGTTTCTCCTCAGCCTATGCATGATGCTTATCTGGATTAGTGTGGGGGTCTACTAAATAATCTATTAACACCTCAGGTTATGGAAAGACCACCTTGAAACACTTTTAAATTATGTTCATGGGAGTCAGTCTAGAAAAAATTGACTATCAGAGTTTGGAAGAAAAAAAAATTACCACCCTCTCACCCTATCCAGTGCAATTAGTTTCTGTGCACTGGACAAATCAAACCGATCAAAATAGTGTCATGATGCCACTGACTGACAGGCTGGCTGTGAAACAGGTTCGTGTGTGTATGGCCCTGGCAGGGCCTTGGTTCGTACAGCCTACGTACCCTTCCCATTGGTATGGTGCCGTTCTTCCACGTTTTCAACAGGTCTGCAGGTTTGTCACCGCTAAATGTTGCACAACGTCCCCTCCCTGAGTGCTGGGAGATGCAGGACTTGCACCACATGCAGCAGTTAGAAGCTGCAGTAAGGGGAAATGGCTTAGAGTTTGTTGGTGCCATTGCTACCAGTCTTCACTGATAATAGAACAAATAATGAAAAGTAGATTTGCCTGCACCATAGATGTCAATGTAATCATGATTTCTTTTTGCTGTGTGCCTTTTCAAAGCTGATCCATGTCAAAGAAAGAGCCATGGTACTGAGTGGTCCAGAGCATGAAAAAGCAGCTGTCCTACATAGCATAAGTTTTGTTTCTATTTTTCTTTTTTTTTTGCTGCTCTTACCTCCTCAAATCACTAATCACGGGCACAGGGACAAAATCTGCCCTCGGCTGTATCTATAAACTCCCACTGACTTGTAGTGAGAGATTATACAGTGGGACCTGAGGCTAGAGGTTTTGCCTTAGTTTTCTTTTTTATTCTGAAAGAAACCAAAGCAAAGAACTAGTCAGAGCTCAGAATTGAAAATTAAAGACCCCAAATAAATTATTTCTGTGCGCCTACAACTTGAAAACAGGCTGTTTTCCCCCTTCTTTGTGTTGGTGTCTCACATGCTGTTTGTCTTATTAACAAGCTGACACAATCTCCACTGCCGAATAACTGAGCAAATTAGGATAGTGCTACATGCGTGTTACTTGAAGGACATGCTTCAGCTGGGATTTCCTTCAGCATCTCGTATCTGTGGAAACCTAATGAAACTGCTTTGTATTTAGTGCTTGTGATGGTGCTTCTGACCTTTTGCACTTCCTCTCCCTTTTTGGATAAGGCACCTGCATTTTGGACTTGCTTGCCATGCATGTAAATCACTGTAAGCGCTGAAATGACTTTTTCTTGATTTGACAGAGAGCACCGAGTATTGTGCTTTTGTTCCCTACACTGCTGAATATAAGAGTTGGCTAACTATACATACTGTGAGAGCTATTGTATCATGCTGTTAAAACCTAAGGAGCTTTTTATTGGACTTTCATGCTAAATAACTTTAAAGGTACCACCTGGTGTTTTTATATAAATTATAAATGTTTTAAAAATACATCAGAAAAAATACTTTAATAGCACAGTTTCCCACTGCGGAGGCTCATGCTACGTAAACTTTCGATTACGGCTATTTATCCCTTCCCCCACCAATGACAGTCTGTTTCATGGGATTCAATTATAGCCATTTATTCAGCTTGAATAAAAGATTTCTTTAGATATTTGGCCTTGGAGCATTCATTTTTATTTTGTAGGTTTGGTAGGAAACACCTACAAATATGATTTCTGCTGCAGTCCCTCAGATACTGATTGTTTGTGAAACTTGGCGTAAAGACCATCATAAAATAGAATCACCTGCAGTTTCAGAGAGGAACACAGAGTTTTCCATGAGTTTGATCTTGCTCAGTTTTACTGGGAGCTGTGAAAATAGTAGCTCTGGTATGCAGAACTCCACTATATCAGGAGTGCAGACCTGCAGCAGATCTGGAAGGTTGGGTTCTGCAGGTGATGCATGGTTTTCCCATTGAAACAGAAATCCAGTGGCTGATGCATCTGCTGAAGTGTCCTCCGTCAATGAGCGAGCTGTAGTAACAACACAGCCAGTCAGCTGAACCCCTGTGACTGTGTAGAGTCTTTGCGGTGAACACAAGGTAACTCAACTTCTCCTAAAAGCTGTTGCCCTAAGGTGTAAGAGAAGCTGCATTAGCTTGCGCTCGCCGCAGGCAAAGAGCGTCCACGTAGCTGGTTAGTGCACCTCTGCTAGCCTGGTGTAACTTGTTAAGCGGCAGTAACTTGACTGTCAGTCTAAAATGCAAGTCACTGGTGCTCCTCAATGATAAAAGAAATGTCCCAGGGTCATGGAGTGTTTCCTATTTCCTTTTTATGCGGGGCATTTGCTTGTTATCCTTCTGCTAAGGATTGTTCAGAACTGTCTGTGATAACTCCTAGGACAACAGAAGCTGAAAACCTTCTCGCTCCAGGCAAAGGTGGTGAGCGAGCCCTTTGCCGCGCGCGGCTCCGCATGCGGCTCTGCATGCGGATGAGGGCAAGCGGCATTGCTTCTCACCTCACCGCAGGCAGGAGGGAGTGTTTTATATGTAAGTTTCTGTGTTGAGCTGTGCTGCCCTGGAGTGAATATTCGTGTTGGCACTTCTGAAAATGGCAGAGAGAAAACCAGGTTGACAAAATGCACTTAGCGTACTCGTAGGTGATATATAACAGGCTGTGCTGTTAAGGGTACCACAAGGATGATGCTCTCCTGCGAGAGAGGCTACACGGTGCCAACGTTCAGTGTTCTCCCTCCTAAACAGGACTGAAGTACTGCCCACAGGGCAAAAGTTGCTTGCCTTTTTAAAGTAATTATTTTATCTAAGCAATCTTTCTCCGTCTGCTGCTTTCCTTATTAATGCTGAGTTCAGGGTAATCCCTTGTACCCCTTCTAATGAATATATGGTCTTTCATACAAAAGTCACCTTGTGTGCTGGGTTGGGTATATTCAGTCAACCACAGTTAGTAATGGGGCTTCAGCAAGGAAGGGGGATGCCTTGATCCATCGTTCCCAATGGGGGTCTACAGCCTCCAGGTGGAATTCGGCTGGTGATGAAGCTGCATCATTTCTATACTGCTGAGTTTGGTTGTGAGGTCAGTGGTGACCAGTGATGAAACTGGAGGGCAGAGAAGGGCATACTCCCAAATATTTACATATCACTGGCCTAGGTGGTCTTGTGAATTCAACAGTAGAGGAGACTTAGCAAAGTAGCTGGGCATTTGGTTCCAAATAAGGGGTTTTCCAAGAATAGTTACTCTCTGTGTATAACTCTTGTGACCATCAGCTGTGCGTGGGCTTACAATGCACTACAGATCAAAGTATTATTTCTGATGGCCTCAGAACTACTTCCTGAAGTGAGATAATATCTGCAAATGACGCATTGTAACTGTTAATGTGGGAAAACTGTCTCATGAACTAGTACAGCAAAAATAAATTAAAAAAGCAACCATAGAACTTGCAAATGTAACAATCCTGCAAATATTATTTCTCTTTGCCTTCCTATTTATTCATACATTTGTAAATGCCAAAATGTCTTTTATCTGCCCTTTCTCAAGGGCAGTTCCCTAGTGTCATAGTAATTGAAAATTAAGAATTTACAGTATCGTAATTAAATTCTACCCTTTGAACTCTTGTAGACTGTGGCTGCATATTAACAACATCCCACTCAGATCATGAGTGGCAAGAAGTATTTTGAACGCCAACTGCTGCAAGATAACATAACAAGCTCTGACAGCTCCCTAATTACCAGACTACCCACTAGTTACAAACTCTTTAATACTGTAGCAATTCTCTTCTTTGCACATAAGTCAAAAGGTATAACTAATTTGTCCTTTAATTGATATCTATATTGCTGTTTAAATAAAGGGCACATACTCCACCAATATGCTTAAGCATTAATTTGTCACCTATGAACAGAATTTGGAAAATAATTGGAATGACTGTAAAGGCTTCTTTCATTGATTTTTATCACTTTCACCAGGAAACTTTTACCTCCGATTTGATCATTAGTCATGTTAAGTGATCAGCAATGTCATGTAAAGTGATCCTAAGCGAAACTGAAATTCAGATGCTTCTGTACATGTAAAAAATTCCCACCGAGCCATGTCCCAGTGCTTGTGGCTGGGTTGCAAAATAATAAATAATTAGGCCTAAACCAAAGGTTGCACAGCCACGATGCGAGCAGGCCTATCACCTGAACAACAGCAGAAGGAACAAAATCCTGCCTGCACTATGACACCCCATTTCTAGTCTACAGGTCCAGCAAGATATAGTGGTGCCTCATCAGCAGTTTGCTCCCCAAACCAAGGAGTGGTCGTTGGCAGTGCTGAGCTCAGCTACTCCAAACCCCACCAGAACTGGCCCCCTACCCCAGATCCATTGACGCCTCTCTGCTTTTTCCGTTGGTGCCTACGATTTAGGAAAAAAGAGGTTCTTGTGGCTTGCTGGGTTGGAAGGAAGAGTGGGAAGGTGATATGGAAGCTGCTGTAACTTGATTTTCAGCGTAGACACAAAAAGTGAGCTCTGGAGGGGTCTGAAGGTAGAAGAGGATAAAACCAGGATGTCTCGCTCTTAGGAGTGTAGTTATTTCCAGAAGAGATGAGGACATGCACAAGATGTGACCAGGACTGCTGTGCAGCCTCTCTGAAGGAGGCAGCTTGCAGAGATCAATGCACGTGTCTGCCTGAAAAGCTGCTGGAGAAATGCACATCTCTCCCAGGGCTAGTAATGAATATGCTGTCGGTTTCTGAAAAACTTCTGGCTTTCTGTTCTTCGGCACTTTGAGATTGTGTCATGATTGAAGTCTTGCCTTAGATTGCAGCCAGAGGAGGTGGGAGACCACTAATGAGGCTGGTTTTGGGGACATTCCTCATGCTGTGTAAATACCCCTCAGAGAACGTACTGTATGCAAAGATAGTAAATGTTGGTTTGGCTTCTGCTTTTCTCTTTTGTTCAATGCCTGGCATGAATTTAATAGAAATGTTGCCTTCAGTGCATGTAAATACAATGTGATGTTTTGATGATGATGACTAAGATTATCTACATTATTTAGGTAGCTAAAGATGCAGGCAAGTGCTTCCAACAGCATCATTCTGCGCTTTGCTCCCATCAAGGCTCCAGCAACAGCAGAGGTTCAAATGAACTCACGTGTCCTAGCTGTACCTTAGGTTGCCTCTGACTTTAAACCCACTCCATCCTTCTCCTCTGCCTTTCATGATACAGAAAACAGACTCGATTGTTTATGCGAATCTTCAACATACCATATCCTTTGCATGCATGCTTTTAATGTATTACCACTGAATTCAAATTGCTTGCATTCAGTCAGTGAATGGCACAACAGATCTATGCTCTTACGGTACGCATAGAGGTTTGAGTTCTTTGAAGCACAAAAAAGGGCTCAAAATGTTTTTCAAAACTTTTTTTTCATGCTTCAGTTTCTCAAAATGGCAGGGCAGAACATTATCGATCTAGCTAAGAAAAGCCTCCCCGTAGTGGAAAAATAACAGGTTACCCAGAACAAGAATTTTGTGACCTGTATATAAGTTATTCAAGAGAAGCATTAGTTAAAACTTTAAACTGTTTTGGCAATCATTTTTTCTTTGTAAGGAATTTCTGGGTCATGTTTTAGTTCTGGCCAGAGTCTGAGCTGACTGCAAGTTGGGACTGTAGCAGTAAGGAAAGATGTAGTTGATAAGAAAGAGGCTTGATGAGACAAAACAAAAAGTAACATTGTGGCTGTACGTAACATCTGTCATTAAAATATTTTTAACAAACTGCATTGCTAGTAAGAAATACCTTTGTATGCTTACTTTTCCACTGCAAAGAGATAGAAAATATCAGCACAATTTAACAGAAGAATGGCTGGCAGTCTTTGAGATTTTGGTAAACACTGACTCATGCCAAACAGCAAAAAGTCCCCAAAATTCATTCATAAGTGAGCCAAAAGCTGAAATATAGACCTGGCGTGGATGAGGCTGTGGAGAGGAAGAGTAGATGCTCACTCAAGTGACAGACTTATATGTGCATATTCTAGGATGAAAGTTTTCCCGAAGTGGCACTGAATATAGACACACACGTTACCGTTACGTACAGCGTATTGTATATGATGTATGCGTGGGGCCAGTCCACTGGTCTGGTTACAGAAATTTAATGAAAGGCATCTCCACATCTCCCAAAAGAAGGAATCTTTCTGTGTTGTCCATGGCGGAAAGTTTATATTCATGTGGTTTTCCCACCACTTCTGTGTTTGCTTTGGACCTTTTCAAAGTCCCTTTCCTTCTATGTGCCACTGCGTGTCACGTGAAACTCCTTATGTGAAAGATAACGTTGTCTTAATGCCTTTGTGGGGTGACAAGTTAGTCATGACCCATCAAAATAATCCTCACCTGAAAAAAACCAGTAGAACCAGGTGGAGAGAGGGAAAGTGAGCAGATACCACTGGTTTAATGAAAATCCCAATTCTCTCTGCTTCTGGACACGACAACCTGGCTTTTTGTATCGACTGCTGAAATGTGCTGCAATCACGTAGAAGGGACCTCTAGACAGAAATCTATATTTTGTTCCTCTTCTCCCTCATATTAAGTGAGCTCTTTTGTAATGTTACTTTTTATAGCCTATAATCATGGTAATTATGTTTTGTTGAATCTTTCACAGTAGTCTAACATTTAGTAACATTTATCTCACTGTGCTGGGACTTGAAATCTTCCCTGCCATCAGATGCTAATACGGTTATATTACTGTGGCAATATGGGAGCTATGCCTAAGTACAGTTGTTACTTGTTACTGTTGTTACCTTTGTCAAATTACTTCTGGTTATTATGAGTAGCTGAAATCAGAAGGTCAGTGTTAAGCAAACCGTGAAGAAGATATAAGCAATAGATATGTTTAAATATCCACGCAAAGCGCATAGTTGTTGGGATCTCTAATGCGTTGGTCAGCATCCAGCAATCAACAGGGCGTGCTTTCAGTGTTGTGCTCATTGCAATGATTATTTCTTGTTGAAGATCCCCTCGTGTGCTTTTTCAACAGAATGCAGATGTGTCCAAAGCTAACTCAACCAGATAAATTCTCCTGAATGCTAATATTAGTATAGTACTGCCAGCTTATTTCTATAAATGCTGGACTATATAGCATCCTAGTATCATCAGATCGATATAAGGAGGTAGCACAAAGGAAAGAAGTTTAGAGAATTAATACTGTAGTTTCTGTAACATACTCTGGGAAAGGGAAATGCATATCCCTTTCTCTCCCTGTCACCTGCTCACTTGCTCTCCCACTTTATGACTGGTATTGCACTCTGGGCTGTAAACAATCACCATTAAACTCAATTGAGGCACTTCAAGACAACAGCAGAACTTACACCAACTGTTTATTTCTCGTTATGTTCCTCCAGCCTGGCCTGCTGTCATCATTCCAAGGCAACATCCTCAGCTGGCAAAAATCGGCTGAGTAAATTTGTCAGTTAGGATGCACCTTGTAATAAATGTGCTTTTATAAAAAGTCTGTCAGGTTGTCAGGTGCTTGAGCTGGTTGTTCAGAAGTCACAGATCCTGGATTGTCAGTGGGAGAGGCATGATCCACTCCAGATCATGTCTGCTCCTCGTAGCTTACTAAGCTATAGCATGGACCTTAATGTTTTTATGTTAACATCAAGCTGGAATAAGATTGATTAAAGGACTGATATTTAACTAAAAGCATTGCTGCTATTTCTTTTTCGCTTCTTTGTACCTTTTCTCAGATGCTTCTAAGCTAGGAAATGTAGTGACTACAATCTCTGCCCTAAGGCGAATCCTGTGATACACCATGCGTACTTAAGAGAGATACTGCTTCAGCAGGAGAGCAAAGCGAGAGAGAATACTTCTGCCTTAAATATGATGACACAACAATGGTTCAGAACAGTATAATTATGAGCTTTTGTGGGTTTTGTGTGACAGAACTGAAAGCTCTTTGAAGTCATGTATCTGTATTTCCATGTGGACCCAACAAGCCCATGGTGCACCCAGGAGGGGTGGCCAGGGGCACAGCTCCTCTTCACCTTGCAGAGTAGGGCTTATTTGCACACATAGCAGCACAAAAACTCACAGAGGGCTGACCTGACATCTTGTGTAACTGTAAATGATATTTAAACTACTGTAAAGGCAAATGGGTTTCAATGAAGGCAGGTTGCCATGGGTGGCACAAGCTGTGTCAGGAGTGTTTAAGAGTGAGAACCAAAGAGAAGGAGTGTCTCATCGCCTTTTGCAGCTCCTTCCAGGCATCAGCTGGCATGTCTTCACCAAGAGGTTCCTCCTCCTCCAGGTTTTTTTGAACTTGTCATCCTTTCTGTCTGGAGGCACCACCACTTCTCCCTGTAGGTTTTGGTTTCGACTCAATGAGGAGAGGGAAAGCGAACTTCATGTTCCCTGAAGCTACTGTGAGGAGCATGGGAACTTGTGACGTGTTGGGAGCAAGATGGTCTTTGCAGTAGAGATCTAAGGAAACACAGCAGAGTGAGCCCTGAAATGTAGTGTAACCGTGGTAGATGATTTTTTTTTCCCCTTTTTTTGTAATGACATTGTTCTGATGGCCGTGTTACTGCTGCTTTCAAGAAGAGCCTGGTGGTGCCCTGGGAAATACAACTTTCCCCTAAAATAGCTGGCTTGGCACAAAATCTCCCAGTGCTCTGTTCACCAATAGAGTCCCCATGCCTCCAAATTTTAAAAAAGAACAATGATGTGTGCAGCATCTGATTGCTGAGCTTTGTGCTGCAAGAAACTTGTAATATAAGAAAAGTCGTTATTGATTTGTAGTGCTATTAGAGTTTCTTTGCCCTCCCGCCACTCTGCTTCAGTGCTTCTGACAAGCAATTGGCTCTCAGGTCCTGCAGTAGAAACGAGCAAGACAAATCCAATACCGGATTTGAGCATCACTGTAAGGCTTGGGCAAAATTCAGGTTCCTATGTCTGAAATTGTAACTCTGAAAGCTCATCCAGCTACCTGCTGCTGGGGATACCTGAATGCTCTGGTTTAACAGCATGCCTCAAGTGACTGGATAAAACGTGCTAGTACTTCTGGAAGCAGGGTCCATGATCCAGGGCTTCTGCCTTTCCAGAGCTAGTTATCAGCTTTCTTGTTATCTTCACTACCCAGCAGCATGGGGTTGTTCTGCCTATCGTTTAATGACCAGGGTGCTCAGCAGAGGTGGATGATGAGGGAGGGCATCTGCGCCTCTGCTTTGCTGGTTGAATACTTCAGCTACAAAACTTCTGTGCATTAAAAAGGAAAGCTCCAGCACCAACAGCTACATTTTAAAAGCTAAAGGACTGATCAGAGCCTGTGTGTTGAAGGAAAGGCTGTGGATACATGTGTTCAGAGAGGGTCCTGCGTGGGACCTTCCCATAGAAATGAGCTGGGAGTAGGGCATTCGGTGAGAGGGGGTTAAGTCCCACATCTGAACCACATCTGCTGGTGACTAGCTAGGCAAGAGTACTGATTTCAAATGCTCTGTGCTCCAAGCATGGGATGTTTCATACTCATTTGGAGGCACTGTGTAAAAGCAGGAGTTGTAGCACCAAAGTCCTTTACTAAATCTGCTCAGAAAATTAAAACATTAGTCTTGCATTTTATCTGTCCAAGAAATTCTTCCTCATTTCATGCTTTCTAACTTTACTTAAAAAAAAAAAAATCTGAAAAATATTAACTACCTATGTATCAGTGAAAGATAAATGCAAGTTGTAGCATCAGCCATAATTGTTTGCTTGTTTTGCTTAAAATGACGTATTTTAGCCAGTTTTACACATTTTACAAATGCCTTCCATGCCAAATCATCCATGGAACATACAAATCTTCTCAATTGTTAAATTCATTAACCTAACAAACTGTGGACTAAAAGCCACATTTAAAGCATGCGTCCTAAATAGTATTCTCATTATGTGGAATCAGATTAGTCCCTAATCAAATTTGACTTGGAGCTTGGAGCAAAAGGTAATGACGTATGACCCTCAATGTAAAACAAGGATAGGTGAAGTAAGTATCTAGCACCACGATACCTCCATTTTGTGCTGTGCCAACTAATTCCATCCTTTCTGAGCGTTTTCATCATTTTGTAAACAGATTTGTACTTGTTTAGCTCCTTACCTCAGCTTCTCGCGCACACACGACATCTGCTAAGGTATTTACAGATATTCTTCCCAGCAGCTTGATGTTTTTGCACATTCATGTCACTGATGTAACTTTAATAGCATGGACCAATAATAATTATCAAGTCTATTATTGTGCCAACAGACCGAGCATTGATGGGACACCGTGGTTTGAGACACAGTGTAGACAGAACAGGAGAAAGTCTCTGCCTCTAAAAATTTGCTGTATAAATAGAAAAGGCAGGAGGGGGTAGCACATGCAAAGAGAAGGGGAAAAAATTAGCCTAAATGGAGACAAATATCTCAGTCAATTACTTCCATCCCAGAAAACTAGAGACAAACCAGGAGAGAGACTCGCAATAGACAGGAGAGGAAGGACTGAGAAAGACTGACCATAGTCATATTATGCACTTGGGTAGTGGATTTTCTTCAGGGATTTCCAAGCGTGTCTTAAAGATGTTCCTTAAGGAAGATTTAGGAAAGCATATTTCCCCCATGAGTAGTATTTCACCAGCTTGAGTTAGCCAGTGTGAACCCTTTTCCCCATTTGCTGAGCAGTTGGGACTCCAACATGGGTTGCTCACTACCAGCACCAGCCTGCTTTAAGGGGACTCCACAAGGGTAGGAGAGGTGTGTTTTCCCCCACCTGCTCCAAACTGGTAAGCTGACTCTGGTACATGGTGGGGCCATACTTAGCTGCCCATTTTCCTTCCAGTTCAAAGAGGAGCATTCAAGGGGGCAGCCAAGAGCATCCACCATGAGGTGGTGTACACCACACCTAGGAGGCGGATGATGCCGTCTTAGGTCCCCTAGTTAACCCACTGAGATGTCCTATTTATTTCATTCAGGAATATTCAGTGTGTATTAAAAAAAATTAGCATCTGTCCGATAGCTACTGTAAAGTACCTACATACAAAAGACTGGTTTGTGTTGAGGTTTTCTACTGCTATTTAAATCTTTCCTTTACAAAAACCCTGTTTTTAGTTTTTCAAGGATGCTTTCTTATAGCATCCTTTGAAACTGTCTCATGTCAAGCACTGCCATAGGTAATTCTGTCATTTGCCAACTACCTGTTGGCTTATTAAAGCTGTAGCTGTTCATGTTCATTCATAAATGAATACATATTCCAAAATTGGTTTAGCTCTTTAGTTGTGTGTCAGTAGTAAGAAGGAGAAATGGACTGCATCTGCAAAAAAAAAAAAAG
Source organism: Grus americana (assembly GCF_028858705.1). Lineage (NCBI taxonomy): Eukaryota > Metazoa > Chordata > Aves > Gruiformes > Gruidae > Grus > Grus americana. Next base: position 6,598,274 of record NC_072862.1, on the reverse strand, counting down.
AAAAAAGCAAGAATAGTTAATAATTTTTTTAAAAATCAGCCTTCTGATGTTCAGAAGCCCCAGAGAAGGACTGTCAGTTCTTTGGAGGAAAGAGACAAATGATTTTAAAAGTATGGTCAAGGACATAAGGTGAGGTTACCGCAAAGCAATTTAGCAGATAAGAGTGTGTGTGATGGTGCTGAGGTCATTGCAATCCTGCTCATGTGCTGTTAGCAGGCTGACTTGCGATAGAGTTTTAGTTACCTAATATTTGTTGCTGTCCGTCTGCAGCATTTAATGCTCTATCAAGGTCCTACGCATATTGTCCTGCAGTAGGGTAATAGACAGTTCCTTCTCCTCCCTACCCATTGCAATCACCTTGACTGATAGTGTAAATGTCTGTTTATGAATTTGCAAGTGTTCATCCTTTTCTCTTTTTTAAATTTTTGTTATTTCATGTAACATTGATGACCAGCATATAAACAAACATTTTCAAAAACTCTTTGTTCTGGAGGTTGCTTGCTTTATTTAATCAGAACTTCAGCTGTGGTACAAGGTAATAGCTGCATCGTGTGATTCTAAAAACGATCTCAGCGTGACGTTTGATGGGTTTGGTTGTGCTGCAGACATCCCAAAGACATCGTTAGTAATGTGGTGCAGAGAGCAGCCTTTGCTAATGAAAGGGCAAGGACTGAGTTAGTGCAAATTACAATGATTTTTTTCATAACTTGCACCTAAAACTAAGATCACTTTATTTTTTCCCTGTAGAATTAAAAAAGTCATCCATTTACTTTTCCTCTTTGCAGGTCATTTCTTTTCTTCAATCTTCTCAAAAAAATTGGAGGTTAAAAAAAGCTACTCAGACCAGATTCTTCAGACAGATCCAGTAAATGAATGGGATAGCTGCCTCTCTTATGATTCTCCTTTTTAAGCTACAAAAGTTTTAGATTTTTAACTTTTTGGCCCTTTTAAGTAAATGGGAGTTTTGATTTTGACTTCAATAAGGTCTGCCTTTCTCCTTCTAGAAGAAAATGTGGGTATATAATTTGAACTATATCAAAACCTTTCTGCTTGCTAAAATAAAAGAACCTGTTTCTGCCGGTTTAGCAATTACCCACAAGCAATCTGTGTGGCGACTTCTGGAGTGCTGTTTGGTGTCAGCATCTGGGCAAGAATTTGGCTCCGATAAATTGCTTCAAATTGAAAACCATAACGCAGCATGAATATGGAAAAACAGTAGGGGTAGAAAACAGTAAAAAAAAAAAAAAAACAAACCCTGAGTGAATGTGTGTCGATAACTGCTTTGCAGCTCATAACACAGCTCCTGAGCAAGATCCAGATTGTGCCTGGACTATCTGGTTCAGTTAACATATCTGCTAGGAGAAAACTCAGTGGCTCTCGTGTGCCAAACCCCTGTGTCTTTGGCCGTAGAAATATGGTCATTCCCACCCAAGTCCTCACCCAGTGCACAAACTGCTGTCTAAATGCACAGAAATTCATGGGAATTAGTTGCATGCGTTGCAAAGGAGGACACACAGCTCCAAATCCCAGCATCAGGGTCTGGAGGATGGCAGAGCAGGAGCACTAATGTGATTTCATGATAAATACTTGGGCTTCAGCATATGCATGAGGCATAAGAACTGTCCCTGCAGGCTGACATGGAGTAAGGAATATGTCGTCAAATAAGAGAAACTGCATTTTGAAGATGGTCTATTGTGAAGGTCCCTTCTTAGGAAATCTTTTGAAAAATAGAAGTACGGTAAGGAAAGGCTTCTCTTCCCATTGTTATTCCTGTCTGAGGTGTTTAGAGTCTTTTCATACTGCTTTCTTTACATAACTAAACTGATGCTGCCTTTAGGTCTGGGCACTACTTTACTGGACGACTAATAAATTAGTTGAAAAATAGGAGCTAGCTGGGGAGAAAAGAATTTGGGTCAAATCCTATAAATAGCTCCTGATGAAAAATATAGGAACAAGAGAGAATTCAAAACCATTTCATGGGAAATGCCAAAATGTTTCATTTCAGGGCTTTAATGATCCTACTTCTTAGTTCTTTGCTTTAAATCACCATTTTTTTTTAGTTTAAAAAAAAGCTCTATATACTAAAAAAGGAAACAATATTTTGTTTAGGAGTTAAATAAACCAAAACCATAATAAAATACTTTATTTTAGGTTAAATGAAGCATTTCAGATTATGCCTATGCTAAATGTGGAGGTCTTGTTGTTCTTGAAAAAGCATATATAATTTGACCTAAACCAATTTCCTTCTCAATCTCGGAACTGGGTGGGAAACAGAAGCAGCTATTTTTTCTTTCTCCTGCTCCCTGTTCCAGCTTTCTTGAAACATCACATTTCCTTAGCAGACTATTCGAGGGTGGACAGGCTTTCCTGGAAGCACATCTATCTGTGACTAGCAAGAGAATTTCTTCTGCTGAAATATTTTGCATGCGTGTTCTTTCTGAGACGGACTTTGTTGCTGCAAAATACTTTGCAGGGAACTTTCCTTGGATACGCACTCAAAGAACAGTTATTCCATGTGTGTTTTTGATAAAGCTTTGATTATTTTGGCAAATGTAGGATTTAAATTCCTGTAATATTCTGTGAGCAGTGGAAACATCCTCTGACTTAGGAGTCAAAAGACGTGCGTTTGCTAACCACCAAAGTTTGCAGGTTAGCACTGGTTAATCAGGATCGCTGCAGAACCCCTGCAATCACATCCATTTCTTTTCCAGCTAGGTTGGCTCCTGGCTGGAAAATACACCTCTAAAAGCTGCACTGACACTTTCAATGATGTCTAAATGCTCTAAAAGTTTAGTGCCACACTATGGTATCCTTATCTCTCACTCTGGTATCCTTATCTCTTTCAATAATGTTGAAAAATACTTCAGGACTGTGGAGAGCAAGGAGTTGCAGAGGCAGAGAAGACAAAAATGGAATGGTTTTGCTCAGGACGCAGCTGTTCAAGTGGGTGTCACGTCTATTGTTTTGGCTGCAATAGAGTGAGAAGCCAGGCAGTGCCTGTCCTCTGTTCTGCTCTCTGTAACTTGCATGCTCTGCAAAGGGAGAAATAACAGTGCACGTCTAGGACCCCTCTTCAGGTTGTCTTCTTATGATGGCTGAGAGCAAGGAGGGGTAGCAAGGTGGTGGAAAGGAAGGCTGGATAACCAAAAAGAGGGCAGCTGCTGTTGCCCTAGTTACTCGCAATATTTGCCTTTTAAATTTCCTGTACAATCTGGGACTGAGTGTAGCAGGGGATGTGACGCAGGGAAGCTGAAGTCGCCCGGGGTTCAGCACCAAGCTCACAGCCAGCCCCACCAGGCGCAGGCTCACACCCAGAGGGTCTGGCACACAGACGAACATCGCAGCCAGCCCCAACACTCTAAGCGATGTCAGTGATGCTCTCTCTGTTGCTCTTCTCTGGCATAGCTAAACTCTAAAATACAGCCCTAATCATGCAGACGAGTGCTGTGGCTCTTCGGTGAGTCTCCTCTGTGCGTTCTCCTGCCTTCACAGCACAGGATTCCTTTGAATTCAGTCTTTGCGCCATCTTACCATTTTTCTGTTTGGGAAGAGACAGCTCCATAGCTGAAATCAAATTTCTGGCTGCTCTTTGCTGCTGTGATTATGTGTATAGGGAGGAAAAGAGAGGAGAGAAAATCTAGACTTTCATGATGTTATGGGAGAAGGAAATAGAGAAAATGTTTATGAGAAAAAGAAAAAAAAATTCTGCAGATTTACTGTAACTTAGAGTAAAACATTTCCTAGATGTATGAATGTTATTATCTAGATCAAGAGTATTATATGGAAATATCATTTAAGTTTCATGCCCAAGTCCCAGTTTAACTTCCACTAAGTCAATATAAAAAGATTGCAATGTGTTGAATGGAAGCGAGATGTAGGTCTGTAAAAGCGGTTTTCTTTTCACAGGGGACATTGCTTTGCTATTTGTACTCTTTGTTTCTTAGGAACGTCTCTCAGAGGTACTCCCCCTTTCATTTCTCTCGTCAGAAACATGTGATTAATGATCTCTTTTTAAGCTTTATTATTCAATTTAGCTCACTAATCCAGTACACATGTGCATAGTTCTGAAAACCTGAATTGTCACCACATTCATCCAGGCTGGTATACGTAGACTTGCAACTATCTTGGAGTCTGACAAATCAAATCATTTTAATGAACAGCAAACAGTTCATGTTGAAACAGCTGTAAGCACAATATGCAAATCATGTTTACTGGTAGCTTATGCTCCAGAGAAATAATCTTTATATGACTGCTTTATTATTTACAGTAGTTCCAAAATTTAATTTTAGTCAACATTGACAGATGCCATCCATGTTAATACTTGGACTGCTATATATGGCAAATGCTAAACATATGCAGAGATCTCATGTTTGTGAGTTGATAATGTGGTTGACAAATGGGTTTAACAATATCCACTCATTTCTGAGCAGTCGGCTAAAATTCACCTGAGGTCTGTGGTAACAGAGTGAAGAGGAAGGTCAGAGGAATATGAATGAAGAAGAAATAAAGGAATGACTCCAGAGAGCAGTGGGTATAATAAAAGCATGACAGAGGATGATTAATTATATTTTAGAGTCAGATAATTCCCAGAGAATATGTGTGCATGATAAAACTTTCTAACCTTTCGAGTTGTAATTAAATAAGAGATACACTAATCTGACCAAGTAGAGACTATTCTGTTGCTAAAACAGCACTAATGCATATATTAAAAATGTGTTATTTTAAATAAGCGATCCTACCTGGCATGAATAAAGTCAGAGGCATTAAATGCAAAAGACAGAACTGAGAGTAAAAGAGCTAAATTAAAAGAAAAGTAAAGGAGATTTTGAGATGTGAATTACATTATGTAAGATGCAAGGAATGGAATTAGTAGGAACAGCTATTGCTGGAAGATAGGGGTGAAACCTTCCAGAGTTCTTCTCTACTTTTTATCCCGTGTCTTTTGTTTTGAAGATTTGCATATTTGCTGTCAATGAGTTTGGTGGCTATTCAGAAGCAACACAGGTTTCTGTTCAGGTCTCGAGTGGTTGGCAGGTTGATTTAGACAAAAATCCTGAAAAAGACTTGAGAGTGTAAACTAGTTCATATGTATTCAGCAAAAGTAAGCATAGATCATAAAAAGCATGCTTTCTCCTCTTCTATTGATTATTGCAGTTCAAAAAGCATCTTAAACTATTTCTGGATCTTGACATTAGCAGAGCTGCTCCTTTTGCTGAAATCTTAGAGCGGGTAGATAGGAGCTGTTCTGGATTGCGTGGAGATGGACCTTCAGATTGCAATTATCCTTTTAACTGTAGTCCTTAGTATTGACTACTGAGGTGCTGGAATCTCAGGTGCAAAACCAGAGAGCTTTAACTCTTAATTAACCCAAAAGGAAGAGCTTAAGGACAATGAGCCGTATCCCCCTATTTAGTGAACTTCACTTTGGTTTGGAGTCAATATGTTCATTTATAGTTAATGCTACAAGAGACATTACAACCCTCATTATCCTACCTTACTTTTAATACAAGGGCTTTGTAAACCACACGTGCAGTGGGCTGGACTGGTCTTAAGCAGGTCTGTCTGGTTCCTGAAACACCCCGCTTGTTCCTGAGGGAATGCTGGTTTCAGCTTTCCTGCTCTCTACTGCGCTTCATGCTGATTTTTGAAGGGGAAGACTATGAAATCCAGGTCATGTTATTTTGAGATGGGTGTGCTGGTGATAGACTTGTCTTGGTCTGCCTTCATGAGAAACTGTTTATTACCTTTCTCTCTCTGCTGGCTGAAAATGCACAGGGAAAAGTGGCCATAGCAAATGACTCTGGTATTTCTGATGTTGCTTCATTCTGGTTTGTTAGGAGTCCTTGAGAGAGGAGCACCTGAAGAAGCTCGCTAATCCCACCCTTTCTCTCCAGCCGATCTCGTAGCCATCCCCTTTCCAGGCTGTGGTTTCCTCTCAGCCTCCTCGCTCTTCCCCTGTGTGCCTTGCTGCACGAGACACCAGCTGGGGACAATGATGCTCTTTATCCTCTTCTTTTTCAAGTTGTCTCACTCATCTTCTATGGAATGTTTCCTGAAGCTCAAGGCTTTGCAGCCCCTGCTTTGTGGTTACGGCTGCAGGTCAGATAAAGCAGAGGTGCTCCTAAGACATTTGCAAGAAGCGCAGGATGTTATCTTGGGCTTTTTTTCTTATCAAATCCTTGGATTATTTCATTGAGGAATTACAGTGACTTCTGGCAGTGAATTTGCATAGTGAATTAGGGACTCTTGCCAAAAGAAGTAGTTGAAGAATTATGTTGGGTCTTCAATTTCTCTTTGAAATTAATATTAAAATACTAATTTGCTATTGATTATTTTTTAAGCATATTGAAATAGAAAGCATTTTTTTGAGTGATTGGTCACACCGTAAAAAAACAAACCAACACCAACCAAACCCAAAAACAAACCCAAAATAAACCCTGAACAGTTGGATTTGAGCAGGAAGATTTCCTTTTTAATAGATCTGGATGTATCACAGAAGCGCTAGCATACAGCAAGCCTTTATAGTCATGGTCTGCTTAACAGAAGCCTATCATTTGGCATTAAAATCTGAATCTGTGAAATGGTTAAGCACATGTTTAATCATAATGGATTGTGGACCCACTCATGTATGTCATTCTAAAATTTTTTCAGCTTTCTGAAGCATATTTTTCCTTAAGTTTTAAAATAATAATGCAGTGAATTATGCTGATTTCACCCTGATCTCACATTTTAATGTTGCAGGCTTGATCAGCAAATTTTAAATCAAAGCATTTCCTGTGGCTTCTTAGATTAAAGTAAAAAAATGCAGCTCAGCTGTTTATATACAAACATGCAGCAGTTATAATGAAAGAGTTGCCCACAATGCCAGTGTAACTATAGTAACCTGCGTTCATAACGATCTACGTTTAGCTGTGTTTAAAGCCAAATACGTATTTGTTTCACGTAGTATCATTCTTGTAACGGAACACAACAGCAAGAAAGGACCTGTGGATGGAAACATCAGTTAGGTGTGGAGTTTCCTACAAAATAAACCCTGCCTTTGCAGTATGCAGACTCCAAGGCTGCTCCAAGCAGAAGTCAGAGTCACTCAAAGTGTTATTTCAGCACAAAGTCAGCTGAAAATCCAGTTGTCTAAACCCTTGTCCACAGTAGCATCCACTGGCGGAGGTCCCGTTCGGCAGGGTACCGCTGACCAGCAGGATGGTGCGGGACTGATGCTCACTAACCTGCAGCAACTCCTGCATCTTCATTCTGCTATAAATATCAAAAATCAGGTGTCTGACTGTGACAGAGCTGTTATTGATTCTAAGCAATGAAAAAAGAAAATAGTAAAAAAACCAAACCGAAGGCAGGTAGAGGAAATAAAATAACAAGAGGATGTACACTGTAATCAAAAGGTCCTTTCTAGTTTTGATGCAGTTTATGATGCTCTGTTAAATAGAAGTGGGAGATTTTCAAGACTATGGTTAATCGCAAGCAAAAATAACTACTGATCGATAGAAACCTCCACTGGGAATGGAACATTGCCTGGAAATGATCTTAGCAAAACTATCTGGCTTATTGCCCTGCAAGTTTATGCAACTATTTCTTCATAGTTGTTTCAATTCTTCTTGTATGCAGAAAGGTCACTATTGGCCTATATCCACCTTTGTAGCTTGGTAGTTTCAGGGAAGGTAAGGGTATGAAAGATGACTAAATCCTCTGCTTTCACTGCTTTTAAACGCTGTGCTTTTAGTTTTGTCCAAATATCCCTCAGTGAGACTGCAAAGCGCTCAGGACACTAACAGTGCATGGCGGGTAGAGGACAGGAGCGAGCTGGGACTCCAGGCACCTTCTGAAGTGGATGTACCTGGATGATCCCAGCAAGAAAACCTCACCTCTCCTAAAGAGAAAAGCACAACCATCCTGCAAGCCCTGCAGATCTGACACGGGGGTGGGGGAATCGTTCCCAGCCCCAAACCTGGTGAGTGAGGAAAGCACAACAAGCAGAGCCTGTGAATGTGTGTTCTCTGTGCCACCTCCTTCATGAGTCCACAGCAGCCCCTCTTCTGCAGCTGCGGCCCTCCACTGATCCTTCAGAGCAAGATAGAAGATTTTATCTAGGCAGTTGTTTGGTTTATAGAAAGAAAGCAAAATAAGTATGACCAGGTTTATCTGAGCTGAGTGGTTTCAAGCCTGGAAATACCGGTAAAATACTGACCAAGGATGGTCAGGGTTCAGAATAATTCTGAACCAGTGTTTGTTCCAGGCAAACTTAAAATACGCTGTGTCTTTTCACAAGACCTAGTTGTTATAATATTATATCGTTTATGACTGCTGTCACATCCATATGTGTGTATCCCTTTGTCCCCAGAGGTTGGGTTCCTATTCCCAAATATGTGGCAGAAACGTTAGGGTGTAAAACGCATACGTGAAAGGTTAAAACCCAGCACCTGTATTGTGGGTTAGCGCAGGTTCTTACCAGAGTTTGGTGCGTCAACCTCTATGGTTAAAACAGTTTCTACAGTGGGCTAGCATGTAAGGTCATGGCAGCTGGCACCTCACCCATCTTCCTGGTCTGGCTGATGTGGTACCCACTTACCGCTGCCTTGGCTGCCAACGTCCCCTGATGCAAGGAGGCTTTATCTGCACCGGGAAGCTGTGTCCACATTGTGACTTTGAAATAAAAAGCAATATAAAGCAGCTTGAAATTAGCTGCATTTTGTTATAGCTGAAAACAAGGGCATAATTTCAAATGAACAGCACAGAGCTGTCAGTTGCTATGTTCTTTACATCTAAAAGTTTAATGCGAGTCATTGTACGTGGATGAAGAAAAAGGAGAGAGAGAAAGTGTGGGTACGTGGAGGGAAAGCTAAGGGCTGACAGGTGGAAGCGCCCAGTTTATGAGTACATTTCCATCAGGTCTGAGGTAAAACTGAGACAGTGAGTAAAAATGTAAATGACTTATATAAATAGAAGGAGAATTGAAAATAGAAAAGTAGGCAACAGTACAAGCAGGATATAATATTCATAATGACATGTTCACAACATAGGACAAAAGTTTAAAATCTTATTCCTAAATCAATAAAGAATAAAAAATGGCATACTTTACTCCAGTCAAATAGCTCTTTGAATTTCAATTTCAAATAAAGTGAAAGCAGGTTGCCATGACTACTGAGTGTTATTGAATGTCTTCATATCTGTATAATTGCTGAATATTTGTAGACAAACAGTGGCAGCGCATCTTTCGCTTTCACTTGAAAACTTGGAAGCTAACTAGTTGTTAACGTGAGTCCCCTGGTGTCTTTGTGAATAATTGGCTCAACTTTAAGCTACGATTATCTCTATCCAGGCAAAAAGATAGCTTTTCAAACAGCCATCGTACATATATCAGACCCGAATGTCGTTATGTGTTAACATACAGTATATCTTAATTTTACAGAGCTTTTCCCATTTAGATAAATCAAGGGCTGCTAACATGGTTGACATGATTTTATGAAGCTTGTCTTTGGGCTGTTTGATCTTTGCTTTTTTTTTTTTTTTTGATAGCTTTTCACAGAGAAGTGGATCTCTTCAGCACAGCCGTGGAGGTCCTGTGCGTGGAGAGCTGATGGCTTTCTGGGGCTTGTCAAGGACCTGTCACAGGGCTGTTCTATATGGTGTTTGCACACAGTGTCTCCCTTCATCTGCTAGGTGGGACATCAGCTTTAACAGGCATCGCTCGTGGTTTTGGTTTGGTTTTTTTTCCATTTGTGCTGAAGGTTTCTGTTAAACTGTTCACATGCAGAACGAGAAGTGGAATTTCCACTGTCTTAATGTATTATGCATATATACTCCACTCCATTTGCCTGCTAAATGCAGCACTTCCCACTGCCATGGAACTAGTTGATGTTTAGCTCTGCATAAGCAAGAATTGCCCCCAGTGAGGCTAATTCAGATACCCAAACCTTTCAACAACATTACAAATCTCCAATTTTGGTTAACTTGTAATTGTCTAGAAGTTAACTGCAGGGAGTGTACTTAGGTGAAGCATTCAACCTTTTGTTTGTTTTTGATTTGGTTTTTTAGTTTGGGTTTTTTGGGTCTTTTTTGCTGGGTTTGGTTTGGTTTTTTGTTTGGGTTTTTTGGGGTGGGTTTTTTTTCCGCCTGTTGCATGCCTTTGAGAAGATCTGGTCGTAAAACTGGAAGGAAAATATTTGGGGAAAAAAAAAATCATTAATCATTTCCCTGCTTTTCATCCGATTTAGAAATATAATGAAAAGTTAAGAAAACCAAAAGCACAGCTACTCCTGTCTCCCTTTTCTTTTAACTGCATTTACAGTAGCACATACATGGGAGTAAATAGGAGGAAGGTAGTCCAGAAAAACAGACTTCGTGTTGTACTGAATGGTTGCCTCTGTCATACAGCACCTCTAAAAGAATCAGGAAAATACAGGATAGTAGGGGACAGTTCTGTAAGGTACCAAGAGCTTTCAGCTCAAAGTTGTGCAAGTAAATCCATAAGTAATAAATGTATATGGAAAGCAAGCTCAGAAGGAATGAGGAAAAAGCTGAAATATTCCGGGGGGATATTTCCCCCTCACTCCACCAGCACTTGTCCTGTTCTAGAAACTATGTTACTCCTCATACAAAATTTTTGAACCTATACGTATGCGTTGCTCGCCAGCAGTAAATACAGTATAGTTCTTGGTAATTAGTTGTTATTAGCAAAATGGCAGAACTCCAAATTGCAGATCCCTTAAAAGTGCTGGCAGCACCTTACAGTACAGATCTGGATCAAATTTTGCAGCTACTCCCTTGGTACACAATTAGTTACCCAAAATCCAACTTAGACTGTACCCTAGTTCTGGAAAATAATTTAATAAATAATATTACCTGCAGTGCTCAAAGCCAGAAACATTATTTTATTTCCACTAGCTGTACTAGGATTGGTCGACTTTTTTTATTTATTATATATACAGACTTGAGGTCTATGTATAAATCAAGTTTACATTGCACTGTATTTACATAGTTCCAAAGGACCAGTAGGAGAAAAGAAGTACTGCATGAAGGTCTTTGGCCTTCCTTGGAAAGATCATTAAGCCTCTGAAGAGCACTTGGTTAGTCCTCTAATTGCTTAGAAGTTTTCTGTCAAGCCATATTAGCTCCATTGCACTAGGAGCTGAGCTGTGAAACTTTCTCCCTTTGGCACCAATATGTGCCAACGCCAACTTTTCATACATGTAACTCAGGCGTAACTATGTAAAAGAAGTTTTTCCCAATTAATGCTAAAAATGTTGTACGCTTTTTCCTTTTTCATAATAAATGGCCTCTGCTTTATCATTTTAATGAGCATAATTTATGATGTTTTGAAGTTTTTCTTTGTATTAACCCCAGTGAATTAGGCAGAGATATAATTACATCAAATTCTAGACTATCTCCTTATGTATATGAATGTCTTTAACATTTGAACAATAGGAAGAAGGAAATAAGCTAGAAAAGGGAATACATGGAATTAATCCTGTCAAGGTTCATGGACTCAGCATTTCAAAGATGTGTGAAACTTCTTTTTTTAGAGAGTTATTCCATTGACTCCAAATTTTTAAGGTCAGAAAGTGTCACTAGAATTATGTATTCCATTCCCTTGTGTAATATAGGTCACAGGATTTCATCCAGCTGTTTCAGTGCTGAGCCTCATAAAGTCTGTTGAATAAGCATATTTACTGAGGCATAAGTCAATGAACTGGAGAAATTAACTGAGTTCTCCCCTCTCAACCTGGCAAATCTCCTCAGTCTATTCCATTTTTACTCAAAATGCCAATCTTTCTTTAAAAAGATTATTTACATACCTAGAAATTATGTCTTTTCTTTAGAACTAGCATCTAATGTGTTCTTTATAGTGAAGAAAATACATATGATGTACTCATCTGAATACACGTGCACGCACACACTAGTCTCATGCTACTTCCTCTACTTAGTAAAGCATCCCTGAGAATAAATAGTATTAGTTCTGCAAACATGTGTAATCCCTTTGCCATGATCATCTCTACATCTATAATCCATTTGTTTTAAACAATGGAAATTCTTCAGAAACTTCATAAAAGCTTTATAGATCAAATTTACAAGGTGGAGGAAATTCTAACTTACAGAACACTGCTGGAATGAAGAAAAACTGTATGTGGTCTATGCTTATTTGTATAATTTCCTGGGAACAAACCTTTGCTAAACTGTTTAGGACATCGGCAGGTCATCTGTCCACTGGCCTGAAACGCTGCAGTAAAATGCAAAGAGAAAGAAATTACTCTCTAATTATGTTGTGGTCCCCAATATAGTAAAAGAAAAAAAAAAAAGTGGCCCTCATCAAAGCTTATCACTGATCCTGTGACCTGAGAGCTGCTAAACATCTCTGAAAGCCCCACCATGGTTCCCTGGATGCCACTGATGGCCAGACACCCTGCGTGCCTGCTGACTCCAAGAGAGCTGCCCAGGATGCTGGTGGCCAATCTGATGCTTTCCAAGAGCACGAGGAAATCTTTGGACCCGAGGTGGGGTCCTTCCCAGCCCATCCCTGGCAGGGAGATGGCTGCAGTTCATTAGGTGTCAGGCTGGGGTTTGAATGGTGTTAGGCGAGGAGATTTTTCTGTAACCAAGCACAGCAGAAACTCAAATGTGACCATCCTGTGGCCAGTATCGTGCTACAAGAAAGCACGCAAAGGAGCTTTATTTAGTTCCGATGCAGAAGGGATGATAGATAACTTGAAAAAAAGCAGTGTATCAGCTATACTGCAAAATTTATCAGTTGTGCATGGAGAACCTTAGAAAAAAAATAAGAGGAAATTTAGGCCCTGAACCTATATCTGTAGAACCTGCTGATAGAACTCTCATTTTCAATAAGTCTTATACTTTGGGAAAGTTTCAGTTCAGGTTCAGGTACCCGAAAAGCTTGAAAGTTTGTAAGCTATTTTGTCCATAAATAAATAGTTACCTTACATTTCTCAAGCACATCATTATACCATATTACACTATAGCATTATGTGTATATTTGGTAGGAGTGTTGTCTCTGCAATGTACCCCAAAGGTTGTACCTGCCCCCCTGCTACATGTCTGCTGCGGCAGCTCATCCTGGAAATAGGGATGGGTGCTCCAGGGAGCAGGTGGGGTGTCAGTTTAAAGGAGCGATATTTGTGCCGATGAACTGAAACCGGCCGGCAAAGGCTGGCGGCGTGCTGCGAATAGCGATCTGGCGCAGGCGGGGGGAGGTCTCCCGAATGGATTTCCAACGTCACGGCGCGGTTATCTATTGAACTGGCTGCAGTGGGCGAGGGGGGAACCAGATCGTTTCCTTGAACGCCCAGGCTGAAGTTTAGTTAGTGCTGGAAAAGCTGACGTCAAGGCTGAGCACTATTTAAAAAAAATTCTTCTCTTGTGTTAAGCATAGAATCTTGTTGAAAATAAGATTTTTCCATGTCTTAATTGTAATACAGAAAGTGTCTTTTATTCTTCCTATGCTTGAGATAGCAAGGTAATTTCAGAACTGAAACTGATTGTCTCAGACATTCATGACTCAAATATTTAATCTAAAGGGTAAAATTCCCAGAGTACTTCTCTCATCATTCCTTAGTTCTGTAGAGAATAAAAGCTTCAGCTTTATATGATCTGATATTATTTCCATTATTGGTATTATGCTGGAGGCAAATATCCTTCAAAAAGCAAAATCCACTTCCCCAGTGCTCAGTAAGTTGCACACCACAAAGGCCCAATGTCTCCTTCGCACTGTGTTCTGGAGATGCCTTGTAATCTGCTGAGAATTTAATAACAATTATTTTACTTCTTGTAGTGAAGGGCCTTTAAGATGTAATATAAAATATTCATCCAAAATCTGATGTATCCGGATTTCAGGGGTGATTTAGGACTGAAGGATGAATTTTCCAGCTAACTGAAGAGTTTTAGTAGTAGTATGCCTCTATGCATAGGTATCTGTGTACCTCTCCACGTGAGCGTGCAAGGACTTTCTCTGGCACCACTCAGATTTTACTGTTCTAATATATGCAAAGACTGCGATAAGTAATAGCTTACTCCTAAGTAGTTCATACATTTTTGGAGCTCTGTCTCTGGAAACAGGAGTAAAAGTAAGCACGTTCCTGTGTGGTAAGCAAAGACATCAAATTCATTTTTTTCCAATAACGCCTCAAATTCTTTATCTCCTTAATAACACCTCAAAGATTTTCATGTGTTCCGAGTCCAATTGCTTCCATCTGAAAGTGGTAAGAGCTGCTAGATAAGAACTTCTAAACAGCATGCAGTGTAATGTGACAAACTGTAAAATATTCTGCAATTGAAAACAGTGGGTAATATAATACACCTTACTCGTAATACAGAAAGGACCTCTTAATGATATCAGACAAATTCCTGATGTCTTTTTTTTCAGTTCTTACTGAGTAGGAATCCCATTGACTTTATCACCTCAGTGGGGCTGCAGGATTTTATCCATCCTGCCTGATATCATAACAACATGAATATGGATTGCTTTCTATATTTATTGTAATACAAGGGATTATGCTTTGTAATTATGCGTAATGAGGTCTGTAAGGCTGCGAGGGGGGGGTGTGTGTCTGCGTGTTAGCCATAGACGTGCAGGCAGGAAACGGATAAAATTTCTCTGCTGTTGATCATTTCGAAGCATAAAATGAGATGGTAGGGAAGATTGCTTACTGCAGCTGCACAAAGCAGTTACTGCATCTACGGAAGGAACTTGTGCAAATAAGCGTTTGCATGAGTGAAAGAGTGAGGACTAGAATAAATACATGAGAATTCAGGGACACTTGGCTGATAAGTGTATAATGGTGTATACATGGAACAGCAAGATCAAAGATTAGAACGAAACATTGAAGCAGACAGCCTTTGCATCACTAAAACTTGTTGCTTTCTGTGCCAAAATATCTTTGAAAAAATATTATTTGCTGCATATAATTGCACATCTAATTTGTAGATGACACAGTTGGGCTTTGATCAAACAAAGAGCAAGAGAACTGAAGACCAAGAATAAGGAATCATGACTCAGGACTGTGCAACAGACTGAGCAAAAAGAAATCATGACCTGTGCTGAAGGACAAGAGCATTAATGCATGCTTAGTCCGTTAGCAGTCCATAGCAGTCCAAACCTAGAAAATGAGAAGAATTTTTCCATAGCAGTCCAAACCTAGAAAATGAGAAGAATTCAGGCTAGATGGTAAACAAAAAACAAAAACAAAACAAAACAAAAAGTTCCCTTCTCTGTTATGGCACAGAAAGGGGGATTCGTTTCATGGTGGTTTGAATGGTTACAATACAAGTGTTTACACCTGAGCTCAAAGATCCCCTTGCAGTCAAAACCTTTGCATGATCTAATGTGCAGAATGCCACTGCCAGGCAGCAGATGCTTGACAGTGTTGATAATGTCCTGTAGATAATGCATAGCAACCAAATAATCTGCATAAGTTTTATATATATTGACAAAGACCCAAAAGACACTAATAAAGAAGAGAATTATCAAACTGTGTTAGAAAAGATAATAATTTTGCAGGAAATGCTGCATCCAGTTCGTGGCAATGTTAGCTTTGTGGACCAGATTTTCAATCATTGGAGCTGTATCAAGTAGACATATCAAGCTATAACAGCTGTGATGATCCACATTAGTCATGGATCCATTTCAGGATTCTCATTTTGGTATTTTTCAAACAGTAGAGAACAGAAAAATAATCCAATGGGTTACTAACTCTGACAAAGTTAAGTAACATACTATTTCTACTATCTGGATGTATGTGAAGTTTATTCATGGGGTGAGTTAAGATTATGAACAAAATGTGACATTTTTTTGTAGAAAATGATCTGTATATTCAATTTTTTACCTGAGTTGCAAATAGCTAGTAAATGTCAGAATATGGTAGACGACATTAAGAAAGTTATTCAAGCAAAGATGTTTTCAAACACTTACTAGTGCCTGTGGTGGTTTTAGATGGAGAGCAGAAGACATCACTCAGTTTCCTCTTGTTTTCTGATAATAACAGCAGGTAAAGGCAGAGTAGTTGTTCGAATGTACCTGAAGCTATCTGCTAAGTGCACGTATCTTTCAAGATAGTCAGGTACTGCTGAGGAAAATACAACTTAATTTTAAATTCTAAGCTAGCTGAACCTTTATGCATATATATGTTTAAAAATGAGTATGTGTTTATACACACGTACACAGATTTTAGAGATATTCACTCTGAGTATGTGCAAATACATCCTTACATGGCATTATAATCTCCACTTAAATACAGAATATGCTCTGCTTCAAAGTCAATATGTAACATTTCTCTCATTCTCCTTTATTTGCTTTTTTCAAAGAAGATTGTAGGAGTGAAGTTACACTCAATCTCTGATTTTATAGGTACAAATAGATAATATCATTTAGCATTAATTGATGACCCTTTATTATCTTCTTTTGTTGGTCTTTGAAAAAACATAATGCAGCCTACTGTTGCATGAAAGTCTTAATAGTAATTGCTATTTGGTGACTTGAAACAGGTTTCCTCAGCTTTAGCAGAGCTGGTATTTCTCAAATGGTTGTGTAGTTAAGTATTTTATTTTGCATTTGTAGCAGCCACTTGCCACGTTATCAGGCTTTTCAAGGGACAAAGACTCTAGGAGACATCGGTATTCAGGAGCAATTGTAGGACAGTGCAAAGATTAAAAAAGAATTAGAGGAACAGCAAGAAAGCAGCAGATAAATAATAAGAGGCATAGTCACTAAGAAAATGTGATTGCCACCTGCGATGGGAAGAGTGATGACTAAATGTTGTGCTCCATCTGAAAAAAACCCACCCACAAACAAGAGGGCTCATCCTGGTTTTATTTGGTGAATAGGCTCTACAGTGACTTACACCATGCAAATTATGTTGCTGAATCTAAAATATCTAATTAGTGAAATTGCAGAATAATGTCATGAAGTTCCTGGGGATGGGATTGCACTAGTTGTGTGCATGTTGCCATTAAACATTTTTATATTTTGGGGAAGAGGCAACATCTCTTGCCCCCCTGGACCATTTCAGAAGCTACTCACAGGGGACTTCATGGGCTTAGGGAAGCAGCTCGCCTGTGCTGGGAAATGCTAAGACCTAAAGAGGGTCCCAGCCCAGGTAGGAGGAGGTCCTGCAGGGAGATTTGAAGTTTGTAGATAACCGTCCAGCTGATGCAGGGCATCAGTCACCTTTAATGAGCCAGGGCTTTTTATCTGGGCTTAAAATAATAAATGGGGCGAGCCCTATAGAAGCCATTGTCAAGGTTCTTGTTTGTCTTAATTAAGACATAAGTATTACTTTATTATAATAAAGACTATTTTTTGGACATGTTTTAAATGAGCTTTAATAGTAATTTGCTTGAGCTGGAAAGCAATGAAAGCAACCGAAAAAACGTTCATTTTTTTTAACATTTTGCATTACTGCCCAACTCTTGTAGTAAAAAAGTGAAAATCTCAGCCATACAAGCTAGGTGCAAGAATCCAAGAATGAAGTCCTTTCTGAAACTCGGTTTTCTTTCCAAAATAAAACAAGCTGCCAAGTAACTTCCAGTCATTCTTTCTGTAGCAATAATCTTTCTCAAATAAATCGATGCACTGTTACTTTATTAACTCATCCAGGTAGAAAACTGTCTCTAGCCAGCCAAACAGCCGCTCCTTTAAGAAAATACCATAAATTTAACCGTATAGCAGGGAATTACTTGCCACTATGATGGCCACGGTAGATCACTAGGAAGAGATGATACAGTTGTTCATAAAGCAGTAAGTTCTGGGTTAGTGTGCTAGTTCTGGTTTGGCACTGCTAAAAATGCTCTTCCCTAGCAATGATCACTGCTTGTAGTCATTAGAGATGCGATGGAGCTCTTCATGTAGGGCTATGAGTATGATTCTACAATGTCAAAACTAGATGATTACATAATGTTATTGCTAATGAAAAGGAAATGTTAGGGGTCTAATGAGAAAGTTCCCTGGTTGTTCATGATGTGTTACTCAGAAAGTTTTGGGATTTATGGTTGTATAGTTTTGTCCAAATATGTAAATACATCATGCAGGACCAAGTGGTTTCAATGTTTTATACCTGATGCCTATGAATTTTCTTAGGAAAACCACGTTCTGTTTGGAAGTATTTCAATTTTCTGCAGTACTTTCAGCAGAGTCGAAAAAACAAATGTTATGATATACGTATGGAGTTCGTTATTTTCACCCATACTTTCGAGTAGTTTCGTAAGGGCTGTTGAAGGAAGTTGTGAAGGAGTTTGGACGCTGTATGGACACAATTAGGATGCTCTTTGACCATGTTTTGTACATAATTGTCTGTAATGTTTAAGCTGTTCCATAGTAAAGCTGCAGGACTAGAAAGCAAACATCGAAGTATATTAAATGCTCACCTGAACACCTAAAATGCCTTGTCTGAGAACATGTGCCTCGTCAGGGACTGACCTGATTGCTGCCTGGTTAACTCCTGATTTTTACTTTGTTCCGGCTGTAAGTGACAGGACTCCCTCGTTATTGGATCTCAGTGATATTATTGCCACAGTTAATTCAAAACTTCCTTCAATAATAAGATGCCAACTTGCATTGTAACCTGATAGGTATTAAGAGACAAAAGGGTCTGCAGATGGAAGAAATAGGGCAAAATTTGCTTCATTAGTTACTCCGTAGATCTGCCCTGCGATGCAATGGCTTAGTCAGCAGCTTGAGAATTTGCTAAATTTGTATTACTAGCATTGTTCTAGTTAGTCACTTGAAATACATTCTGTACAAATAAATATGACTTATGCAACTGTTTAAATTCACGGTTTGGCATCATACTAAGACACAAAGATATTTAAAAGACTGATTTATGTGGAACTCTTACTGGTTTATGCTGAACTATACATTAATATGTTGACGATATAGTGAAAGAGAGAGAAAAAAGTTTTATCATACTTCAGTGAATACAAGAATGTATTTACTTCTGTAACCATTTACAAAGGTTTGGATAATACTTCACACTTTTGAAATCAAGTTATTAGGTGTTCATAAATCAACTGTGGTGCTGTTTCTGTTGTTCCTCTGATGGAAAGTAGATGGAGAGTAGAAATCCATCATGTAAAAGGAATCTACAAGTTGTGGGAGGAGGCATTCCTTAATGGTAATATAGCTTTCATTTATTCATTTTATCTTTGCTCGGAGTAGGCACCAAATTTACTCCAGATTAAATATTAATGTAACTAAGAGTAAAGCCTCATTGTCTATTTTACTGGAGCAAAAACTATCAGGGCATAATTCAGTTGGTATTTTATAGTGCAGTTAACACTTGATATTAAAAGGGAAGCTTCTGCAAAGGTTGTAAGGATACTGAGGGTTTACTGAAGTTGTCAGGAAGCACTGATTCACATCAGTTTGGGGGGGTTGCTTTAGAAACAGTAGAGGGATGCAGCACTGCCTTTTTCAGAGTAGCTTTTTTAGCTGGATCCCTTCAGCTTCAACAGCCGGACACATTGATCTGGTGTTGCATGTTCCTTTGAACGTTTTATTTCATCCTTTCTTTCTCTTCCTTGAATTTTTTTGCTAGAAAATGAAAACAGTAAACCCATCCAATCTTGGAGGTTAACACATATGGAAAGATACTTCTGTATGAAAAAATTAACTAAGGAAAGACCTGGATTCCTGGGAATGTGGTGGATAAACTTCAGAGACTTTTTGATGATGTCCTAGTAATTGAATCATTTACGGCCCAGAACAGGGGGGAAAGGAACAATTCCACAAAATGAACTTGCAAATTCCACTTACCCTCTTGCATTTAGAGGTTGGAATCCTTCACCAGAGGCTGGAAACAGGTTGAACAGGTAAAATGAAGGCAGATTAATTTCGTACAGTCCACACTCCAGTTTTCAGTTTAAATAATTACGTAGACAGAGTGAAGTCCTGTCCAACTTGCCGATTTCTTCAGCGGGACCAGGATTTTGCCTTGAGATTTTGTGTGGCATACACGGACCAAATCTCCTGTCAACTTTACAGCTAGGAGCTGTCTTGATGAGTTAGGTTTCTTTTCAGCTACATTAATTCCTGAAAAAACATTTTAGAAAGGTACTTCAGTGGATTTTGCTACATATGCTTGGAATAGCTGGGGAAATTCAAAGTGAGTGGGAGCTGAGCCAGAGACGGAAATGTCTAATTTCTTCAAATTCCTGATCCTACTGAATCTGAACTTCAGCTTTTTTTCTTTCTTCATTCCACTTCTTCTGTATGTTATTACCATCTGATTAGTTCATTATTGCTATTGATTCTACTGTATTATCAAAGAGACAGCTTTTCCCTTCTGTTTTACCTGTGAATTATATTTAGACACCCAATAATTATTTTGATAATAGTAGGTATAAGAATGAAGGAATACTTCCTCACTCCATATGCAACACCTAGCTTGAGACTGAGAATTTAAAGCTGAGTTGAGTACCCAGCTATTTATTGGTGTCACTGTTCAGTTAAACTGATGTGCGTGTGACCTGCTGTAATCAAAGGAAAAATGAAAGTGGACAGGAGCTAGTTTGTGAAAAGGCCCAAGCATAAGGGCATTGACCTGTTACGGTATTTGGGAAAGGGAATCGACATCTCTTATCCACAGCCTAAAGTATATTTTTAAAACCATATACAAGGGTGATAGCATTTTGCCTTTTCTCCAATTGTTCTTTGATGACTGGCATCAAGAATCAAGCAGTGTGGTGGAAAAACCTTGATGTATCCCTTAGTGACATACAATACCTTGTAGGCATGGATGGTATTCAGCAGAATTGGCTTTCCATGAATAAAATTCTAACACTTCCACGCAAATGCCCTGATGACAAATATCTGCCCTCCACCACTTCAGATGTAATACATAGCCTTCCAACAACGACCTCAATTCACAACTCTGTCTGAAATATTATCACTCTGGCAATTAAGTTTGTGAAGCTCAAGGCAGTAATAGTAAAACAACAAATATGCAGTACACAGTGTTTAATATTGCTTAGCAATACTGCAAGATTAGCCAAGTGGAATTATAGATATGTGAGCATGTTTGTGCATGTATTTAATGAACTGAGCTAAAAATATATTATGGAACATATTTTAATGCTCTGAAAAAATACAGAAAAATGTACAGATTTTCTGTAATAGGCCCTGTGGGTATAACATGGAAAACTCTTCATATCTGCACAGAGACCAAAGTCAGCCGTGCTCAGCACTGACGGTTGCAGACGTGGATGGATGCTGATGTGCACGATTGCCCACCCTGTGCATGCACATCCACAGTTTTTAGTCTGGCATGCACAACTACTGCTAAAAAGTCTGTGTGGTTTGTGGTCCGTGCTGTAATATGAAGTTCTTTCACACCGCATGCAGACCAGGCTGAAAATTAAGACCTCCTTATGTTTGGGTAGCCAAGACAATGTAAAGAGAAATAATGTTCATATAACAGTGTGTGCACATGTGGGGGTGTGTATGTGCAAATAATGGAATTACTTTCATAAATGCTTGTAATGTCTTGATACTACTTTCAAGTATTTTCAGAGGTACACAGAAATATTTGTTACAGTTATATCTTATTTTTAATGTTAATTAATTAGCACTAAGAGATGTGTTTACCATAAATTAGATTTACTAAAGGTTTGGGCAGTGATTTGGCAAGTCTGGAAAAGTATGGCATAATTTTTTTTTTTTTTTTTTTTCTGAAGCATGCGAAGAGATTTGACTTAGAAAGACTGATACAGTTAACAGTCTTGGGTGATGGAGAATAGGACAAAGTGTTTCACAAGGACTTAATACCCATTCATCTAGTTTTCTAAAAAGGCAGATGATTTTCAGTGTTGATAAAAGCAGGGAAAACAAAACAAAAAATGTGAACACAGGAGGAAAAACAAAGGCTAATCTTAGCCTTCGGGCATTATTCTGCCTTTATATTCAATGGAGGGAGATGGTCATTTAAAGTGCCACTTAATCATCTCTTGCTCAAGCTAGTCCTTGTGGATGTCCCTCACAGTACTGGGCTCTAATTAAATCCTAACTACTCAATTCAAAGACCTGATTCATCTCTTCAGCAGAACATCTGCTCACTGTGCACTGTAGTTAACATGATCCAACGTGTGATGTGGTTAGCAACATTGTGCTCTGAAAATGAATAATGGATCTGTGAAGGATCATGTAAGTGAAGAACTAGGGAAGGTGATGTTGTCAAGATGTAAACTGCAGAGAGACAAGAGCACCCAGGGGAATGCGTGGTGAATTGTTTCTAGGGGCTAGCAGAAACTGCAGAATAGCGTAACAGGAGTTCAAGCCCAAGAGGATAGGAAGAAAATAGAGAAAGAGGCCAAGAATTATTAGAAAGTAGAGCTAGAGTAGTCCCAGGGGTGAGTCACTGGGGGCCACCTGCTGCTCTTCTGAGGGAAAAATCACCCATCTGGTGAAACTGCAGAGGATGATTTATTATGAAAACATTGGTTATTGGGGGGAAAAAAAAACAACCCAACAGTGACAAAGTGAAATAGGTGTGCCCAAACTGGTGAGTACTGAAACGCTTGCTTCAGCACACTAAGATAAAAGTGGGGTGGGAAATACTGGATTGAATATTGAATTCTTGAATGCTATTATGAGAATTTAAGATGTGTCTACTGATGGATTCACAGCCCCACTTCTATCATGAAATCCAAAGCACCATTGAAAACTAAGAGGAGCCATATAATAGATTTGAGAAAAAATGACGTAGCTTTTGATAAGCAAAACTTGACATGCCAGTGACCACGCACAGTAGAGATAAACTGAAACTGCAAAATAAGTTGCTATTCACAGCTCTCTTAATGAATGAGTGCAGACACTCAGGAAATTTAAGTGATGTAGGGAACTAGGTTTAAAATATATAATACGGTGTGTAATGTATGTGAAATGCACAGCATACCAGTAGTACCAGGGCCATAAAATAATATGCATCATTTGAACATGATGACTTTGCATGGGATGAAAAATGCTTCCGAATGAAGAGGAGCTCTTATTCCCCAGGATATAAGTGTGTAAGCAGACTATATTATAATTGTCCCATTTATGGGCTTCTTTGATGTTCCTTTGAAGCCCTTTGTGTTTCATCTGTCAGAATGAGTACAGAACAGATGATGGACAATTGTTCTGATCTAGTTTGGCAGGATTTATGTTCCAGGTTTGCACATGTTTAAGGGCCATTTAGCAGTGAACCTGGAATGCTCTGAGGATTTCTTAGGTGCATGGGAGATTCATCCTTAGCTTGAAGCCTAAGCACAAAGAATTTTTGGGGAGGGAGTGGCTAGCAGCAGAAATCAGAGAATTGGGGGAGATTTGGGGAATGTGCATGACAACTTTGACATTTTCTTCTTTGTTCTGTCCTGTAGCAGTGACTCTGGACAAGGGTCCACAGGGCAGGCTGTCAGATGATGAATGAAATAAGTAAAACTTTGTGTACTTCTGCTGGCATTTCATAGCACAAGACTTCTTTTGAGAGAGCATGTCAAAACTGATCTAGTTTGAGTGCAAAGAGAACACAGAAGGTGGAAGCGTGAAGGAGATTGGCTCTGGATAAGAACAGAAATAATGGCAATGCAAGCCCTGTAAAGGGGTATGAAATTCCCAATATATGATTTATGTTAGGAATATGTGTCCTAAATAACTTGGTGATACTTTGCAGTGGGTTACTATTTTCAGATGACTAGAAGAACGACCTCTGGGAGTTTGCGACTCAGGGACTGTGTTTAGTAACCCTTAAAAGAGTTTTCTCCCATTTGCTTGTCTAACCACTTCATGACTTCATGGAAAACCTTCAGTTCGTGTGTTTTATGTGAGAAAGTCTGTTATTTGTTTGAACCTTCAACTGCATATTCTCTCATAACTCCTGCACACAATGAAAATTTGTATTTCCCTGACATTTAGCAGTACCCTGATAAAGTCCTAATAATAGTTTTTTCCAAAAGTCACTCTTATTTTGGTTAGAAACATTCAAATTTTCTTCTTGACTAATATTAGCCACCTCCAGTTTAATATTTAATTTTTACAGTTGGGCAAACCTGATCTCCTCATGTGGAGCTTTGGGGGGTTGCTTCAAAGAGTGGAGTTGACTTTTTTGGTCCTCTTCTAGTCACTTTATATTGTTATTTTACTGAGTTTTGTTAACAAATGTTTATTGACTTCATTATAAATAAAGTCAGACCTAAGGTAAACACCTTCCAGAATAGCAAGTGATTTTGGAGGACTCTGGTTTGGGGCCAAAATTGAAGTTTCTGAAAGGTGTCTGGTTTTCAGCATATATATCTTTAACCTTTTCTAGCACTCAGGTCTTGTAGCACATCTCCAAGTAGACACCCAAAGTCAGCAGCTACTGTGGAAAAAATTGATTTAGTTATTCTTTTAGCTAGCAGGGTCAGTGGAGAACTGTCGTGTTCACAGGAGTTAAGTGCTAACATTGTATGCAGGCTGAGCGCTGCAGAATTGCTGTTATATGTCAGATCAGCTGTTCAGAGGACTGTCATGTGTAGCAGCTGCCCTTATAACTGTCATTTACTGTTCCTGAGAGACTAAAATTATCTTCAAAAGTTTTTTAAACACAGAATTATGAACCTTCCCTTGAAGATATCTATGTAGTTTCTTCCAGCTTATATTTTTTCTCAGTGAATTTTGAATGATTGTAAGCCCTTATTTTTACACTTCTCTAGTAGTGGCTTCCATACTGAAAATCTCAGACTTCTACAAGTAAGAGAGAAAGCATTTTCTTGATATAACTGCATTAATTTAAGAGAAATCACACCAATACATAATGCTATTGTGAAACAGCTACAGGGCAATTTTCTCTGGGGTGGGACATGATGACACACGGCCAACACGCATGCAGTTCCAGCAGTAAAGAGATTAGGATATTGGTCCGCAGCATGAATTCAAGTGCAATGCAATTATCCAAGTCAGAATCCTGTCCCGTTTCTAATGGCTTATATTGGTATTCAACATCATAGTATTTGAGCAATTTTCATGAGGGAATTCCATAGTGTTCCATGAGGAACTTTAAAACTTCTATCTTCTTTGCCTAGTGGAAATAGGCTACTGCTATTTTGGTTTTCTTCATTTCAATTCTTATAGCGTACGGAGAGTGTGAGTGGTATCTGGTTTGGCTTTGTGGTAGGAAACTGGGTAGTCTCTTTTGTGACTGTGAAAGTTCCTAAATCATCTGGCAATGAATTTTGCAATCTGATTAAGCTCTTCAAAGTTTATTTTTCCTGTTGCACTCACACTAAAGCCACCTGCTATCAGGAAGCAATGAGCGAGGCTATGATCGACGTCATGGCTTGATAGCCAGGTTATTGAAGCCTAACTTTATGGAGGGCTTTCAAAAATCTGCAGGGTGGCAGCCAATAACTAGACCTTGCTATCTTATGGAACTGATACAAAGAGCAGCGGATGATACTTCTCAGAAAATAATCTTGATAAGATGGCATCTGCTACTTTGTGAAGGGACTGAAGTTTTCTTAGGACACTGTTTCATTCCTACCAAAGGGAATTTGGCCAAAACAGGAGATTTGATTTCATCTCTTGCCATTGAGATTTGCAATCTTGCATCTTTTGCAAAGATGATTGCTATCATCTTTTGCCAAAATTACTTCTCGGTCTCTCTTTTTTAATCAATCGCCAAAAGTATCTGGGGAGTTTAGCTTAAACATTCGCTTTAACTAAACCTGTATTTCTTCAAGAAGTTTCAGTGCAGTTTTATACTTTTTTTGCTTTGCTCTGATGCCCAAGTGTGCCTACTCTTTCTCTCTCTCGGATCAGAAGCAAAGCCATAAACCCAAGAGCAGTTGACTGGAAAGCCCGTATGTTAGATAACTGTCCAGAAGGGAGCAGAGCTATCATCAGTTCGTTGTGCTGATGACCATCTGATGAAATTCACAGCATGATAAAAAGAATTTCTTATCGAGTGAGGGCCAGTGAATGAGCATCAACAGCTAAGATCAGGTTTGTCTAGAACATTGATCAGTGCATATTTTCAATCATCTTAAATATCATCCCTTTTGAAGCAGTCACACTTAGTAATTTATTTAGGACACAAAACCTCTAACATAAACAAGGATTAATGGTGGAAGAAAACTAGCAGAGACAACAGCTTTGTGCCATTTCTTTTGTTTGTATAATTAATGTTCAACATTAAGCGTTCACTCAGCTGATACATGCATAGTACCAGCAAAGTAAATTCATTCAAATGCAAACAGTTTCTCTTGTATTGTTTTTGGAACTATACGGTACATTTGTTCAGCTCCCTGGTAATACTTTAAAAGCTAATTACTTTGAAAAGTAAACAAGTATGCAAATATACATCAAGAAGTGCCAATTGGTTGTTTTTGAGGTTTTGGGTTGAAAGAGCCCAAGAAGAGAGAACCATGTGTTTGCTGAATTTCTGACAGTGCTGTATTTTCTATTTTCTATTGTAGCTCTCTGCAGTAGTTTTTGCTATTGTCAGTCTCTACAATACTTTCTTTATCCAACCTAGTTTAAAAAGAATTGGAATCAATGCTTCAAGATCGTGCAAATTTTCAGCTGAAACAAGCCAGCAATATAGCGATAGTGGGGAGGAGACCACAAATGCCCAGGAGATTTCATCTGTTTGGAAAGCAGCGAGCAGTGGAATATTTATACACAAATTGAATAGACCTCACAGATAGCTTGCCTACATTGGCTAGGGATGATAGGCTTTTGATTGCTGCAATAAAAACATGAACGAACAAAGCAGGGAAGGAGAATGACAAATTTGGGGCAGCTGTGTCTCATTGTGCCACTTCCCAGCCCAGCTTTCTCTTTGGCTGCGCACCGAGCTGAAAAGTCTTGGGTTAAGGATTCCCTCCCTGCCTCTGTCTCTGCTGCAGCTCAGGACCAGGAGCTCAGACATTCTAAGCCCATGTGCTTTCTTCTCCATGCCCTCTGTACTGACACTGTACTCTTAGATGTAAATGGGAAGGTACAGAAATTTGCACTTCCTTACTTGCTAGTTATGCCAAACATCTTAGTATTCAGCTGTGTCAGTGAAACCTCTGCGTACAAGTGCTCTCACCAGCCTTGCCTGGGTGGAAGAGACCATGAGCTCATCTTTGCTGCTTGCAGGTCATCATCAGGAGGATGGTAACCACAGCTGTTTCTGGCTGCCACACGGGTGATACTCCATGAGGCTGTTCCCCAAGTATAACCAGTGAGCAGGAGAACAAAGTTTAAGTCTTCCAGATCTAGCCAGAACCTTAGATTTTTCAATGATAAAGCTATACACGTAACGCTTAGATATAGACTGGAGAATGTCCAGTAACTTCTCAAAGGCAAGTAATACTAATACTTCCTGACCTTGATATAAGGATGCTCCTGGTTCATGTTTTTAAGGGAGCAGTCAGATTATTAAATCCCTCACTCAAAACCAGTGTGCAGCAGCCTCAGCATCTTCTGACATGACAATGACAATAATTTAGGACCTAGTACTCTCTCACTGAGCTGGAAAATTTCTCACAAGACCATCTCCTGGTCTGAGAAACTCCTGACATTAGTTTTCTGTTCCAGCACCATTAATTCACTAGCCTGCCTCCCAGTATGATCCTGTGCTTGCATATCAATCCCTCAGAATGGTCTTTAAGTCTAAAATTCTGGTTCCAGTATGGCTGAATATTGTTTATTGATGTGAAAAGCATCTGATCCTGAAAGTATTAACATATGTAGTCAGATATTGAAGAGGTGATTTGTCTCACAGAGAGAATTATGTTTTCTAACTAAGAGCTACAATGCAGGAGACTGTGAGAAGGTGATTGCAATATCAAAGGAGGAAATGGAATAAATGAACTTTCCAATTATTTCAGTAACTTACCTGCTTGATAGAGTGTGTAAATTATTGTAATTTATTTAGATGAAATTTGTGTAAGGAAAAGTATTTTTCTAGATACACTAATTTATCAGAAAAAGAATTTTTTAGATGCTTTCTGTGGATTTGTTTTTGTGGTGATTGAAATAAGACACACGTCCTAAAGCTATTATTGTAGCAACATGGATTTTCTGGCTGCATTACTTGTTCACAGATGGTTAGCCTTTGACATGGCAATGAGATTGTTCACTTCTGCAAGATGTTAGCACAGATCAATAAGAAAACTGTCTTACAGAGAGAACACCTGTTTGTCAACCAAGCCTGCCTTAAAGGTATTTCTGATATTACATTTTTGTTTGTTCGGTGGAAAGTCGGTAGTTTCCCTGGCTGCAGGGTTAAATTTCGTCTTTGTTAGTGTGCAGTTTGATAGCGGCAAGAAGAAGACTCCCTCAGGAAAAGGAGGGAAACCCACATCTTTGCATTGCTGGATATCTTAGCACGTTGGGCTTAAAACTCTGTTCCGCTTATTCCATTTTCGGCCATAAAGATATTGCAAGTGCTAGTTTAGTTTTCTGCCAGGCAAAAAGTCACTTTCATCTTTCAAGTTTTAAAATAAACATTTGGGGACTGCTCTATCCAGGTTGTGGCTCATAGGAAACAGGGCACCTGCCTATTTACTAATGATATTAAAATATGTGTTATGAGAGGTGTCACTGAAATCCAAGGCTCATAATAAAAAGGATCAGAAAAATTTGAAAGCCCAGGAAATAATGTGAGTGGAACTAGAAAAATGTGAACTAATATATCTGGAGAAAAGAAGTATTCAAGTATTAATGCTGGAAAATTGCTAGCTGCTACAGTGGAGATGAAAAAAAACAGGAAAGTGATGGCATTTTCTCAAAGAGCAGAAGGTTATAGTCTCTTTCCTTGTTGAGAACACTGCTGGAAAGCACAGAGCGCCATTTCAATTAGATATGGCATTCCTCTTCCACTCTCAGACTGTTGGCTAGATTTTCTATTACATAGCATCTGTCTCTGTTTCTGTCTATCCCTTGTTTTCATTCCTTGTCTATCTCCATAGAGCCTACATGTCTAAGCAGTAATAGATAAATGTCTGTGTATCTGGTGGTTTATACACTGATGCTCAGATATTTTTGAAACTTCATAGACTCATAGAATGGTTTGGGTTGGAAGGGACCTCAAAGCCCTTCTAGTTCCAACCCCCTGCCATGGGCAGGGACACCCTCCACTAGCCCAGGTTGCCCAAAGCCCCATCCAACCTGGCCTCGAACACTGCCAGGGATGGGGCATCCACAGCTTCTCTGGGCAACCTGTGCCAGTGCCTCACCACCCTCACAGGGAAGAATTTCTTCCTTCCATCTAATCTAAATCTACCATCTTTCAGGGTTATTAACTTGTGTTGGTTCTATGTTTTAGTTAACAGTACTGAAGAGCAGATTACAGATAAATGCTGGGTTGGGAAAATAGGGCAGATTTCCTCTCTGAAACAGAGATAATAATATTCATCAACTTAAGAGCACAGAATTTTTATCACTGTTAATAATAATGTTATTGTTATATAGTAGAATTTTACAAACATCAGTACCAGTGATATCAATGATGCAGAGAAGAGCTGTAGACATAATTAAGGTGATGGAGGCAGGCTTATGAAGAAAGATGAAGAGAAGCAGCAAATGCACAGCTTGTGTAAGTGGTGATAATGATGATGGGGGATGTGATGACCATCTAAACCATATCTGACATCTGTAAACATAGAATAGGGAATAGTTGTGTTCAGTTGGTCATAGCATTACAATTAGGGTTAATGAGGAAAACTGAGCAAAAGAAAACACACAACATTTTTTTGCTGTTCAGCCCAATGGTAGATCACATTAAACGCTAGAATGGTATCTTCAAAGGATCCCCTGTTGCAGCAGCAGAAGCCCAATTGCTTAAATAATGTGAAAATAAATTGAGCAAGATGTTCATGAGTGTGTGGAGGGAAACATTTTGATACTGGGAAAGGACTGGGCAAGATGACCTCTTCTGCTTCTCATTTCCAACACTCTATTAGAAAGAGTTGGCAGAGATGCCCTATTTCTAGTTTGCAGGCATTTCTCTCTTTTTTTTTTTTTTTATTTGTAATGAGAGCCCAGCTTATATTCAACATTATCCAAAACTTTCAAGATTGGAAACTCAGGTAGCTGAACTGAGGGTTCAGAGCATTAGGATAGTTTCTTTGGTGGGTCGCACCTGGAGCTGCACACCTTGGATGCACATGAACCCTGTGGGATGGCAGTTAAACCTGAACTATCTGAAGCAAAACATGTGGGATTGAATGAAATGCTGTTTTTCCAACTAGCTGGACATGCATCAGGACAAGTCTAAGAAGAACTGAGGGAAGGAGAACCATTTGCATGCAGTGCTGCAGTTAGCATGGCATCTGCAGCACATCAGGCTCACTGCTTTTCCTTAGGAACTTGCAGTACATGCATAAGGATACATATCTTTTTTCTTTTTGCATGATTGCCTTGAAATATATTGCTTGGTTTATTTTGGACTAAAAGTTGGGGTGGTTTTGGTTTGGGGTTTTTTAAATGTAAAATGGCTCCTTTGTGATCATAAGAGACATAGTTCAAATAATTTCCTATTTCCTTCTCTGTTTGGACCTCAGCTTTCAAGACACTTTCCCCCTTTTCATGAGGATGTGAATATGCATAAAATTTCTTGACTGTAGTGCTATACAGGAAAGAAACTGGAAATCATTAGCTAAAAGTAGTTGAGTTATATGAATTATAACCCCCTTGAGACACAGGGATTTTTCCTTGAATTGAACTTTATTGATTTTTGCCAATGAAGTGTCAATGTTTTTCACCAAAAAGGTTTTAGTTAAAAAAAAAACCTGTTTGAAAAGCAACTTTTAATTTAAAAAGCTGATTCCAAATTCTCAGAGATAGAATTTGGATGAATACTGATCATTACCAAGGGTAAACAGGAGAGAGAAAAATAAAAGCGTTTTCTGCCTGGTCTGTTTGGTTCTGCAGAGCTCCCTGCACACTGCTGCTGTTTAACTAATAAAAAATAAATTAATATGAATTTCAAGCCAATGCTGTAATGTATCACACGTGGCTTTCAAAGTAGGAAATTATTTGCTCACTAGACTTCATGTATTTCCACTCAAGTATGCAGCCCTTTTTATTCACATTATAAGGGAACAGAGTGAACTGAATTGCACATGTATTCAAAGAAGCAGTACAAATCTGAACAGGAGCCAGATGATCAATTATTAGGAGGTAGTACTGCATTGTGTTGTTCACCAGGAGCTTCAAGAGAGACGAGAAAGAAATTGTCAAAGAGAGAAACATTCAATGCAGTTACAAAAAAGGTAAAAATAGAGAGAGAGAGAGGGGAGCCAGAATAAATCAGGGTTAGAATTGTGTGCTGAGAGCTGGAGCGGAAAGACAGAGCAAATCAAGGTGTCAGGAAATAAAATATTGCTCATCAACAGAAACAGGGAGGAGAGAGACATCAAAACATGGAGACTCATACAAAAAAAGGCAGCTCAGGATAGTCACTATGGGAAAATGTAGGGGAAAGGAGGTTTGGGGAATGTTTTAAAGTAGATTGGAGAAAGAGAAAATCAGACTTCTTTTGTTTGAGATTAATGTCACTGCAACAAAACAAAAAGAAGAAAATAAGAGGAAGCAGAAGTGATCGTGAAATAAAATATTGCCACTGTCCTCTCCCTTAAAATTTTGGTGAGGGGGAGGCAACCACCCTTCCACTAAGGGTTCCCATAGAAGTGGCCGCAATGAAGAGTTAAATTTTGAGAACAGTAAGATCTGAATCCCACGTCATCCTGTGCTTCCCTCCCTCTTCCTCAGACATAGTTTGGTCCTGACCAGTAGTAAAACAGCTTAATCATGCTTAGGTCTGGATGAAAGAGATTATTCTGAGAGAGATTTTTTTTAACTCGTTAATTTCTAACCACAGTATAGTGGTCTAAAAATTAAAATATTGATGTTCATGTATCCAGTCTGTAACATTTACTGAAGGGTTTGACTGTGCTTGAAGCTAAATAAGGTTCAGTAATGAGTGTGCTATAAATTCCTTAGGCTGGAGACTACCAGATTCTTCTGCTATGGATAATGTATGGGAT
This sequence comes from Grus americana, assembly GCF_028858705.1. Classification (NCBI taxonomy): domain Eukaryota; kingdom Metazoa; phylum Chordata; class Aves; order Gruiformes; family Gruidae; genus Grus; species Grus americana. The sequence continues at coordinate 6,566,270 of NC_072862.1, read as the reverse complement.
GTAGAATGCTTTCTATGCAAAAACTGATTGCTTCTCTTCCTTCAGTTCCATCCTCTGTCCTTCTGTACCACTGTACAGTCAGTTCCTGGCAAAGGTATCGTTTTCTACTCAAATGTAGGACCAGCTGCTGGTGGTCACGGTGTGAATGACTCGAGGAATATATGGGATGGGATAATGTGCACACTTGTCCACTGAAAAATGACTGCAAAATGATTGCTTGACATTGCTTAGCTGCAGCAGACTGTAGAATTTACTGCTGCTGCTCGTGGCACACAGCACCTGTACAGTGACATTTTCATTACATATGCTGTAACTTATGGTCCTTTGTTTTCCTTCTCGTGGATTTTGTTAACACGTGGTCAACCCCATTGACAAAAATGGCACTGCCACTATAGCAAGACAACCTATCTGTAAGAGATCCCATTTAAAGCATCTACAGTTTGATCCCACCCTAACATCTCAGTTTTATACATTGGCCAATTCTTTTAGTCCCATTCCTCCTTGTTATTTTATTTATTGCCATTCTTTGGAAGATTAATGCAGCTTCTGCACTGGTTATAATTCTCTATATCAGTCTGTCTATAGTATCTCTGCAATCCTAGCTCTTCATCACTGTACGTTTTTTATGGATCACATTACTTTCACCACCCCTTATCTACCTACTTCATAAAAACCACCTCACACATTTATAAAGCATGACAAGAGCATTACCATAAACTATGTTACCCTGCTCAGTAAACACATCATGGACTCTCCATAGGCTAATCACCTTAGTGGATAAAATTATCTGGGGATGAATTTATCTCGGCAATCATATCAAAAGACAAACTGTATAGAACAGCGTTGTTCTGCTTTTCCACAAGAGTTTAAGATCCCTGCATCATCTTGTCTTGACTGAAAGCCTGGATTTTAAAGTTGGTTATTGTTAATCTTCTCTGTAATCATTAGATTTATTTATGAATATTTAGCAGAAACCCTAAAAGTGTGAGATTTTCGTGTATCGTATGAAACAATAAAGGATACGTTATGAGTGTAATAAGCAATTTTGAGTCTCTTTTGAGGTTAATGGGAAAAGTAATACAGTTTCCCAATTTGGAGAGTAGGCTGAAGATAAAGGCATTTAATAAAAGGATTAGGCAGTTTTAGAGATCTGGAAACATCAAGGTGCTCGGGGAACGCCTGTTGGGCAAGAGCGAGACTCTGGCAGGGACCAAACAGTGCTCGCACGGTTGACATAGAATAATTTCTAAATCCTTTCTTAGTAACTACTTTCCAGGCACACTTCTATATTCATATCTCATCAGCAGCTGTGCCTAAATCATATATTTCTGACCAGCCTAATTATTCCGTCTGAAAAGAGAGTTATCCTATCTTTTCATTATATGTCTTTTCTAAGACTCGTTTAACTTAACATCCATTCTTTGGATGCCTTTTGCTGGCAGCATTTAGAAGAACAACATTTTGAGGCCCCAAGAACAATAATCTGTGGGTCACCCAAATTTTATTGTTAGGATGTTTTCAGGCCTAATTCCACTTTGGATTTTCACTGTGCTCTGGCAAGGAACTAGAGATGCCAATTTAGGATATTAATGTTCCTTTCTGTTCAGCACCAGCAATGTTCATTTCTCTACAGCTTTGTTACCTAGAAAATTTGTTATGGGGAAGAATTGTGCAGCTGTGAAGCACTGATCGGAATCGCATAGTAGGTCTTTTTAATCTCCAGTTTATACTGCCGCCTGCAGTTTAAGTTATAGGAGGAGCACTGGTTGAATGCAAGCATATTATATCTATTTTGCCCAAACTTTTTTTTTTTTTAATCCTCTCTGACATATCAAATATTAAATTTTCCAAACAACCCAATTAACTGAGGGCAAGATTTTTTTTAAAGATACTTCCAGATTTTATGCTCAGCTGTACTAGGCCTGCATCATTTAGACCAAGAAATCTCATTTACAACTGATATAGACCTTTAGGAGTGTCATATCTCACTGAAATTCAATGAAATTTAGAGTCATAATGTCTATTACTTTTTGATATGGAATTTAAGCTATTTCTCAAAAATAACGTTCTTCTCTATCTGAATTTTCAAAGTCCTGCCTCTTCGTGTACATCTCTTAATGGCATCCCAGAGCTGTAAATCCTACCACAGCTTCTAATTTCTAACCTCCATTTCTGAAAGTTACTTTAAGTTGATCTCCCTTTGAAGTAAAAAAATCTCATTAAAAGACTGAAGATCCCCACTAAGAGAACATTTGATTCTTGGCTGCCTCGTGGGTTACATATCTGTTTTTGTAGTCCATCAATACAAGAATGCTAATAGTACCTATTACAATTCACTTTCAATATTCCCCGTGACAAAAAAAGCAGTCAAACATATGGGGTACGTGCGTGGTCCTCTGCAGGCAGCTCTGCCTGATTGCTCTCACCGCTGCCTGCCAGGGACACCATACACACACAATAGGTGGCATTTGCTCATGAACTCTGTCATTTGTGTGTGCGTGTATACTGTATATGTGCATGCAAAATCATAATTAAAACTACCCGTAACTCTGCGTCAGTAACAGCTAGAAGCGAATTCCTCATCAGCATTCCTCTCCAGCCACTCTTGCCCTGTTGTCCTCTTGAGTGCCTCAGCCGACGCTGGTTATCGCGCTGCCGTTTGAGATGCAATGTGCCAGAGGCAGTAGCTGCTAGGAGATTGCCTTGTTTTTCCGGATACCATTTTTCCTTTGATTCATCTTTAAGAGATTTTTTTTTTTTTTTTTTTTAAATAAGCATAAGAATAAGGTCCTGTGCAAATTTCTCAGGAGATCAATTTGCAAGGCTCTTTAGTAGAAAGACCTATTCTCTAGTGTGTATATTGGTTTGATATGGAAATCCATAAGCCTGCCCTAGATCCACCCACATCTCATACACTGGTGTGCTCTGGGTTTTCTTTGTGAATTCAAGAGTAGAATCCGTACCATTTCTCCTTTACAAAAAAATACTTATTTTTAATTTCTGCGAATAAATGGGTTCTTCAGAATCAGAGTCTATTCTGGGTGTAAGTATAAGAATCTGTAAATCTCTCGGATAAAAAGCCTCCTGTGGCTGATGGCAGAGAGCATTAGTAGAAAGTTGTAAAAGACTACAAATCCATGTGCTAATTAGAGCTTTGCCTACCCTTGCTTCCCCTATTACGCTGAATGGAAACTAAAATACAAATAAAATAAAAAAAGGAGTATTCAAATGAAATATTAACATTCTGCTGAACAAAATATTTTAAAGATAATATTTTTCTCTAGAAATTCTTTCAGTTTGGGTTTTTGTAGAAAACTTTCATTTCATAGAAATGACCTTTTCTGTTGAAACTCCTGTTAGAAAATTAGCTTATAGCACCGTAAATAACTAGAGATGCCTGTGCTGAATGCATATTGCCCCTCTTAGCTTACGAATTGACTCCAGAATCAATGAAAACTATGGATTAGTACAAAAATAATTTCCAGCTGTAGCTGGCCTGCTTTGTCCAGCAGTTCTTCTCCTGACTCTGACCATGCGTGCAGTGGGTCAACACGAACCAAGAAAATAACATTTCTGGTCTTACTAGAAATAGGGTTGCTATATCAGAGATACAGGAATCGGGGCCTGAACCGAACGGGAATGTTTCACCACCCCCCAGGAAAAGACCCCGTGGGCTCCTGGCTGAGCTGTGATCTCCGTGAGTACTCTCTTGAGTGACCTAGGCATCGGAAGAAGCTCAAATAGGAGTTCGAAATGAACCACAAGATGCAAATCCACGGGAAACCAAATTTCGCTAGCCGCACTCCTCATGGAACTACTTGTTCTGGTCTTTTGTAAACAAATAGCGTTTTCTTTAGAGGAGGTACGCTGTGTCTCCAGAACCCTTTCATAGCAACAACATTTGAGAAAATAATATCCCAACCTAAAACTTAATGACCCACAGCGGGAATCGCTTATGCTGCTGCAGTTGCATAGAGCCTTCCCAAACTGAAAATAATATATATCCCACATAATGAACAATGAAAATACTGAATATTAATGAAAATATAAATATAAATTTAGGAAACAGACCACTGCAGTCTATTCTGATCCACTGCGCAAAAAAATCCCCAGTATATAACCAGGAGGCTTGTGGAGCATGTGCAGTGCATTACAAATTCCCATACTTATTGTAACTCCATATATAATGAGTAGCTCATGAATCTATTTGTATCAGTTACCATAATGGCAAAGAATTAACTGTGGCTTAATGCTAACTTTTTATACTTGGGTCCATTTTTCGATGGTACCTTTGTGCTACTTAAAGTTCATGGGCCAAATTCAGCTATTTTGTAACTTCACTGGAACTGATGGCACTCTGGCAGCTGAGGTGCAGTTAGCCTTGACCTTACAGAAATGAGTAAATCCCCTAAGCCTTGTCCGATTGCTCTGCAGCCGTTGTCACACTCCATGCACAGAAATGCACGCTCCTCTGTGTGCAGAAATGCATCCTGTAAGCTTGATCCTTTTCCTTCTGGAGCAGATACACGGTGTCAGCGGATTATATGTAAAACAAAAAATTGGAGTGTGATTGCACTGTGGCTGCGAGGAGTCTTTTATTTGTTCACTTATGAAGTGGCTCGTGGAGTAGCATGGGACTTTGTTTTTCCATCTGTTACATATTCCTGTCAGAAGCAAAAGTGTCATTGTGTATGTAACAGAGTAGTGGCTTATTATTTCTTAAAGTAAAATAAAGTATAGTATTTTTCCCTGAGCACAGTGTAGTCTGTAGTTCTGGCACATTAGCTGGCATAAACATTTTGATTAGAGCTTATGAATGTATTAATTACATCTGGGAAGTTTCCAAAGCTTATTCAAACTGCAAACTCTTCAAACTGCAGCCCCCAAATCTGAATTCTTTTTAGCAAATGTAAAAATGGCTGTCACAGGATTGCCTTTTCCTTCTCTAGGATGTTTGTATAAAGACATGAGGTGGCAAGGGTGCAAATTTTTTTTTACCCATTAGTTTCTGTAGGCACTTTTTCAGAAAGCCTTCAAGTGTCTGATGATTTTTGTTTTTACTGTCATGTTGTTAAACATTTGCTTGAAGTCTAAAGAACTTCAATTCTGTTTAAAGTTTTCTGTGATCTCCTAAGTCTAACAACATCTGCACATGCTTAAACATTTATCAGAAGAACATCACTGGCTATGTGACCCCAAACAGGATGGCAACGCTGGAACACAGTCTGTCTAGCTGAGGCTCTATAAATAAACAGAGCTCGGAAAACCAGTAATAGTTCTAATGAACTCTCTGGAAATGTTGATAGAATTGGTCCATATGATTTCCTTTGCTCATATTCCCGTGGTGGGTGGCTTACAGTGTAACAGAGGGCAGAATTTACCCAGCAAAGCCTATAAAGTTGTTTGGGTATCACTATTTTTTTTGAGAGTAACATGAACAAGTTCTTACAACAACCTTCAACTGGATTAGGTCGCGTGGTGCATTGACAATGAGATAGAAGCAAATGTAACAGAGGATCTGAATTCTAAAATCACTGGGCGTATGACCCCAAAAAGAAAGGCATATCTTATCTATCAACCGTCTGTGCCTCCGCCAAACAATCCAAGAAGTCTCACCTAAGCGGTGCTTTGCTCATGCATTCATGCACACATGCATTCATTATGAGTGACCTGCCCTAGGAAGGTCCATTAAGTGGAACTCATTTCAAGCACAGATGGTCCTGAATAGCTTAATGTCTGCCTGGTGGCCAGAATAAGTGAATTCTTGATGGCCTTAGACTTCTGATCACATACATGCAGCCAAGGAGGAAATGAAAACATGTTTATCATTTTGATAAACAACCTCTCTCATTGCTGCAGGATGCTCCATGTAACTCAGCAGAGTCAAATACTATTAAATTGTCATCACTGTCAAAGAGAGAACGTATAAGTTTTGCTACCTGAGTCATAGTTAATGACTTCCACAATGTATAACACAAATCAGTACTGCTGTTTGCCTTTTTTATGTTTGTTTACTGATAAGTTCAGGCTTGGCTAGAATACAGAGGCGAGTTATAATTTTGAAGCGCAAAATATGCTTTTATTATTACCTCTCAGCTAGAGATATAAAAAACAGAGATGACTAGAAAATGGCTTTTTGGCTTCTGCCAGGCAAGCACTCAGACCCTATAGATGATTAGATATTTTAAATCACAGCCACCCAGAGTAGGTTCATACTTATGATAAAATATTTCACTCTGCAGTGTGTAAACTCTAGGTGGCTTTATAATAGAAATAAAAATGAACGTGTTTTCAGGAGTTTAGTGTCCTCCAATTAGAATTAAACCATTTGCAGGTGTAACAAACAGTTGTCCCTGTTTTACAGTAAGAACGATAGATAATTTCTACAGTTTTGTATTTTAAGCCCATGAAGAACAAAGATTTCCGAAAGGCTAGGAAATGTAAGCAGAGCCGTATTGCCACAGACATTTAGTTGCCATCTTCAACAGCCCAGAATCCTTCCCAGCAGCCAATTCTGTCCCTCTTGCTTTGGTAGTCATCGCATTTCCTTCGTGCAAAGCTCAGGGTATCCTGTGAACTGAGCACTCAGAAAGGGTCAGCTGTTCTTACTAATTACCTGCTAATGTTTGGAGTGAGGAGGATCTAAGTCCCCTTAGGACATTTTCATTCACCTCCGAAGCTTCTTGAGGAAAGAGCAAAGCTATTCCCGATTTGCAAGTTCTTATTTCATTTCTGATCTTTTTTCTTATTTTCTGGGGGCAGGAGGGAATTAAAAAACCATAAGCTTCTCTTTCTTACTGGATGGATAAAGCAGCCACTTCATGAAATGTAACTGTCAACAGAACGTACGGAAGACACTTACTTTTAAGATCAATGTCAAATCCCCTGTTGACTTCAATGAGTTGGATGAGGCTGTTATTGTGGAAACAAAGCCAGAGCTACCTTAGCTCAATAGACCATAAACTTCCAAAAAAAGACATTTCTGTTCTTTGTGACGAGGATTTAAACTTTTGCTGCACTCACAGCCTATTAGGTCAATAATTCAGATTTTTTCAGGACTCCCAGCACTGTAACATCTCACCAGGTCTTGCCATAATTTAGAACCACTGAGAAAAAAATCATTGGCTCAGGCACAGAAGTCCTCAGATATTGATATTACAGCATTTCTTGGTGCTCTTCCTAACTCTCCTCAAAAAAAAAAAAAAAAATTAAAAAAATCACAGAATAAAAAGGTACTTCACAAATACATCTCAACATGTTAAATTTTTTTTAGTGGAAACTGAGGACTGATTCATGTTCCTCTCCCCGCTCTAACTTGTTTCCTCATTTGTACAGCTGAAAGAGAGTTTTAAGTTGAATCTCCCCTCCAGTATATTTGCGGTATATGTATTTCTGTGAATAATGTAATCAAGAGCGTGATTTTCAATGAGGTTTTTTCCTAGTCTCACTGTGTCCGTTTGTATTTGTCTGGGTACGTCTATTCCCATTTTATATGTGGCTTTCTAAAAGTCTAACATGTATGTGTATGATTCATAAAATATATACCAGCAAAACACATTGCATGCAATGCTATCCAGTAATCACTCAAAGGCTAAATGTGCTTTAATGGAAAAATCTGATCTCACATAAGAAATTTTCTGGTAAAACAGGGTGTGTAACATGCATAAATTTCTCCATGTGAGATGGATTTTTTTTTTCTATGTCAGCACCGGAAAAGGTCTTTTTATTGCTGTTATTATTATTATTATTATTTGCATCGCAGTTATAGTCCATGCAGATAAAAGTTCCAATTAATGTACTTAACTGTCTACTGGGAAAAACCAGTATTTTTTGATTGCTTTTATAGTTTCATTATGTTTTGCCACTCCTAAACAACTATACACTTTGAGTTAAATTCTTTATTGCTGCGGCAACTTGAGCTTCCACATAACAATTAAAGGTGTTATAAAGCTCATCCACCACAACCTATTATTTTGAATAGATAACCAAATAAGCAAGACTAGCTCATGTGGTTATTAGTACTCATACAGCAAATTAATAGAGAAAATTAAGCATTTAGCTTATTCACAGATATTTACCACACAGTCTATGTAGGTTAAAATTAGAAATGCTTATTACTGCGTACATTATCTTTATTGTTGAGTTTGCAATCAATAAAATCACAAATCTTTCTTCTCTCAGGGCATGAACATAAGATGAATTAAACCAAAGAGAATCTTTTCAGTGCTTTCAATGTGATTGGGATGGGGGAACAGGGAGTTTATCTGAAGAATTACTTCATAGAAAAATACAAGCATTTGGGGCTGAGTTGATTGTCACAATTCCTCTTACTCCTAAGAGACACTTAAAAGACCATTTGTCAGATGATGGCTTTCTGAATTGTTGGGATCTCTCTTCTGTAGCACCTAGTGGCTTTCAAAAAGCTTGTGTCAGCAGGCCAAATGCACCTAATAACTAATACATGAAGCAGCATTTCTCTCCAGATGAGTTAAATATTTACTGCTGAGTTTGTCTTGTCTCGCGCTTGCAAACTCATCAGTGCTTAACCCCATGGCCACACAACAACCTAAGCTCATTTACCCTAATGGACATTCATGGGCTTTCATCCACTGACTCACCCTAGAAGGTCAGTGGTTTGAAAACTTAATATTGTAAAACATTTCCACAATTTGCGGAGCCCCTGTTCATTGGTAGTTGTTGTACCACTTAATACTGCGGGTACACCTGATGGCACACCACCATATGACCTTAACAACATATAGTCAAGGGAGATTCCTCCCCGCCCATCTACCCCAGTGCTTCGCTACAGAAATGCCCCATTTGTAGAATCACCAGGTAACAGGACTCACTCCTGAGCAGGGAGATGCCGCTGGACTCCCAGACCTCTTCCAAGATCCCTTGTTCACAGCCAGCCATGGATCAGCATCTCCATGCCGCTGCTTCTCCCACCTGGCTGCAGGGTTACTGTAGTGTTCAACAGCTCTCAAAGTTGATTCAAAAGGAGTGAAAGCCAAAGACAGGCATAATGCTTTTTATGCTACAGTAAAAGTACAAGTTAGCGTTTCATAGTGGCGTAAAGTAATCATGTGTCTCTAGCAAACCCAAAAAACCTTCTTATACATCCTGCTCTTTAGTAGGCTGTGCACGATGTTTTGTGCTAAGTTTAAAGAAATCCTGCCAAATTTACGCCACAATTTCATAAAGTAGCCAAATATCTGTGGGGAACATACTGATGCTATTAAATACTTGGTGATTATGTGCTAAATACAACCTGAACTGAGGAATCAAGAAATTACTTGGGCAGTGCATTAGCCCACTGTGGTGCCTCATCCTTGGACCGCACTGCTAAGGTGAATGGGAATAATACACCTGACGCTTCATTTTGGCGGTAACGCATGCCTCAAACACCAAGCATTCATAAACCTTAAGCCACCATCTATCTGTCTATCACTCCTTTGTGTTCTCCACCTAATCAAACTATTGCAAATGTTCATAAAGAACAATTAGGGAAAAGACAAATCAAGCCTGGTGATCTTGTACACAACGGGAATGTTTCCTGCCCTTAAAACTGCCAATTTAGTGAGTGGGGTAGCAAAGGGAAGTGCTGTGGGACCATCCTCTAATTTGCAGAGGCTGATTGTTATCTACTCAGGGCTGAGTACTGGTATAGAACCAAATATTTGGAGAAAAAGCTTATTTCTAGGTAGATTGCCTTAGCCCCTGTCCTTGTACAAGAGAATATTTGGGGGAAGAGGCCTCCAATATTACAAGCATAAAATCAGCCATCAGTTGTTGCACATTTACTGTAGTATGTTACTTGCATTTCTTCAGGCCCAGACCTTGACACAGTCATTTTTAGGCCAAAAATTCTGCTGATGTCAGAGAAGCTTCTAATACAAAACAGGCAAGCTATATCTACTGTAAAGGGACATTTATCTGCATTTTCTATTAAAACTGAAGTATAGCAGTACGTGGCTTAGTCAGGAGCACACATAATGGGAGAAATAACATTGTAATCCCACCTGTATAGAAGCTGTGCAGAGACAGACAGGAGCATGCCTGGGTGCTTTGATTAGCCACTGCTGCTCTTCCTAATCAGAGTGTCAATATTCTCTTTTTCTTTTTTTCTTTTTTTTCTTTTTTTTCTTTTTTTTTTTTTTTTTTGCCAGAAGGAGGAACGTGTGAAGTTATAGCAGCACACAGATGCTGCAATAAGAATCGAATTGAGGAAAGATCACAAACAGTAAAATGCTCCTGTCTACCTGGGAAAGTGGCTGGGACTACAAGAAACAGACCTTCCTGTGTTGATGGCAAGTAGCTCCTCCTGTATACATGTCTCTGTTTGTGTACCATCCAGTAAATAGCTTGAAGTCTGTACATTATGCATAGGAACTTTGCTGTGTTCTCTATTTAACAAAGCAGAAAAATCTGTAAGTATGAGCATACATTTATACCACCTTGCCTGCTACTTTAGTGCGTGGTTTTGTGCACGTTAAAATTTCCTCACAAAAACGAGAGTATAGCATTCAGTGCAGGCGCCTAGGTAAGTATAACAGATTCTGTGGCAGGATCAAGCCCTTAATAAATAACTGGACAAAATTATCCCTTGTGACACTTCACAGGGTCCCCCCGGTGCCACATTAGTTTTGATTCATAAATATTTCAAGGGACAACAGCCATTCATTTTGATTTAATTAGCCATTTGAAAAGTCAGTGGCAAAAAAGATAATGAAATGAATCCTGTGGTCTTGTCCTGTAACAAACATTACAGAAAGCTAGGAAAACATCTTTGTCTTTTGAAAGACAAAGTGCTTTTTCTTGCCGTGGGGATTTTTTTGCTGAAAGTAAAGCACCATGTGTTTTGTGTCTGGGTTTCATATCAGGTCTAGCTCCACAGGGTGTATTCCTCCCTGGGGCTCCCCTGCCACCGCTGCAGGGTGAAACCATGCAGCAATCGGGGAGAGAGCCGCAGCTTGGAAGTGCTTAGCAAAATATAAATTCCATAAGAAGATGGGGAGTAAGTGGTACTAATCCCATTAGTTACCCTTCCCAAACAAGCTGCTCCGTGTTGCAGAATCCCTCTGTGCAGCAGCTTTGTGAAACAGAATATCTCGTAAAAAATCCCTTGCTATTCTTTATGGTAAAGGTCTGGTGCCAATATTTATATCACCTCGCAGCCCAAAGGTGCTTCAAAAAGCCAGGAGTTGTTTCAGCTGGAGTTGAGGTGGCCTCTGTCCTGGGCTCTCCTCACCCTTCCCATGGCTGGGCTTCCAGGGGTGGTGGTGTAGCCACAGGTTTTGGAAGCACCCAATGTTTCCCCTTTGGGTCTGTCATTTGGCATTCAGCTTCCCCCCAAGCGAGTGAGAGGGGGTAGCTGTACAAGCAAACTGGGAGAAATGTTTTGTTCTGGGTACCTTTCCTCAACCACGTGCTGCAAAGTCACTGGCGAGGGAGCAGGGGCTGGTCCCGCTGTAGCCCAAAGTTAGACAGCAGTATTGGTGGGTGTTGTGGACTGGAGGATTGTGTAGACAAAGCTCTGAGGCTTGCACATTCTGCCCCAAAAAGGTGAGAGATTGGGGGTGCCTTGGAGGGATGGAAACCTCCTATTTTCTCAGCAAGGATTTGTGGTGTGTGTGTATCCAATTTATATATTTAAGATATAAAGAAAATGTTTTATTTTTCAAAAAATACTTTCAAATTTTTAAATTTTGAGGCAGTATTTCATAGCTTGTTACACTGGCAATACGATTCAGCTTCTGAACTCGTGACTAAAAACACACTACGAATGCACCTGTGAATGATTACGCTTTAATCCACATTCTGTCATTCTGTTATTGCTTAATTACCCTGATAAAAAGAAGCTTTTCTTTTTCTGTTAAGCACACTCGTAAAACCGTAGGTGAAACTTACAGCTGGTCTTAACCAAAGATCAGCTGCACACGCCTTGAAGAATTTCATGTTCTTCAGCAGGTCATGAAAAACAGAGGCACCGGCTGGAGCAGAGAGACACCATTAATTCAGATCTCATAATTCTGTTCAGAGAAGAGGAGCTCAAAGAATGCTGCGTTAAGAAAAAAAGTCGGGTGCAGGTGTGGACTGGAGCCTAATTGCTCTGTCAGGATTACAATAAAAAGAAATGTTATTGTCTGGAATTTTGAAAGGAGTAAGGATAAAACAATGGCTAATATAAAAGCGCAAAGCTAGTCCCATTGAAGTCACTGGTAAGACTCGCAGTGACTTCAAAGCCAGCAAACGTGAACTACAAAGGGATGTCTTCCCCTTTCAAGTTCAGTTGTTGTAGTCAGCCCATAGCTTCTTTTGTAGATGGCTGGTAAACGGTTCAAAAGCCCAATATGCTGCTCGTAAAAATTAATAGAAGGGGCATTTTCTTTGGCCTTTGTTTTATCTCAGACTTTGCTTTGTGACTTTTGACATACTGACCTGTTTTGTCTTAAAACTTTGACCTATTTAGTGGTTCTGCTCCCAAAACTTCCCATGGGAGTCCCGTTGACATCAGTACTTCAACTCACACAAAGATTTGGGATTTGCTATTTCTTTTGTACATTGAGGACATTTCAGAAGTTCATCTGCTTTTTTTTTACCTTCTTTACCTACCGTAGTGAAAGGTTTAAGACCATTTAATCTCACACTGTTTTTTACACTGTATACAATTTCAAGCCATAATCTGTCACTAAGAAAACTTGCTTGGGTCCATTAATTAAAAATCCATGGGCATTCAGGTACAACAGTATACTCACCCAAACAGACTGATCACCTTTGAGAGGTGACAAGGACTGGGAGATCCCATGTTAGCAGTTCGGCTCCCATCTGTGGTTGATTATTGCCTTGAGCCATCTCCACTTGACGGCTGTTTAGTAGTATGTATAAAACAAGCTCAACCTCAGTCTTGCCGTGTTCATACCATTGGCCAAACTGTGATATAATGGGATCAGAATCAAGCTTTTGGTGTTTCTAAGTCCAATTTAATCAGAAAACACCTCATCAAGGCTGATGATTTGACAGTTTAAGTTGATGTTACAGTGGAGAGATTGCATTGCTTTTCACTCCTACCAGTCATTGCTCCGGGACACAACTGGGCTGCGTGGGTGGCACTGTGTGGAGAGCTGGCTTTGTTTTCTGTTTAAGAGAGAATACAATTATATGTAGGAGTCAGCTTAACCTTTTTAATAAGTATCAGGGGTGATAAATGGTCCTTTTGTCCTCTTGTGGTGAGATCTCATCGTGGGTAACACACCATCATGGTACACAGGACTCACATATGCAGTCCTCCTCCTGAATGAGCTGAAATTCAGGCTGACTATGTGTTATTTACACTATGAAGGGTGGGATGTTGCCATGTTTTCCCCAGCATCACTTTCTGCCAAGTCCAGCAAACCTTTTCTTCTGGGCCTCATCTTAAAAAAGTATACTGAGGCCAGGCTCTGGCAGCCTCATAAGTTATAAATTATTCCTTGCTGCTCATTCAGTAGACACTGTCCTAAAACCTGCCTCAATCACCAATGAATTATGTAGCAACAGTGAGAGTAAAACAAACCCCAAATCTTGTCATGAAACAGAGATGCCAGTTTCTGTTTCTTTGCCTCTTCTGTTGCACATTTACTTTCATGATTCCCTTCACGACTTCAAGGTTGGGTTTTTTTGAAGGATGGTTTTGAACTCTCCCTTCCCTCCCTACAATTTATCTTGCGTGCCACTTGGCAGTAGCACATACCATGGGCATCAGTCTGTTCAGCTCTCTGTCGTGGCTGTTATTATTTTCTCCTTTTGCCCAAATACCTCTCCAGAGCAAGTCCCAGATGGATTTACTTCATTTGTGTTACAGCAGCTTGAGAGGGTCCCTTTTTCTGGGGAAAACAGTGTTGAGCATGTCCAGGGAGTCCTCACCCCTCTGCCTCCAGAGCGCAGGGGACCTGTGTTAGTAACCTACTCGGCAGCAATGCTGTTGGACACAGCGTGTCCATTGGCTGCCTGAAGGTATCAGAGCAAGCTCCTGATCTACAATCCTGCCCACACACTTCAGAGATGGCTGGGGCCAGCACAGGACTTGAGTTTGCAGCTCAGACTAGCATGCAACCCCTCTAGCTTCACACTTTGATGGACCTGCTCGTTCTTATTTTTGAGTTACTGCAGGCACTTTTTGTGTGACGTGCAGGCTATTTCTGCAAGGGTTTTTTAGCCATGCTTCTGAATTTGCACCTTCCCTCTCCACTATGCTTAGAAATAGCTTGTCTTCCTTGTTTCAGAAGCCCATGAATTTTCCTCCCTGCAGTAAGCTCTGTGGGCCTATGAGGGCACCCAGGTGTCAGCACAAATAGCTGGGATTTGTCCCCTTGCTGGCTGTCGCATGGCTAGTGCGATTTGTCCTGTGGGTTGAGGTTTTATTCCTTTGTCTTTGTTAACCGATTTCTTCTTTTGGTGCTGTGGTTATCTGAGAGAAATGTTCCCAGTAACGTCTTCTGCTCCTTTATAGCAATGCCTCTTGCACCTTCCTGGTAGGGTCAGTGGGCACATGACGATTGTCCTTTCAAGTGTCAAGCCCACATCCTTTAGAAAATCTGTTCACCTCTGTGAATAAAGATCAGTTGGTGGCTCCAAAATTTTCGTTGTTTTTTCTTAAGTTAGTTTTCTGTTATTCCACATAAAACTAAAAGAATTGACTAAAACAAACAAACAAAAAAAAAGAAAAAAAACCCTCAAATATTTCTTTTTTAAATAGATATTTGTCTTTTTTAGAATTTTTCACCATTCCCAGTACATCTTTTATATTAAGTGGGACCAAGATTTCTTCTATTTTTCATGCATAATGTGGAGATATTCTTAATCTTGTTCATTACTTCATCAGAGCTTTCTTTTCCTGCCCCATCTTCCTCTTCAGTATGGAATGCACTGAGCATAGTGAAATCCTGATGAAAAAATGTGACTTTTAAATACCTTTAAAATTGCTATTTGAACCTTTTCTAGATGTACTCAGCATATTCTCAAAATATTTAAGTATTATTGAGGGATTTGCATTCACACTGCCTCCTCAAAAGCCTTTTCGCTTTTGCTTTCTTACAACCCAAGACACTTTCTTCAAATAAATGGCTGCAGACTGCTCCGGGTTTGGTGATTCTACCCGATCTTGGCATCATATGGGTTTTCATAACTTCAAAATTGTTGTGACAGTATCAAATATAAAGGTTATACCAACACTGTCATATTTAGGTCAGGACTGTAACGTCCACTTCTCATTCTTCATTGACCTAATCTTCATGCAAAATTGATGTCACCTTTCTGAATAGGCTAAGATTTTCTTCTGCGGCGTGAATAAATTTGGCTGTAAGAGCTAGAGTACAGCTATGGTCAAGTGGCAGCAGCGAATTAATTAATACATTTATGTCTCTTTTTTGGTTGTTCTTTATGGCTTGTCTACACATAACTTGCAGTTTTCTTTGGGTGCTTTCATTAGCAAAACAGTCCTGTGGTCACTTCATTTATTTTATTTCTTTGTTTTGGTTTGTTGTTTTGGGTTTTTTTAAGCAGTTCATTTTAGTTCTCAGTATAAACGACATGAATGTTTGATTGGACATGGGAATCTCTACCTTTTGTACACTCTAGAGCAAAACATGTGAAAATTCTCCTATTTGGAAGTTTCCCATTCCCTGTAAGGATACACACTTCTACTTGCCACTGCATTTTGCAGCAGCTGCTCACATTCCTTCCAGAATATCAGTAAACAGGGCTGGTCACAAACAGTCAGTGTGAAGGAGCAGGAACAGAGGCCAAGTGAGCCTGTGGGGTTACTGAGGAAATATTAATAGAAAAGTTCTGATAATATTCTTGCAGTTCTAATACTTCATATGATTGTTATAAAAATGTAATAGGAATATAAGTGATTTATAATTTTAATACTGTCACTTTTATGCTGTGAATAATGTGCTTTGTACCATATCATTTATGGTGATATTGAACCATTCTGTACAGTTAGTAGGTGGTTATGACCATGTGTTCTTTGAGGCCTTTGAATAATACATAATTTGTTCCCCTATACTGAAGTTTACTGTGTTGCGGGTAATGATGCTCTCAGACACACATGTTTTTAATGCCTAAATTTTTTGTTCCCTTCTCCTCGATCTTCTTCCAGTCTTTTTTAAACTCTTTTAGAGGCAACCTCAATATTTCTTGCACAGTTATCTGTGAAATTTGTTGGACCACAGAGTATGGAATAGCAGAAAAGCATCTGCACTGGCTTTTGAAATTGGTCACAAAGGGACTTTCATGCAGGTTGTGCATGTTGCCAGTGCTTTTAGGAAATGACGTGGTTTTAACACTGGTCAAAACCAATGAGGAAAAAGGAAGGTGCTACTAAAACGCTGTGCAGTTTCTCTGCCTCTAAATTATTCCTGTAAGAAAGGTCTCTGCAGAGAGCTGAGATGATCCGATTCCATGTTGTCTGCAACACAGGATTTGAAGCATTAGCTCTCAGGCAGCAGGACTAGTGTTTTACCTCTCCATGGTCTGCTGTTGTCCTATTTTATACCAGTCATGCTTCAGGGGAAAGGGAAATCACTCACTGATACAGAACAATAAAATGAAATTAATCCCGTATTTCCCTTTCTTCCAAACTGGCTTTGGGTACATCAAGTTTCAAATCACTCTGTGATATATGAAATATTAATCTGCATGTAAATACTTCAGTTTCCTATTAGTTTGAGGATTATCTATCACTAGCCACCATGCGGCCCTGTGAATTTACATCAGGCTTCGTCAGGACAGCATTAACAAACTGACGACAAGCCTTAATGTCCATCGGGAGCACTGTGACTTTGAACCCCCCTCACAACTCTGTCACACTACGGGATGGTTGGTGCTGCCCATCCTTGTTTTCCCATGTGCAACAGTGGGAGCAGAGAGAGGACAGCCTGCATCAGCACACGTTCCCTTTGCTGGCGTTTGCCCTCCTTTCTCTCACCCAGGACCTGCAAATGAAAAGGTCGTACCTGGTACGTCTCTCCTGGGGCAGACAGTCAGTGCAGCCGCGCTGTTGGCATGAGCTAATTTATTTTATTTTTTAAATTATAGATAAGATGCCTCTTGTAGAGCGAGCATCCATAACTGAAGAGTGCTGTGTTCCTGCAGTAGAGGTGTAGCATATCCCCTCGCAGGTCCCCGAGCTGGTGCTCAGCCTGTGCGTCCTCCCACACCACCCGTGCTACCCTAGCTCGACCGGCTAAGAGATGGGCACGGGAGATACAGAAACATCCTGGCTCTCCCTGGAGTCGGTGCAGGATTCGAGCCCTGTAGAGTCAAACGAAAGACTCCTATTGACTGTGGGTCAGGTCCTTAGTAAATGCTTTGTTAGATATAATCCTGTATCTATCAGGACTTACATCAAGTGAGAACGGTTCACAGTCACAAAGCCAATAGTTTTCTATTTATCTAATGTGTACTTTAGGTGGTATCACCAGAAAGCCTTTTTTTTTTCCCCACTCTGTGAAAATGCTTTCAATCAATTCTTATTTCTTGAAGAAAGGGGGAAAAAATGTTTTTTGAAATCCAAGGAGTCAGCTTCTCATCCCTCTAGCTGTGCTTCGGCCTAGATAAGAAGAGATCTCAGGGTCCCATATTATTAATGCACTGTCTATATAAATAACGAGCAGGCTTGGTGAATTATTCCACACTCCTGGGAAAATCTATAGCCCTGTCCTTCTGCAGCACCACTGGAACTGAGCAGGAGACTTGTATTTTTTCAATTTGGTGAATTCAGATGACTTCATTTGTAAAGAGGAAAAAAAATGTACCTGTTTCCCACTAACACCAATTTAGTAAGCTCAAAAAAAGTCACAACATATCACCTGCACTATTACAAAAAAGGAAAAAAAAAAAAAAAGAACGAGAGAGAAGCCCAACTGTGTACTGGAATATTTTAAGACTTTGCTTTTTTCCAGAAACACATCTTCTTGAAGTGCCCTTGCAGCCACCCTGAAATTGCAGCCAGGTCCTGAGAGGTGCTGACTTCAGGGGGAGCAAAAGCAAAACTGGCAGTGACGACGCAGAGTAATTAGTTCATTTACCAAGGCGCAGCAGCTCTCATTACCAGTTTGCCTTCTAATCTGCAGGGCAGAGGCTGAACGGAGCCGAGGGGAGGTATGTGCCTGACCCTGCTGATGGTGGGTGAGCTTTTGTGTCAGAGCACAGCACCGTTTCCTGAACCCAGACCATCAGGGAGCAACCTGGGGAGAGCGGAGAGGGCATGCTTCTCCCTGAACAAAAATATGTACAAATATATATATATGTGTGTGTGTTTGTGCGTGTGTATCTGTGCACTTGCTGTAGAGTCATCCTGCCATGGGCAGTACATCAAAATGCTGTTCAGATGGGTACGTATGTGTTTCCAGTGTTTAAGGTACACAGGGAGGATATTCTGGGTTGGATTTCTAGCTGACCTGGGCCAAGTTCAGGAGCAAGGGCTGCCGAATTAGGCGCTTCCCCATCTCTCAGCAAGGGCTGCGTTGTTTGTGCTGCATGCAAACATCCGCCAGGCATTAGGGAGAAGTAGACAGATGATGATGTCTTTCTGGTGTGAAGATGGTGCAGCTAATGAGATCATCTGACTGTGGGTTTATGTGAGTACATCTTCATCTCAGCTATAATTTATCTCCCTACCTATGTCTTACATTTCTTTCTTTTCCAATTGACATTGCGGTTTCCTGCATAGCAAAGCAACCACCCTTTCTAATATCAAGCCCATAGAACAGCTGTCTAATCCACCCCTGATGAAGTGCAGAGAGCTCACTTAAATCCCAATTTCCGCAGGAAAAAAAAAAAAAAACCCCAACATTTTCTTTTTCTACTTAAGAGGGGAGAAAAGCCATAAGTCATGGCACTATCTCCATCTGTGGGAGGGGTGGTCATTTTTCCAGGCTCCAGCTGACAGGTTTCAGTGCCGACACAGAGGGAGCAGAGCCCTCGCAGCCAACCAAGGTGCACAAGCAGCAGCCTTATGGTGAAATTAGAGAATGGCACGGCCACGTAGCAGTGTGAAGACACACAGGAACATATAATTACTTCACCTCCATGCAGAGGAAAGTAACCTTTCTCTAAAATACTTGCAATAATCCTGCTAGAGGCTAAATGGAAAAACAGTAGGAGTTTTCTCCTCTTATAGGTAGCATTAAGTGTTAATCACAAGACTGGAAAGAGCCTGGTAAGGGGTTTTGGAGGCAGGGAGTGCAGGCACGGAGCACAGCTGGTCACGGCAGTGCACCAGGCACGGCAGGGAGAAAGAAGCACAAGCTGAGTGGGAAAAGAGAGCCTAAATTAGAGAAAATTCCCTTGCAGGGGTGAAGCCAGAGGCAGGACCATACAGGTGAGCCCCGCGAGTTCAGGTAGCATAAGGATAGGGCACGCTGTCTGGCCAGACATGGGGAACAACCACAAGAAAGGGTTTTTGCAGTTTTTGCATACGCGGATCTAGCTTAGAGAGCCCAGATTAGCCCAGAAGAGGGGCAGCAGCCCCCTGCGACCGACCTGCAAATCTGCGGGTGGTAGATGTAGGGGGAAGAAACTTCAGCGATGCTAAGGGAGGCTCCTCTCACAACAAGCGGGCATCCAGTAGTGCTGAGGGAGAGATTTCCAAATCTCAGGAACTACTTTGAAAAAGCCTGTCCAAGAAGAGATCACAAGGCTGGGGTGAGCAGCAGTGTGTCAGAGCCAAAAAGCTTTGCCTGGGGGGAAACACAGCAGTAGCTCAGAAGAGTAAGATCTGGATATCTAGGAGGGACTGTGTTTAAGACCCTTGATGTATTCGTATCCGTCACAGTCACTGCAAGGTATGGAGTCGGGTCTATAGCTGCCCTGCGCAGCAGCAACGAGGCAGTGAGAGAAAGAGCTTTGCTACCATTTACTACATTCGTGTGGACTGATATTGCCAGCTGATACAGGATGTGTGGTGCCTCAGGAGTAAAAGGTTTAAACCTTTACACCATGCCTTTAAACAAACATTGGGTTTATCTGTGTCTTGAGCGACAAAGCACACATGTGCCGTCCAAGTACAACATTCAAAATGCATTCAGAAAGTGGTTTGACACCCAGAGACAGATTTTTCAGCTGGTGTAAACTGGTTCTTGAAATCTAGAGAGACCTGCTAGTTTGTGCAAAATGAGGACATGGTTTGTTGAGTCTAGGAACATGAACAGAATGGCGACTAGCTAATAATCCTCGCTCATGGTCTTTAGGGAATATACGGGACCAGCGTTCAGCTAATCAGTGGCCAAGAGGAGCTCAGAGAAACGTTAAGGTCGGGTTAGCATCTGTGCTGTGCCCCCTTGCGCCAAATCTGTGCAGTAATTCAGATGATAATCTATCTCTGCCAGGAAAGACTATATTACTAAATATCTAATTCTGTATAATCTCACGTCATACATCTTTTTCAGCATTGGATACTGTATTTTCAGTGCACCAGGGCTGTGAAATGCTGCTTGTCTACAGGCATCTCTAATATAGTATAGACAATACGTGATTGGAGTATTTCAGAGCACTAAGATTTTTTTTCTTTTCTTTCAAAGCTACTTTCTATCTATAAACATGGAACTTGTTCACAAGGTTTGAATGTGGTGATTAGGATTTGAACACAAAAGAAGCATATGATTAAGTAAAAATGGAAGACGCTGCTACATAGTGTGCTCTCTTTAAATTATGAAATGAGAACCTGAAGTTATTACACACTGAAATTTTAAAGAGACAATGACCAAATCTTCGTCAGAAGAATGCATATCGTTAATCCTTTTATTGATGCAGTGAGTTCAAAGGAGAGTCACTAATTTAGCGCTGGGATTCTCTGTTATGTTCAACTACATGAACTGATCTCGTAACTGCAACTAGAGGCGGACAAGTCAACAAGTGTTTAATTGATTTCAGACAATTGATTATCCATAAAATTGATCACAGACACATTTTCAGTTCCTCCTCCCAGAATACAGCCAGGTAGCTGTAGGACCCAAACCCCTCAGCAGTTTGTCAGCCCATAGTCTGTTCTGGGCGATTTTCCTGCATTAACATTGCAGAATTGCCTTATATTTAGGAATCAAGTAAGTACATTGCAAGCAAGGGATTTATTTCAAATCTTAGACTTTGTGCCGAGGAAGCGTACCATTCAGCACATATATAGCCTGCAGATTTTGGAACAGGTTTCTATACGTAGGTGTCAGAAAACGGTTTACTAATCCAGTATCTCAAAGAAAGCATAATTCCTCTTTGGGACTTAAGGTTTTCCATAGACAATTCAGTTTACTACAATAACTGCTCAAGGTTAAGCAAGCACAAGT
The DNA here is from genome assembly GCF_028858705.1 of Grus americana. Taxonomy (NCBI): domain Eukaryota; kingdom Metazoa; phylum Chordata; class Aves; order Gruiformes; family Gruidae; genus Grus; species Grus americana. The sequence continues at coordinate 6,544,944 of NC_072862.1, read as the reverse complement.
GCTGATGTAGTATGGCAAAATTCAATAATGTTCAAAAAGTGCTGCCTCTCCCTTTAGAAACTATCATGCAAAAGACAGCGGTGTGGAAAGGAGCTATGCTCTACAATTTAAGCATTCTGCCCTGTGTCATTAGTACATAAAACCTCTTCTGCAGGCAGATGGATTGTTTTTAATATGTGGTCTTGTGTAATCATTTCCCTTTGATTACAATTCCTAGGCAGCTAGCATACAGCAGAGTTTTCAAGATGCATATGCATGGTCAGTACATTTTTTTTTTAATCTTCCTAATGCACCCAGAACTCACAAACAGCAAGGTGAAACATCAGCACAAACCATCACTCAGGAATGAAGTTGAGAAGCAAATGACACTGTCCCAACTGAGGACAATGGCAAATCTCCCATTAACTCAAATGAGAGCAGAAAACATATCTCTGTATTGGTTTTAATATTACAAAATGCCCTTTCCTTCTTCTTCAGACCCCTCCACGAAATACCATCAAATGCGGTTGTATGTAATACCGTTATGCAAATAGCAAATGAACTCTATTTCCTTTGGAAATTTCCTTTCCTCCTCTTGAAAATTGCTAACTGGATGAACACATTTTAAAACAAAAGCACCTGTAGTCCCTGTTAAATAAAAAAATAAAGCCCATTAGTACAATGAACACTTGTATCACATTAGTGAGGTCGTTATCCAGGGACACAGATACCTATTGCTCCGAGCAGTATGGGGGAAGGGAGGGAGACCACTGCTTTGAACCACAGAGCACAGGAACGAAGCAGCGAAGGAGAAAATCCATACAGTTTTTGACAGGTTGTGTTTCCTCTGGGATTCAGCTCAGCAGCAATGGCCTGGCCTCATTATTGCACTGGTGCTATTCATTTCTCGTTTGTCTGCGTGCTGTGATGAATTTGGTTCATCCGAATGTCAGGCGGGGAATCAGGTGAGGAATTTGTGGCAGAGCTGGAAAAGCGTCGTGCTTCTCCGTAGCACAGTGAGGGGTCCTTTCCTGGGATGGATGTGCAGTTCTGGCCACTCAGCTTCAAAAAAGGAGGGGAATTAAATTGGGGGCCCAGGTGTGGAGAAAGGCCAGGCTGTGTAGGAGAACGGGCAGCCTCTATTGAGAGAAAAGAGTTGTGGGGCAGCAAAGCATGATGAAGGAGTATGAATCTGGTGTCAGATCAGTGTGTGGGCACCAGGAATGGAGAAAGGCTAAGAAAACAGTGGAGGATTTAATAGATATAAACTCCCCATCATTAAATGTAGGTTGGAAATTAGAAGAACAGTCCTAACTCTTAGAGGAGGTTGGCAACAGCTTCCCAGTAGGGATGCCAGCTAGTTTTGCAGACTTCCAGTGTCTTTTGCCATACTCACAAAAGGCAAAGAAATTAGTATTATTTGATAAAATAACACTGCAGCACACTGGTGAACAATGGAGGTACCGCAGACTGACATAAGTCAAGAAAAAGAGCTGTAGAGCAGGCTCATAAGAATTCATTCGTGTGTTAGAGACACGGCCAACTGCATATGTGCTTTGTCTTTAATATAGCAAGAATTGATTCAATCTAGCAAAAAAAAAATATCTTATAACAAACAAATTACATTAGTTTTCAGGCAGCTGCATTTCATACTAACTAAAGGGTAAAGTCTAGGGGGTTGTGTGATGGTTTTTGAAATGCAATTTTTTAAAACAAAAATGTTTTGCCAATGTTGTGAATTTATGAATAAAAGAAGTAGGGGAAAAATTGCCAAGCAGATAAATGGAAAAGTTTCGTCGCATTTGGAAGTCTTTAGTTACAGTTTGGCTTTATTTGATACAGTAATATTTTATTGTTTGGTTGGCCAACACTGGTATCTTTTTTTAATCCATTTATTTGCAATAACATGCTGATAAATCAGTTTTAGCAGTGAAACCAATTAATTCTCCATTGTAAGTATTGACTTAGATTTTTTTTTAATCTGTTCTATTTGTCGGAGATGGCAGTGCTGGACTTCCCTGGATGAGCAATAATGAGGGACTATTGCAGAATCCATTTCTACTACTCCTCTGAAACAGTGCTTGTAAGTTCTGTGTGGTCATTGCAAAAAAAGCCCAGCATTTGCAAACACAAATTAAGTAAATTATAGCCTTGCTCTCTGGCTTCCATTCTTCAAATGACCCCTGGTCCCCACAAGTGGGGATTCTAGCAAAGCCTATCAGTTTGAGTTTGCAGATTTCCCAGCTGAGTTTGCTCATTAACACATGGCAGGATGGAAACTATGATCAGAAATGACCTGTGATTACAATGGACGTGGTCTACACGTGTTGTGTGTAGTCAGGTTTGGTAGAGAAAACGAATGGAGCAGGTTTTGAAATTCCTAACATTCATCATTACATACCACCCAAATCTGTTTTACTGTTACTGTTTACTGGCACTGAAAACCTTTCAAAAGCTGATACAATTTCCTAATAAAAGGAATAAATTGATAAACCCGGTTAGAAGCTTCCTTTCCGGTTGGAGCAACCCTTACACAAAGGCCTCTACTGAAAACTCCTGCAAGTGCGCGCTGTATTAAATCAGTATATATCTGAAATAATCAGGAACACTCATTTGTAACAAGCTTTGGGTTAGACCCTTTCCATGTGAACCACTTTCATTTTAAGCTCATTATTTATGGTAAGCATAGCCACACTCTTCATGCATTTTGCATATTCAATTTTCAAGCCAAAATATAGGAGCTGCATTAGCTTCAGTGCTCCCAGCAGGTAATCAGCCTCCTGCAATATCAGACCTTATGTCACCAACAGTAATGGGCTGAAATAGTCAGAGCCTCATAAGGACCGTGCCTGCCCAGTTCCTATTAAAATTAATGGGAACTGGGCATCCATTCCCTTTAGGCAGCTTTGAAAATATCAGCCAAAATGTAGTTGTAAGTATTAACCTTTAGGAAGTTAGTGTTGGCAGCCTCCCACTGCTCTGTACTAGTTTCCAAAATGAGGACATCTGATCAGGCACGAGCCCTGCGTGAGAGCCTCCAGCTCCGGTTTGACGGACCACGTCCTTAGGGGCTGCCGGCGGGGAGCAGCTGTGGGCAACTCGCACCTTCAGGCTGTTTTGGCTGAGCAGATCCTGGGGAGTCTGAAGGCAAATTGTGAGGCTGCTCTGCCACTTGTACCAGGAGCAGCCTGAAATGAATGTGATTTTTTTGGTGGTTGTTTTGGGTTTTTTTCCCCGCCCCTGGTTTTCAGAGGCCAGGAAGCCAGTCCCATAAAGGTCAGTAGATGTGGTGTGAAAAGGCTACCCTGACTGAATATGAGGCACTATGGGAGTCTGGGGCAGAAAAGCCAAAAGTGTTACTGCCTAACTGTTAAAATAAACATATTTGGTATAGAAAAAAAACCCCAAACCTGCCTGTGAATACTTTTATATATTAAACCCTGTAAGGAACTTCTGCCCTGCTGATTTTAACTTTCTTTAATTAGAGGTTTTTTCCCCTTTCCTGTCTACATTTGTAAAAAAAAATATAGCCTGGCATTTGAAAAGAAAAAGGGGATTAGAATCATTTATTATTGGATTATTATTAAACCAACAGAAACAGCAATAGAAATTCATGTTTTTAAACAACCTCCAGGTCTCAGGTCTAATCCATACAGATGATGACCTATGAGGAAGTAGCGTTACAGGAATAAATTGATTGTGGTTTAGACCGAAGGATTTCAACCCACCTAATAAACTCTCAGCACTGCATTCCCGAAATGTTACCACAGTAGCTGGAGAGCAAACTGTCCTCTTTTTACATTTTTTCGCCAAATAGTTCTAAAATAACCAAAGTGTAATCAACGCAGTGAGCAGACTGGCCATGGACACAAAATACATTCCTGAATCAGTAAATTGCTAACTGTGAAGCATTTGCTAGGCTCTGCTTTACATAGTATGAGATAAGAAGCAAATCTAACACTCTGGTCTTTATTACTGACTGCTACTAAACATGCAAGGTGATAAATGTGCTCTTTCACTTTCAGCAGTGCATCATTAGTAGAAATCCTGTAAGGACCACCTGGATCTTAATGACCTGTTATACTGCATCTTTGCCACCACTGTAAGTGCCAGCTCTGGTTTTTTAGTGGCTACCCATGCCATTTTAGGAAGTACTAATTGCATTTTGCTGAATTTTGCTGCAGTTTTATTCTGGTGTTACTTTTTTTCTTTCCCTTCCTAAATATGACTGTCTAGTAGTCTTGGACCTGGAGGAAACGCGTAGCTGAGAACATCTGCACTGGCAGATCTCAGGAGCAGTAAAAGGGCCAGCCAGAGCCCTTCCTGGCTCTGCTGAGTGCATAGGTTTTGAGCAGAATTATGGGTAAGGCTTACTGCAGTATTCCTGTGCTCAGGGCACGGATCGTGTGCTTGTTCCGCTAGCTTTTCCTGAAATATTAGGGCTTGCTAAATGTAGCTTTCTGTAGAATATAAATCAGCTACGTTAGTGTAGTGTCCTGCTTGTACAACATGCTTTGGTTACGTCTACCCTTGTATTTGCTCCCTTCGTGGGACCATACTACGATATGTCAAAGAACGTAGGTGCTGCTGCTTCTTCCTACCACGTTTTTCAGCTAAAAATGACAGGTGCCTGGAATTATTACAGTATTATTTTTGTTTGTCTTTTCAATAAGAAAACAAAACCATAGATGTTTGAGACGTTCTTGCCAGGAGTTTTGCAGAGACCAAGGGAGCTATATTTGCACTCCGAAGTCTAACAAGGAACCACAGTCTACTAGTTTATGCTGCAAAACAAGGTAGGCATCCAGCGAGGGCAAGAGCACAGGCTTTGAGTAGAGAAAAAACTTCATGTAAAGAAAAAATTGGGCTGTGGGCAACACGGGAGCGAAGAGAGGTTACGCTGCGGAGTGGGAGCAGACTTGCTGTGTTAGGTAATACTGGATACAGTAAATAACCTCAATCATGTGGAATTTTTTTCTTTCTTAGCAACCTGAAAGAGTGTGCAGTAACTAAATAGATTAAAGACCAACGCTGTTCAGATCACTGTTACTGTACCTGTGAGGGATGAGATAAAAGCGTATAGCGTGGGGGGCAGAGAGAGGGCAGACCCACAGGGTCCTGTTCTACACTCAGTCTGGGGAAACCCTAAAGTAAAGGAGATATTCCTACAGCCTGCTTTCCATTCCCATCCAAAAATACTCTTCCTTCCAATTTCTCTTTGATGTCAAAATAAATGAAAATATTTCATAGTGATTAATGGTGTGCTGGCTACACAGTGAATGCTGGTAGGGATACAGCCGATCAGTGAAGAGGATATTTTCAGAAAACCTCATCATATTTTGTTTTGACTTTATGCTGACATGTTGAATTTTGGCAAAAAAGTGATGAAATTCAGCCAGTTACATAGGCATGCATGTGCGCACGTAGACACATATGGGGAGGGAGAGTCACTTGATGATTCTGCTTCTGGAAGGTGATACCTCACTGGAGAAATGCTCCATTGCTTGACACGTGCTGGACTGCTGGTCACTATTTGCACCTGGACTGTCCTCTTCAAGGGTCATGTTTGCAGGACACCCCGTGTTGCGTGACACTGTGGGAACTGGCAGCTGCTGCGAAGCAGGTCGATGGGAGATGGAGGCGTACCTGCCCCTCACCCTACCTCTGTGCACTCTGTGCGCCTCCTCGTGTGCCACCTTTGAGAATAAAAGGTGACAAATGCCACCGCATCGCTGTTTTCTTTAGGAAATTGGCTTAGTTATTTAAAAAGTGCTTAAAAGATTTTGGAGAGAGGTCCAAAAAAAACCCCACCTAATGCAAATCAACTCAGAACAACTTCTAGGTTTTGACAGAACTTGTTAAACATAAAGCCTATACTGTATTTATTCACCTAGAGACTTCAACCATTATATACAAAAAGGAACAACTACAGCACAGTATTGTTTCTTTCACTACCATTGATCTTTAGTTTCACACTTCAATTTTGCCCTCTAGATTAAGGGTGGCCTTTTTGCACTGCTGTGTATGTGAGATGTTTAAAACTTGCTTGAGATTTCGATTTCCAGAGGGTTCTGCAAGGCTGAGGTTGTAGCTTATCTAATATTTTGACAAAGTCCAAGCTCTGTGTTGTAAAAGTCAATTTAGTTTTAAGCTGTTGTTTTCACCACTACAGTGAATAATCCAATTTTTAATTATTTTACATGTTATTTTATTATTTTTATGTAATTTTTGCTTAAAATTTAGTTGTTTGTCATTATTATAATTTTAGTGGAAGGGACACTGGAGGAACAAAGCCTTGCTGGAATAGATTGTTATCCAGTATAATCTATTGATCAGGTCAGGTAGTAAATTAACAGGAGCAGAACACCATTAAATTTTGAACTTAATTGCCTTCTACTTTTAATTTCTATTGGATATAATCAATAGGTGCCAGAGGAAAGTTAAAAGAGTTATTTAGCAAGCCGCTATTTCCTGCAGCATAATGGAAAACTACTGTTTCATCCTCTAGTTGATGCAAATAATTTGCAGTTCAAGTGTGGCCACTTAAGCATTTTATCAAAGACTCACTTTTAGTTCTGTCTTGATTAATCTTCTTCCCTTCCAGAAAGAAATGTCATTTAGGGACACAATCTGTTTTGGTTTAGCTGCCCCTTTGGTCTTTGCACTTACATTGATGTTGCAGCAACACCGTTTCCCTCCAGGATCTCTCCAGCCTGTATTCCTGTCTCTAGCCATGCACACACAGAGTGTCTTCAGGGGGTGTTCTCGGGCCATTATCTTATAATATCATTTCCTTTTCCAAGGAAATGCAATGTTGCAGCCAGTGGAAATGAAGACCATGGCCTTGGTCTTGACTTTTCTTCTTGGTGGTTCTACTAGCTTGTTTGGGCAAGTTGCTCGTCTCTCTTATTTCCCCTGCCTGCAAAACAATACCATAATCAATTGTCTTCACTGAGGTCTAGTGTCAAGCTGATGTGTTGTACTCTCTTCTAGAACTCCCTGTGCTGATGATACACCTTGTTCTGGTCTCCAGCCTACTATTCAGTTTGTTACTCCTTGTGTCTCACATTTCCCTCTATAGTAATATTTTAGAAACTTCTTTTTTTTTACTTGCTGTTGAATTCAAGTATTGCTTATCCTGCTGTAACCTAAAACCAGTTCCTTATAAATCCATATCTCAGTGCTATTATTATTTTTACACCTCTCTGAACACTCTTTCCATTACCTAGTCTTTTGCTAATAAAATGCTGCAAAGGAAACACCATGTTTCAGGTGGCCCGCTGCCAAAGCTGTATGCCCAGTATCACTGCCCTGTGGAATCACAGGGACATTAAAAAGCCATTGAACGGAGAATAGACATCTGATGCAAATTAGGGGATTATTGCAAACTTTGGTGGGCCATGGAAGCTGTATTACTGAAGCAGCACGCAGATTAAAACAGGCCAGGGTATTCATACCTCATATTTTACAATAGTGTCAGTTCTGTGCCAGTGGTGCTATTCCATATTTATAACTTTATATTGGCATAAGGTAATTCACATTCAAGCTAATGGGAGTTTTCTAGGAGTGTTGATTCAGGTTCTCGATGAGAAATGAGTATAGCCCCTTTTGCACATCTTTACAGCAGAAATAGCAGTTAGAGTAGAGAAGAGTCTACTTGAGATTTTATGAAGTGGTGCATAATGATGCACCAGATAGACAGACCTTCATAGAAGTCTCATTTTCTGTGAGAGCTGACCTATACTCCTTCTGAAAACCAAATCTCTTCAGGGATTGGCAAGTTACCCACCTCAAAATAAAGTCAACACATCCAGTGAGCCTTGCTCTGAAATCTTGACCTACATCTGTCCACAATTCTCTCCATTATGAAATGAGGATAACAGGTATTTTACTGTGAGCACATTTGATTTTATTCAAGTCCAGTATATTTGAAAAAAACATTGCTTGCTGTCTATGCAAATTCAAAAACTGCCAAATCATCAAAAGAGCTGAGAATGAATTTACCTCTTTGACAATTATTCCCTGTCACATTGTTTTGGTTAACAGGGAATTCATCACAGGGGAGTAGAAAAAAATAAAGCCTCTTGACAGTTACAAGGAATTAACTGTGCTCGCAATAATATATTTTCCAAGGGAAGGCTGGAGGGCAGAGTTTGACAGTGCTGAAGCCGTACCATGTACAGTGATGTCCTATGACCACCATTGTAAATCTTAAGCGCAGACCAGAGGGAAGGCTTGTTGGTCTGTGTTACAGACTAGTGTGAATTGTGCACGACTCGCAGTCCCAGCTCCCAGGAGAGGCTGAAATTCTTCTGTTTTGGTGATTCCACCGGTGCCCACAGCATCACTGGTCCTCATGAGCAGACAGACAGAAGAGTTGGTGGTGTGCCTATGGTATATTTAGGGAGCTGAATCACAAAGTCCAGGTGCCCAAGAAAGCCTGTGGCCAAGAAGGGAATTGGATGTGGGGCTAATTGAGGATCTCTGGCCAGGGTGGTGTCAGCAGTTATAATAGCATTCTCCATTTCCCATGGAGAAGAGCTTCTCCTTCTATTTCTCGCTTCTGCCAAGAAACGGATAAAAGGAGATTTTTCTCTGTGTCACTGAGGAGAATCCCCTTTTCATCCGAATGAATTATGCTGTCTCCAAGGCGCCAGATTAATCTGTCTATGATATCCCTTGTGTATTGTTTCTCGACTAAAACATATCTGTGTTTCTTCTTTCATGATCAGCGGGTACAAAGGAAAACTAACTCACACGGTAGTCTTTTGCTGCTACCCACTGCCATGAAAACCTCTACAGGAATGATTCAGCCCCGCTGAAGAAGAGAGGTACCAATATACTGCTCGATAAGCCAGCAAAGATTTGCTGTGCATTGGGGTAAAGTTTCACCCTTGAGTTGCCTTGTAAGAAGCCTCTGGAGGAGATGCTTTAAGCATCTGACACAGTTCCCTGGAAGAGCAGCAAAGAGAAGCAGCTGAGATGATACTTTGATGCTGTGCCTGATCCTCTCTTGAAACAACCCTGGCTTCTTCTGAGCCTCTTTGAAAGGGAAGTAGCCACCTGCATCATGCATGCAGCAGCCTAGGTCCAGTCCATACTTCCACGTGAGACAGACATTTGCAATGATCCCCAACTATTTTGGAATGAGATGCGGATAACAAGACAATATTTATGTTAAGGTTGATGATGAGTATGGTTTGTCTCAGTTGAAGCTCCTTCTCTGGCTTGCTGTCATCATAAAAACCTTGTGAACTATAGATTATTGCATTATAGGTATATGCACCAGGAAAGGCAGACAAGGTAGGAATTCTCAGAGACACACATGAATTAGGATTAAATGGAGCAAACTAATTCTCAATCAGATCTAGTCACCACTAAAATGAAGAAGATAGAAAGAGACAGAATCAAAATTAGCGAGATAACAGATTGCATTTCTGGTTAGGAAGAAGTCCTGCATTATGAAATGCTGGTGGATTTAATGTTCAATTCTACCCTTATTTGCCATGCACATTGTAAAACATATTTGCAATCACCTTCTAGTTGAATCGGGGCAGTGAGTTTTTGTTTTTCTTAGAGTACTTTATGTTTTATAGCTTAGAGCCTTGGCAGAAGTCCATCTACGGTAATATATGATTCACATCATTGTTAGGCTGGGGACTGCAACTGTTGCTGTTCTGTCTATACCCTGCTGTGTTTGTGGAAGGATCAGGATTGGAGCTGTGAGGTTTTTCTCATGATCCCTAAATCCAGAAGAGTATTTGCACCATTTTTATCCCTAGAAAGTTATCTACTGCTTACAACTCACTTTCCTGAGAAATAGTCAGACAAGGCATATTGAAAAGCAGGCTTATTTTGTGTATTCTAATACATAAGAAACTATACCAGACAGTAACCCTGTGACCCTAAAAAACCCCACACCACCACAACAACAACCCCCCTCAAAAAAAGCCCAAAAGAAATGAAAGAAAGAATCCCTCCCCCAAAAAACTCAGCTCTTTGGGGGCTTTGCAAAACAGTTCTGGGAGTTTCAGGTAAAGAGAATATATTCTTTGCATAACTGTTCAAATTGAATGTGTTGATTCTATACATAAATTGTTTTCAATTCTGTCTTGTCATTCAGTCTAAAGGGAGTTTCAGTGGCACCTTGGTGGAGTTTCTCCAAACATTGGTACTGGCAGATATAAGATGGCCTGCTTCAGCTGCAGGGAAGCTGACGGGAAGCTTCAGCTTCTGGGGAAAACTTTGCCATTAATTTCATGGCCAGCAGAACTAACAAATTACGGCTGCAAGAAACCTGTATGACATGCTGCAGATGGAAAGTTCTTTATACTGCATCACTGGTAATATGAGTGTGAAACCCCGCCATTTATATGCACACTGATTCCAACAGTTTCAGTAGAATCAGGAGATTTCCAGATCTTTGTGCTGAATGATAAGCAAGTGCATTTTATAAAGATATGCTCAACATCCCTATAAATAACAATTTTTCTTTTTGCCTTTGCAAGCCATCATCAGAAGGTGAATACTTCTTCACTTCCTCATTCCTATCCTTCATCTGCCCACATAGCCACAACAGCATGCTTGTACAAATGCATTAGAATTTCAGCCTTGCAATTTAAATGTCAAGTCTTCAATCTTATTGCAGTACATTTAGACCCTCTTTTGCATACAGCATGGCTGACTTCTTACAAATCTAGTTTTCTTAAAAATGAAAGAAGATGCATCTGTGGCCCTTTCTGATAGTCCCATTTGTTACTCTACCCTTGCAGAACAAAAACGTAATGCAGCATGCTATGCTGGGAGATCAGTCACAGACAGTCCCTTAGGGGTATTAAATAGATAGTTGTATTGTCTTTGTGGAGCTGATCTGACTCCACTTCACTAGATTTTAGCAAGGTCTCACTGAAATGCTGCTGGGATTTAGCCTCACTGTGATATAGCCAGGCATCTCGGCACGGGGAGATGATGTTGCACAGTTGTGTCCCTACTGCCCATCTCTTTCAGTGCCCTGAAAAAGAGAAAAGACAGCACAGAAATGCGTATGTATACACATATATGTAATCCATTTCACAGCTATCTGTTTGTCTAGATTTCCGCCCCCCCCCCCATCCTATATAGTTTCTTCAGATAGAAGAGAGAAGCTCTTCCTTGAGAGAAGCTGGTTGCAATCATGCTGAGTGATGATTTGGGGGGGTGTTGCAGACTGCTGAAGACAGACCCAGAACACATACACACACTGGGTGCAGTAATGAAGTTGCAGACATAACCTGCTCCTCTCTCTCTCTTTAGCACAAACTAGTATTGAGGATCTCACTTTCAAAGACTGAGGGCTTCCAGTGAGTCATCTAAATTCCACAGTTGGGCCACCTAAATGACTTGCCCTCAGTGGTTTTCTAAATTTAAAATTACAATTTAAACCAAAAAGCACTAACAACTGTACAATTCTTTTTGTCAGACTCGTTCCATTTGAAAGTAATAGCAAATACAATGACTTAAAAACATTGTTTACAGAACCTGTTAGATTTTGAAGAATTTCCTTCCAAACATGTGTACATGTGTACATTGAGAGATCTCTCTTGGGTCAGGTTTTTTTTAGTATTAGAAAAACCTTATTTTTATAGCTATATAAAATGTTACGGCCATTCCTAAAGAATTCATGAGTGCCTTTTTATTCCACTGCCCACACTAAGTGGAAGGGAACTTGCCACTAACCTCCGTCTGCACAAAGAGCACACAAATATAACCCAGTATTTCCACTGAAGCATAGTGGATATTTTTACCCTTTCTGCCCACGTCTTTTGGAGCAGCTTCTACAACCCATAGTGATCCAAGGACAGGAATATACTTTCCCTTCCACCTTGGCAGGGCTTTACTGTGTCAAGGCAGGGCTCGGAAACTGCTCTGAGATCCTTGCAGTGGAGGTGCTAAAAAAAACCATGGGAAACTGCTGTGGTGTGATGATGCACCGACTTTGCTGCATGAGCCTCCCCATTACTAGAAAAGCCTTTGGAGGTCAAAAGCTGTCCTAGTTTGACTATTTCTACCTGCTTTTTAATGAACAAATGCTGACACTTTGAATAATTCATTTATATTAAAATACAAAATCTCGAAGCACATCAGCCACTAAAGACACTTCTTTGCAGATGACATTCTGCATTTCCCTGGCCAGGACTGTTGCTCCCTGCGAGGCAGAGCTGGAAGGTCTCCCCATGAGCTCCCAAGGCAGAATTGAAGTCTTGAATGCTCCCTGGCCACGAATTGAGCCCCTGAATGCACAGTGACTGAATATTCATTTTGTCCATTCTTCAAAAAAATACTTACAATTTAAAGTACAAGAATAGCTCCATTCATAAGCCGCTATGTGAGACAAGTCTCTGCCACCAGTGCCATATCTACACTTCTTAATAAGAAGCGAACAAAGCCGATATATTACCATGTATAAAAATAATGAAAAAAAGATATCCAGAGAGAGAAATTACCTTTTTGTCATAAAGTGATGTGGGTTGATTATAAGCATGCGTATTATTTCTCTTTGTTGTTCACTTCATTGTGCAGTCCGGGAGAACAAGGAAGCCGTGTGCACCTGCTGTATGGCTGGATGATATTAGGGCTTCAACATTCGGAACAGCAGATACTTAGGGTAAAACTTTCCCCTGATTTGAGCTGAACTATTCATCACACACATAGCTGTCATTAATCTTACATGCAGAGCCAGGCTTCTCATACTTCAAAATCTTTGGAGAGGCAGCTTTTTAATCTATATTTGGTTCTTCTTTTTTCCACTACTGAGATTGATTTCTCTTTGCATATAATGCTGTAGTAGTTTCAATTGAAACAGAACCCTGAAATAAAATAGTTGAATATGAAACCTCAGCAGAGAGAAAGGAAACAATTATCTTGAAATTCTTTGGTTTTTTGGAGGTAAAAAAAATCAATGACAGCACCACTGACTGACAAAATTGACATGTATTTTAACTTCTGTTTCAAGCAATGGATTATCTTAATCACAACAAGAGGGTATATACTCCTGGATGGGGCCATAAATTCAATTAATCTCAGTAGTAATTCTCAAAGCAATTCATTTTAATATAATGCAGCACCTTGGAAGTATCTAAATTACAGCAGCTGAAGCTGGTTAAAGAGGAGAGGCAGAGGCTGCCCAGCAGTTCCTGGTAGCCGGCTCTCACCTCCTTCCACCTCCTCTCTACCACACCAGCTTGGGCAAAAGGCAGATCTGCCGGAGCTGCTCCTCTGAGCCTGGACAGGAAAAGGACAAGGACAGGAAAATGTCAGGGAAAACAAGAGAAAAAGGCAGAATGGATGTGAGGGCAGCAAATGGTAGGGGGTAAGGTCTAAGCTTATTCTTAAAAATATAGGAACTATGACAGCTGCAGGTTATGAAGTATCTCTATCAGAAGTTTCTGGTGACCAAGAGCAAAATTTTTAAGTGGTTTGCATATTTCTCTGGGCTCTTGAGCTAATAATATAGCTGTCTGTCCCTTATTTTGTAGGTCATTTACACAGCTTGTATTCTAAACCCTTCTCTCTGCTAATACTCAGAAAGGATGTTATTGGACTCCTAAACTCCTTGCCACCTTGCAGAGCTGAAGCTGGATGTATAATATTATAAATTCAGCAGTGTGTGTCACTATGGGAACTGTTTCTCCTGCCAGACAGTGTTGGGAATGAACTAGGAACTGGCTGTTTAGACACTTGTGTGTATGTGTGTGCGTTTTTCTGCCAGGCACATGCATACATAAACATTCACATGCAGATATGTAAAATTTACTGTTAAGTGTTTGCATTTCTTTGCTTCTCCATTTCTTCTTATTTTGCTTCACTTAGCATAGATTATCTCTGTAAGTCTGGCAACTAGTCAATTACTGAATTCCTTTTCAAAGGAAGGAAAAAGGAAGATTACAAAATTCATCAAACTAGCATAAATCACCATATCTTCCCCACCTGAGGATCTGACCCTCTAATGGTAGTTTCTTTCTTCTTTATAAAGGTAATTATTCTATTAAAATTAATAGTAAAATGAATACTGCTGTGCCTGAATTACATGGGATAAGCGTGAAATACTGTGATCTGTTCTGCTGTGAATTAGTAATCATAGTGTGCCTGGTGAAATCTGCATACTTTCCTCTCCTTCCCTGCTATCTACCTTGGTTTAGTTGCTAAAGCTCTCGGCAGGGTTGGGGCTGGAGATTGCTAGTGGTTTACACCGCACAGCAAAGAGGAGGTGTTTGCAGAGCATAGTACCCCTGGGTTTTAAGGTAGCAGAAGAAGTTACAAGATAAGCATGGATTCGTTTGGTATCTGAAATATCTGTGATTGCCTTTCTAAATGTGTGTGTGTGGGGGGGTGCCTGTATAAATGAGGTGAGGAAAAAAAAAAGAAAAAAAATCTGTCTCCTTTCCTCTTGCTCTTTCTGTGTGAAATTTTGGCTTTGTGACATGACTTTGGGTTCACACCGCCTGGAGTAGTGAAAGTAGTGGACGTCTCAAAGGGACAGCACTCAGAATCAGGGAGACCCAGTGCTTATGCAGGAGCTCATGGACCTGCAATAGCTTCCATTTCGGAAGGGGCTGCTTGCACTTCGGTGGTTTGTGAAAAGTTTAAAGTTAACCTTGAAGAGGATAAATGATATCAGGTGAAAGGCAACCTTTCCCACACGTGTATTGAGAGACATGCCTTGAGCCAGCAGAGGCAATTGCTTACTAAAGGAGGGCAGGAGCCAATAATGTGCCCCGTGCTCTGTGGACGTAGGGCAGAAGTCAAGGATCAGGTCTAGGCTGGCTTCTGAGGACGAGAGCGAGCCTGCCCGGCCCTCGCAGGGAAGTTTGGCCCTGCTATGCCAGGGTAAGCGCTCAGCTCGGCGAGGTGGGCTCTTCACCTCAGCACGAGCTAAATACCCCACAACCTGATAGAAAGGGACGTATGGGAGATAACTGAGACAGAGCGAGCTGCCCCCCTTCGAGCCAGGGTAGCGTTAATCCCACGTCCTTGCAGGTGTCCCGCAAGAGCCATGTGCTCAGCTTGGCTTCAGAGGCAGAGGGAGGAAATCACTGCTGCCCGGGCAGCATGGGAAAGCCCTAGCTGGCTGGATTCCCGTCAAGTAATTGCTTTTGTTAATAGGATTTTATTGTTATTAACCATATTAGGATGGTCGCAGGCTGGTTTAGATAGCTCATGTTAGCTAAATAATGACCTGCTGTAGTGACAAATGCTAACTTGTCTCAATGAAAAACTGGTTTTGCTTTCCTGAGAATAGTATGCAGCCACAATTGCTCAAAAAACAAAAAAAAAGGAGACTTATGCTGACATAATTAATATAATGTATTTTGTTTCTTTGGATAAACCTTGATCTTGACAATCCCCAAGCTAACAGAAGGTTGTTCTTTTTTCCTTCCTAAAATAGTGTGTGCAGTGCGTAGCTTAACCAGCTCAATAGAAACACTTTTACACTTTTTCACCCCAAGAAAGCAACCTCAGACAACTTGTAAAAAGGTCATATAAACTTTAGATGCAAGTCATTATTTTTAATTCATGTGGTCTATCCGTGTTTCCTAACACCTGAACAGTCTTTCCTGCAAATTACAGTCTTTTTGTGAATATAAACAGTTTATTAAAACTCTGCTATTAATTATTTAAATGAGTTTATAAATATTTGAGGAAGCCTATGCAAAAGGCACTCATAATAAATTATCGTATTCTACCTTCATCGAAAGTTAAATTACAAAACTCTGAAGACTGCCGTCTGTAAGAAAGAAATTCCTGCTGCCTGTCATCACAATGTCCAGAGTAATTTTATCTAGGTAGCTGCAAAAAAATAAGTCAGCATCTAAAGCTTAAATTAAATAACAACACTTCTGTCGTAGAGGGTTTGTACTAAATGTGACACACAATCGAGTATGTGATTGTTTAATTACCCATGCTCAATGTCTTATGGGAGGACCCATCGTTTTCCAGCCTTGACTGAGATCACAGGTGTGGAGACTGAATTAATGAGCAGAAGGGGAAATATAGGTGCTGAGGAGAAGCTTGGAGCAAGCGAAACAAGAAATCAGTCACGCAGATCGATTGATTGAATGAGAAGTCAGATACTGTAAGTGGTAGTGGAAAGAATATCAATCCTACAACTGTACGGCAGATAAACCTGAACAGTGCAGGGGGATTTCTTATATGAGAAGACAGGCAAAAAATAAAATTAAATAAAAAATGGCAGCAGCAGGATAGCAATAACTTCTCTGGATAAACTTTTCTGGAAATTCTTTTCCAGAAGGCAGGAAGCTTCAGCTTCTGAGTTCGTAGTTTTGCAGTGTTGGTTGGAAAGGCGAAGGCTCGCTTTGCAGACGTTCCCATCTTTTGAGTGCTGGTCTCCGTGCACGTGGTCGTGTGTGGCTGTCAAGGACATTGCACATTATAAATGGCAGCTGCCAATCAGGACAGAAGTGCTGCTGCAGGATTTGGGTAATGGATAATTAATCTAATTAAATAGAGGTGTCTGATGATGATCCCCTTCGTGTGCTTCTTTCTTAACTGTCCTGTGTTCAAAGAGGTTCTTGAGACGGACGTGTGGATTTCTTGAGAACTCAGTGAAGTCAGTTCGTGGTTGTACAGGGTAGACGAGGAGATGGTCCTGCTGTAAAGCCTCAGGCTGTGGACTCGTGATGGTTGATAAAACTGAAACACTTGTCTTTACAGTTTTCCCAACACTTGTTCGCTCACCTGCTTCTCCTCTTCATCCCTTTTCTCTTCCACGGGTGGTCACTGCTAAAGCAGAAAATAGATGGGCTGTGCAGTCTCTGTCCTGGGAGGTTTTCAAAACCCAGCTGATTCAAGCTCAAGCTGAAGCACCCGAGTACTTTTAATAAGATGGCAATGTTTTCCCACCATGCCAGAATGTGGGAATTCCCAGGAAGTGCATTAATCATAGCACTTACTACCCTGAGGACTGCAACGTAATGCCCACAATTAGGGGCTTCGCTACCCAATTACCTTTACTGTTTGATCTACTTTTAACTTTAAAATATTTGTGGAGGTGACTGTTTAGAAAGAAACCCCAGCTATTTCAACCTTGTGTTGTTTTAAAGTGCTTTGAAATGATGAACAAAGAGTATTACAAAATTTCATCTAAAAGAACTTCCTGTTTGCTAGTAACTATAGCAATTCTCAGTATCTTTATTTAGCTGTTTATTCTGCGAAGGGCTTCTGCTTGCATACATTTTGCAACTGGCAGAGCTGAACATATTCTGCAAAGCATTTTACACTAATTCATGTTTGGATTTGTAAAAGAACTTACGCTGGGCACGCTCAGGCTCCATTTCCATTCATTTTGTATGAGTATTAATGAGATCAAGTAGAACAAGGACAGATGTTTATGAAAAATAAAACGGTAAACTCTTATTTGTAGCGATGAGAATAGAGCTTAAGGCTTCATAGCTAAGAATCATCTGACCAGAGTGTGCGTGAGATTCCTGGAGTATCTGGAGTCTAGGACTCACAGCTTCTTCCATCTGGTTATTTTTTCAAGAGCACATCTTGTGCATTACATAGGAAATAATGTTGCTTGTAGAAATTCAGGATTATTCACTCTAAGGACAACAGAGTAGGGTCATTATATAAATTATTTGTAGCAAAGACTTACCTAGAAGTGCAATCCAGGGACTCTTCCAAGATTTAAAAAAAAAAAAACAAAAACAAAAAAAACCCCACAAAAACCAAACCAACAACCCAACAAACAAACCACTGTAAATGGTAGTGAATTTTCATCTTTTAAAATAATACAACTCAGAGTTGAATTGAATGAAGGCAAAAAGACATGAGCTGTGCCAGTACCAACACGGCCATGAAATTTCAAGTGCCTATTAACAGACTTCTCAGCTCTGTAAAATGTTTCGGAGTAAATAAGCATTATGAGCACTGAAGGAAAACATAATTTCAAAGCAAAGCTTGTCAGTTAAGGTCAGTTTAATATCCACTCATGAATTTCATTGTTTTTAAGTCTTGCTGATAAGCTTTTATAATTGACTGACTTCTCTTATTCCATGCATATTGAAGCAGTAATTAAGCTGTGATATGAGACACAAAGCATCGTGTGCTCAATTCATCAATTTTTGTTCAGTCTCACAGTTCTTGTTCCGATTGCACTGGCATTGTTGCACTGAAATATCTCCAAATCTATCATGTCAAGATTATGCATGATGTAATTTGTAATAGTAGCTAGGGATTTTGTTTACAAAAAAACAAATGTTCCTTTAATCTTTAAAACAAAATTAGACTTGTCTTACATCACAGAACAAAGAGATTTGAATGAATACAACACTTTTAATAAATCAGTAATTACCTTGTGGAGTGGCAGTTGGCTCATTTAACATAACCTTTGAAAACAGCTTCCTCCACACAGATTTTAAACAGTGCCCTTCTGAGATAAATTTTGAGAGCTGGAGTGTGGAGATTTAAGTGCTCTATAGGTGTATAATTTATACCACAGCAGTCCCCTATTTATGGAAGAGAATTTGGACCGTAACATCTCTTCACAGCGGAGATAACTGCAAGTTAAATCAACTACTCCCTAAATAAATTTGCAAGCTCTTCCTTTTGGTGCCACCACGTGCAAGTTCATAGTACCATCATTAGGACAATAAAACCCCTCTTAGTTTATAATTTCAAATTGAATTATACCTATGACGAGAGCACAGGGCACCTGACCCTAGTTTGCAGTGTGAGTTGCTTGGTTGGTGGGGATTTAAATAACACGCCACCAGCTGTAAACCAGTCTGTCATAAACGTATTTCTGTAGTTGATACCGTCTGAAAATAGCTGGTGGGTACAGACAACAGCAAAGGGCTGCTCCCATCCTTTCCCTGGGTCATCCATGGGTTACACTCATCAGGGCTTTGACCCGCATCACTTTGTTCTGAAAATCAACCAGCCATGTGCCAAGAGGCAACTGATGAAGGGTGCTGTTCTTCTGCATCTGTGTCCATTGGATAATAGATTTGTGCGTTTTGTTAGGCTGCAGGACACAACAGGCAGAACATTTTGGGGGAAAGAGAGTGTACCAAGAATGTATTATGAGACATTAGGACAAGCACAGATGAACTCCAACTACTGGAAAAGTGTTTTATTTACCAGCCATGGACCAGTTAGGCAGCTTTACTGCTGCTAGACAGGACAAAGACGTGTGATGGTGGGAGTTTTGGACATAAGTATGAGTACACTAGCAGATGCTTGCATTGGTAGGACTGGGGAGAACCAGAAGGTCCCTCCAGAGCCACATCCTGCCACCATGACAATGCCAGCAAACAGCTGCTCACACCCAACCCCATCCTTGCATGGTGGGCTCAGCTTGTCCAAAAGGACGATACCTCGAGCAAGTGTTGTCCTATAAAATTGCAAACCTGAGTCACTGAAGTGACGGCTGAAATCTGTATTTAGTCAGACACCTCAATGTATTGCTGAATCTGCCAGTACTCAACCCAGCAAGAGTTTCAGACCAGCGGTGATATTCAGACCCTTTTAGGACATTAGATTCTCATAAGAAGCTCAATAGGTGTTTTGATTCAGGAATTTTCCAGCTATGATTATTATCCTCTTTCCATCCTTTTTACGGGAAGAATAGCAGATGGCTTCATGTACTTCACACCTCTTAGCAGCCTCTTTTTCCAAAAATTCCTTGATATCTAGATTTTAGGAGAAACGTCATCCTTTTACTGCTCACACTGATCTCTGACCGTTGTGCTTTCAGTTCTTTTGCCACTTCTCCCGTCCTCACATGCTTTCTTCAGCAGCAGGTACCCAGCTGACAGCCCTCACTGTTACAGAGACACCTGGAACCCCAGCCACATATTTCAGCATTTTCTAAGCTTAGGGAGTCAGCCTTAGATCATTAGAGCACAAAAAAAATTAGTATTTTTCACAGAGAAAAACAGTGGTGAAATAATAGCTTGCATTTAAAAAAAAAAAAATGCCCTGGAAAAACATATACAAAGTTAAAAAAAGGTGGTTTTCATTGACTAATAAGACATAATCACATTATGTGTTAATAATTTCTGTAGATTCACTGGAAGAATTTTCCTTATTTGTTTATTTACAGTAATCTTCTCTGTGGACTGGAAACAACAAGATACAAATACTACACAATTTATACGCAAGCAGTACAGCAGAACTTAATTTCATAACTGATAACTTTTCAATATATTATGCATGCTTTGTTATGCCTTATAAATGCATTACAGTTATATAATTTATTCATTTTCAGTGTTCTTTCATAGAGTGCTTTGCTGCTAAGCTATGTTTCTGGCACCTCATTCAGTCGAAATTTCATAATAGACTTTCACCCTTCAGAGCCCATCTTGCAGCTTTTCCCTTCCACCTCGCTAAACCCAGCCTCCTGCAGCTCAGGGAATTCACGTTTGAGCAAACGGCAACTTTTACAGACACCAGATTTGGTCCGAAGCCTGCAAAAACAAAGGTGGATTATTTTTTTTTCCTGTTTCTTCAGTAACTGTTGGATCAGATCCTAAACACAGATCTTTGGTTTCTAATGCAAGAACAGGCAAGAACTGTTCCTCCTGGGTGCTCACTTCCACCATCGCAAGGGACAAAGTCACAGCAATTACATCTTTGGTTCAACGCAGTCATTTCCCAGCAATGCTGGTTGTGTGAGCACACAGCAGCATCAGGACCACAGCAGCCTATCAGATAAATATATACTTACACACACACACAAACACACACACACACACATATATATATATATATATATGTATATGACTTAGGGTCCCTGCAGCCACTGGAGGAATAGCAGTGCAAGGCCACCCGCAAACCTCTGGGCCCCTCCCTTTTATCATCTCACATCTCTGGCTTTTCTCTCTCTGCATTTCAACTCATTCATTTATTTGATTAATGAATTATTATTAATGAAAAATTAACATTGCATGGAGACATTTTTCTTCTTTGATGGCACACCAGTCCTCAACCCTGAAACATGTGTGTGAATATTTATAAGCAGCTTCCTATTGTCTTTCCAAAAATGTATAATTATGCTCCAGTTCATTGGCATTTCATTAAATATATAACAATAAGATTAAGCTTTCATTAGGCTATATAGAAGCAGTTCAAATAGGGTGTAAATAACACTGCAATACTGCACAAATATTTTATCAGCCTGTTCTCAGCTTTGTTCTGCAGCGAGGGACGGATTCAGTTCCAAACTTCAGTAATAAATAGCAGCAACGGGTCTCCCTAACCTACAAAAGATGAATTTTCCCCATACCGGTTGGGAGGGCATCCTCAGTCACCTGCATTCATTCCAGCTCCCTGCACGTGAACATTTCATGTTTTTATTAGTCTCATTAGCACTCATTAGTGTCAGCAGGTTGCTCTCAAATGACCCACTGTCTTTGCAGCGAGGTTATGTCAAATACCAACAAACTCACACGCATAAAATTATAAATAAAGGTGGGCGACTCAGCACTTGCCTTAGCTGCACGTTGCTGTGCATGAATTCAAGAATTTCCAAGAAAAAACTGTAAGGCTGTGTCCTAGCACTCTGGAACGTCATAGAATACACGATACACTTTTGGGGAGACGAGTTTATCATACGCGGTTTATTTTATCATTTCACATCCTTTCTCTCTGCCACAGATATCTGCAGAAACCTTTTTTGTCGACGCTTGCTCTGCCTTTCATTGTAGAAATCCACTTTCCAGACAGACAATGCAGTGAAGGTTCAGTTATAATATCAACTCTGATCCATAACTGTCAGAGAAAAAATGTCAAGCATTGGTCAAGTCTGAGCTCAGTGGAATGTGGAATAATTAAAAAAGCCAATGATGCCTTTTGAGTACAGTATTAGCAAATGAGAACCATACAGGGATTGAGAGCCAGCGGCCAAGCACAATTCGACTGACCTGGGACCTGCTGGCATCTCCGGGAAGGAGTGATGCAACCCATTGGCCTCAAGCCTGACAGCTTCTGCTTGCTCCATTTTTTTATTACCTTAAAATCTGAGACTTTGAAAAGATCTCACAAATTGACCTATAGAGCCCGAGAAAAAATTTTATTGCTTTTCACTGGCCTGCACTCAGTGCTGCCGAGATCTCTGAGATCTACCTGACTCATAAGGTAATTATGCAAATCCTACAGTTCTCCGTAAAATCTGGAGGTTTTCATCTGTGTACCTAGCTAACAAAACAGAGGTTTTTTACCTCTGAACAGCTGTACACACTTTATAAATACTCAGAGGACTTGAGTACTGTCATTTTTAATGCACTCATGGAAGTGAAGACGCACGTTCACTCACCGTGAAGGTGCCACCCATGAGAAATCGTGGTCCTACTTCAGTTATGGATGCCCCTCAGCCATATGTCTGAGCAACATTTGTTTCCAGAGCTGCAAACAGAGGGACGTGGAAAAATGAGAAAGCTGAAGCGTACGACCCTCCCAGGCTGAACAGCATTGAGGGCTAGGAATTCCTTTGCAAGGTCTAAGCTATTTTGTATGAGATCTGCTCTTTAAGAGACCATGCCTATACAGCTGAAAGTCAGGCATGTGCTTAAAAACCTTCTGGAAGCACACAGACTTCATATAATTTAAATATTATTTATTATCACGGTACCTAGGAAACCCAAGACACCTCAGTTCAAGACAACGTTCTTCTAGTTGTACAGATGCAGAAAAAAGGTCAGTCCCAAATTGCTGCAATAGAGCGTTGAAGCTCAACACATCAGTAAAGACAGAGGGGAACATACAAAGAAACAAGGCAAAAATAACTCATCCTCTCAAGTGAATAAAATTACAAATGGAAAATTGGTATAACGAGAAGATGATTTACCTGTAGTAACAGAGAAAGTCAGCAGCAGAGCTGGGATTAAACAAGCCTCGGGAGTTTCTGCTTCTCAGGCCGTTAGCCAACACCATCTCTATTAGTCATGTTGTTGTGAAGGAAGTATACAACAGCTTATGTCATTTTTTCCAATTTACCTGACAGTATGCCAGCTGTTAGAAAATGGCAGTGTAAGTGGTTTTTCACTAGTGAGTCTTCTCGTGCTGTCGAATTAGCACCCTTTTTGCTGGTTTATGCAGATCTTAAATGGAAATGGTTCAGGGACTCTTTGCGTCTAATCTGCCCTTTCAGATTTTATGGGTATATCTTAACGCAGCCCACAGGGTTGTTCAGACACGTATTACAGTCTTAAAAATATCCTACTCTGGCTGCTGAATTTATTGCAATGAAAAATCAAGAATTCTGGATGGAAAAAAATATATAAAACTTGAATTCTTTCTAAAGTTTCAGCCAGTGAATTAATAAAATGTTGTTCAAAAACCTGGAGAATATTGTAAAGATCAGAAAGTTCTAAAAGAAGAAAAAAAATAATATTATGATCTCTTTTTAATGTTTACTACAATGAAAATAAATTAAATTAACTTAGTAAGAGTGGATCTGAGGCAATTAGGAGATATGAGACATCACTTGCCAGACTGATTGCACTGTGCTTGTATTTTAAACTGGAGAAATGTCAGTTTTACCAGAGTTATGAGAGGTCTGTTATCAAAGTCTGCAAAGTATTACACTGCATGAGCATGAGATTGATGCTTCTAAAATGGGATATGATTGAATTAAAGCAGATAGTTTGATGGACTCCCTGTAGGAAACATCCTGTATTTCTCCTAGACAGCATTATTCAACCTGAAATCTTTTGTTTCAGATTTGTATTTTTTAACTTAACAGACTACTGCTTTACAAATCCCAGAGTAAATAGTATCTCAGTCTGTTTATGAAATACATAACCCTTCAAATGACAGATTCTTTCACTCCAATTTTCTCATCTTCCTAGAAGGTGTGTTCCCACCCCCGTAATTCATTCTGCACTCCATGACATCCCAATAAAGTAAGAGAAGCTACATGTCTTATTCAATTCTCTGAGATTTTGTTTTATAAGGAATAGAGGAGCACAGGGTTACAGATTCCCCTGTTCTAGTTTATATGTTGGGGTTCTTTAAAAAAAAAAAAAAAAAGAAAAAGAGTTGAAAGATTTTACCTACCTCTGTGCTATTGCCATTGCCAAAAGTCTCCATCAGTTGCAAGAGTCTCTCACGGGGAGTTTGAACTTTCCTTTAATCTAATCCATTTAGAAAATGACTCACAATTTATTGAATAAAGTGGAGAAAATTGATATCTTTTCATTAAGCTGACAAAGTCTTTTTCACTGCTGGCATCTGTGAAATGTGTTCTCTATTTAAATTTTATTTATATCAATCTTCTCTGGTGGAAACTAGATTAAAATGGAATGCTTTATACTTAGAGCAGAAACTTTCCCATCCTGCAGTGAGTGTCATACTGGTTTTGAAAACGAACTCTGTTTCTTATTCCTTGGAGTAACATGATACCTATGATCAGGAGGAAGCGCAATCTAATATCTCTATTCCTTTGTATTCTGTTTCTGTATAAACAAAATGTGTACACTTTATCACAGGCAAAAAGAGATAGCTGCTGTGGCTTTATAATAGCAAATGCAGAAGCAATCCTGGAACATTTTAATACATAGCATGTTCCCTCTAAACTGTTGAAAAATGCATGATGATACTTTGCTCTGTTTTCATATTTCAGGGTCTTCCATAAACATGAATTAAAGTTATATATTACTCTGTGAGTATTGTCGTATTGTTATATTGTTAAATATAATGTCTTTACACTTATTGTCATATATAGTTTGTCATATTGTTAAAGCAATTTCCTATATACAAATGCAGAAAAGTTAAAGGAGAATTCTGTCTACAAAAAATGTCTTTGCATTTTTTATACACACTGGAATAGCAAACATGACACAAGCAGCTGCCTGTGAGTTTCTGGGCTGTGTGTGCACATTTTCTCCCAGACCACCCTCTGCCCATGTCCTGTTAATCACCTGTAAGATGATTAGTTAGTCATCGCTTTGAATGACTGAGTAGCTGCAGTTTAATGCAAGAACTCGAAGGCAGAGAAAGATGAAACTCAACAAGTTCAGGTGTTTCAACAAGTAAGGAAGTTTTAATCAAATAGACTGTGTATTTTTTTCGAAGTGTTGCTTGATTCAAGAGGAAGATGATGGAGTGGTTAGTGTTTCCATGTTGATTTGATCTCAGTTTAGGTGTACATATTCAAAGGTGTTCAGTGCATTTTTACTGTCATCATATAATATAATGATTTGTTACGGAAATTCAAAATGTCCTCAGCCAGCTCTCTTCCTGCATCAAACCTTTGTGCTCCAGATGATGCGCAAGCACAAGTCAGAAAGCAATCACTACCCTTATGCAACCTACAAAGGTTCTTATGAACTTTGCAGGCTGAAGCCCACTGAATTCAATCTAAGCTGGAAGTACCCTGCAACCACTTAAAGCTCTGGGCATTACATTTGGGAACAAAGTCATTTTAAAATTCAATAGAAGTGTGTAAACACTAGCAAACATAAACTATTCTCTTGCTCTTTCCCTACATTCAATCTGATCGCCAGATCTCTTCTCCGTAGTTTATTTCTCTGTTTGGTACACATGATTAGCAAATGTCATTTCAAGCAAATGGGGTTTTTTGTCTGTTAATCCATGCAGACTAAATACATCAAAATTTAAATATTTTGATCAAAAATTTTCTATAGCTTTGTAAACAAAGATTTAAAAGAACAGTGTGAATTGGGCTGGAAAAAATTTTATGAAGAAAGTTGCTTTTCTCCCCAGCTCCATTACTTATATGCTTAGAGTTTAATATTCTTATAAAAGAGGCATTTTCTTGAAAAAGCTCAGATATAAGCAATCCCTTATTTACACTAGCAGGAGCTGGGGAACAAAACAAAACACAAACAAAGCAGGAGTAGTCGAACCTCTTTTATATCACATCCTTTTTCTTTCCCCATGGCTGAGGGTATCTGTCTCAGCCAAATCAGCCTTGCATGAAAAAACTCCATGCTTCATGTATTCCCCAGACAGCGGGAAGAACACAGTGAAAACCACTCCAAAATGTTACAGGTGTCTAATTCAGCATGATGTGAGCACTCACAGCCTGTGATGCCTGGTGACTAACGGGACTCTCTAATTCTCATCCGGAATTAGCAGTACGGGTCACCGAGAAGCTCAGGCTCTTCAGGATCTCGGAGATCTTGAATGCAAACCACCCCGAGGGAAAGCATCTTAACTCTCTCACATGACGGCTTCAGCACATCTCAGAGAGACATAACCTAAACGTAGAGAAGCTGCATTGAATTCCCTGGGGAAGCTTTCTTCCCCCCCTCCCCATACAGGTGTACCTAATCTCAAACGCAGCAAACTGTGATTGATTTTAAAGCTTGTTCCTGCCTCTTTGAACAGAGCTGGAGGTGTAAAACTTTGAAATCAAGTAGACCTCAAAGGATCAGCAGTGCCCAAGAAGGACAACTGGTCCAAAAGATTAAAAGGCTCTTAATAGAAGAGAAAACCTATAAACGCAAGACTCAAAGGAAATAATTTTCATTGGGCTCTGGACGCCCCTGCCACAGCATGGTGCTGAGGACTAGACCACAGCGAGCTTTGTAGTGCTTCAGACTTACAAAGGATTTTGCCCACTTACATATTAGAGACAAATAGGAGCTTTTCATCTGGAAATGTCCTTAGTTTCCCCCTCTATAAAAGGAGCCTTGTCTGCAGCCCAGCTATACTGGGTCAGGAATGGCGAGGGTGTTCATCCTTGGGTGGGCTACCTTATAATTGTAACTGCACTTTGATCACAAATTTTTATATATATATATATATATATATCTCTCTCTCTCTCTCTCTCAAAACCTGCACACTATTAGATGAATCAGTTGACATTAGAGTCAATACCCAAATACTTGGGCTGTATTTAACAACATCAGTAAGTCGTTAGATCATTTTAATTGCTATGAATGGCATAGCTTCTCCATGGTGCCTCTCAGTCTGTATTCATCTCATATTTCCGTTTTACATTGTAAACTCCCTAGGCCAGGGCGTTCAGTTCTGTGGTTTTTAGCACCTAGCACCGTAGGCTCCTTCTCCATGGTTATTTAATGCTACAGCACTGCTGCTAGTAAATAATGATGATCATCGCTTTTGATTCCGTATCACAGGATTCTCCTCACGTATTCTGAGGATGCTCCGTTCTGATGATTGCTGTGAAGGCCAGTATTTAACAGGATATGTTTTTTTAGTTTGCCCACTGCACAATCTATTATTAGAGCACAGATTCAGCCCTCATGTGCCTTTTCATGCATAGCAAAGAGAGATATTTCTTTTCTCCACTGTTAGCAGCATTAATGATACCCTTCTGAAAATGATGTGTGAATAGCATCATTAAACAGCCTTACAAGTGCAGGTGTAAAGGGTGGGGGGGGGAGGGTTGTGTTGTACATATGGAGAAATTATATATTACATGATAAAAATGAGGTATAAGCTGTAAGAAGAACTAGGAAAGACAACACAGAGAGATAGATGATCCTTGTAGATCACTTCCAACTGAACTATTCTATTCTATTCTATGCTAAGCTAAACTAAGCTAAGTTTACTTGCTCCAAGTTACTCAACTCTTCTTCTAGACCAAAGGAGCTTTCAAACGCAAGGTGTTTCTCCCTGTGTTTCAAGTAAACTCATCAGGTGAAAACCATCTCCCTGTTGGGACAGTTATTCAGAAGTCTGCTGGTATAAACACATATCAATCGAAGGCCCATTTTAGAGATACTAACTTGGACTCCTTAATTGCAATAGCTTCCCATTAGAGTTAATTATCTGGCCCAGAAATATTGTTTGTCATTTTGGTTTATTTTTCACTAAGTCAGTCTATACTTGGAGGCACTCCAGCATGGCCCACGAAATATCTTGGCCATACCATGTACCTCAACAAGTGGCAGAGGCTGGTTTGTCCAGCTTATCTGAGGAACAGAGCTGTCACCTTTCCAAAGGATGTCTTAGCTGCACTTCAAAGGAAATAAAAGTGAAATTTAATGACTGTATATTTGACCTTCTTTACAGGATTTCCCACTCTATATTTACCATTTTTATTTCCCAGAGTTTACTACCAGCTTTATGTAAAAAACAGCTTCCTTTCTGGCCCCAAGACATATTATGGCAAGTGCTATTGAAAGCGCTGGAGTCCCTCCTTTGTGCCTTGTTGAGTTTCCTTCGTCTACAGTCTCCTGCTCTGTGTGCCACGCAGAACCTCCTCTTGCAGGATGAAGTGGGCTAGTGATACACACTTTTTAGTCTGGGACTGTCTGTGGGTTTGGTGTTTTTATTTTTCGGTGTGGGTTGGAGATTAGAGAAAAAAGGACTTGTAGCTTCATCTGTGTATCTGTGAATTAAGGGGATGGGCATTAGTAGCAGCTGCAGATATGTCTTCAGGTGTTTCCGTAGGATTTTGTGAGCATAAACAGATTACAACTAGACAAAAAATAAATCAAGTCTTTAATTATGAACTCTGAAATGTCCTTAAATCAATGCATGCAACAGGCAAATTTCCAGAGGTAAATGGTGTGATACAAGGTAGTCTGCTGCTTCAAAGGTATTTTATGGGCTTGAAAACGCTATGTGGGGAGATACGAAAGGGTTAAGCATCTCTCTTGGAGTCAGCTTGCGAGAAGCTTTGACAGTTAGGCTTCATGAGTGCAACCATGAAATTAATTCTTGCCAGGGAAAACAAACCACAGACAGACCCACTCATGCACCAACTAGTCACAGTTTGCAAGGTTAGCTAAAGTTTATCAAAATCCCCAGACAAAAAATGTCATTAAGATAGAGTTAAGGTTATAGACAGATACGAATTCCCAGGCAAGAAACTTCATTAAGGTACACTCAAGGTTGTAAACATATGTGCCAATTAAATTCAAACAACAAGATCCAAACACTGTCATTATTTACAACGTTAAATATTTGGAAATTAAAAGTTACTGCTAGAGATAATATGGTTTCTATAAAATTCATAATCATGTTTCAACAAACTGAACTTCTGCTGCTCTTCAGTATTACCTTACCTTCTATTTCTAGTTCTGACGCTCCCTGCCATGGGATACTGTGAAAGCTAAAAGTCTACATTGGTTCAAAAAATTCTGCACTGATTTGTGGAAGAAAAAGCCAGCTGTGGGTACTGAAAGCAAAGCAGACACCGTTTCTTCTGGAGTACCCTGAGCCACAAGTCCTGAAGACCTGGAGAATATTCTGGGGAAAATCTCTTTTGACTTGCTTGTTCTTATATCTGTCCATAAAGCTGCGATTGGCCGCTCACAGAGACAGGCCGTTAGGGTGGATGGTCTGAAGCAGTGTCGCTGCCATCACAGCGTTCCCCGCAGTCACGGCATGATAGTAGACTAGATCTCATGTGTAAGGAAGCTATGGCAAGCAACGCACTGTCTTAAAGAACGTAGGATGCAAAACAAGTAATTAAATGTGAAATCCTTGCAACATTGAAATTTCAATTGTAGAGTTTAGAAGGGACACTCTGCCTCTTAAATGCAGCGTTAGACCCTTGAGATATTATTTAATTAGATTTTTCATTATAACATAGTTGTGAACCTTATCTTTTCTCTTTTAGCTTCAATAGTGATTGGGAAATGGTGGTGTGAGATGGAGCCCTGCCTAGAAGGAGAGGAATGTAAGACATTGCCTGACAATTCTGGATGGATGTGTGCGACTGGCAATAAAATCAAGACCACCAGAGTAAGTTGTCTTTCTGTCTATACCTAGGAGATCTTAACAGGAAAAGGAGTCACTGATAATTGCTCACACTTTTCCATCATCATGGCTGCTGTAAAAGTCTTAAAGATCACTGTATACCTCCTCAGCCACCCAACGCTTGTGGCCATAATTTAGTGATAATTTGCATGGTTTCAGGCTGGTCAGCTGAGTCCAGGCTTGATAACCAGCAGCTTGGAGCTGCTGAATTGCCAGGTCACTTTCTTACAGACATTGTTACCTCAGAAAAAAAAACGCTAGTTCACGCTCTGGGTCCCTTTGTGATGGGTAAAGGGAAGAACATCAGATGGAAGATATCTGCTGGATCCTATGTGTGTTCCTTGGCTGTTCCAGGCCACGTTTCTTAGCAGCTGTACAGGTGCTTTGTAGCATGAAACGGTGCTGAGGAGTCAAATCTGCATTTCAGGTCTTACTTCAGAGCAGCTCTAGCCCCATGCACCCGTCAGTGACATACTCAAGATGCTGAAGATTCAGGTAACACGGGCCAACAGGTGATGACAACTTTCACCGTGCATTGCTAGGCAAATGCAGAGATACGGCTGCAATGAGAGAGGCCAGGAATGAGCTGGCTAAACTTCTACTATGAGATTACCTTTGGAAAAAAAATTGTTTTTCAAAAATAGATTCTAGCTTTTCTTTTGCACTGTGCAATTTTTTCAGAAGCATTTTCTTGAAACTGCCACCTATACCTATATTCAACAATTTTAATTGAATTACTTCTATACCACCATTGAATTTTTCTCCAAGAAAATTACATGGTTGTCAAGTCAAAATATTTTTTATAAATGAATAAATTTTGGTTTTCAGTGAGGTGGAAAATAACTTCTGAAACCTGCTAAATGAAAAAAAAGCAAATTTTTAAGAATTTTTTCCCTGTTTGTTTAGAAATTCTACATACTCATACCCAGCTACTAATTCACAGGAACGTGAAGCTTAGTGTCATGATTTCCTGACTTCCTCCTCTTTCTACAAACCTAACTCTAGTCATTTTTTATGTCTTCTAGGCCTTTTGGTGAAGGAGGAGATTTTACCCCAACTGATCCCCATGCCTTCTGAATTTTTTTCTTTCCCTCCATATGATTCACCCCAGGATAAATGATTTGTATTGCAACTCTAGTTTCTTGAATGGTGCTTTCTGGCATGGCTAATCTCACCACCACATTGAATTACTAGGATACATATTAACGAGATTTTCTTTGTAGAGGGCGGTAAGTGGCCCCTGAAAACAGGAGGCATATTATCTCTTTGCCATCTCCCAGAGCAAAGGAGAAAACACGGAGGGAACTGTGATTCTTTGGCACAAGTTCTTCCTGGAGTGTTGTTGTTCCTGTAAACCACTCTATGCTCACTACTGAAATACCACTGGAAGATTGTGCCTTCCTGTATGTGCCTTGCAGTGCAATTTTAAAAAAAAGAAAATTTAAAAAAATAAAAAAACAACCCAGAAAAAACTTAGTACATGTCCTTTTCAGTGAGGCAACATTTCTCTCACTGAATTAGGGATTTAAAATGGAAGAAAGTCATTTAAAGAAGTAATATACAACATGAAAAAGAATGTTATACTTTTGTTAAATTACAATAATTCAGTACTTCTGCAGTCTGTCTGCAAATAATATAATTTAGGAATTGCATTTGCTTTTTTCTGTGAAATTGTCCTGCTCTTAACTCCCCCAATCCTCATCATGTAAACTAGTTTTAGGCGATAGCCTGCATCTAGAAGTGATTGCTAGAAATTCAGCAGCTTCATTAATATGCAGATGTATGGTCCAATGTATTCAGTATGCATTATTATATTTCATTTAAATTAAATACTTACAGAGTGAGTGCTCATAACTGAAAAAATATTTCTTCATTTACCCACAGGAGTTATTTTAATTAGCTTGTGAGGGTAGTACCTTATGGTGCTGCTTCCAGTAGAATTTTGCTTTGTTGCTTTAAAATATCATTACAGAACACAATTGACAAAGGCAACGTGACGTGATGTGCTTAGCAACTGTCTCTTGCATTTTCTAAGCAAAAATTCTACTTCATAATCCCTGAAACTTTGCTTGAATCCATGCTGCTGCGTCAAGTCTAGCAACACAAATATAAAATAATAGAAGCAATCAGATCCTGAAACAGGCATTTTTCTCTTTGTTTTGTCATTTCGGATGGCATCAGAGAAAGAGATTATGCTATAATCTGTACTGACCCCAGTCCAGGCTGCAAGATTGGGCCATGTGTGTCTGATTTATGTAGTTAAGGAAGTTAAGACAGCAGAAGCAGCAAGACAAATCAGTCAACATCCTAGACATATCTGTGGTGATTAGCCACAAAGCTAGAGCAAGTCACCATAGGCTGTAAACTGTAAAATGTTTTAATGAAGGCTTTTCGTTACACTAAATACATTTACGTTAGGCAGCTGCTGTCCTGACAAGGAAAACATTCGCGTTTATGACTCGGAGGATTAAAATTCCTATTAGTATATTCTTCAAGGCCCACAGTAAATCACATATAAGTATGTGTGTATGTAAATATATATATATGCATACGTTTATATGCACAATATATGTGATTTTATAGGGTAGTGTATTACTTCATGTTTGGTTCTCAGATGTGATTAATACTGTTTAGTGTCAGAAGAAGGTGGACTACAGATCTGGTGAAGGCGTTGCCAGCACCTCCTCCATTCCTTCCTTTTCATGCATTTATTCCTGTATTTAGTCCTTTAGCATAGCTCACTAATTAAGCTGTTAAAGCCAAAGATATAAAGCTCACAGCCTCTGTAAATCGATTTGTTTTCTATGGATGGTCAGAGCAGGTGACAAACACAGGAAAGAAATCATTTTGTAATTCAATTTTTGGAGCTGTTTCAATGCTTTTTTTTATTCCCTATTCACTCTTTTTTTTTTTAAGAACATACGTTTCAATGCTATTCTTAAAAATGTGGGGCACTTGGAGTAGTACTAGCACTTGGCTGGAGATCATACCACTACATTTCAGCAGAGCAACCGGCACCGAGGGAAATGCAAGAGCACGGTCGCAGTCTGGGTGCTGGAGATGGCGCCCACAAGGGCACATAAATGCCTGTAAGAACCAGAGCTGCTGAAAAACATGAAAACATGGCCCTTCCTGCATCCCATGTTTTGTCACTTCCCATCTGAGTGAGGGAGTCACTCACAAGCTCTTGCCATTGGATTGGTGTCTAGACATGACTTTCTGAGCGCCGCTTTGCAGGGCCCTTGAGGAGCGCAGGGCTTTCTGCCCGGGCTCATGTGCACACTGCACTGCAAAATGCCCTTTTTATGTAATCCACACGAATAACACCTGGCATTCATGTACTAGCCCTCAAAATACTTCAACAAGCTGTTTTTCTGCTGATACTGTGGAGGACGGAAATTAAAGCGTTGAGCACTTGGGGACTGGCAAAGCAGCTCAGCTCGGAGCATCTCTCCAGCTTCACAGCCTGCACCCTCCATTACAGCTCACGCACCCCCCAGTTTCCAGACTAACACTTGGTTTACCATACCTTTTGCCATCAGAGAAACGCAGGTCATTTCTGTGGTGCCCCGAGGGAGGTGAGCATCACATTTCTTAGCAGCTGCTGCTCATCTCGTGCTGCAGCAAATGGCACCCGCGGTGCCCACAGCCCCTTGGCACCGTGGTCCCTTGTCACTCCCTGCTCCTACACCAACCACACAGATTCGTGAGGCAGTGGACAAACAAGGCAGGGATGTATGCACCGCTGAGACTGAAAACCCAGGAGGGTCGCTTGTCAGTGGCAAACCAGGAGAGCAGAAAATGGGAACTGGGGGAAGGAAGGAAATGGTAAATGAAACCATTATTTTTATTTTCTTTTTTTTAAGCTAGTTGAATATGTCAGATGATTTCCAGATTAGGTTTTTCTTTAGAGCAGTGGAGAAACCCCCTCTATTTTTGTGATAAGTCTCTGTAATTAGGAGGTCAGTTCAAAGCAGTAGAGCACAAGACAGTAAATATCTCTTGCTATAGGACTTACTGCTGCATTTCATCATATCACCTAGTGCTGAGCTAATAATTTGTAGCCCTGATTTAATGATCGAGCCTGCTTGTATTCAAGTCAATTTGAGTTTCATTGCTGACCTAGTCATCCAGCAAAGGGCCAGACCCCTTGTGCCATTCATCTGCGTGTATCAGTGCGGGAAAGAAACAAAAGCTTCTCCTCGAGAGAGCTATTTTTGCTTCTGGTCGGTTGTTCTTATATCAGCATCCTAAAAAACCTCTGGGCGGTGGTGTTTCCTCTTCAAGCCATTAGTGTGCTCTCTCAGATCGATTGTGGTGTTAGTCATAAAGATTGATGGTTTTACAGTCTGTTGCAGGCCATGTTATCTCACCCGAGGTGAGTAGATGAAGTCGGTCAGACTTTCCGGTCTATTATATAGCTAGTCACTCCTGTCCCGCCCCTCTTTGGGTAAGCAGGCTGGTGGGGGCATCCAAATGAGCCTGAAAGATGGATCCATCTGCATGTCCCTGTCTAGCAGAAGCTACTAGCATCACTCTGAGAAGGGGAGGGTGGAAGGCGGGGGTGAGTGTGGCCCCATGCCCAAAGCTGTCCTGGCATCTCCTGCACCACCAGCCCATGCAATCGATGCACATCCAGGATCTCCCAGGGCAGGAGCTCGCTCAGGGTCTGCCTCTTAGACATCCTTAAATCCTGTGCCACAAGAGAAAAGAAAACCCCAAAATATTGCGATTTAGACTCACCTGTATGATGAGCAGGACAAAGTGCCATGAAGCCTGGGTCTGTCTTTCCTCTCATAACATTTTGTATAATTGACTCTTCTGCACTTTCTTACTGCAGATCCACCCCAGGACCTAACAGAGCGCCGTCTGCATGGAGACAGTGAAAGCCCTGCTGATTTATGAGGACAAAGTATTGAAAGTTTAAAACCATCTCAGCATTTACAAGCCAAATGGATTTCTTATTTGCACTTTGACTGTTTACCAGAGAACAACAGTGGCTTTACTGTGTGAAAGAAAGTATTCAGTGCAAGTAATGCCCCTGATTTTTGACAGCTCAAAAATAAAAATGAAGAAAATGGTTCCTTTGGTAAAGTTTCTGAGATTGCGAAGTACAAACAGTATAAGTTTGGATCTACAATTTACTTTATACCAGTTAAAGTATATATATATATAAATATATATATTAATATATGATATTTTGAAATAAAAGCCTCACTCTTCAAGAAATTGAATAGTACCACACTTTGCTGCAGCTGCTGTAATTTTTTTTCTTTTTTGTAACGGTCTGGAAGATCCCTACCTGTTTCAGAGAGAAATGTGGCAGTGAAGAGGCAAAGCAAACCTGCTGCGGTACAAGGACGCCTAAGAGCTACACGAATCCGACCGATGCGGCATCCAGAGCTTCCTGCTCCCTTCGGCAGAATTTCGAGGGCATTTGTTGTTCCACTTTGTGTTCTGGAGGCTTTTCCCCTTGTGCAATACTAGCATGCTGGCTTTGCTTCATTAATCATACTTACAATGATAATTCTGTCCTCTTCCAAGAAAATATTTTTAGAGCTGTTAGATATTCCATGAAGAAGAGATGGACAACTACTGAGTGAAGTACAGTATGTATTAAAAGTTTATTTGGCAGAGTTTGGTAGACTGTGAGCTCCCTTCTTATTAAAGATGTACTGTACGTACAATGTCTTCAAACTTTGTATAGCTCGTAGAGACTACAGTAAAACCCAGTATCAACTCCAAAGCTTTGCGTTGTTGGCTCACTAATTCTTTGAAACAACGACAAAGCTACTTCTTTCCAGACCAACACGCGAGAGGGCTTTTACATACAGTTTGGGTTTTTTATGAGCCCGTTTGCGATTGGTGAACAAGCATTTCAGCATAAGCGAATGCCTCTGTGCACAGCTCAGGCACACGCAAGGGACGTGCTCTTATCCCCCAGCACATGCAGGAGAACAACCTAAATTTAAGCTTCCCCCGTTGCAGGCCAGGCTAAGTCGCATTGAGAGCATTTGCCACCAGCTAAAAGCATATGTGTGGGTAATTCCATCACACAGCAAACGCACGACAGTTTGTGGTAAGCAAACTGTGTCTGAGCCCTGCTTTCGTTTCAGGAATAGTTTCTTTCAGTTTAATTTTAATCTGTTTCTTACTAAGGTGAATTCAGATGAGATGAGATACTCTTCAGCAAGGATGCGTCCACAGAGACATTGATCTCACTGCGAGCCGTTTGAACTCACATTTCTAGCTAAGCTGTTGCTGTTCACCATGCAGCCCGGTCCTTGCGTCACTGAAGAAAGATGAAATCTGAGGGCTGAAATGTGCAAGCCTAGTTCACATTCCCAGGCACTTTCGTGAGTGCTTTCCAATTAATTTCAGGGGGTTTATTCATGTGGAAAAGTATCTTGCTGTCATGCATAAGTCTGCACAATCTGTACACCTAATGCTACCAAATCAAAGAGGAATAGGGAATTGCAAAACTTGTTCTATCCAGCCCAGCTTCATTTCTTTAATATTTCCAATTTCCTTTCAGCCTGCTGACCTGTCTCTCGCAGGACCCCTTTGGCCATGCCGATCACTTTTAATCCAATGCAGAGGAAGTGCTGCACTTCCCGACCTAGAGTTGGTCAAAATTCTCCCACTAACTTACTTTCTCCTTCAGGGCAACCCTTCAATCCCTGATGCTTCAAGAGGCAGAAATTTGTCACTGTAATTACACTGTGTATTAAAGCAGCTACATGACGTGTCACGCCATACTCCACGCAGGCTTTCCATGCTGGTCCCTGCCTGCTGCTCACAGTAGAAATGGGTGGATATGCTGTGTCCAAGTACTTCTATTATTTCCCCTTCAAAAAGACATTGAGAGTGAAAAGTGTCCAGGGTAGGACCTTGTTTTTCTTCTGTGCACAGAAAGACTAAACAGGAGCATGAGCCTCACTGCCAGTTGTAGGTCCTAGCACATGGAGACCAGCCTCACTGGTGGCCCAGCTCAACAGGCCATGTATTTTCTGGCCAGAGCCACCTGCCTAAACCACACAAGATACCTGGACCCTTGTCTATGTTTTAGATACGGTCTGCCATGGCCATGTGTCCGTAGTCCCATCGTCTCAATGCAGAGAGGATCACTGCCTGCCTGATAGGTCTGGTCCCAAAATGAGATCATCAGACCAGCTCCAGGCTCACCTGCCACAAGTAAGGAGAAGCTGCTCCAAAATGAATCCTTAGCATTTCTCAATTTTACTGGAACAGCACTTTAAAAACCCCAGGACCCTCTAGAGCTAGGAAGCCCTTGGTGCACTGAGAGACCCTGCCACCAGGAGAAAAGTTGATTAAAATCCAGGATATGTTATCATCATTCCTTTAACAGTGGGAACTGAGGCACATACATAAAGCTAAATGGCCACTGAAAATCACATTGGAGGGCTATGGAAAATTGAGCAGAAATTGAACTTCGGTTTCCTTATTCCCAGCCTATTGACTCTCTGTGAGATGACCCACACACAGCAAACTAACCCGTGGCCTCTGGTACCCTTTGCCAAAGCCCGAGGTATCACCACTGAGAGGTACTTACCCCATAGCAGTGTATCTGACGTGGGTCAGACCGTGAGTAGATAACAATGCTTATGCCTGTGTCTATGAAATATGCCTGTTGAGACTGGGAAGTATTAGACTTGCTAAAATCCAAGAAGGAAATGTTGTCATTACCACAGCAAAGTTTCTTAGAGATGTTTGTGAATTTTTTTTTTCTTTGCCAGTAGGCAGCCTCAAATATCACCACACCAAATTCAGTAAACATCTGCGTCTCTTTGAAGTTGCTGCAAAATCTGCTCATGAAGTGCGGCACTGAGAAATTGCTGTTTTAATTAAAATGTTTTAGAGGGGAATTAAGGCCTTTGCAAAAATAATGACTAATAAAACGTGAAGTCAAATTAAGAGCCGGATGCAGCTAACCTTCATTGTTTCAGTGAAGCAATTGAAAACAATAATAAAAACAATTCAACCAGCCTGGAGTCACAATGATCATGTATTTCAGTGGTATGCGCAGTAACAGAGTGTGTAGCGGGAAGATGCCACAGCTGCTTTTTCACGTTGGCCGATGGAAACCCACTGTGTTTCAGTGGTGGAGTGAATGGGTCCCACATCCTCATGAGAAAGTGAAAGTCATGCCATTCTCTGCACAATGTTAAAAGGTATTTACATCAACAGAAGAGAAAGTAAAAGTTCCTGCTTTCTGGCAGAAGTCTAGACAGAGTCATGTCAGGGAAAAAAAAGAAAAATATTTGTAAATGCATCAAAGATAAACTTAGATTTATGTCAGTGTTTCTTCTTCAGATGTGTGAAACCAAGTTATGTAAATCTGAAATGTACAAGTTGGAAAAAAATACTGAAAAAAAGAAAAAAGTACCGACCATCTGCCTATTGATTCAGAAAATCTAGATTATGTGCTTCTGTCCAAAAATCTCTGGTAATAAAAAGCTCAGTGTGGTATGACTTGATATTGCTTTGAATGTGCTACATGCTATAGTTGAAGAAAAAAGATCCATGGAGAAAGTTCACTGCTGCGGCCAACAATTATGAACAGCATGATGTGCACCCAAACCTGGCATTGCACAGAGAAAGGCCCATGAAAAATTGCTGAGGGTGATACAGTTTGTAATGAGTGATGCTCTTATCAGACCTATTGATTGACCATTAACAGAGTTTGCAGATACTTTCGGTGGTGTATTGCTTGTATGTTTTCCTATCATAAAATGGTTAGTTATGTTCCTAACTCTCCTCCTTTGCCACTTTTCTGTTTCACTGTATGATCCAAATATAATTCCAGATGATGGAGAAGTTGCAGAGATAAACATACCTTGGCTTGGAAAGCACATCCACTTCATCTGAAGGTGGCAGTCTTTGTTTCTTCTCAGTGGCAGATGAATATTGTGGCCTAAAATGAGCTTCTCTTTTATCAATACCTCAGTCACATCCCAGTAACCAGGGTTTAGAGCTTGCCTGACAAAGAAATGGGTCATGCTTCTTTGCTTGGTATTCTTTTTTTTGTCAGAGAAAAATAGAAATACATTCCCCAAATAATCTTTCAGGTAGACAGAAGGAGATGTGTGTACAGGGCAGTTGGTTTAAGGCTGTCAACGCTTTTTCTAGTTCACAGGTTTGAATTCAGATCATAAGCCTGACACGTATTTACAGTTCTTTCTCTGAAATGCTCACACAGTCAAAACACTTAACTTCACAAATATTTATACTTTATAAAACTATGCTGCTCTGAGGAAAAGAAACTCAATCTTCTGCTTTGCAGTTAGGAAACCAAGACTCGTAAGATTTGAGACCTGTCCAAGGTTATGCTAAGATCTTCAGCAGAATCAGTAGTAGAACTGAGGACTCCTGGATTTGAGGTCATCACTGCAGATGGTTCATCTACGGTTCATGTCAGTGAAATTTCACTGACAGCAGACCCTGACTTTTAGCTCGGGTCACAGAGAGCAGAATTAGGGTGCCTGCAGTCAAGTGTGGACAATCACTCCCTTGGAGTGGATTTTCAAACCACTGATGCATGGAAGACCACCGCTAGACATACTCCAACATCTTCTGCTCCCACAGGGACACAGTGACACAGTCCTGCCCTAGTTTGGTTTCATGGTTCCTGAGCAGAAGCTGCTTCAAGCCTTTCAGATCAGAGCAGAGATGAGAAAAGCCCTGATGGGCTGAGAAGTAGATGTAGCCAATAGTCCTTGTTTTGGAGGTCAGGATTTCTCAGAGTTGCTCATCTGATAGAACAATTTTCAGGTAAAAGTTGACTTTGATCAGAGAAAGCGCACATTCCCTGACCTCAGGAAGTGCCTGAACCAACCAACAAGAAGCACAAATAACTTGTTCTCAACTGAAAAACGTGGCACCATTGGTAGTGGAGTAAGTCATAGGAAAAAAAAATCACTTTATTTTTGACAAATATTCACCTGTGGGCACACGTGGCAGATCTTTGATAAAATCTTTGCTTGACAAGTACTTCTAGTTCCTGATTGCAGCTCAGAAATGTACAGCTTTCCCATGTGACAGGCCTGGGTATGACATCTTTTCATGTAACACTCATTGTCAGATTATTTTTGTTCTCCCACCATGTAACAGTATGGTCAAATTTGTATGCCTAGCAACAATATACATGTTTGAGCATTGGGTTACTGACCCGCTTCACATTATTTCTCATCTGCTTTCTTTGTCAGATGACTGTCCTTGATTCAGTTAGAAATGAGGGCTACAGGCCCACCTAGATTTGAAGAAAACTACCCATAATCTAAAATATTGCTCAGGGGAATATGAAATTTCTTCCTCCCACCTGCCATTCCTCTTCATTTCCTATTTCATTTCATTTTCATTTCATCTCATCCCCTCTCTTTCACACCACTTAATTATTTTCATCCATCTCTATTAGTCCTTTATCACCACTACTGCCCCACAGACTAAAGAAAAGCAGCTGTGCTGTCAAGACCCAATTCAGGGAGCTGTTCCCTCCAACAGCAGTGATTTATGTGATCTTCTTTCTTTCCATTTTTCCTATGTACTTCAGAAGGTGAGATCCCGACCTCGCTGCGGCTGCTGTGCCAGCAGCTCCCGGTATTTGCACTGCCCACACCAGCAGTCCCCAGCTCAGGGCCACAGTGTCCATCTCAGGTGAGCCTTAGTGTACAAAGCAGATGCTACCAGTACTTGATTTGCAGCAGAGGAGTTAATTGTCAGCTCCTGACCTTCACCGAACCTGTCCTGTTTCTTGCTTCTCTTACAGTCTCATATACCTTGACCAGAACCGAGAACTTGGTGACTAGTGAGGGCTTGCCATTAGTTTATGCCTCTGCAAGAGGAAAATTTATCGCTATTGATTTGATCAGACTTTTCTTGGACTTGAAATAGTGAAGAACAGGCCAAGTTGCTGTTAAATGCATAATATGGGTTCCAAGCACAGACACGCTGGGGGTTTTTTTCTGGGTTCTTCTTTTCCTGGTGCTCTTTCAGTTACATTTTCTTTCTGAAAGACTCTGCTATCTAGACTTGTAGAGCCTACATGGTATCTCATGTAAAGTGGTCCAGAGTTTTTACAAATCTGGCACCAAGTCCCTAAAGCCCTTCTAGTATCTCACAGACACTGATGTAAAGCAGAGCAACAGTTAGGAAATGTTACAGGCTGAAGGTAATGGCTTCTCTGTCCTTCCTCTGCTTCCAAAAAAAAAAAAAAATCTTCCCTGAAAGTGTCTTTGAAACAAAACAGCAACCTTCAAAGCATTCTGCAATGTAAAGAACCTCAATACTGAATTAATGCTGAAGATCAGCTAAAAATCCTAAGAGGCAAAATGCACTTGGCTCTTGAATTCAAGCCTTAGTCAAATCTTCCACTATAGCAACTGATGGGTCACCCTGAAACCCATTGAAGTCTTAGTAACGAAAGTGAGCAGGAAAGGAGCCCTATCGCAAAGGCATCACTGCCTTTCAGTGCTACCTCCCAGCACCCTCCAGCTTTCCTTTAATTCTGCCAATGGCAAGTTTGGCATTTAGCACCGAGTGCCTGCTACCAAAGGGGCTGCACGGGATCCACCGTAAGCAGATTTGTATCTCCACCCACTTTCACTGATCTAAGTCTGGCCTGAATTTGACTGATGAGTATGTGTGATAATGGCACTTATGGCTTTGCAACACAGTATGATGGTCCAAATAAAGAAATAAACTTTCCTACTGAGGAAGGCATACAACCACATTATAATTACCTGCTCTTTTTTAGAAGAGTTTGGTGACATATATGTTCAAAGCTGCTCAAGAGGAACAATCAGGCTACAACGTTTTTCCTTAAGCAGCTTGGCTATTTCTCCCCATTCTGTTTGGCCACCAGACTCTCAAAGTCATATAAGCTGAATAGCAACTGCTAGTGCAACAAAGAAGTATCACCGTCGGGATGTGTGCCTTCAAGAGGCAGCTTCAATGAATACTTCATTCATTTGGCCTCATTTTCTTCTTGACTTCCAGAACTGATGGGCTGAAATCAGCACAAACAGTGACTAGATGGGGGGGGGGGGGGAGGTAGTGGAAAAGCACAGTATCCCTAGTTGGTGTGCCCTGAGCTGGCATAGCAGAAAGAGAAGACTCAGAAGGGCAGGGGCAGGGGGGAATTCTTGCACCCAAAGCCATAAAACTGTTACAAGCCTGCAGTGGTCTTTTCTGCCCAACTGTGCTGAAATGTGATTATTTTAAGAATATCATGTTCTCTGGTAACTTTTCTACTCTCTCAGCACCTGATTTCTAAATATTATTATAGCCTAGCTCCTTTTCAGTCCATCTCCACTCTGCTTTTGTCCTAGGCAGAGAAAATGATATTCTGCTTACACAAAAGCCTATTCTTTTACTTGACATACAAAACAAGACAGATGATAAGAGCCCGTTGGTCTTATTCAGCAAAGCTAATCTTATCACTTGCTTCACTGTGGGATTATAAACAGTATTCCAACCTATCCCCATAACTCAAACACCTTTTTTTATATCCCATCTTTTTCTTTTTAATGTCAGACAACTTTGATTTGTTTACAGCTCTAGCTCCTGTAACCCATTTCTAATTCTCTGATTTGAGCAGAACTGAATGGAGATTTCAAAATGGAGGGCCCAATCCTACCATTTTTCCCTATAGACTTTTGCCTTGCAATGCTGTTTCCAGCAGCATCTTGTTACAGACAACACCAACCCTGGGCAACAGAAACTGAAACAGCCAACTCCTGAATTGGCAGTCAAGGCATTCACGTATTTAACAAATTAAAATACATTCTAGATGGTTTAATATTTAATGCTAGTCTTTATCCTTTAGTCACTGACCTCAACAGAGGGTACAGCAAAATTTCACCAATGCTCAGCAGGGTTAGGAGAAAGACAGGGACAGAAGCAAAATGGGAAAGTTACCTACGGCATAGATTTACCTGCTGCCTAGAAATGTTCTCCAGACTGAAGT
The DNA here is from genome assembly GCF_028858705.1 of Grus americana. Taxonomy (NCBI): domain Eukaryota; kingdom Metazoa; phylum Chordata; class Aves; order Gruiformes; family Gruidae; genus Grus; species Grus americana. The sequence goes on along the minus strand of NC_072862.1, from coordinate 6,502,280 downwards.
TACTGATTCACCCCAGAGCACTGAATAATAAGGGCTGACACGTGTTTTCTGCCAAAGTACATCAGTTTCCCTCATAAGTGGATTTGACCCACAGTATTTGCTGGTTCATAATGTTGCTTTGCAGCCCCACTGTCCACCTTGAAGCTTCTGTAGCTGTACCATTCAAAGCCTTGACACTTGCAAAGGAGCCCCAAAAGCCAACCACACCACGTGAAGTGAGTGCGGACCTGGTCTGTGTGTTGCTGTCTTCAGTTTCCCTTTCCACCACCGCCCTTATGCTCCCAAGAGAATTTGACCAGAACAGCTATGGAGAGCTGTTCTCCACAAATTGCTGAGAGACATGAAAGTCATCTTATGTCTGAATAATTGAGGCACTTGTGTCTACCAAGTCTGTTGCTTTCTGTAGTCCTCATTAACCCACAGCAGCCCTATTTAAACTGACCTAATTAGTCCCCTGCAATCAAAGGCAGTGGTTTGGGTAGAAGAATTGAAAAATGGGAGTTCACAGCAGGTAAAGTTCTTGATAAGGATTATTATTATCTTTTCAAATCAAACCCAAAGTTTGCATAATGAGGGTTTCTGGGAAGAGATGGTCTATTACATAGGGAAACCAGTTGTTCATCACTAATTGACTCCATCCTTCTCAGACACTTTTTCACAGACACCTAGAATCAGGATTTCTGAGCACATACAAGCCTAGCATTAAGTTAAATGAAAATTGAAGAACTGACCTGAAAGCAAAGATTACCAACCTTAACTTTCAATTTATCGGAACCTTGCCATGATTTAAACACAGGCTGCTCTGCTGAAATATGGACAGATTCTACCTGCAGCTCTCGATTTTCTTCACTGCTTTACAATGCACAGGCTAAACTGAGTGTAAAACAGCAACCATGCCAAATACCCTGCACACCTGAGTGGTAACGTTCCTCACCAGTTAGCACTAAGGTGCCCTGAGACACAGGTGAGCCCATCAAACATAACCCAACCTCCACCAGTGTGAATGATGTTGGATATTCAGTTTCAAGTTTATGCAGTATAGAGGCAAAACAGACTCATAACAGGAGCAAATTGATATTAAAACCAGTGCCTGGACAGCAGAAGATCTACATCTCACAGGTGATTTACATATAAAGAGAGTGTATACAATGGCTCTGCTGATCATTTCCTTAGGATTTAGAGAAATGAGCAACTTTAGCTTTACAGACTTCATGGTTGCTTGATCTCACTACAGTAAACAGCTCCATATTTTTCCTTTTCATGTTTTATCCTGAAGCAACAGAGCATTACATTAATTGACTTGTCTTATTAATTCAATAAGCTGCTTCCAAGATGAAATGCTTAGCTATGCTTGCTTAGTTTTGGCACTTTTTGGTTGTAGGAAGAAAAGCTTTAAGGCTAGAATTGCTCTGATGTTTTCCACAGTTCACTGAATAATTTTATGCACTACTGAAGATTTGCCACATTTGGAATTACTGCAAACTACTACTTTTTCATCATATTATAATTTAATTCACATTTTTAGTATGATAAGAAAACATTTAACAGTTTGCATATTAGAGAAGTGTATTTGTTCTGCCATAAAGTTGTGGTTAAGAATTCATTATAGGTCCCTCCGTTCTAGGATTTATAATTTGGACATAAGATGCATTTAGAAGATTAAAGATGACATAGAAGCCACCCCATTCAAATGACTTATATGTGAGAAAATTCAGGGACAAAAAATTTACCTTGATCTAAATATATAGCAAAAATATTTTACTGCGAACTTGAATAAGGTTGAGAATTTTTTACTATTTCAGCAAGTTATTGGAGGAGAGGTGAATGTGTTTTAACCTTTAAGAAACTTGAATCCCAATAAAGATATCCAATGTTCCTTAAAGGGAAAATACTCATGTAACTATGTGGATTCTTAGATTTCAACTTCTTTAGGGAACATGAACTCTGAGTTTGCCTTTGGTGTAAAAGCTGATTTGTTTTGTCTGTAAACTGAGTGAAAATGAGATTTCTTTTTTTCACTGAGCTAGTTCTATTTCAAGAAGGCTGTCCAATAGTTGTCAATGTGCTTACCATTGAAAACTCTCCTTCCATCCGTTGCCTGACTCCAGGCTGTGCCCGTACAGTTTTGAAGCAAAGTAGAGCATGGCCGTGCCTGCTCAGCTCAAGGCATGCACCTTGGAGTGACACAAGCATCATTCAGCTTGTTAACGTCACCCCTCAACAACCATCATTGATGTCCCTCAACCTCTCCATGTCCCTTGGAGGGTCCTGTCACACTGTGAGCTATTCCCCTAAAGGTAAAACTCTCTCTCCATGTTATCTCTTGGACTTGAGTGGAAGCTCACAGTGGAGCCTCTGAGGTGAGGTCTCTGCAGGGTGGCTGTGAATACTCTCCCTTCGCCTTCACGCTGCGAGGGGCTGTGGGCACCTCCAGCCTCTCTGATGAGGAAATGGGGTGAGTGAGCCCTCATCAGTGATTGCTCCTCATCCTGAAGGTAGTACAACCCCCTAGATCCCTGCTCTGCCACGTGGCACTCACCAGAGCCCCTTACAGAGCTCCTGGAGATAGCGCTGCATTTAGCCGCTCCAAGGGTGATGCCTGGCCCAGGCTGGGCTGCTACAGGGAGCAAGGGCTGGACACAAGTACAGTGAAAACCAGACTGCTACAAAAAGGAGTCAATCCCTGGAGAACCAGGTCAGTTGTTACTGCTTCTAGGGGTAGGAAGGCATGTCTGCAAAAACTGTTCTTCACACCCTCCCTTATCTGCAGCAAGCAGAATTTTTGTCCCCAGCAATAAGTCTGGCATATCTGTGCTCAGAGGCAATGCCAGTGGTCAGGGCAGTGACTCCCACCAGCCCTGGAATGGGTGCCACGGGTGACAAAGCTTCTTCTCACCACAAAGCCAGTTACAATCACTGCTGCAGCAGTGATCTGGTAATCACAAGGCTTTGAGTCAAAATAAAGACTTTGCCTGCAGTGAGGTCCTATTTTTAAATGAAGGTTATTGATCGGGTTTCTGGCCTTAAGAAAAGAAATCAAAACATAATTTATTCTTGGAGTGACCTGTAGGTGTTTGCACAACAATTAATACCCAGAGTTACGGTAATGCAGCTGGACACATAGCAATAGATCTTTTCCTTGAAACACTTTACCCTTACAGCCACTGCCTCTAACTCTTCATTATGTGTCCCCACACTCTTTGCATTTCAATATTATCATACTGAGCAAAGCTCAATGCACTGTTTAAATGAGTAAGGAACATCTGGTAAGCTGAGACTGCTGGGACTCCACGGACAGATAAAGTTGTAGCACTTTTCCTCTGTACATGGAAATGCATTGTAAATTAAATCTATGAATCGTCTGAAAAGGCGCAGGTCAGAAAGCAGGTGGAGAAATGCCATCATTTGTGCCAAGGTCAAATTCCATGCAGCTTAGCTTAAAGTTAGTGCATTTTCATGCATTCAGTCACAAAGCATTGTAGTGTTCACTCATTATTTTGTGTTTTAATGGTTTTCTAAAGGTGATCGTGACATCGTATTTTGGCTTTCACAAAATATGTGCCAAATACACTATAAAAACTGATAAATCTTGTGAGTATGAAAATATTTCTCCCCCAACCCCTTTTTTTCTTTCATTTTTTTTTTAAGAAATGTGGGATAATACTGAAATCTCAACCCAGAACTGCCCAAGACTGAACCACTGCCTGCTGATCTACCTTAGTTAAAAAGAAAAAACAAGTTGTGCAGTAGGCCATCTGCCGTGAAACATAGATGTCTTGTAACAGCAATGAGCCGAGAGCCATGAACCACTTAGCCCGAGGGAGAAGATGTTTCAGCAGGGTAAGCAGCAAGGAAAGCCTCAAAGAGACGGGTGATGCTCCCTTTCAGCTCCAGCTGCCGCAGCGTTGAAGACCAGCTCTCCACAGCCCGCTAAATTCCTGCACAGCCCGATAGCTCCTGCTGCATCACCTCTTCACCTTTGCTTTCATGCAGAGAGATTGAACTCTTGGGAAGATAAGAGCCACTTTTGTCAGTGTTACTCCGTGGTCAGACATCTTCCATATCCCACTGTGCCAGGGGACGATGTAACCATACCTGGAGGTTATCGCCGCCTCCCTGCCAAAGACAATCGGCCTCCCTGATGCGCTGGCGTTCCTCTGGCACAATTTGTCTGACACTGATTAGGGAGTACTCATATGTTGGCAGACCTGAGGTCCTTGCAGAAAGCGAGGAGAGGGCACTACAGGCTGGTGGGACTAGAATGTTTTGCAGACCAGAGCTGTATCTGGAAGGCAGTGATGCCATAGATGAGTGAGTCAGCACTGATACCCATCCTATTGCTGTTATTCCCATTGCACATGAAATCATGTGTTTGCAGAACACTCACACACATTTTGGCTTTTGCCTTTGCATGGGAGAGGGCAGCCTACACCTCTGCAAGAAGTTCTACCACAGTTTTCTGCCAAGCCCCCAAAACACCCTTTATTCCATGTACATCTGTACATCAGGAATTACTTTGGCACACCTTATAACCAAATGCCAAATGGGATCAATATGAACCAGTAGGACATTTCAAACTTTACTCTGCAACAGAGCTAACAACAAAAGACAAGCAGCTTCCAACAAAAGATAGGGTTATCTCAGGTTACAACAGCTAAATAGTATCATTTTAAAACCCCAAAGGGAAAATTTAAGAAAATGTCTTCCAGAAAAATCCCCACTCTTGTTACCATTTCGAGAACAAGCAGCAGGAACATGACACCTTTGTCTTGTTGGTGTAACAATGGTACTAAGTATATGGGAAGGTTGAATGCTAATTGTTTATTGGGTGATCAGTGATATTCCCAGAGGGATACAAAGGAAGATGTTGAAAGGGGATAAACGATCCTTTGGATGTCTCCTTTCAAGAAATCGTTTAAACAGAGGCATGAATAACAGGAGTCTGCAGATGGCTCCAGTGTCAGGGAACATTTCTCTGAAAGCCAATAAAAATGTGACAGTCTACTGTTTTCCCAGGCCATTTAACTTCATCTTGATGACTGTTTTGAGATAAGACAATAATTGATGTAGAAGGGCACACCTCCTTTGTAGCACAGCAGTGGGCACCAGGAGCACAGCGCTGCTGTTACGGCACACGCTCTCCCACAGCTGCGTGCCCGGTGCTCCGTCCCATCCTCCACCCGCCGTGCAGCTCCCCCAGGTAATAACACCCAGCAGTTCTGCTGCATCGTCCATCCGACTGCCTCAGCCTCTTCCTCCCGCTGTCCTCATTATCCGCATGTGGCTTGTCAATTTGGCTGATCCCTTTCTGGATCTGCTGGTGTCGTCCATCTCCACAGCTCCCACAGCAGCATGTGCCAGCACCTCACTGCCCACTGCACAAAGAAATTTCCTTTAAAAATCAGGGTCATTCACCAGGTGTCCCTAACCCTAATTTTGACCGACGTGATGAACAGCTCCACATTGGCTGCATCTCCCACTCTCATAATTTGGTAGCCTATGGCCATGTCCAAACTGAGGGCTTCCAGCCCAACCCCTCGATTTGCTGCTGTGTCTGGGGACATATTTGTTTTAAGCCACCAACCCGAAACTCATCTAAGGATAATCCTCAGCTCCTGCCCCATCTCAGGATACCCTTTACCTCCCTGAAGAAGATGCAGCCCTGGAGTCTCTTTTTACCTACCCAACGTGCAGATCTGTGACATGCATCAACAAGGTTTCCACCCCTTTGAGCAGGGCTCAATGCAACTGAGGCAAAAGGAGAGCAAAGCTACCCCATATCTGGACAAAACACATCTTCTGGCTCAGGAAAGTCTGACACTCATTTTGTACCAGCTGAGGGCTACAAAGGATGGGGGAGAATCACTCTGGCAGTTCTCTTATATGAGATTATCTGACATATAGCAGATATTAAATGATGCCCAAGGGCAAAGTGACTGGTATTAACCTAGCTACCCTCTCAATGCCATGAAAAATAAGTCCATCCTTTGTATATTCCTAGAAGGAAATAAAGCTAGAAACAAAGTGCTTAAAAACCTGCATTTGTGAGACTGATCCTGTTTAATTAAACAGGAAATTGCAGGGCAGCTAAATCAATCTTTACAAAGAAAAGCTGTTTGTCTGTTTACAGAAGAGAAACTTGTGGTGATTTATCTTAAAGAACGTAATTGCCTCATGATTAATAGTGACCAGAGATAGTCAGAGGGAGGAAATGAGGAACAGGAGTGACTTTTCTTGGTGCATATTTGAAACATGGCAGAGTTATATGCCCCTGCCACAGTAAGTATTAAACAACCAAAATTTCCTGGTTTATACCAGGAAACTGCTGTTGTTCCTCTCCTTTCTTCTGTTGATACATAAGTTGTCACCACTGGAGAAATCCAGATATGCTGATGGCTCTTTGCAGATTTGGGTCCAAATATACATTTGTTTTTTTCTTTCTGCTCATGATAACACAAAGTCAGATTTTCACCTTCCCAGTTCTCATGTGGGCCCACTGCCTTTTTTAATATAGGACTGTAAAAAAAAAAAAAAAAAAAAAAGCTGCCTGGACTTGACACTTAGTTTGCTTTCCTGAGCTGAGAGCAGGCTTGGAGCTGCTGCAACACAAGGTGAGCAGGGAAGGCTCTCAAAAGCAGAACAGATATGATGTGCTGGTCTGCAGGCAACCTTTGTCTGTCCGCAGGCTACCTACCGCTGTCTATAGGCAACCCACAGCTGTTTACAGGCTACCTATAGCTGCCTATGCTGTGGCAGTGTACAAGGAACATGCAGGTGGGTGTACACACACATCTCTGCGTATACATAATAGTTCTGGATAGCCTTAAATCTGAATATATTTTCTTTATCATAGAGACACTACAAAGAAGCCAGAAACAGCACTTATTGTTCCTAAAAACAGATAGGAATTAATACCTGAGGATCACTTGGCCTTCAGATAAATCTATCATCTTGCTTAAAAGGACAGCCTGTGTTTTTCATAACACGATCAGGGTCTTCTTGCAGTCATTCATCTCAGGATATCCTCAAAAATATAGATCAGTGGTGACAGGATAAACAAATGAGCGTGTCAGGGTTATTTTTTCATTATATTTATTTACTTGTGTGCTGAAGTATTCCAGCCTGACAAAAGCAGTGTGACTAGACAGTGGGATGATTTGATTGTCCAGAGAACAGCTAGTTCATGGATAGCTTCTAATAAAGCTGCTTTATTATACCACTAATAGAGCACAACTTTCCATTTTAGGGATCCTCTCTATCTCACAAGGTCTCTTCATAAATTGCCATTCAGTTCTGTCATTGTCTATCAGGTTTGTGGTTTTCAGGAATGACTGTTGGAGGATATGACTGCTTTCATTAAAAATGAAAGTCCAAGTCATATATTTGGGACCCTTCCCTCTCTGAGACATGTCTAGACCATGTCAACACAAGCCAATGTTCAGCCTGAGTGTCCAGTTGGCACTACCATGTTTTGGAGGTGCCCAAGACTCAGCACATCTCAGGAGTGTTCTGGTTTGGGGTGACTTGCTGACACATACCTGCCCAGTCTGAGGAACAGGAGATGGATCTGCCTTGAGCTGTAGCTCCAACATGGTTAGGTCTCTCCCGGAAAGCATGTCCTGAGGCTGCCTCACCACAACAGGCTGAACATATGACCAGTCTCCTGAGGTGCTGCTGTTGGCCTCCATCTTCCTGCTGAAGATGAGCTGTGGTGCAATGAGGAACACAGGAAAATATGCATAACCATGCAGGATGCTGACTTTGTAAGCTGAAGTGCCTTTACAGGAAACTTTGACATTTCCCTGTATATTTTCAGGAAAAACATATAAATTTCCCAGAAGCTGAGAAAAGAGCCTGAAGGTCCCCTTATCCTTAGATTGAAGAGTCAGGCTCCATCTTGCCTATTCCCTTTTCCTGACTCCATTGATTTTCTGTCTTAAGTCTCCAGTGTTCCAGCAGGAGAGAGAGCAGGTGGTCTCCCATCTCCTTTTCTGCAACACGACATGGCAACCAGTGGTCTCTATGGCATTTAAATGAGCAGCGCAGTGAAGGGTCCTAAATACTTCTGCAGTCCCATCCTTGGGAGTTGCATCCTGGTTCTGAATCCTGTCCTGGCTGCAGGACACCTGTGACAGAGGCAGGAACTGAACCTAGATTAACTGCATCTCAATGCAGGACCTCAACTGCTAAATATCGCTTTCCATTCCAAAGCGTGTTCGCTCACACCTTCCAAGAGATAAATTAGATTTGCTGTTCACTACTGTCGGCTGGCGGGGCTTAGAAATGTGGATTTCTCACACAGACAATAACAGATACCATGGCTGCAGAGTCCTGGTAGGACAGTAAGACATCCTCCCACCTCCAGGATTGCATTCAACCATTTATCAAAGTAATACCCTTGAATTTAAATAGGAAGCAGATGTTGCCAGTACCTTCTGCAGGGAAGGCAAAAGGAGGCACTGCTGACTTGTCAGAGGAGCAGCATGCCCTTGACTGCTGAGCACGGGGCAGGGCTTCCCGAACAGCAATGGGAGGAAGACTCTGCTCAACTGTATGCACATAATTCAGGCTAAAACCACACAGCTACTCTGTTGTGGGACTGACCAAATAACTTGAGAATTTGACAAGTCGTGATTCAATTTGAGGGCGTCCGACAAGGTCAGTAACAGCGTCCTCTGCAGCCAAATACAGAAATTCCATCGCAGCCAAACACAGAAGTGCCATCCACGCCATCCCTCTCTCCTCACCGAGTGGGTTAACAGATGGAGACGATTTCGATTCACTTGGAACTGGTAGAGGTGAGGATAAGACAGTAAGCTTTTAATGAGCTATAGTTTTTTGATAGCTTATGAGAGATACAAAAAAATGCAGGCAGAGATCTCACAAACCAGCCAGGAAGCCCCGATTAGTGAAACCTCATGGTTTAAGCAAATGAGGAGTATTTATTATTACTCTAAGGTGACTTGCACTGAGCTGAAAGTTTGAAAGACTAATAATGCCTCTGAAGGAGGTGTCCTAAAATTGGCCAGTGTGTAAAAGCACTAGTATTACAAGTGGTTCACTATTTTGCTGTTGTAGCTGAACCAAAGCAACGTACTGCTCATTTTTTCAGCTCAGTCATGTTTCATCTACTCCTCCAGCAAGACAGTTCTGATCCCAAGAGTTAATGCTCTTTCCCTAGGAAAGTGCTTTACTAGCAATTCAATCCTTTACATTAAAGCACACGTTATTCTCTCAGCTACAGGGGTTTTTTTCCCCATTTCCTTTAAATGACTCAAGGAAAATCTGCTCTCAGTCTGTTGCAGAAAAGAATCCATCTGGTTTTAACCCATAACCTTTTTGTGCTCTACTGACCTAAAAGGCTGCTGCCTATAAGGCAGACTCACATTTTACACCATCTATCTCCATAATTTAGGGATGGTCATAAAACACTATCCAAGCATATCTGCTGTCTTTTCCCATAGATCATTTACTGATTATTTATAGGCAGCATCCTAGGTACCTGTTTGACGAGTGCTTTCATTACTATGCCTCCATATGAAGTTACTCAGCTAGACTAATATCCACAGATTGCAGTATAAATTCCCTATTAAATCCTAACCCTTGTAATTACTCAATCCTAAATACTCTCATTTCTTCCTCTGCAGGTTCCAAAAATATCTAGCACATAAGGATCTCACAGCCACCCTCACTGATCCCCTGCCACCACTTAATTGAATTATAACACCATAAATAATCTGGAGGGTATCTCAGAGGCACCCCATACAATTTTCAGGGATGCTGCCTGGTGAGTGACCTATTTGGAGAGGTGCAGACAGGTTTCTCGGGATTTTCTTCAAGCTGATTATCTCCATATTCCCTGATGGGCCTTTGCTGCCCAAAAAAAAAAAAAAAAAAAAAGAAGTGCTAAACCATTTAATTTATTAACAGCTAGTCCCAAATCAAATTCCAACGATGGAGAAATACTGAGCAGATAAACCTAAACTTCTAGAACTGAGGGTGCCAGGACAGCAAGGTATTTTAAGATGGGGATCTGAATTTTGCGGCTAAACACCATCTCCAGGCAGTGAGTGGATTATGAAGATGTGCAGGGAGCCAAATGCAGAAGGCATTTATTGCCAAGTACCTTCTGGCATCCGCAGACATAATCTCCCAAAAAAGAAGATTTCCACCACAAAGACATGCTTCACATATACAGCCAGAAACATGGTTTCTTATCTGAATTAAAATTTCCAAGGGCATTAAGGCTAATCTATTGGCAGCAGTGGGTCTACACTTCAGGTAGATGGAGTGCTTGTGCTGTATTGTAGCCCTGCAGCCACTCAGCAGACGGCATTCAGAAAATTGCTCTTCTCCTTGCTTGCCCAGCTGCTGTATGGATGCTCGCCACACTTGTAAGACAATAGCTGCGATACCAGAGCAGTCCGCCATCCCGGCCGCGTACCCACGAGTGCTATTGTGTTAAGCAGAGCTCTGCAGAGTGGATCTACACAACATGTATCTCCTTTTGTTATTAGCCTGCGCAAATCAGCGTCTTCTGCCGTCCCAGGAAGAGACCCGGCCGGTGTTCCTGAAGAAACCTTTCCCATCTGTTTGTTCCCCAAGTGCACGCTGCTCTCCTGAGAGCCGGGTGAGTGCCGAGAGCCCGCTGGCACCGAGCATGACCATGTGCCATTCGCAAGCCGAAGGCCATGCACTTTGAAGCATGACAACCATTTCATTGTCCGCCTGCTTCACCGCTCTCCTTCACTTTGTTCTCCCCCAGGTTCAGATAACGCAATACATTCTGAGCCCACTTTTGCTAAAATAAAACATGTACTTTTTTCTTTCCTACACTGGTTTCTGGACAAATGTGCTCAGCTGTAGGAGCCCAGTGCCTGCTGGAGTGCCGTTGCTGATGCTTTGTGTGCCAACATCTCTGGTCAGCCCATGTCTCTCAGCCTCTTCCAGCCCCAGTCCCTGCTCCATCCCTCTGCATTTGCTAGTACCTTTCATACTGGGAAAATTGAAAGGGGAGGGGGAAACAGTATTGCAGCTGGTTTTACTCCTTAAACTGGAAAGCCTGTCAGCCTCATCAGCATTTGTAGAACTGAAAGACTGGAAAGCTGATGCCAGGGTGGGTAAACAAATCCCATAATAGGGAAGTGGCAACTTAAAAAACCACCAGCGCCACACCTTTGGTCAGCCAATCCTGCATTCCCAGCAGCAGGGTTTAGCCAGAGCTTTCACACCAAGGCAAGCAATCTACAGCAAGAAATTCCTGCTCTCCCCCCATATGCACCAGCTCTGATACCTTCAGCACAGGATGGACATGCCCCCCAGCTAGTTCTCTCACCCATGAAAATTGGGATTATTGGTGGCCAAGGTCTGATGCTTGGGTCTTCGAAGATTTCAACAACTTCGTGCCACAGCTGAGACCTGGCACTAATGTGGAGTGGCAAGCAATGAAAGAATGGACAGACAGACAGGCAGGGTCAGCTTTCCCACAGAACCTTGTCTGGGCAGAAGTGTGAGCACCACAAAGCACCTCTGAAAGAGAAGAGATGGTCTTGTAAGCCAAGAGCAGGGCTGAATGTTTCCTATCTTTGCTAGAGATTTCCTCCAATGCATCACTTAAATTCTTTTTAATACTAACAGTCTTTCTGGTCTCCTCTTTCCCTCTGATTAGTACGTAAACACTTCCCATCTGCCTTTCAGTGATAGCAGAGAAGCTGGGGAGGGGGATCCCTGGAGCACAGGGTACACCCCAGGCCGTGGCTCACAGGGGCTGCAGCCAACGGGAGCCTGGGGCTGGGGTGGCCCCTGTGCGAGAGCCACACGCCACATCCACTACCAGAAACTCTCCCCAAATAATAAATGTTAGGAGAAAAGTGAGCTAGTGAAACTGCATTAAAAGCTCTGTGTGAGCACACTTAGCGCTAAAATTGGCCCAATATTCTAAGTATTTGTATGCAGGCTCTTAGCCTATAAACAAATTTAACCTGGCCAGTGAAGGCTAAATAAAATCAAATTATATTTTCTTTGCCTCTGCTTGAGAGCATTCATATAATTATCAGCTATTCGTTAGCGTGCAATAACCCGTCTCACTTCCAACGTGACCAAACCGAAGCAAATTAAGACAACCTTGATCCTGAGTGCATTCACACTGAGCACTAATTCAGTTTAACACAGCTACTGAGACTTTACACATTTGATAATAGAAGAGAACAGCTTGTGAATGGTAACAGAGCAGGTTAGAAAGCTTCCTGCCTTAGTGCTGTTTCTGAGGGAGACTGTCCAGCACAACGTGCAGTGCTTTGACTACTTAACCGTACAAACTGGTGGGACAGGTTTGCTATGGACCATCCGCCACCACGTTCCCCCAGCCACTTCCACTTGCATTGCTCCTATGTGTCCTCCACGTGTATCACACCACGCTGCTTGGCTAGAGGTGACGTGGTGGCTCTTGCCGCCACGACGTGCAGCCAAGAGTTTCGCTTTCCTTTCTTCTTCCTCCCTAGCCCCACGGCTGCATCTCTGAGTGCCCCGTGCGTGCGAGTGGGGACATGCGTGTGTGCTGCCAGAGGATCACAGAGATGTTGAGACCCGATGTTTTTCCCAGCCCCTTTGTTGTTCTGTGTGTGTGTGGTTTTGTGTAACCAGAAGCAGTTGAAGCCTGATGTATTAATATATAATCCCTACACTGGGAAGCAGCTAAGTCTCCCCTCCCGCTGCTCATAGGGCACTTTTACATCTTCCCCGCTTCCCAAGGAGGGGTTGGGGATAAAAAGCCAAACCTCAGGCAGGGATCTGCTCTTCTTGCCTGCTTAACATGCACGGCTCTCTGCACGTGAGGTCTCACGAGGGTGTGAGCCAAGCCTTATCCTCACCCCAACCTTCAATTAAGGAAAGAGTGAGCAGGGAGTCTCGGCGAGCGCCAGCACCGCAGCAAAGCCCAGAGCTGTCAGTGCAGCTGTCTGCAGTCAGCTCCCTGGAGCTAGCTGCTAATACTAAGAAAACAAGGGCAAAGAAACCCAAAACAAACCCCCGAGCCCAAATTTCTGATTAAATAACACTGAAGTGCTTCATGTAAACTGCTACATGCAAAGGCACCTGGAAGGTGGGCAGAGCGTCTGTGCTGGGAAGCCCTGGCTGGAGCGTGGCTGCAGAGCATCCTCTGCTCTCTGCCAGGAGACGGGGAGAGGAGCTCTCACAGGAATGGCTAGTTGGGGCCAAAGGCAACCAAACACAGAACAACTCAGAAGGAGACCGAGCCTGGAGCAACAATACCCAACGATCATCCTCACCTGCAGCTAATGGGCTGCTGCTCATCTGTTTGACCGACTTTCTGCTAACTGCCCCCGAGAAGTTTTACCCAGCCCATGGGGAGAGCCTGAGCCTTTGTTCACTGAGCGTGAGCTAAACCTGGAGCCTGACCTATGTCCTTCAGAGCCAACAGCAGATGCAGCCTGGCATTTTCAGTTCCAAAGATTTTTTGGTTGTAAGTTCCAAGTGAGTAGCAATTTAGGCTTGCTAACTGAATCCAGCCTGCTTTATCTACTCCAGTGGTACAGGGTCAGATATCTAGTTAACCTCAGTGCCATAGCAGGGTTTACAAAGACCAAAACCTTTCCAAAGTTTCAGGGACTCCTGGGGTGCAGCTGAGGCTCAGTATAGGGCTAACCTGCATAAAAAGAGAAGATATTTTCAAGTGCAAATTCCACCTATTCAGTCTTCATCCTCCCCAGTGCCCTGCGATGAGAGGGAGGAACAGGGGGATGCACGGTGCTCTGGGTACCTGGCTGGCTTTACCAGCTTGGGGTAGTGAAATCCCACCGCTGCCTCTGCGGTCTGCAGCACCGAATTCCCGACAGCAACGGGGTCACCGTGTCTGTCCCATAAAGGAGAATTTAAACTAGGTTACCAATAAAATAAAAACAGTCACCCTGTTGAAGAAAGTAAGTAAACACCCTCCACTGAGTGACTGATGCATTGGAAAGTTACACAGCCTAATGAAGAGCACTATGAGCTGCTGGCATTATTACATTTGCTGTGACCTTAAAAAAGAATAGCTCGGTTGTCTCCAGAGTACAGCGTTGTATGTTCTCGGATTTCTAATACTAACGGGAGCACAAAATCCAGCACTGATTAAAATCATAGACGCTTTTGCCTCTACGCCAAGGAAGGAGTGAGAATGGATTGTATAACAGACATTTTGACAGAAGAAAATATTTTCTTTCTCGGGGGGAGATATAATGTGTCAGTCAGCTAGTCAAATAGCAGACAGGCTTGCTTCCACTCAAACGTAGTTTCAGCAAAGTCTGGATTTACTCTATTACATGTTTCACGGTGCGTAGAGCCCAGGCTCTGTGCAAACACCTCCAAGAAGCCCCTTTGCAGATCCTCCTGGTACAAGTGGACTTGGTCGGCCAGGGAAGGGCGGGCAGGATTGTAATTAAAAAAGGGGCTGTGGTAGCAGAGGTGGCCCAGGAAGAGCACATCCACCATGAGCAGTTTATGAACCATGCACGAGGCTGCGGTGGTGTGGCTGTGGTGCCTATGGAGCTGTGGACCAGCAAGGGAAGAGTCTTCCCTTGATGGGTTTTCCCCTCCACCTCGATACCATCTCCACGCTGTCCCACAGGGAAGAAAGAGGATTGCTAAGAGCCTTCCGTACTGCCAGCCCTTGGAGCACCCCAGCCCTGTCCCCTGACACATATCTCGTATCATAACTACCAAAATGTGTTGCTTCAGGACTCAAAGTACCAGAAAAACTGTCTCTGCCGCCATGGCTATGTGAACATGGGCTACACTTACATCAGGTTGCTTTAACCTCCCCAGTCTAAGAACATTTAGCAACAGGATTGGTGCGAAAATAAAACAGATTCAACAAAACCAGCTTCAGAGACAGCAGCAACTTTCAATTGCATTTTCACTTCTGTAGAGAGGTTGATGGTGGGTATTGTGCCATCTAACGTTGGTATTCAACAATACGTGACTAATTATACCCAAAATGAAACAAAGTCGATACATTTCCAACTTTCCTGGCTTCCAGTTGGGGCTTTATTAAACAAAATAAATAAAAATAAAAATGAGGTCTGTCTGTTTGAGATGGAACTAGAAGATTTAAATGCACATTTTCAGACTTTATACCATCCTTTCATATTTAATCTTTCTTTTTTTCAAGTGATCAAAATGTCTTACTCTTAAGATATTTATTTTGGAAGGTATATAGGAAGATTTTAGGAAAGAGAAAGTTAGGTTTCACCTGCTTTCTCCTAGAGTGCATGAGAAAAGGAATACAATGTTTTAATTAAATGTATTTATAGAACAGAGTCTGGCAAAGCACATTTCTCCTGTTGTTGAGAAAACAATGGTGGTTTTCCCTCTTTTGTTACATTACCCAGGAAATGAATAATTTCTCTTATCCGTTGTTTTTAATAAAATATTTGTGTTTTTATCAATATGAAATGTCAGCTTGAACCACATAGCTATTTGCTTTGGAGTAATCATAATATTACCCACAGCTCTATTCAAAGCACCAAAGAACATAATAGTGTTAAATATAATTAGATTATTTTCCAGAGAGTTCGAAAGATGCATTGTAGAGCAGGGTTTTTCATAAGGAAACAGAAAGAGTTACTTTGCTGAAACCCTCAAATACCTCTGCACAAAGTGGTTTTGGAGAATTAAGTCCCCTTTGTGTCTGGGCTTTAATTATTGTCTTTTTTCCTTGGTAATGCATGGATTTTAATTATCACATTTTAACAACATAATAGATGATTCAGTAGACAAACGTGGTTTCAGACTACAGTATTAGCTTATCCTGCTACTACTCTGAACCTCCTGGGTCCACAGCATATAGTACAACTACTCTTGAGGACCACCCATCACCTTCTGCATGGCCCAGTAGCACCAGATGCAGAATTCCTCCAGAGAAAGATTTCCTTTCCGTGCCACGCATAGCATCCCTCCCAGCACCGTTCAGGGGTCAGTATTTCGCTCCTACCCTGAAAACGGATGGCACAACACTCTTGCTAGAATAGCTCTCCCTCAGCATGATGCTACAGGGTTAAAAACATTTAACGAGACATCGCAAGCCTGCATTTTCCTTAAATTACTTTTACTCCAGAAAGTCTCTGAAATTGTTTGTTGTCTTTTTTCGCACCTGAGGTCTGTGTCCTAATGGATGTCTCATGGACGACTCATCTGGCATCTGAATCAGAGACTGAAGCATCTATTGACCTGTTTGGTAGGAAGTCAGTGCTGATCATCATTGTATCTGACAAGTTTTAAGAAATTCCAGATAAACAGAAGTTGATAAACTACTTGCTGTTACACACCTGGCACTTTTGGATTTACAGGATTTATAGTGGCTGTTTCATCTCCAGTTTCTTGGAAAATAAAATAAATTTAGGAAATCTTGAAAGGCAAGGAAGTTCAACAATAACTTAAAGGACTCTACATGGCTTAATGGCCATTTTGCTATGGAAGTGATACCCTTTCTTGTGAATGATATTGATTTCCAGTCATAAAGACCTTTTCATTTCCAAGGATCCCTAAAGTACGCTAAGTGCTACCTATGGGAAACTCCATCACTATGGTTCTGCACAGCTCTTCTGGAGAGCAAGAAATAAACACTGGTGTACTCCATCTCACAGTTAGCTGGACATTGTAGCTGAATCAAACAATTCTTCAGTATTAGCCTGGGTCTCTAAATGAATTTATTTTCAGTTCTGCTGAGTGCCCATGTGTTTTCACTCTCCATGAACACTGAAAGGATCAAGCTCATACCTGAAATGCTTGGAGGAAGGGAATTATTTTAAGTGAGAAAGCACTAGCTCCTGAGCCATAGAGTTGTGCCTCCAGCTGGGTGGCAGAGTAGTTCCTGGGGGTAATTGTAGTCAAAAGAAAGGAAAGGAAATTTCAAATACTTTCAGTCAGACCAGAAGCTAAAACTATGTCTAAACCAGGAATAAATTTGAGCAACTCATCAACATGTCATACATTCTTGGCCTCCAGCACAGGTAAGTGTGGTCTTGTAAGGTCTATGGGGAAAAGGCTGCATCTGCCCATGGATTGGTACAATAACTGTATTAGACTGCTAAGTACTACACTATCAACTACTAAAAGACCTTGCAGTCCTCTCTGTCCAAAGAACTAAGGAATTAATAACAAACCTTGTTAGTAATGTCCCTTTTTTTGAAAAAAGTGTTCAATAGTCTCTACTGACTTATTTCATTATACCTTCCTAGAGATGACACCTCTCCATGCAGAGTAACCTGCCCTGAGCCATTGGACAGGCACTGAGCAGAAGAGTGCCACTTTATTGAATTATTACGGTCAATTTTACCCATATCCCAGGCTGTTCTTGGAGGTCTTCCATTCACAATGGACAAGGCCCTAATTAGCTTACCTTGCAAGACTTCTGTTCAAGTTTCTGTGGCTGCAGCTATGTGAACATATTTACTTCAGAGAGACCAGCAGGAACCATAACGATGCTACTGCTGGCAGCAAGCTAGATTTTTATGTATCAGCACTGGGACTTCACAGACAGTAGCACTGACTGTGGAAATTGGATTAGTAGCTCCAACTAAACAGAGCTTAAGCCATTATAAAGTCAGTGGGAGGTTCTGATTGACCTTGGTGGGCTTCGGATCAAATCCCAGGAAGAATATGACTGAACTAGATGGTGTTACTGCAACACGTTCCCAGAAGACTCCTTTGCACATGACAACAGTGGTGTTAGTCAACAGCTTTCTCATGGACAGCCAGGGCTACCGGGGGGGATTGGTTGGCTGGTTTTGAAGGCAGTTTCTTGACTCACTGGCTGTTGAAGACAAGTGCCAGACAGGGAGCAGAAAATCTGGTCTAGTCCAATCTTCCTTTTGCTGTGATCTAGTCAACCCTGGGTGTTATTCACCACATTTGCTCACAGTTGTTTCCCCACTCTTAAAGTCTCTGAGTGGGACCTCAGGAGAATGGAGAGCTGGAGGGTTTTTCTGAGCACTTTCTAGGCAAGTTCTCCTCTCTGCTCCTTCTACCCTCCCTGTAAAAGCAGACCGTGTTGTTATTTGGGATGGAAACTGCCACCTAAACCTTGGGACAGCTACTTCTTTTTGGAAAGAGGAATAAATATAGTGAATACATAAACTTGAACCTTGACTCTCTTTTTCCAAACCTGTTATTAAACGGGGGAAAAAAAATGTTCTAGGGCCACCAGAAACCCTCACTCCTAGCACTATACAGAAAAAGAAATAAAGACATGGTCCAAAGCCTGCCATTAAATGTTTCTCATGATTACTTGTTGTTAGAAGGGAGCTGCAGCTATGCTAATACAGCGTGCTCACTACAAAAAACCCTGTAATTGGGACAAGGCAGCCGCAAAGCTTCCCACAGCTGGCAGGAATTGTGACTGTTCTCTTTGGTTTTA
This sequence comes from Grus americana, assembly GCF_028858705.1. Taxonomy (NCBI): domain Eukaryota; kingdom Metazoa; phylum Chordata; class Aves; order Gruiformes; family Gruidae; genus Grus; species Grus americana. The sequence goes on along the minus strand of NC_072862.1, from coordinate 6,483,868 downwards.
ATCATGGCTTTTAAAGCAGATCAGTAACAGCAACAATTAGCCTTTTAGATTGGTCTCAGAAATTACCATTTTTAAAATATGGTGACTCTGCAGGCACAAACCCAAAAGCTCTGAGCGCTGCATAAAATGAGCAGCCGTACACTCTGGCTTATTTGTCACCAGTTTGGCTTCTCCTTTGTTTCTGCTGAATTGTGGTTCTGAAAAGCAGACAGGAACTTGCACAGATACTCAAAAGGAAATATCCTTAGTCACTTCCTTTTCCTTAAGAAACCTACCCTTCGAGACAACTTCTGCTCTGAAGGACTGTCTGGCACTCCAGCTGTGTAAGGAGAAAAAGGAGGCACGACCACGTGGTTACACAGACTAATGCCCGATAAGATTGCTGCTTCTTAGTCAGCAGAATGACTTTGAATCTTACCTAGTAGGAAAGGATTGAAGCACAGCCATTTGGGATAGGCACAAGAAAGAACAAAGAGGAGAAGGAAACAGGAAAATTTTCAGTCCAACAAAGGACCCAGAAGATTCACATCCCTGGGTAGAATATAAAAAGCAGCGTAGGAATAAGAACAAGTGCCTCTTCAGAGCTGATGGTGTTGTGTCACAGGTTGCTGTTGAGAGGGTCCTTCGGTGCATCTCCGCAAACGGGAGCAAGGTCTCAGCCCAGCTGCCAGGAGCTCGCTTTGCTCATACCTGCCTCTGCTAAGCCACTCAGAAACTTACGCCTACGCAGCAAGGTTACTCAATGACCCTAACATCTTCTGTGAACCCTCTGTATTATCCACACAAGTCCTGGCACACAAAGCTGGGTATCGTATAAAAACTCTCTCCCTACTCTGTGTGGCATGAGGCAAGCTTCATTCCTTCTAGGAGGGTTTGCCAGCACAGCAACACAAAGGCGCCTTTTCAAGTACTGATCTGGCCTTTGTGCCTCAGGGCTTAATTCTCTGATGCTAGGACTTCTTTGTACCATTCTGGCTTACAGAGGCTTTAAAGTACAAGTGTAAGTGCAGTTCGATGTATCTACATGTCAGGTGGTAACAGGATGTTTCTTGCCTACCTCAAAGAGCGACGGAGTGGTGTTATCAACCAACACTTCCACTGGGCTTTGATTTCTCTCAAAGAAGCACTTTAACATTGACACTCATTGCTCAGTCTTGTTGAAGTCTGCTGCAAATCCCACATGTGAGCTGCACAGCGTTGCATCCCTGCCAGACTGTCGTGCCAGCTACTGTCCAACTTCTTTAGTCCCAAAACTTATTTACCTGTCTCAAAGCTGCACATGCCCCAGGCAGCAGAAGGTTTAGAAATAAAACGTAGCAGTGGAGTCTCGCTGGCAGAGGTGAGTAGACCATAGTCTGCTCTGTGATGTCCTATTTCTGTGAAAGCAACAGAAAGACGATGTACCCTGTACCAACTTTTCCACCTAATGCAATTATAAAATGGCCAAATGATCAAATCCAAATATAGAAGAAATGCTGAAAGATCCCACTCCGCATCTAGCTGATCTAACTGTAAATGATTCTGACATTTCCTTGCTTTATTTCTGTCACAAAATTGTTGGAAAATTTAGAAAGTCATCATTTTTCAACATCATAATTTGTCTTTCTCTGTATGCACTATAGACCTAGGAAGAAAAGAATAGAAGCCGCAATTACAGGAGGCTTTCAAAGAAGCAAAGGAAAATCAGCTATATGGAGCAATCCTGCATGATTAATAATATGTGGAGCTTAGGCTGAGCCTTTCATCCCAATGGGCTCCATGTACATGTGGACAGAAGTGCAAAGTACCTATATTTTTACTTCAAGCCTGTGATTCACTACGTATGTTCAATCAAACAGCATTGAAAGGTGGAAGTGCTGATTTTGTCCATGATGACTGATAAAGGGTTTAACACCTCCCTGGGAAAGTGCAATAGGAATTGGCAGGAATATAAACCTTGTATTTCCTGAGGTCATATTTTGCTTTTAAAATGGGATTTTTTGCTGCTGTAAATATGGTGAATGCTGAGCCGTAGCCATCATTAAGGCTTGCATGTTCCACATTTTACTTTACTACACTTGCCTACATCAAAATCTGCACATAACAGACCCAGCAGGAGTCTGATAAACCAAATGCTTTTGAATGTTGAATGCAGTTACTAGTTTAACGCTGGGCTTTCATTTATTCCTACCTTACGAAGTTATTCATTGAGGCAATGTACATTAACCGTAAACCAAAAGGTATCGTAGCCAATCAGGACGTGGCAAGGAGAAATGCTATTGTAATAACTATGAATGATTCCTATTATAAATACCCACGACTCCATATAGGAAAGCAAAGGATAATGTGTTTATTTCAAACATCAAATGGGCAGTATTTCCATTCCATAACTTTAAGGGGCGAGAAAGCATATTCTTTTTTTAATGTATGTACAATAATTGACACTAGCATGGAACACAAGCAAATGATTTAGTGCTCGTGTTAGCCTGGCACAGCTGACCTGCTTCCTCCATACTCACCATTTTCCAAATGTTATGTTTAAGGCAAACATCTTCTTCATCGCTTATTCTTTCACTCTGCATCTTTCTCCACTTCCAGTGGTATCTCCTAGTAATGCAAGCACTATGCATTAATGGAAGTGTTTTAACAGCAAATTCAGGAGAACTTGCATGTAACAAGAGAAGAGCCTTATTCAAAGCTGGATGATGCTGATGGATTTGTGGTTAATGTGCAGCTTGCTCACAGTCTATCAAGTGCTTGCTGTAGCCTTGATTTTCTCTTTTTATGACATTCAATAAAATGCAGTTATTTTAATTCAGAATTTCTATCCTTGGAAAAATAACAAGCTTTCCCCCCCTCTTTCCCATCCCAAAATGGGATGGACAAAAACCCTTGAAAAACTAGGTTTTTGAGCATAAACTTTCAACTCCTTTTCAAGAACAAAATACTGTAGGTTGGTGCAACAGCTATCCTTGCTGCCTCACACGAGGTGAAGTTTCATGTCTCCTGCAAAGGCCAGCATGCCTACCTGGGTGATGTTTCCCTGTGTTGCACAGAGGACTTGTGGCTCTCACAACACACAGGCTGCAGTGTCTCTCGGGAAATCATCTCGGTTTTATCGGGGGTCTCTGTAACACCCACATTGTATTTCCCCATGACTCACCCAGCAAGTCCTCCAGGCTCGAGGCTGATCGGCCACTAAACCAATTGTTTCACCTGGAGTTCTCCATCCCCTAAAAAAATCACCTAGGTTTGGATGCACGCTTTCTTTTTCAAGAACTGGTTCTCTGGAAACTACATGTACCTGAAGATGAAACAGGCATCAAAACATTAAATAAGCAGTTTATACTAAACCAGCAACTTTTTATCCTTCAAGAAAAAAGAAAAAAAAAAGATAAAAATGTTCTTTACATTCTGTGAAGAATGCTAGCACAAAGACATGCAACCTTGTGGATGTCCTTTAGATCATAAAGAGCTCATAGGCACATTTTCTTTAGCATGATTCAGGTTTTGTACACAGCTGTTGTCTAAACTTTTCAAAGTTATTTAAAAAAAAACCAAAACAACCCTTTTTTTTCCACCAGAAATAATTGATTAAAAATTTAACATCTTGTGAAAAATTCAGGAAAAACTGTCACTTATAATGAAAATTTTAATTGATATCTGCTTGAATATGTTATCAGATTCATTATTGAAATTCTATTTTTGCTAAGCATTTTCATTAAAAAATTCGAGAGTTTCATTAAAAGAAAAGTGACAAGTCTGAATGCCTTGAGATGAAAACTATTTTGCTTAATGAATTGTGTGGCATTCAAGCCAATCTCATTGTCTGCCACCGTATCTAATAATGCCATGTGGTACAGATAGCTCTCACATCTATAGAAACGTAACATTTGACACCACCATTTTTCCAATTGCTATATTAGCAAGTAACACAACTGAATTTCCCTAGGTCTCAGGATGAGGCTTACGGATTTGCCCAAGGGGCTTGTACAGATGATACAAAAAAATTAACCAACCTCCTCAGGAGTTTAACTTTTTGCAGGGAACAATACTTGATAATACTCTCAACTCTGAAGAAAAATCCAGCAAAATTTTCCTAGCCTGAATGCAGAAGCTGCTTTATTAATGGAGAGTATTTAACTTGCTGGTTGAATGAAAGGAAATGTTTTAGAAAAATACCTTGAAAAAAAGACAATTGTCTATTTCTGCCTAAGATGTCCTATAACTTCTAGACGGTGTCCTGCTAATTGCAAAAAAACATGACGCATTCAAGGCATAAATCAGCATTTCTCGAGGCAGCCAAAATAGCCTTTAAAATTCATTGCAGTAATACTGCTTTATTACAGCGCTGCAACCACGGTTTCTCAACAGCAGCTCCCTATTCAATGCAAATATCTCTGCCAAGATTTGATAAGACAAATAGGGAGGCCGGGGTGGAAAAGAGGGAAATGATGAAAGAAAACTTTCCTGCAAATTAGTTACAAAACGGTTTTAAGCTATCTTGTTTCAAGTGTCTTTTGCCTCCACCGCATCTTGCAGTAACTCTTCCAGGAGGGCTGGATTATGCTAACGAATGATCAGCCTTGACTCATTTCTTATTCAGGCAATCTCTCAAAGGCAGCTTTCTCCAGCAAGAGGTGGGGAGGGACAGGTAGGATTTCACACGTGCTGCTTGAAACAGCAAGCAGGACCTGACCACTGAGCAATTTGCAGATGATAGCTCTCTTTCCAGGGATCTATCTTCCTTCCTGCTATGTTTCGCCTCATTCTTTCTGTCCCGTCCCAGATTTACGTCCCTTTTTCTTTCCTATCTTAGTCAGCTTCTCCCTCCTGCATATCATCTCCCTGCAATGTCTTCCCAATCGGGAGGAAAAAGTGATTATCCTGTAGCTCACACTGGTGCTCACACTGACATTCACGCTCCATCACTTGAAGGGTTTTTCAGGGTGATGATTTCCAGCCCTCCTGAAATTATCATGTAAAAACCCCAGAACCTGTGGGCTGTTAATCTGACCCCAGGCAAAACATGGCTCTAGCTGTGGCTGTTTTACATCTAATCACAGCAGAAGAACAGCTTCCAACCGGCCTTATTTGTAGATTTTTATCTCACTGTCCAGCTAAGTCAATCAAATGCTGCAAACTGTGTTGTGCTGCAGGGTAGAGAATAATAGAGAAATATTCAGCCAAACTGTAGAAAAATTCTTCTTACTGCTGTGTCTATATGTTGAAAGAGCAGCCTGGCCCCTGTTTGCCAGGTAATGGCACAAGTCCTTGATAAGACTGTTATAGCTCTTTCACTTTCATGGAAAAAAAAAATAGAAAGAGCCATCATTCACCTCAGGAAGCATCCATGGAATAATTACTCCCTCCAAAACAATTATATCTGGAAAAAGCTCCTTTTCCTCAGAGGGAAAATCCTTGTGGAGACTGTTCCCAATTAAGGTTTAATATATGCCTCTATTTCTTCAGGAAAAGGGTTGTTCTAGCTCCCATTGGAACCACTCGGGTACTTTAATGGTCTTTGAACCAAGCCCAGTGACGATGCATCTTCATTAGTGATAGGAGTGTTCCCCTGCTTCACGGTTTTCTGTGGTTTGGATGCTTATCCATCACACTGTGACACACTAGGGAAGAGAAATTGGACATAAACTTGCACAAAGAACTGAGATTTCCTATTGACTCGGCCACTGCTCGTGCCTGCTTCAAGGACTGCACGGAGGATGGTATTTTCAGTAACTTCTGCTCCGGTGACATCGCTGGGACCAGTCCCTGCCTCCAGCTTCGGCATGGCTGGGAAAAGGCGTTGGGCAGTTGGTGCCGGACATACTCCAGTGTGCCCAGCTGATACCCTCCAGACCATCAGTGGAGGGGCAGGACATATTCTCCTGGGCCGTTATGCCCACTCCAGCCCTGCAATGGTCCTTAATTTTGGGGCCTGGAAGGTGGCAAAACAGGGGAAGGAAATGAATACTTAGGCAACCATCTTTCTTGCTTTGTACTTCTGCAAAACAGCTTCAGAGTCACTTCCATATCAACTGCCCCACAGCCGCTACATCTAAGGTTCCTGGGAGGAACAGGGATGTTGTTTTTTTTTTTTTAATGGATTATCATTTAATTTCTGTGCCATATTAAGCAAACAAACTACCAGACTGCTAGCCCGGGAGCTCACTGCAGGGTCCCTCTTACCAAACGCCTGGCAAGGGAGAAGAGAGATTCCCTCTGACTCCCATGGGCTCTTTCATCATTTCCACACTTCCATCACCCTGCTTATGTTTTCCTGTATGTCCCGTTACTTTTCTCAACAAACTGGGTGCAGTTCTTAATATTGATTGCCATTCTTCTTTCTCTCACACACAGAAACACTTCTTTCCCTCTTTCTATCATCATACAGTCTCCAATCTTTTCTCTTACCCCATTTTAGGTATTGAACAACCTTTTCTTTGTGTCATCCCACTACTGTTCAGTAAATGACTCCTCTCAATCGGATCTGTGCTACACAATCTTTGCAACGTGCTGCTTACCTGAAGCTCCCTCTAATTCTTCCAGTGTTGTGCTTTCCAAAGCTTTGCTTTCTTGCTATGGCTGCCTGTGCGGCATTTTATGCTGTTTGCTTACAGGATTTCTTTTCTTAGCTCCTCCAGCAGTGCAGGGTTTCCTTCTAAAAATAACCATGGTTCTTCTTGGTATTCAGGTGCCTATAGCACCATACCATGACAAGGGAAACAAAGACAGTTGTCAGCTGCAGACAGGGACAGGACAAGGTGGTTGTGCCAGCCTGTAAATCACCAGAGCATCTAAATGTTTGTTAAAAACAATAACACTCTCTCATCAAATGTAGTACTCAAAAAAAAAACCAACCCAAACAAAAAACAACCAAACAAAAAACCAGACTATTGGATTTTAATCAAATGAGAACAAATGCAGCATGCAATGGCTCCCATTCTTCTTAAAGTGTGTTAATCCTGTTTCCTAATATTGGTAAAACTGAGATGAATGGGAACTGTGGGCACTACTGGCAGAGTTAACTCTGGATTACTGATCATTCTTAGAGAAACTCAGTCTCTAACACCTACCCATCAAGTGTTTCTAAAGGAAAGCCTGTGCTTTGGTGTAATAGAGGCCTTCGCTTCTTAGTATAAATATGTAAAATTAAGTCCCCATTTTCCTCCAATCTTAAAAACTGTTTTGACCTGTGCGTCTATCCAATATTCTATAATACTTACCTGGCAGGGGAGACACCATGATCAGCCAGGTGGTTTTCCCAGGGCAAGGCTCATCCCCTGCTCTCTACAGGTGCTGGTTTTTGTTGTTGTTTGGTTTGGGTTTGGGTTGTTTTTTGTTTGGTTTTTTTTGCACTTGGACTAGATGATCATTGTAGATCCTTCCCAACAGAACTACTTCTATCAGAAAAGGATACACATCCATCTCAACCCAAAATATTGCAGCTGACCCTGAACACCTAACCTAGACATGTCACACACCTTCAAGGACACTCTTATCTGCAGATCCCCCTGGCTACTGATTTTATCCTTAGCAGCTTTGGGTCTGCAGCCTGCTCTGAAATACATTTTGGAGGTGGAGATGGTGGTGGAACATTTACAATTTGAGATCCAGGTGAAATAAGCTGAAGAGCAACCTAGATCCCACCCAGCATCCCACCCAGCTCCACCAGCCTGCACCCCCGGGACACCCCAGCTTACACACAAGTGTGCAGCAGCCTGAGGAGTCGTTTCCAAAGCCACTGAGTTTCTGTTTGCTCAAAGGAAGCAATACTGTAAGCCAGTAGTTGGGGTTTATGACATCTATATTGCTCATCAAATTTGTGAACTCTGTGAGAAATGAGAAACACATGTGAGAGTTCCTTGTGAATATACAATGAAATTGTTCCGTTCAGCGCAGCTGAGCTGCTTACCAAATAAATGAATAAAACAAAGTATTCCGTCTTAACGTGGAACTTACATCTTTAATAAACATCAGCTTCATGTTCTCATGAGAATCCTATTATACAACTTCCTTCATTGATTCATGTATTAATATCATTTTGTATTAAGCTGGTACATAATTGATGATATGGAAGAGTTTTCATATAACAACTCCTTCACTGCATAATATAACCCACTTATCATATTTTCAGCTCAAAATTCAGAAAGTTCATGGATGCATTATACACTGGAATGAACAAATTAACTATATAAAAGTACAGTATATCATGTGCAAATTGCATGCAAACCAAAGTAAATATACAGTGCTAAATGCTGACTTTGATATAGCTCAGGTTGAAAGGCATAAATCCGCTAATAGAAAAAAAAAAAAAAATTAAGAGCTCAGTAGAGTGGAAAAATCCCCTGCAGAAAACAAGACCCAATCTAGTGATTTGGGTGCAACGTGTACCCATATGGCTATGATTAGCACATAGGTTAGCCATTCAGGGACAAGAGTCTCCCCCAGAAAAACAGTCCTGTCTCACAGTACCACTCACTACAAGCAGAAGCAGCAGGTGAAATCCCTGAAGGGATTTATTTTTCTTTTGGTTTTAGGTGGGTTTTTTTGTTTTGTTTTATTTTGCCTGTTATTGCATAACAGGATTCAGCAATACTTCAATATCTAATATGGTGAGATTATAGAAGGCTCAGGAGCCTGCTCTATTTTATAAAATCTATTTAAAACTAAGCTCAGAGAGACAGACAAGGAAACCTTCTTCCTGCCAAACAGCGTACCAGGGCAACGGTGACGCAGACCGTACTGTGCAGCCCTGTGAGTCTAGTGATTCCCTGTGTTGACTTACAAGGTTTTCATCCTGTGGAGCTCATTTTACAGATGCTCAAGCAAAACCGTTAATATTGGAGAGCTCTTATGAATATGTTCACCAATGGAAAAAAATGATGGTTTGCAGGAGGAACACTCATGTGACATCAGTCTTACGCAAACGCAGTGAGGGTTCATTTCTGTGCTGCTGTTGTAGGACGAGCTACCTGCCCCAGCCTAGCAATGGGACCGTGTGAGATGCCACCACCTTTCATGGACTTGTGCCAGCACAGAACCCGCTCCAAGTTTTCAGACGCTGTTCAGTTACCTGTTATCTCCAGCATGCTGCTACACAGCTAAGTAGCTCTAACCTTTAACTGAACTTGGGAAAATATATGAGGAAAAACATTTTTTTAAAGATACCGACTAGCTGTGACCGTTCTATTCAAATTCCTGGTTTCTGCATCATCACACTTCAATGTTCCTTGAATGTCAAAGTGTTGTACCAGTGTTATGCCACAAAGTTAGAGCTATTGATACTGCAAACGTACACTTTGCCCTCCAGGTTGGTTTTGGCCAGATTCAGTCTTTGCTTCTGTTTCCTATTCCGGCTCTGATCCTCATGGCTATGCCAGTGCCCGACACCAGCTGCTCCAAAGATGCTGTCTGTGAGACTCAGAGCCTTTCTTCTTCTCTGAGAAGGGCCTCATTGCTACTTTTACAACCACTGTCACACAGCCAAGGAGTTCAACTGCGTCATAAGGCACTATGTACAATTCATCCTCTCTCCTTCCATTACCCCATCACACACTTTCCTACCCAATAATAATGTCCATCCTGTACTCAGAAAAGTGATTATTAAATATTCATGTCTCAGGAATAGACACTTCATCCACAGATCTGCCCACACGTACCATCAAGTACAGTAGTTCCACGAATCTCCTTTATTCTTTCTTCCCAGTACAGTGTAATTTACAGCATACTCAAAATATGAGTTAATGCATCTCTTTTCATTACCTTCTCCCCAGCCTGAAAATTTATTATGGATTCCAGTTAGTTTGATGAGGGTCAGATGCATATGGGATGCTTCAGCTTCATAGGCTGCATTTCATTTTTAATAAGGCATGGGTCTTAGATGTCTTGAACAGAGCGTAGCTGCCCCTGCCCAGGGACAACAGCAACAAAGGTCCCATTGGCCTGAAAAATACAAGGTAAGAGCCCAAATAGTGCCCTGTTTCCTATTGCCAATGATTCATAAATGTCCTATATTGATTGAACAGCAAATCCTGAAAACACACCTATTGTTCATTTGGCTGTTTTCTAATGGTACTTTAATCTCAGGTGTATTTATAACAACAAACTATGACTACGGGAGATTCTTCTGTCATCTGACTTGATCAAAGTCACAAAGTTCTTTTAAACAGGGGAAAGACTAGTATTTCTGCTTATCCTTTTTGGTAGGCAGATTATTAACAGAAAACACGTTTTTTCCAGAAACCATCCTCACTTTTTGCCTAATTGGCATTGCACGTGTGGTCTTTACTTGTGAATGCTTCAAAAACCTACATGTTAGCAGGAAGCAATGCAAATACTTTCCATATGTTGAACCATTAAAAATATATTGCTGTTGAATCTCCTGGCTCTTCCCCCTCCACTGCAATCCTGACTCATCACTTCTCTACTATCAAAAATGGTCCTCAAGACTCTAGGTTACTTTCCAGCTCCCTTGGGCGAGTGACAAGCCACGCTACATGACCTTTTAACTCCATCCCCTCAAAATGACCTGTCACTTCCCAACCCCCTGGTTCCTCTGGGCAGTAAACAAGTCCTGCTCCAGGAGTACTGTGATCCATTATTAATCCTGCATCACTACGTCTGGGACTTTCAGTCCAAGGCAGAAATAAAAAGATTGCAGCACAGGCAGACTAGGACTGCAATCAGAGCAGGGTTTGTAATTTAATAGAGCTACCTGCAGTAATGCTATAATCTCAAACAGCCTTCATGAGTTGTTCAGAGAGAGATTCCCTAAATCCTCAAATCAGCTACAAATATACAGTTGCATTACTACCATGCGTTTAAATGCCTTTGAAGTCAATAGAGAGATTCTTATGGATTTTTTTACAGGCTCATGTGTTTTTATATGTATACACACACACATAAATATATGTATATAAATCTCTCTAGGGGTTTAATCTGGCTTGGGAGTTCCTGAAGAACTCATAGCTGAGACCTACAGAAAGGCACAGTCTGAAAGCTCTCTGTCTATAGGATTTTGTTATAATGTCTTTTGAACAGAGTTTTTTATTCCATTAACCACCATGTTTCTTTTCTTCTCCTTTTTGGCAAGGCAAGAGTTGTCTCTATTCTGTAATGTAGACATCACCGTCTCAGAGCACATTCCCAAGGAGGCCAATTTAAAGACTGACAAGAAAATCACCCGTTCTATTTGGACAGAGAGAAAATGATATTTTTTCCAGCTGGAAAGAAAAAAAAAAAAAAAAAAAAGAAAGGCTAAAAATTAAATCCTGCTGTGTAATCCTGATCAGGTTTACTGGACAAATCAAGGAAAGCTTGAGGTTTTGCCAACCTGAGAATCACAATTATGGTAAAAGCCCACTGAGCTTTATTTGCTTGTACCACTGCACTAATTTTCCCAAAACTCTGATTTTTCTTTCAGAAGCACACCCTGACCAAGGTGTCAGGATGCTTATAGTGACCTGCACAGGTCCACCAGCATCCTCACCGCTACCAGTGCCACTGAAGCTAGGCTGGGTCACCCATTTCTTTTTCATTCCCGTTTTTATCTTGCCCATCTTGCTCCTTTTCCAGCTCTTTTCTCGCAGTCTCCCGTCACTAAAGTCACCTCCTCTTCCACCTTACGTTGAGCAGTGTTGCTCCTCCTGCCTTTCCTCAGCTCCTGCTGCAAGGGGCAGAGGGATGAAGACGGCTCAGTGCTGCTGCGGCATCACCGATAGCTCTGAACCGGTGGGTTTGGAGGTAACAACAGCAAGAGTCCTGACATTCAAAAACACCATCAAGCAAGATCAGATAAGAGACCAAAAGACAGAGTTTTCTACCCGTTTACACTGGAGGGCTCGACAGAACAGCTCCAAGAAAACAAAGGGAAATGAGGCGAGAGACAGGTTAAAAATAAACACAGGTATCCTTTGGAGGGCACAGATCAGATCAAAAGCCTCTGACATTTTAACTTAACCAATGGCTGCAAAAGATCTTCCAAATCAGAGAGCAACTTGCTGCTGTGGAGGGGAAAGTGCTTTGGTGAGGAAAAATCTTTTTTTTTTTTATTCAGGAGAAAGGAAGGTATTTTTTTATATTTTTGTCTTATATTGATGTGGAGATAGGGGTTAAATAAATAATAAAAAGCCTGTTTTGCAGGCTAGGGGCTGTCACTCACCTCAGCAGTTGTCAGCACATGGACACAAACCTTTCTGTACGAGTCCAGTATGGGTTCAGTACATCAAGTCCTGTTGCCAACACCCATCGATGGCCGAACCTGCCTTCCAAAATCCCAGGGAAAGCCACAGCATCAGCACGGACTCAGCCTGCCATTGCTGCAGGCTCCAAATGAGCTCTGCCTGGGGAGCACATGGGGCTTAACATCTAGAACTAGGTGCCGCTGCCATACGCACAGAGAAAAACTAATATCAAAATTAGCTGAAAACCCAAATGTATTTCTCTAACCAAATAGTTTACAATTTTGCTCTATGTTTCTTTGATTCAAAACAGGAACGGGGAAAAAAATAAACAAGCAAACAAACAAACCAACCCAAACTGCAAATGTAGCCCAAGAACAAAAGGCATGAGGTGCATGGAGTGGATGAGTAAAGCATGGGTAAGGAGTAAGAAGCCTCAAGCTTCTTTAAATGTCTTTCTATCGCTAATTAAAAAACTGTGCAGAATTTCCCATGGGAGGAATCATGGAAATTGAGCCTTGTGGCATGAGCCTGAGAGAGGGGTGGGATGCAACTTCTTCCCTCTGAGATGAAATTCTCTCCCACACTTCTTTCCCCCATCCTGTCTCACCCCAGCTTTGCTGTACCCCGGCCATGCTGCTGCCCGTCCCCGAGCTGAAAACCAACCAAGCTGAGCAGAGGACTATCCCCGTACCCCTAGGCTCCACCAAGCAGGGCTGTAAGCACATGAAGTCAGTTAATTCAGGATAAGGCAATCTGGGGACGCGCGACGGGAGAACTGTATGAGATTTACTCCTCTCCATGGTAAATTTACCTTGGATGTACCAAGGCTCAGTTTGGGCTATAATTAAGCGGCCTGCAGGCCACAGGGCAATTTGTCCCAGGGGTATATCATGTCCTTGGCTTCTGCAGCTCAGGTCCAGAGCAGAGAGCACCTTTGCAGCCCCTTCCCTGACCCCAAAACCCTGACCCAGCAGAGAGCCCCCCCCCCAGCCTGCCTCCACGGCCCCGCTCACCACCCGGCTGCAACATGAAAATCTCAACCTCCACACTTGCTGGAATAATCTCGTGTCATGTTCACAGAGATCAGACAGGATTTATTTCCAGATGAAACTCGGCTGATAATATAAAGCAAGTTATTAATCCACTCAGGCCGGCCATCTAACACCCAAAGCCTGTTACTCTTGCTGGCTGGAAGGAGGTATCTGATTGAATCAAGAGGGATTTGCCTAGCTCTCTCTTCTTGTTCAAGTTAGAAGCTGCTTAAAATTTGTAGCTGGGGTTTGTGCCCCTGCATCCCCCGTCCGGCTGTTGGTTCGTCATGACCGGTGACTGAGCCTGTGAACTGAGACTTTGCAGTAAAAATAGGAATGAAAGTCAGGATTCAGGTTCTCTCTGCTACATTTTCCTTTAGTATCAAGATGCCAGGACTAGAAATAAGACCAACTCTGATTATTCGTGGCATTTTTTTTTTTGTCTTGAATATTCATTAAATACCTCTTCTTTTCAGGCTATGAACTCAGCTTCCCTGCCCCTCTGGTTATGGCTCGCCAGCTCTCAGTCTTCCCCTCTCCCGTCGTAAGACTCAAGCTGATACCCCAGTACCTCTCTCCATTGCCCCGTCTTTCAGCCTGCTCACACCAGAGCCCCGTTCCCAGCCGTGGCACGTCCCCATACCCACCACCCCCAGTCACCAAAGGCGAGCCCCGTGCCCACGGCAGTGCTCCCCGGCACCCCGCCACGGGCTGGGCAAGATGCAAGGCAACCCCTTCAGCTTTTACTGACCTCCTGGCCATGAAAAAGCTGCACGTCAGGAAATTTGGGGTGCACAGGATGCTTTGAAGATTGGAGGAGTTTTGAGCAGTTGTGTTTGTGCACCTCTGCACTGGAAAACTGATTTCTCCATAGCAGTGGTTTAAATCTGTCAAAATTCTGTGTTTAGCTGCTGTTTTAACCAGCAGGGACTGGATTTTCTCTCTTTTTCTGTCAGAGGGTTTGATGAGAGAACTGGTATCAAGAGGATCAGCCAGAGAGTGATGATAATGCTTTTAGCATCTGAGCCAAAGCCCACTGCCTTTACTGAAAGCCTTTCCATTGACTTCGGTGGGGTTTGATCAGCCCTGTGCATTGCCACAGGACAGGACTGGCTTTGCTTTGAACGCATTTTCAGAGTTAGTCACCAAAGTTTCCAAAGGCCACCGTGTGGTCTGGTCACTGAAGTCTGCAAACAGGCAGGCAGCAAGGGAGAAGAAAGGGAGACTTTTTTTCCCCCTCACACTTGCTTGAACACATTTCTCACTGCTCCTCCTATTATATTTCTTTTTCAAGTATTCCCTAACATCTCCTAAAGGAGCCGAAAAGAAAAAGGTATCGATTCATTTTTAACGGAGAGATTTTAACCCAAAAGGTCTTGTACAACTAAACAAATAAAAATGAGGGCAGTGAAGAAAGTAAACGCAAAAAGATGATTAAATGTTTTGAGAGGTCAACAGACAGGCATTAGTTTAACTGCTCTGTCACGTCATCTGAAATCAGCTAAATGTAACGCAATTCTCCCCATCTCTATTTATTGCATTATGCATAAACTCTGCTATCCGGGGAGATGAGCAGATCTTGACATGCTGTGACAAGCTGCCAAAGTTTCCACAAACAGGAGGTTCCTGAGCAGCCACAATGAATGAGGACGGCCCACACGTGCTCCTAATGAAGCGAGCGTGGAGCCACGCAGAGCTCCCGCAATCTGCCTCCCTCGTCACCCGCGCGAGGCACTCCGAAAACACATGAACAAATGGCGCATGGAAATGCCTGGCAATGGGAGCAGCGCTCGGGCTCCTGCAACGGTAACTAATGTGAACTTCTACATCTCCTAACAGTCATTGCTGCTGCTTTAAATCAGAAATTAAATGAGCAGTCGCAGGCCTGAGCCTGTGACCATCCAAGGGTTTAAACAAACATACTCATTAAGATGCTGTTTGACACCGTGTATTTTTGGGGGGTGAGACCATAGTCTCTCATTTCCTTCTTAGGCTTTCTGCTTCATTATGCACTAAAAACTGGCAGCTAATTAGCTGCTTGCATAAAATGGAGGAGGGGTGAAGGAAGGTGGGACAGAGACAGGTGGCTCTCATGGGGGACCGTCTCTTTGCGTAGATGCTGGTATCCATTCACAGGCTCCAGAAAACCTTGTCCCTGAGAAAATACATACCAGATGCAAAGCATGCGATATGTGTTCCGCTCCTCTGCAGCAGCTTCTCCTTTGCAGCCCCCGGTTAATTATAACTTTGAGGAACAGGAGCCTATAATCACATACATGGAAACTCATTTCTCTTTAAATGAAACCTGGCTAACAGTTGCTTTTTACTGGAACAATTTTCAAATAAACAAGCTCTGAAACTTAAAAGGAATCTTAAACTCCATTAAATAATACAGTTCCTTCACAGGAATTTCTCCTGGGAAGGGATGTCTTCTATTCAAGTGCCATGTTATGACAAGCATGACAGACTTGATAGCGATCTGTTCCAACTCATGACATTGCTTAAATTAGGTTAGATAGAATCCGTACAGGATTTCTAAGGAAAGCTCCTCTGGGTGAAAGCATTATTATTTTTGTTAATGGCTGTGAATTATGATTTTCTTCTCCTAGGAGTCATAAACTATGTTACTACACAGTAGTACATCATGTAATGTATGTAATACATGATTCCTTAGTAGGGGAGGAAACTATTACGTTTGCATACATTAGAGCCAGAGTTGTAATCAGAATGTGTTTTCCCACTTCCTTCATTGAATATTTATAGATTTCTTTCTCACTTTCCCTTCTGCTACACGTGTCTTCTGCTTGACCCGGTGTCTTGCTCTGTCTTATTCAAACTTTGGAAGGTTACATGTTTATGGCACGTTCCTGTTCCTTTGCAAACACCAAGTGACTGGCTTTCTTTCAGATTGCTTTCTAAGCCTCACGCGCGCTCCCGTGCATATGCAGCCGCAGCCTCAGCCACGTGAAAAGACAGATGGAGGCAGAAAGCAACTTAACTCCACCGCTGTGGGCTCACGAGCACATCAGGGCACTAGACAGCAGCTGATGACACCAAGGACACTTGCAGGTAAACAAGGGGATTTTAAGGTTGTAGCAACACCTGAGCAAGCTCAAAAACTCTACAGCCAGAAAGTGGCACTTTATACCTTCGAGGGTTGCCAGACCAGGGCTATAAGAGAGGACAAACCAGCCCACCCTCCTGTTTCATTCCTCTCGTAGCATACCATCTCAGCATTGCCGTTAGCAGCAGGATAGAAAGGCACGGGGTGATGCATTCAGTGCTGTGCCACTGTTTTCAGAGCATTCCATACAGTTGTTTCCTAGGGCTCAGGTCTTCAAAGGTGCTCTTGGGCTCCTAAGTCACTAAGGTTTTGTGCAGAAATCCCACTCAGCAGTCTGCCAGGCAAACCCACACTTATATTCTTCCACACATTTGATCATTCATGTCTTGAATTTAATAAAAGCCAGTCAAGTGCAAACCCAGATCATTAGAAGGTAGACTTGAAGGGTTTGTTCTGAGCTTATGTACACACACCTATTTCCCTATCAATAAAAAGTAAGCCGAGAGAGGACTGACACCCATTTGTAATTTGCAAAGAGGAGCTGGAGGTCATCTGAGCAACTTGGACAAAGAGAAGCAGCACGTACACGGTTTGTGATGCCACACATGAGCACAGAAACAAAGCAGCAAAGCTAGAAGACTCTCAGAAGGACCACAAAGCAATATAGCACCAGGGCAAATTTGGGACTTTGGAAGAAATTTCATCCAAGTGCTATAAAGCAACAAAAAGTATATAAAGTTCCAAGAAATACTCTTGGATCTCAAGTACACAAACACATGCCTGGCCCATTTTGCTAACCACAACCTGTGTAACAGCACGTCTCCAGTATCCCCTCCAGATAACGCTTGTACAAGCATCTGGAGTTAGAGACAAAACGAGAGGTCAAGTGAGACATCCCCCACCGGTTCCTGAAGCCTTCCTGAAGAGCTCAGACACTGACAAAAGCAACTGAATTATGGATAGGCTCTCAAGTACACTGATGCTGATCAAAATAGAGCAGACCTTCTCGATGTCCGTCATGCTGGCAAAGGCTCAGCCAGGTTAAGAGGAGGTTTCGCATCCATGTGTCAAAGGCTTACAGTAATAACAGGCTGGATGTTCAGAACCGAGTCATTGTTGGTGCAGAGGGGTCAGCGAGAAACCAAGAGCACTTCTTACTGACTCAAACCAATTTAAGCTCAGGTTTCCAGAGTGACACGTTGTTATTTGTTAGCTGAGAGATCATTCAAGGCAAACTTCAACCTTGCAGGCAGCCTGTGGGCAGCACAGCATGCAGCGATGGGCAGGGGCTCGTGTTTGCAGGCAGCGGGAGCCGAGAGCACTGCACGGTTGTAGGCCACTGTCACCGAAGGGACACATAAAGATCTCTCTTTTGCCATATAGAAATAGTCTCTATCTTGGAGCAGATTTATTGCTGGCCTGCCAGGGAAGAGCTGCCTTTGCTCCTTTTCATTACAGAGAGGGTGGTTACAGATTTCTGAGTGGCGCAGGGGAGGAGGAGACGGCATCGCATGGTACTCCAAGGGTTTTAATGCATGACCAAAGATGTACTTAGAGCTAAAAGATATTTAGGTGCCTAAAAATGCAGAGAAGCGCATGGGCCCAGATCCCTGAGGAAGAAAGCTTTTCCTGGGTAGGACTTAGTGGAATTTCCAAGTCCTCCCAGTCAAGGGAAATACAACAACAGGAGAATGGCACCTCTCTGCCTCGGTGCCCTCTGCATCTTAAAGATGCAGAAATACCTTTGCAGAACTGGTCATTGTGCTAAAGAACAGTTGCAAAACTAAACAGGGGAAAAATGTAAATAGGGTATTGCAATTTCTGAGCCACTGGGACAGGCACAAAGCAAACAGTATTCGGTGGTTTTACTTTCTACATTTGAATTCGTGACAAGTTCACATTAAAAAAACCCCACACCAATGTGAAAAGCATCTTGAAATAACTTTAGCCTCTCTCTTCCCACATGGGACACTAGCCACAATTACCTAATAATTACACTATAGTCATTTGCCATCCTGGGATGGACAGACACCATCACTCTGCTCCTGCATTCAGCCTGGAAAGATCATTAATATAAAGCAAACGAGGAAGGAACATACTTTAAACCTCTATTCAAACTCACAGTCCCCAAAGGAGGAGTCATCACATACCATTGTACAGACATGTGTCCTGAATACCCACTCAGTTCAGGGCAGATGCTATTAAAATTGCAACATGCGGGGAAGTTTGTAATTGTACTGTATCATGATTTTTCAGTTGATAAACAGCAGACTTCAGCCTGCACTGCTGTTAATCTAACATCTTTATGAAAATAACCTTTATTTTCAAAGAGAACTGGATATTTATGGCTCATAAGTGTTATTTGATCATTTTTACGAAATTAAATTTAAGTTCATACTGCATGCTCTTCAAAGTACTCTATAAAATTACACTTAAAGCAAAAATTATATAAATCATAGACAAACTGATACAATCCTTACCCTGCATGGGTATTACTTAACCATGATGTATGCAAATCAAATGCAAATTAAATAGCAGTGGGTGTGGTGTATATGCAAATTTCAAACCCTACCCAGTCCCAATTTCCCCTTCATGAACTGCCTACAGCTATAACTCTCAGAATTTATGAGCTGCTCCGCTTCTAATATAATCTTTGTCATTGTAATGAGGCAAAAGGAATAGAGAACGTTACAGAGTCAACCTGCTGCCATAGTCACCATTCCTCTTCAGGGGTTCAGCCCCCCAAAGAAGTGCGATCTTGAATATGGACAGGCAAGGTCCATCATAGCGCAGGAAGGTACTTGTGAAAAACCTGTATACAGAGGGCACTGAGGCTTTCTGCGTTATCCAGCACTGAGCTGAGACACCGAGGGTTGGGGTTCGTACACGGAAGATAGCACAAACTAACAGCTGCCCCACTGCTCCTTCCAGCAGCTCATGGGTACAGCTAAGGAAGAAAAAAACCTTACAGCTGCTGTATACCTCATACCCGCTGCTCCAACAGACATCTCTCTCGTTTCCATCAGACGTAGCCCACTTTTCTGCAGCACAAATCGTTTTCATCAGCATCTCCCCCCAGTTTCAATGCAATCTGTCTCTTTGTTTTCCATCAATAATGTGAAATGACAAATTCCATGAAGAACTCGATCACACCTCTACCTAGAGGGCATATTTTTATGTTGCTAAGGCCTAAATGCCTGGATTTAACTTTTATAAAAGCAAAGCCCAAGTTTTTGGACAGAAAGTATCCCCTATTTCAAACCAAATTAACATTTTGTGGAGTCTTCACACCTAAGGTGTGACCTGGCTGTAGAAATGACCTGTGCTTGGGGCACACTCGTTATGCAGGGGTCAGTATTTTTCTGGAAGAAACACGATGGTCATCCTGCTGGCTGACCTACCTGCCACTGACACAGGACATCCAGCACTGAAAGAGAAATGGTCACAGCCTGAGCCGAGCCCTGTAGATGGGTGTACTTCAAACCCAAGCCCCTCCAACACTGGTCCCAGAGGGAAATTTTCCATATGTTAGACTGACAAAGCATTATAAGCATTCCCCTCCATCTTCTCCTGATACTTGAATGTCCCCCACCTTTGAAATTTCCTTTTGAATCATTTATTTGAGCGTTCCCACAAAGGCTGTGGGGACTTCCACCCTGTGACAGCCTCACTGCGTTCTCCCCGAGATTTCGCAGAGAGA
The DNA here is from genome assembly GCF_028858705.1 of Grus americana. NCBI lineage: Eukaryota > Metazoa > Chordata > Aves > Gruiformes > Gruidae > Grus > Grus americana. The sequence continues at coordinate 6,463,909 of NC_072862.1, read as the reverse complement.
CTTCCAGCTGCTTCACTTCCCTCCAGGGCCCTCACCAGGAACCGAGACATCAGATTTAGTTGCAAGAAACTTGATAACAGAGGAGCTGGCTCCCAGACCTGGCAGAATCAGACTTAACAGAGGACTTGTTCCTCCATCCTGTCGTGTGAAGGGGTTTCTTTCAGAGTTTCAAAAGCAATAGGTTAAAGCAGCCCCAGCACCTCTCCTTCACTTTTCTCCTTTCTATCTCTCATAATATAAAATAAATTTGGCTATTTTTCTCTCCTGTATTGGATGCATTGCATTTATCATCAGGACCTTTCTCTGGAGAGATACCTACAGGCACACTTTTTTTCTGAAACCAGTTCCCCACCACCACCCAGAACAAATCTGAAAAGCAAACAGTGGTATTTAGTGAGAGGAGGAGGCACCATCCAGCCCCTCTGGGTACTAACACAGAACTCACTTCAGCAATAGCTTTTGGAGATCAGGCCCACCACGAAGAGCAGAGACTTCTCCAGACACAGCAGGAGGATGGGAAAGGACAGAAATGGAGGTTTTCCTAATGCCGCGCTCGAGGACTTGGTGAAAGGACGGACCAAAACACACAAGACTGCTCAGTAAATCTGGTTCAGAGGTCCACCAGGACTACAGCTGTAGCCCACCATTCCCAGCTACGGTAACCAAGTGTATTTGCTAACTGGGACTACATATTCTACTTTTATTAGATATTTGCTAGCTACACAGCCTGTCATAGCCACCTAGAAGAGACAGAGATAGACCTCAGCAAACAGGGGATTAAATAATTAATGTTGGTTCTCAGTAAGCAGCTCCATGAGGCACAAAGGAGAGCCTTTTTACTTCAAATTCAGTGAAGGCAAATCTTGTGTTCCTGGAGACCAGGAAAGCTGTGAACTCCTTTTAAAGATAGCACAATTTCTCTGAGTTCAGAACAGCCTGGAAATCTCGGCACCAGAAAAGGTATTTGAAGAGGAAATCAAGGAAAAACGCAGCTCTGAGCACAATGAGCGTGAAGACCCATCTACTGCAAATAGAACATCCTAATTTGTGACTGCAGACCTCAGAGTAACACGATCAAAGGCAGAGTCTGATAGCGCAGTATTTGTGACTTGTTCCTGTCTGTTCTGTTCCCAGCTAATTATCCCTTCCTTAAGTGAACGGAAGATAGTTTAATCTGCTTTTGCAAAGCTCATTCCATCAAATTAGCCGGCGAGGTACGCAGCGCTTTCACTGCTGGTAAAACCTGTACCTAGGAACTGCTGAAGACGGTAAAGACATCTCTCAGTGCAGCATTTTCTATTTGACAAACCCAACCAGTTCCTCCAAGAGGGGAGGAACAAGACGTGCAGAAAAACGTTCAGCATACCCCACCTTCATCTGGCACATGAATCACTTGGCTTCCTCCCATCCACCTTCAGGTGCAAAGGATGGTGGTGAGCATTCAACACACCCACTCCTTTTCCCCTACTGATAGCATGAAACAAACCAAAAAATGCACCACACCTTCTCCTCTCCCCAGTCCACTTTCTGCCCACGGGGGCATGGGATTTCCCAGCACGGATGGTTTCAGCTCACCAAGACTGCAGTCATACGGGATGTTATCCTCAGCCTTTCCAACGTTTCATAACATATGCTTACTCACACTAGGGATTATGTAGCTCCGGTGGAAATCGCACAGCTTCGCAAGGATAGGGAGAGCACATAGCTTTTGGATTAGCAGGGTTATCCACCATTTAGGAGTGTCTTAGCCTTGGAAGGTAGCAAGAAGGAACGGCTCCTACCCAAGGAGTGGTCTCCTTGGAGTATTAGCAGTTCTGCGCTTTGGGAGCCCTCGTTAGCAGTCAGCGCTCACTTTGTCGGCTGCTGTTAGGCTGCAGGAGCGCTTTGGTCTCATGACTCTGTCAAAGTAATAATCCACCTGACATCTCCTCAGCCTGCTGTATGCTTTATGGTTTTATAGCTTATTCCTCTATAACATCACTATATACATACACATCATGTGGACTGACCTTCAGAGGCAAAAGCTACCGTCAGATAACTATACCCATGAATCCAGCTCAGTCTTTGTGTCCCATTGATCCCTCTCTGTATTAAGCCTAACCCAGGTCCTGCTGAAACTCGTGGTAAACTTCTGGCCCTAGATGTATTTCTCTTTATCCTGTTCTTCATGGTTCTCTGACCAAGTAAGCTGTAGTGTTACTAAGCTTTTCTTATAAAAACAATCTTTCCTTATTTGGAAAGAAATTTAAAGCTGTGAAATACAGAATTACAGAACACAGACCCACAGGGGGGCTGAAAAAGGTTACCCAGGCTATTCCCCCAGTCCCAACAGAGGACCATATCTACTTAAACTATTCATAAAAGATCTTGTTTAAGCTATTCTGAGAATTTCCAGGAGTGAATCCCAATGCAGTTGTATTTAGACATGATTTTTTTTTTATTATTTGCACAGTTTAGTCCTTGCATAGGTTTTTATATAAATTCTAGCTCCATGGAGTGAATCAAATTAAAGATTATTATTGTTGGGGGGGGGTGGGGGTGGTGTGGTGTGTTGGGGGGCGGTGTTTGCATTAAGCCAGTGTGTAAAATACAGATGACACTGTCAAAATAAATTGGGAGTCTCTTTTTCTGCATTTTCCAGTCTGAAAACATTCCAAACTATATAATGCAAAACACACACGAAGTTGGAAAGTATCCTATGGGGAGAAATAATGAATAAAACAATTTGATGCCTTTCCAATCTGACAAAACAAAGAAATATTCTGAGCAGCAGTTTTCGGGGATAAAAATCATTCAGCTTTTCATTATATGTGTTAATTTATGCTTTACATATTTTAAAAAACAGTAAATTTGTAACTTGAAAACCTGCTATTATATCTCACCATGAGTGTCACTCATGCAATATGCAGAGAAGCACTGGTAGATCTATGCACCAAGGATGTTGCATTTGCAGTTACTACCGACACTTGCTAGTTTAGTGTGGAACGGTGCTTCACTGAATATTTTTATTTCCTAACCACAGATGGCCATCTCCTTCCAAACCACAGCTGAGGCCTTGGTGACATCAGTGGGAGGGAGATCTTGGGGCATTTGGTTCTGTCACCTTACAAGAACATCCAAGCCTTTGAAGTATACTTCAGTTCATTAAACCAGTTGCACCCAGCTAAGGAACAAATGCAAAGCTCCTTGTACAGAGTCCAGCAGAGCAGAGACAAGCCAGCCCCTCCAGGGCTCAGGAGCTGGAAACCATCAGGGTGAAGTTTCTGGAATATCATTGCCCTAAACCTCCTAAATCTGCAGAAAAAAATTTCTTCCAACTGCGCCATGTTGAATCAGTTCTGAAACCAGTTGCTGATTCTGCAATGCCGTTAGACAAAAGAGAAGGGGGGAGGAAGCCTAATGCTCTAACAGCTGACTGCAAGATCAGATGCCAATAAAACCAGTCAGATTAGACAGGATTCCATTCTGGTCATTGTATTTAATCACAATTGCATCATTGAGACATGATTCGATCATACTCTTGACTCTTGAAAAGACAGCTTTTTCACCTTTGCTCCTTCTCATCAAAAAGTCTTAATTCACACTCCAAGATATGTTTTAGTATGTACCAGACTAACGAAGAGGAGAGGTTAGCTGGTTTTCAGCTTCAGATGCAGAAAGCATTCCTGCACTGAATAAGCAGAATTAAAAATAAAATTAAAACAAAAAACCCCAAAACAAAACAAAACAAAAGCCAACAAGCTGGAAAATAAGATGATCAACAGCATATTCTCCTCCAAATAGAAAGCCTTTGGACTCTTTCAAAGAAATTACAGATCAATTGCCTACCACCATATAGAAAGTTCATACAGAGACACTCAGCTATAGGAAAAAGCATAAACTCATTTCTATTTTGAAAACCGTGATATTTTCTTATGAGGCAGAAATATTTTGTATCATATTTTCAATCCGAAATCAGAAACCTTGTATTCTGGAAACACTACAAATGTAGCACACCATTGGAATAATTACCAATTCACGTGAACAGAAATGAGAGATTAAACTATACACCAGCACGTTTGAGATCAACTGAAACTGGTTTGCCTTGCAAAGAAGCCTCAACTTGTCCTAGGCAAGCAAAACAGCCAGAGAGAGAAATTCATTACACGTTATCTGGTACTGTTTAGGTAGCCTCACTCCTTTATATCTACCGAGAAGGTCACTCTATGAATCTGTAAACCAGCAAAACAAGTCGTTGTGGAGAAATGTCAGCTTATTAATCATGTACATATGGCTCTTCCTGGAAAAGAAACTTTCACCTACAATCAAACTGATGTTTATTTTTCTCTGCTCCAGCTAAGTTCAGCCTATCACACATGCCAGATCATTACAAGTTCTGAAAAAAATAAAATAACAATTAGAGTCATTATATGTGAAAGAGATTGATGACTTTCCTGCCTGATAAAAGTCAGCGAAGAATGAAAATGTCTTATTATAAACAGAAGTAAACAATAACTTTTAAAAAAAAAAAAGCCAGGATTCAAAATAAATATTAAAAAAAGCAAGTCTTCAAAGCACTTCTTTCAACAATAAATAGTTTCTTCAAGCTTTTAAAAAACTGATCCTTGACCTTGAAGATTCTTACCCACGTTCTTCTCTTACCACCTCCCTGCTACCTGCAAGCAATATCACGTTGGCTAACAGCCTGTATATGGCACAAAGAGGATACAGCCCACGAAACAACAGAGACAGCTCTGCTGACACCCAAAGATGTTCTTGTGGCCAACACCATCCTTACCCTCCTGAATCAGTCTGCAGCCTTCGATACAAAGATGGAAGAAACTATTAATAACAACATGTACCAGAAGTAGGCAGTTCATCGTCAGCATAGCTGTTATCACTGGTGTCCAGAAAACCTAAGAGTGAAGACCAGTTCTGTTCTCCCTTCCTTGAACAGCCCATAGACATCCACATAACCCTTCCTTCTCTCCATTAATTGTGCAAGATGATTGGGAGAGTGTACGGAGAGATGCTGCAGGCTTGGTTGCCAAGAGTCTGCAATGACAGTCAGCATCCTCCTTCTCCATAGATACAACCATTGACACTAACAGCACGCCAGAACACCTCCAAGAAAATAGCTCTTGGAGAGGAGCAGATGGCTTGAACTGAATCCAAGCAAGGTTGAAGTGAATGAATCCAAGCACAGCCAAAATGCAGGATGAGAAGGAGGATTTCTTTAAACAGCTCATGGAAACATCATCTCCCTCTCTGTGGAAAAGTACGCTGCCCACATTTGTCAAAGCTGCGCCTTGGGTCTGACACCTTGCAAAGTCTGGCTGCTTAGGTGGCATCAGTAATCCATGAATTTGTCACCTCTGGGCTGGATTATAATAACTCAACGTGTTTTGAAGCTCAGTGTGGGAACTGTACACCAGCTCCAGCTGGTTTGGAATGGGAAACAACTGCTTTTTCTATGGCTTATGTTGCCAAGGGCATATCTGGTTTGTGCTCAAGTCTTTCCCATAGCTCCCAGTCAGCATCTAATGCCAACTTAAGGCCCTGGTCCTATTTTTCAAAGCAATTAGTGTCTCAAGACCCAACCACATCAAAGTCTGAATTTTCATCCATGCACCCATATGGCAACTGTGGTCCTTTGAGAGGTCTTAAAGCTCAGAATAAAGAATCTAGGATATCTGTGAAGAAAACAGGTCCTTTTTATCAATCCCTATGGAATATTTTTCTAGTGGTGATCAGGCATATCCAGATTCTGGTACACTTCAGGCATAATTTCTCTAAGGTAGATTTTCTTAACATGAATGCACAACTCAGATAACTGTTTCATTCCAAAATTCTTCCCAACTTCCTCACTGTATAAACTGTCATGAGTTTTTACTCCCTTCGCAAAGAACTGAAAGAGGCTCCACAAAGTCCATTACAGACTTAACGCTGCCGCTGAACTTGCCCACAGCGTACAGAAGCTCCAGCAGTTTAATACCCTTAGAAGAAGTAAGGAAAAGCAAAAGCAGGAAGAATGTGCTGAACACAATTTAGTCTGTGTTTGAATCCATCCTTGACTTTTTTTTTTGATCCTACACCGTATCAGAGAGGAAGTTAGAAAGGATTTTCATTTGGTATACACATACCTTCTTACACCTGGAGGTTTTACAGCTCTCTCATGTGAATTCCTTTGTTCGTTCCTCTTATGAACTACAGGTAAATTTGGGAAGTTTGTTTACTCCTCCTCCAGCTCAACCACCTTGACAAGTGTCCAGGACAATGTTATCCCACCTAGTGTACTGGCATGCAGGAAGACTGATTTGCCTCCAGTATTACTAATGGAAGTACTAGGTTAATTTGCATTGAAAGAAGTTTGATTTTCCAGCTCCCCGTATTTTTAATAATTACAAAGGTACAGTCTTTTGCAGATGGACATGATCTTGTACATGGTATCTGTGTTAAGCCAACTTCAAAATGCAGTTTCTTCAGGAATTGCATTTTTTCACAAGGCTGCTTTCACTAGCCTAAACCATTCTCCTCCTATTTTGTTCCCCTTCCCAGAACGTCCCTCTTCCACTGAACTTTCTCAGCATTGAATCCTGCTAGTGGTAGACGCAATTATCTTGCTGTTCCCACCAACATCCACGGCATCAGTTGTTAAAAAAACACTCGGAGCGGCACAGACAACCCTTCACAATTCATCATATTCTGCCCTTACACAGACAAGATTAAAGACCTTTCAGTAATTAAAGATGGAAGGATGTCATTGAGAGGCACAGGGTAGCTGGGGAAGGTGAGTTATCCAAGTGACACATCTATGATTCTCTTGTCTCTTCTGACCCCTTGTTCTGAAGGCCACTGTTTGTAAATCAAGATTAATGAGAAGAACAGCACTTAAGTGCACCTGATCATAAATCTGGGAGAGTTAGTACACTCTCTGACAAGATTAATATATTTTATATCTGACACTGTCTGTGTAATGCTCTGTGTTCAATTTATTACCATCTCAGACCTGAAAGTGGAGCATGGATTTACTTGCAGTGCAACTTTTAGGTTTTGCAGAGCATTTCATTTACAACTCTATATCCATTTTCATCCCTCTTGAGGTTATTTTCATTATGAAAATAACTTTTAAAATAATTCCAATATAATTATATATAAAACATTGTATTGGCAAAAAGTCACCAAAGAGTGCTGTTGGTTAGATCCTTAGGACAACGGGTTGGGAATTTTTTGAGGAAATGTATCATTCTTTGAGGAAACATCAGAAAATGCCATTTCACCTAAATAAAAACATTTTGTAGATAAAGGATAGTTCAAAAATTTGTTACTTAGGAAAAATATTTTAATCTAAACTACTTTTTCAATATACTTTTTTACTAGAAACAGACTGCATTTCGTATAGAACTCCTTTGAAATTTATAAAGATCAGCAAATACTTCTTTTAAATATAAAAAAAGTCTGAACTCAAGCAGCAATAATTGCAATTTACTGAAATGCATTTTTTCAACAGAATGAGTTCCCTCCTCTGAAATTCCCCCAGCTGATGAATGAAAATTGTTGAGATTTTGGGTTTCTGCCTTAATTTGAGACAGAAATATTTTTCAAAACTTGAATTTCTCACAGGTTAGGAAAACAATCCCCATTGAGCCACAACAAACACACAAACTTTATGAAAAATTGTAAACTGCTTGGAAAAATTCCTTAGCAAATCTTCAGATGTCCAGAAGTTCTTGGCCACGGTCAGTGAACATGCTGATGAACAGTTTCTCACGTTGTCTCCTTGGTGGGCTGAACACACCTGGGATCAGCATCAGACGCTGCAGAAAAAAATTTTTTTGTGCAATGGCTGCACCAGTGAAAAATGGTGTAACACATAACTGACAGAGGTAATACCATCCAACTGATCCCACGTAGCTGAAGCAGCAAGGAGCAAGGAGAAGTGGGATTCAGTCCTGTTGAAGCAACTCCTCATCAGTTGTGTCCTCCCCATTCGCTTCTCCTGGAGCCACTCCTGTGAGCCACCCCAGGCATGATGGGGAAAGGAAGGGCTCGTGGCACATCCCGTGGCCTGTCCCTCCTTCCAGGACTGTACTTTCACAATCAAGTGTGCCAGACAAATAGCTCCTGTCCCCTCCTGAATCAAAATCAAAGCTAGAGAGTGATCAGCAGAGGCCCCCAGTTTTATTCCTCTGCAGAGCAACATATGGGCGTAGATTGTCCATCTTTCAAAATGCTCCTCTAGTTCACGTTGTAACTCCAGCGGCTCCCAGGATGACATGTGCCATGAGAAGTACGTGCATGATGGAAGCTAATTTGACCACTCGAATTTCTCTCCCAAGACACACCATGCCTTGGTTCTCCTTTGCACACACAGCCATGGTCTCACCAGTTCCTGCCCTCTGCCACAGCATTTCCTAAAGTCGGCACCCTACCAAAAGTTTGCTTCTCATTATATTTCTTGCTATTCAGTGCCACTGTCACCTCCTCCCACCACACCATATGTTCCTCATCTCTTCCCCGCTGAGCAGTCTCTGGTCTCTGAAATCTGACAGCTGAAATGACCTCCCCCTCCATCCCCCCAGTTCTGTCTCAGCAGAAGTCAGAGACTGCAGTTGGTGTGCTCCGTTCTCCTCAGGAACCCAAGCCACCCCTGCGAAGGAGGGTAAAAGCACTTCCTCATTCCCAGCCTTGATCTTCTCCATCTCCTGATGCTGTGGGCTTTTTGGGACACAGAGATCTGTTATTTGGCCATGGAGCACTTAAGCAGTGCCTCGCATCTGGTGGAGGTCGCTGGGTGCTTTCATAACGCAGATAGCTGAACCTGCTCCCCATATTACTACTGACTAGCCATTTCTAAGGCCTTTTAGTCACCAGCACCATCGAAAAGCTTCTAACGTAGCACGAACTCTCAAAGAGATTCTCAAGATGCAAGGTCAGACTCTTGCCCGTAAACAAACCAGTCACACCCTGTTCGTGCTCCAGCTCTGCAGCCAGGACTAATATAAAGCAAAGTCAAGTTTTCTAATCTTCCATAGTATAAAACACCCAGCAATCAGAGGCTTATTAGCAGATAATGATTTACTTTCTACCCACCAGCTATTTGCAAAGATCATCCACTGTCCCTGTCTGAAGTACCGTCAGGGTTTCTCCATAAGTCTGCTCCATTTATCATTAGGGGGATTTACACTGTAAACAGGACAGCTGCATTACTAAGTCTAATTATACCCTGAGAAGACAAAGCACCGTGTGCCCACACATTGCACTGGAATTAGAAGTCCAGGTAGAACAGAAGAGAGGCTTTTAATTAAACAACGTCAGTTACCTTTCACAGAAAGCCTACGATTTAATTTAAGCGCACACACAGGAAGAACAGTAGGTCAAGCACCTTCCTCATCTTGTGAGCTTCAGGCCTAGTGATTGCCAAACACGACAGAATCATTTCTGCCCACCTGCCTCACATTTCTGTTTAGAAATACTTCATCTTTTTTTTTTTTTTTTTTGGCTTTCTTTCCTTTAATTAGGAGTAAGGAAAAGGTTGTAGTGACTTCATAGCATGTCAGATTTAATCTGCATAAGACCCCATCACATGTTGGGGGGTGTGTGGCAGGAGTTTTTAATAAAGGATTACAGAATGCACCTGCTGTGGCTGAAATATTGTGAGCTTTTTCTAAGCTCTGGGATGCCTGCATTAGGTCAGGTTTGACTTGAACATTTATTACTTATCAACCTTTGGCATTGGGAGGGAGTCTGAAGCATGGTGATGATGCCAGCTGATTTAAACTGCCAGAAAAGTGATCAGGTTGTTTGCATGAAACCAAATAAGTGTTTGTCTTAATGGCTGTTTCAAAGATGGGCAGAATTCCTTTACCCCAGACAGCGTATTTTTTTGTTCCCAGATGTCATCAGATAATGAATTTTATGCCGACAAGTTAATTGCAAAAGCAAAGCAATGCAAATATATATTGAACTATAGTCACGTATTTTCTGCAATTGCTTCAAGTTCAATGTAACGAACAGAGTGTCTTGTGAAGGAAGATTGCTGGTGCCATGGAAAATAAATGCTGTTTCTGAGTGTAACCATCACCCAGCCAAATGATTTGTGCTTGCACTGCTCATACTGCTCATTGCTTACTGCTTTTCACAGGACGTGGGACACAAGGGTCAGTCACTTTCTCTGTCAGGAGTTCAACCCAAGGCTCGCCAGCACACACCTTTGCCATTTGGTGTAGGTCTGGGAAGGATGCCCACGCTCCAACCCGCTGCAGCAGCTCCAGGATTAACTGGGGCAGTTGGAGACAGCACCTGCACACACTGCTATGGGTTTGAGAAGGCTCCTGCGCACGCTTCCATTCCATTTTCTGGTTTTGAGGTCATTTTAACTAAGAAAAGCTCACCATAGACCGTTATTGGCACATGCAGCTATGCAGCCTGGTTCAGCAGCTCTCACAAACACCAAGCAGCAGCCAGCAAAAGAGCGGTTAAACAGACCACTTCACCTGAGTGTTCTCAGCAGCAGGGCTGCAGAGCTGGACCTCGCATCAGTCCAAGTATGTCTAGAAAACAACCACCTTTGCAGTGTTAGATGTCTCCTTTTGAATAAATCACTTGTCAGTTCATTGCTCACAGCTGCCAGTGTGTACCAGACTATTTACTGCATCCAAACCATTTCCATTCTAATGGTACACAATAGAAGAGAAAGACATACTGAAAATACACAGAGCAGTGACAAGTGTTAATAGGGCTGCTATCCTGCTTTAAAGCAATTCTATTAACACATTATACTGCAGCTGAGGGTAATTATTTCCCAGGGAAATGGTTTTTGTGACCATGACCCATGGTAGGCTCTCATAATGGTGATTAAATTCACATGCGACTAATATACATAAGACATTAACTGAAGTTTGAGATTTATTAAGATTTGCAGAAGCATCTGCAGGGCCACAGAAGACAGTCTCCTTGGGCTGTGGAAACTGAAAACAAAGTAAGAAAAGTTCATGTTGGCCTATAAAGCTAAATAAATTAATTTCAGGTTTTCAGTAATATGTCCTAAAGTAACACCTTTGCAAATCTAACATTTTATTTAGTAAAGAAATTAAAATAAAAGGGGGTTTGCTTCTTGTGATATGTAATAAAATATGACATTTTGCCTTCAGTCAACTCAACTTCAATCTACCGCTGAAGATCAAGCTAATTTAGAAACATGGGGAGGGGGATAAAAGAAATAAGGAGCATTTAGATTCACAGCTGCTCATCTGGCATTGTCTGTCTCTTCCTTACTGCAAGCTGATGGCAGCACAACGTTGTGCATTCAGTAATTCCCTGCCATGCAAATAAGCAAAGTACTGGTAAATACAGGATACTCCTTGTTCCTTTGCAGCACCCAACTGGCTAAGCCAGTGCTGGAGACTGATTAAAGCCAGGGGCTGATCACTCTGCCGTTGGAAAATCTCCACCTCTGTCTCCCTCCCGACTCTGGGCTCACCGCTATATGCCAGTCTGCCTGCCTTCAGCACACATTTCCCACTGGTCCCAATCAGTCCCAACAGGAACCATAAACAAGGCAAACAGCAAAACTGATAATGCAAGTTATGCTGTGCCACGCATGCTGCAGCACTGGGACGTAAAAGCCTTTCCAGCTTCATAAAAGGAAATCCTTTTATGGATTTCCACAGTGGCTCGATGTGATGTCTACAGTCACAGATCGATGAGAGCAGCACCAGCAAGCTAACAGCTTCCCACACGCTCTCAGGATGGCTCGGTTGTGGCAGTGTGGCATCTGGTTGCACCTGTGGAGCAGTTGGCAAAGCTTAAGGCCATTCTTTATGGGAACCCATGCCGCAGCACCTGTCTATAAGAGCCAAAGGCTGTTATGAAGAGCTTCCTCCACTGCACAATACCATAAGTGTTCTTGAAGAACAAAACGTGCTATTTGGAAAGGAAAAACGGCTCTCATCTAATTCGGTACATATAACAGCAGTGCAGGAGGCTTTAACAAATATCTCTCCATTGCCTTTTGAATATGTATTTATACACAGTTTGGATATAAGAAAGGGAAGGGAAAGGGGAACAGAAGCGAGGGAAATTTGGATCTACATCGTGGGTGAAATGACTATAGATGTAGCTTTTACCACCCAGCCAAGTTTCCAACTGCATATCCTGTAATGCCTCACAGTAGTTGCACACAGTCAATATTTGATAGACAAGTTGGCAAAGCTTCTTACATCTTACATTACCTACTTACTACACAGCAGACTGAGAGCTGTAGGCCGGCAGGCTACAGGAATCCACACTAGGCAAACACTGTGGTCTGGCTTCTCCCTTGGACCTGTGCCTCGGGGACAGAACGGGAACAGCCTCGGCTTCTGAGCCCTCGCTGTCATAAGCAATAAAGCAGAGGGGGATGCAATTGCTTCGAAACATTGATTGAAAACCTTTGGGCTCCATCATTCATGCAGAATTTCTATTGATAAACATGCATACTAGGCTATCCACTGCATTTAAAAAGACTATCTGCATTTATTCAACCATCTTGTCATTCTTTGCATGTAACAGTCTGCAACTGGATCTCAAATACAACCTCCATTGCAGGACTCTGATTAACAGCAGAACCAAATCCCAGATTTCTCTCAAACAGGTGACCCTCTCTCCTGATCTCCTGCTTGGCCACTCCCCAAAATCAACTGAAAGCTGATCCCCACGGTGCAGATCAGGACACTTATGGACTTGAAAGAGAAAAAATATTATAAAGGATTGACTTTGTTATTCATCAAATATTGATTTTTTCCTAGATTCGAGGATATAATGAATCATACCCCAGAAAGTACTGTGCTGCAGTAGAAAACATTAAGAAAATGTGAAAAAGAATTTCGTTTATAATTTCAGAGGCTACTTATTAATTTATATAGCTACTTATCAAGCAGGGAGAGCACCTTTGGCAGACTCAATAATGTCATTCCTTCATTAAACAACCCTCTGGAATCTCCAAAGCAATCCTTGAATTGAGACTCTCTTAAGGTTAAAAAAAAAAAAATTATTGGAGAGTACAGAAAATGTTCCTGCCTCAGTTTCAGAGTTTGACAGAACATAATTCTACATACCTATGGATCACCAGATCAATGACCCAGGAACATAACTCTGTTGAAATATTCTTGATATGGTGAACTTTAATGGCTTGGAATAGGCCCATAGGGTCTAACCCATCAATGCACCTGCAGCAATTCAGCAAACTGTAGCATCTCTAAAATTGCCAGCAGTCCATTAAACCATAGGTCTACAAACGTACATCCCTCTACAGGAGGAGCAAAATCTGATTTCATTTGACAGACTGATTTAGCCTCATCAGAACTAACTATTAACTAAAATATCTTCAAAGGTGCTTATGGGGGTTTTAGATGGTGTAGAAAATCCCACTCCTTTTACCTGCCGTGACTACAGAACTCCAGTGGGACACCTGAATGCATAAACCAAGATTTCATTCATGAAATTGTGTCAGCACAACACAGCCCAACCTGCCCACACAGCCCAGCCAGCCTTCCCAATTCCTGACCATCGGGGCCTTTTCCCAAAGGGGGGATGTCCAAAAGGGACTGAACTTGTCACATCATTGCTGAACGCCAACACCTTGCTTTGATGTGGTGGACAGCTGGTTTTGATGTGGCCAAGCCTCTATCCTGAGCCAAGAGAAAAGACCAACAGCTACAGCTTTCTGTTTTCACCCAGTTCAATTTCTGCAGCTTCTCCTGTTCCTCCTGCTCTTCCAAACACTTCTGCTCCTCTCTCCTCTGCCCTTGCCAATTTGTGATGATCTCAGGAACAGAGGGGCAAAGCTTCGGAAGCAAAACCTTGGGAAAGGAGTGACCAGACCCATGAGCAGTCAATGTGCCAAACCCACCTTGGTGTGCTGGGGGCCACGGCAGTTGCACCAAAAACCTTCTGTCTCAGCAGTCAGTCACTTACCGTCTGCTGATTCACGGGATTCCATCCCTCATCATTGTTTGTCAAGAAAAGAACCCAGGGTGAAAAACTTTATGGTCTTTATGAAGAATCTTTATGACCTTCATGGAAGACAACCTGTTGTGGTGAGGAAGATAACCTGGTGGGTGAGTAAACGGAGAAAGGGCAAGGGCACAAGGGAGCAAAGGCACAACAATGGCAATCAGAGCTATACCCAACCCACATTTTGAGGGTTTCTCTGCAAAAATATTTACAGATATTTGGATACAACCTTTCTAAAATGAAAGCTAAAATATTGATACACTCATCATAGATAAACATATTGTACCACAAATGCAGCTCTGTGAACAGAGTCCTTAAAGATATTATAAACAGCTCAAAAATTTTCCTCTTGCATAAACTCCAACACTCCAGATCTGCTTTGTTGCTAGGATTAATTTCCATCATGGGGAAAAAAACAGAAAAGCGTTGGCTAAAAGAATGCAAATATGCGTGTGCTTCATAAAAGAAAGTTCCTTTTTTGACATGATTACCCCAATCTAATTAAAACCTATGCTTGTCACATCTTGCAAAATTAACTCTCTTCACACAGGGCAAGTGCTATCATTTGGAGAGGTCACAATAAATTACTTATAAACAAGAAAAAGAAATTAATTCCTGCTCTAAGTACCAAACTCTTTACAAACCTAATTAAAGAGCAAAAATCAGCGTCCTGAAGTGACTCTGAGATGCTTCCCACTTGCAGAACAGAAGTCTGTGTGTTTAAGGGAGCCACTCAACACATTTGGGAAAGAGATGGGAAGCACAAAATGAATTATATAAAAGATGAGAGACAGGATTTTATGCAAATGCATTATGAATATCAGTACACCCCAACACCAGAACAGTGAGTACATCATTATTGTGGAAACTGGGGGATTGGCTTTGTTGTCATTCAATGCCAAAAATCAATGCTTACTATCCTTTTCTCATGACACTCCTACAATTCATAAATTATTAACCTGAGTCTTTTGTAAAAAGTTCCTGTTTACAAGGTTACTTTGTAAGTTAAAATGTTTGTTTCCCCTCAGATCTCTACTGTAAAGCATCTGCGGGTAGATTTACATGATGAAGTTGATAGATTTGTATTTTGACAGTACATCTGTCATCTTCGCTTCACGTGTCAAGAGGTCAGGTGTGCACTTGGTGTTATCAGGTGGCTCATTAGTGTCCTGCGGGACATACTACCTTGTCTGCTTTACTTTAAGTGACAAAAAATGTTCTTTTTAGCCCTTGCTGCAAGAATTCACATCCCCTTTGCAACTGTTTGTATTTTCCCTCTGTCAGAAGATTGGAACGAGTTTGTAGCACACATACAGAGAAAATGACTAGGGACACGGCCCCACGGGGAGGGAAAGCTCAATTCCTTCACACCCCCTCCGATCAATCTGGGCTGCTAGGGGTGCACAGTACCCTCGTGGCCTCTTCTTTACAGGACCTGAAATACATATTTAGACACTCAGCACATTATAACTTGCACAGTCTCTGTCAAACAAATGTGCGTTAACCCCTGCCAGCAAGCCGTCAGCTCACTGCTAACCACTGTTAGACACTTACGCTCGCTAGAGGGGCAGGGCCTAACCCTTAGGCTGGGAATGCCACCGCCTGAAGTAGAGTGAAGTCATTTTCCCATTACTTTCCAAAGACTGCGTAAAAGTTGTTGAAAGTAGCAGTACCATTCCTCTACTCTTCCTGCAATATTCCTCGCAGATCTACTAATGCCTCATGCAGGCATGTCTTCAGAAAAAAGAGACTAGAGAACATCATTGTGCATTCATCTGGACCTGCGTGAACTCATCAACTCCAGGAGTTTCGTGTGAGTCCAAGTGACAGCAGAGTTTAGTCCTGCGAATACCAGCACTGTTTTACAAAGCACCTGTTTTATTTTGTTGGGACTTAGAGTAATGCATTTTACATTGATTTTACCACTGTAGTAGATTACTTTTTGGGCCACTTAATTTAAAGGGTAAGCAAACAGCTGACAGTTTTGCTTGCAAATCACTTGTTCTAGTGAATTTTAAGCAATGGGCATATTTGTCGAAAAATGTGGCAAAGAAAAAAAGTTATTGTGTTTCTGTAAACTGCAAAATCATTCAGGGCATGAGCTTGGGTGGATCTGCATACTACTATACAGCAGTCAAACAGATTCTGTACCTAATATTTTGTTATCTTTTAGGCTACCCTTCCCCTGTTGCAATGTCCCTCATCTCTTTCTCATGGTGGCTGATGGATGGCATTGTAGATGTTTCTTTAAGGTGCAATATTTTTTTTTTTCCATTTATTGTGGCTCTCTGAGGTCTCAGGCATATGAAGGCCACAGGTCAACTGTCCTTGTAAAGTCTATTGAATAACCCTTTGTATAAATAATATGGAGTATCTGGAGGTAGAGTTATCTTACCAATGTTACCTTGTTACTCTTTGGGTTCCCTGTAGAGATCATTTGTGGGATTGGATGAACCTCATCCCTCTTAGCTTTCTTTTCATGTCTGAACCAAACTTTCCCTCTACTCAGAAGATTCAGCAAGAAGTTTCCTGACTGGAAGGCATTTCTGTGAAAAACCTCCCTGATGATTCAAATTTTAAAATAAAATATGCAAAGAAAGTGCATCCACCCACAACCCACAACCTCAAATTGCAGAGAACACAAATAAGACAAGAGCCATGAGTGGGATTACCAATCCTTCACCCAGTGCATACATTAAAGAGCAGAAGGGATCCTGGATTCCTACAATTTATACATTTTTGTGTAAATGCCCTTAACAATCTGTGCAACCTCGTGTCAGTGTAGATTGTCATGAAGTGAAACATAACTCAGTGAGTGGACAAAACGTTTGTGCTCCTATTCCTCTGCTGAGAAATCTTCAATGACTAAATACCAAGATCTAAATGGAGAGAGTCAGTTCTGCAAAATTTCACTTACAAAGATAAAACCCTTTTATACCCTAAATGAAGCAGTCACTGCTAGTGCTGGATTATCCAATGTGCCTAAATAACCACTACTTGGCAGATACAGTGCAGGTTATGGCTTAATGCACTGCTTAATCACTTGTGATCTGACCATGCCCCTTCCAAAATAAAACACTTATATTGGCTAGAAGAGATTTAAGTCTCTGAACTTCAGTCCCAGAAAGGCGTACAAAGACTGAATACACAATCTTCCTTCTTCATTGTATAGTATGGGCAAGAAGAGCGAAGCCAGAGTTGACTTTCCACATACTCTCCCTCATGTCTGCACCTTTTATAAGGCATTACATCTCAAAGGAGTAGAAAGCCATACTCATTTCCAGGACACATCATGGGCTGGTAAAATGCAACAGTGGCATTTCACAGGCTCGAGCCTCCAGGTTCAGTGTAACCTGTAGTGATTTTTCCGGCAACATTTAATTGACTATCATTTTGTATAAATGCTTATAATTAACAAACTTTTTATCTATGCTACCAAAACTGCTCTTCTTTTCAGTGCATGTAATTTCTATTAGTATTACTGGGAATGACACACACACACACAGAGAAGGGCAGAATGGCCCCTGAAGTGTTCTAACAGCAATATTAATTTCGCCTGGTGGGTGACTTTGTCCTCATAACAATAGTAAAGCTACAGTACTTTATAAAATGCAAAAGGTCTCTTGAAGGTTGGTACAGGCTGTTATTCTAACCGATTACCTTTGTGAATTTACATCCAAATGAGAAAAATCTGGTAACTGAGTCCCATGCAAGGTTCTAGACTATAAAGTACAAGCTGAAAAAACTGCCTAGGAGCCTTTTTTAAAAAAAAAAAAAAAAACAAAAAAACCCCCGAAATCAATAAAAAACCCCCAAATAAACGGTAACTGTTTAACCAGCAAAAGACACAAAGAAAATCAATGGGAGATGTGCTGCTTATTCATCATGGCAAAGTCATCATTTGGAAAAAAACTCCACCTTTTATTGTTGTCTAGATAATCCTGCTTTTGCAAAGGGGATCTAGTTGCTCAATTAAACACTAAGGTAACTGCAATGGAAAATATTACATACTCCACATCTTCAGGTGTAGGAGTCTCATTTCCATGCAGTGAGAATCCCTGCAGCCATAACCTTCAAAAAAATATCCTCATGAACTCAACATAACCAGCATATTCCAAATTCCAAGGTGAGCAGATCTATTCTGAGTCTGCCCAGAATTATTACCACATTGCAGTGCTTGTGGGGACACTGTGCTGTGAAAAGCAGTCCTTTAAATGACATTACTACAGTTTAGAGGCATTTATTTATACTAAATAGTTAAAAGTTTGTTACAGGATCATCTATATTTCAATAGCTACAGAAGCGTCTATTGTTATGACAGAAGTCTTAACTGTTCTCTTACCTCAGGGTCTGTTCAGTTTGCAAGCAAATTGTTAGTCTTCAAAGGCATTTTCTATTGTTGTAGGTTTGTAATGAACTAACCCTTGAGAAAATTTACAGCAAATGTAAAAATTTTATTCATTCTCTTTAGGTACAAATTCTAACACAAATCCTTGAAGATAACAGAAGTAAATGGAAAATGGAATAAAATCTACCATGGATTTAACAGAGTTGTAGGATGCAAGAGAAACCTTGCAGGGATTTATATTAAGATAATTTATTTTCTAGCTAAAGAAAATCCATTAATCTAGTTTATATATAAAAGCATTTGTTTTGATACCACAGATATTTCATTATCTAATTGGAGAAGATAAGGATGGTGGTAAGGAACTGGCTAAGGAGTGAATAATGGCACTTCCTGTTCAAAACAAGATAGGATGGATTTCCTCACCAGTCAGTCTTGGTAGTGTTCAACCCTGGACTTGCAGAGAGACACATGGAAAAGCTCAGCACAGGGAAGACTCAGCACTTCATGACCTCAGCCTGGGAGAGTAACAGTGGATGACATCCAGCAGCAGAAACTTCAAGGCCATTCTCCGAGTTCGAATCGGTAAGAGCATACCCTATCACCAAGGAAGCATGAGCTGAAAATAGCAAGCCTAGAGAATATTAGTCAAACACTTGCTGACTGAATTGCTAGCGTGATGCAGCTATGAAAAAGGCAAAAGCAACATAGGCTGTAGAAAGTGAAGTATTTGCAGCAGAGATGGGGAAGTGCTAATGACACTCTAGAAAACTGGCAATGGCAGATGTCAAACAAAGTGCGTAATTCTGGCAATCCTTGTTCAAAAAAAAGATTCACCTAAATTGCAAGGGATGTAAAGAGAGCTACAAAGATAGGCAGCGAAGAAAAGGAGATGAAGAGGCCATGGTTATTTTATGCCTACTGAAATGTCACCTGGATGAAGAAAAATACTTCGGGGTCATCCTAATGAGGGGAGAAAAGAACACAGTTAAAAAGATATAGGTATAATCAGGACATAAATCATTTCGGCTTGGATATTAGAATAATATCTCATCAGAGAAGTGAGTGTCTGCAACCATCTTTGTTAGAAATTGTATGGCAAAACATTGCCACTTTAAGACCAGGAGGATTACTTTCTGAACCAGACTGCAGGAGACAGTGCCTGCCCAAAGAAAAGCCTGGCCATGATGACCCACACCTTTTAGCCCCATAGAAGCTTAACAGTGGGATGCAAACTGAGTTTTCTAAGAGATTGCAAGTGTGCTGCTTACAAAAACCGCTCTTCTAGAACAAAAAGATAAACATAAACCAATCCATTTACATAGAGAACACATGGAGAATCTGGGACACCGATCTCTTCTACTAACAGAGCTGCTGGCAAAGACTTTAATTTTGCTGTCGTTCAGCAGAAGGGCAATGGTGGTGTCAGATGCCAGACAACAGCATTAGAAGAAGCAGCAATCCTCCAAAAAGAGACAGGCATATATTACCGGATTTGTGCAATGAGTCAGAAAAAGCTGTAAGTCAACCCAAGATCCTCTGGAACGAAGCTGCTTTAGGAATATAAAATCTCTGTCATGGGTTGAGGATCCAGGAAGACAAGTCATTCATTTGGGCTGTATTTCATAATCCCATGCTATAAAACTTAAGTTGTAGTTTCCCCCTTCCTCAGTGGCAGTGAAAGCACCTTCCAAGTGCAAATAGTAAATGAAAATGATCTTTGCTGATGATATTATTGAATACATATGCACAGAGACAGTAGAAATAGTAAAGGTAATTTTAAAATTTAATCAGAAAATCAAAACAATGGAAAAATATTAGGAATGTAAAGCTCATTAGGGCAAGCAGAGTCTATTAACTGTTCAGCTGTCCAAGCACAGAGCCGAAAATCTCTTGTTTACTTATCACTGAGTACAATGACCACTATGATCCCAGCTGTAATCAAATACATAATTGAAAGTGAAAAAAAACAGAGAAATTAAAACCAAAAAACACAGGGCCAGATCTTCCCACCACTGACTTCAATGGAATTAACTGGCTGAATACTCCCACTCACTCCAGCAAATCAAAAGCTAACAATTATTACTCTGGATAGTTTCACACTGCTGATGCTCTTTCCCATAAACTAGAAAGCTTATGCACAATGATCTAAATTAGTACAACACACACCTTTTTTTTTTTTTTGGCTTTTCTGTCTATATAAAAATTAGATGTATATTATTACCCTAATATTTACATACAGCATAACAACCAATTCAGTAAATTCAGTAGCTGGGTCAGCAGAAGTTCATCTGCATGATAGCCATCTGCATCGTTGCATTTTAGTCTGTTTCAATGCATCTTAAGCCACAAAATGATGTAATGGGGAACAGACTGGCTACAGCTTCACCTCTACTTACTGTTCTATTTATGAAGACTGATGACAAAAAACTGTAACAGGCAAATAAGAAAAACAGTATGAAATGCATCTACAATAATATGGAACAATTATGTGTCACAAAATGTAACCACTTGGAAATTCAGTCTGTCAAGGAACTGGACATTTAATTATTATAATCATTCTAAACAAGAACTAATTGAAAGTGAAGATTCACTTTTATCTAGAATTTTGCTTATGAATTTAAGTATGTTACCTATTAGGATATAACCAAAGCTATGAAAATCCAAACAAATTACCCTCCTTCCAGTAAGCCTTCCTTATGCAGTACAAGCATGCTCTCCTTTTTTTGAGGCATCTGAATGAATATTTCTAGCTAATGGCTAAATTCTTTTCCATATCTAGATTCAAAGAGGCAAGGAATACGTATACTTCGCTATTCCCCTAGAGAATGGATTTATTTTAGGACAAGAAAAACTATGTCTACTTTCAAATTTTGTCTCTTTCTCATGCTTTCCTGCCATCAC
Source organism: Grus americana (assembly GCF_028858705.1). Taxonomy (NCBI): domain Eukaryota; kingdom Metazoa; phylum Chordata; class Aves; order Gruiformes; family Gruidae; genus Grus; species Grus americana. The sequence goes on along the minus strand of NC_072862.1, from coordinate 6,442,686 downwards.
TCATGAATGTAAAAGTTAAACTACCTAGAACTATCTAAGGAAATAAATCTAATTGCACAGATATAACCAAAGTATGCCCTACAATAATTTGCTACTGATTTATAAGTTCCATTTTTTCCCCTTCATACAACCTTGATAGTTACTAAATCACAGTTGAAAATACACTAAGACATAATTTACTAACACTGTCCTGTCAACTCACTTAGCATTGGGATCAGCTTTGTATTTTTATGTTGTACAGTATGTGAGAAGTAACTCCGACCAATCCATAGAATCATAGAATCATTTAGGTTGGAAAAGACCTTTAAGATCATCCATATTGGTTCTAACATAAGCATTTTCTTTCTATGACCTCCTAGGTTACATTCATGTTCTAAACTCATTAAAACAATTTTACATATCTTAGTGTCATTAAGAAAGTCTTATCCTCGATACACTGCAGAAGTTCAGGTGTGTGCTTCCACGAATTTCTGCCAGGTGTCAGACCCTTGGAAATCCAAGGTGCATGTCAGGTAGAACCAAATCTTCGTGCTTTTTCTTGTGAAATTAAAATGTACCATTCTGTATAGCAAAATCCAGGTTCAGGAACTGCAGCCACAGTTGAAAGGAGTATTGTCCTGTTTGCTGACTAATTTTGCAAGTTCAAACAATTAAGTCAATAGCATCATCACAAAAAAGGGTCTCTGTGTAACAGCCAAGCAACAGTTGCACATGCCATTGTTCTGGTAGGGACCCACAGGTTTATTCTTTGCTACCGTGTTACCTATAGAAGAAGAGGAAAGAGTTACCTACATATAATTGATCAAACAACAACAATAACACGAGCTTTGTCGCTGCAAAGGAACTGTACACATTAATACATCATGAATGAACTTGGCCCAGCCATACCTATATACCTTGCACAGAAACAGAATCTATATGCAAGTGTTAATTACACTACTATTCAATAATATAAGGTAGATTTGCAGATAAAGACATGGCCATTTACTATTAAATTTGCCACCAACATCTCATGGAAATCTCCTTCTGTTTTATGTTGCTTAGCATCATTTTCAACACCAATACCTACAGCGCAAGTGTACAACTTACATCCCAAATGACCATGCATGCAAACTTCTACCGGCTCCCAGCAGCCCATCTTATGGGAGGGAACTGGGGTCAGACAAAATGTGGTCTGCAGAGGGGATGAATTGTTCTTGCAGCAGAAGCCAGTCCCAGATAGCACCTCTTCACAGGACCCTGTGGTCTCTTCCCCTCACAACCATATTCACACTCATTTGGGTGCTTCAGTGATGTACGTGCAAGCCTTAATACACACACACACAGTGCACAAACCAAGTGGGTTTGGCTTCATGGTGAGGACGGGTCACATCAGATTTCCCGTCCTGGAAAAGGATGAGAATAGGCAGCCTGCAAGGAGGAAAGCTTTGTCAGCTTTGCTCCGTGGTGTCTAGACGCATTACAAAACTAAACGGACACTCAGCATAGAGATGTTTCTATTTCATTCCCTGAGGTAACTGATGTAAGACACGAGCTCTTCAGCTTTTCACATTTTAACTGTCCCACTCAACTACTAACTATTCATCTAAATACTGTGTAGCATCAGGAGTCTCCTGTGCTTCATATACTTCAAGTTACTTTAATATTTTCACAAAATTAAAAGATAGAGGACTTAAAATTGATTGAATGGCATTTCCTCTTTCAGTGTATAATTAACCTGAGGAAGTCATTGTCCCAACTATCACTGATCCCAGGGTCTTAGAAAGCTTTAAAAATTGATTAGAAATGTAAATGGTAATGAGATCATCTTTGCTACATTAACATAGAAAAAAAAAGTTTAATATGGAATGGATCTCAACTCCCGTGTTTTAGGCATAAGCCAACTATTAAATTGGAAGAATTTCATGCATGTATACATTTTCTATAATTGTCCACAAGGGTTTTGCTGTGTCTTTCTGAGTTAAGTATCCCAGCACTGAGACACACAGGCTGTCATACAGTTTGGGCTACCAGGCATAGTCAGATAAGACAGTTCATACAGCTCTCCGTGTAAAGTTTTAATAACGCACTTGGTACAGATTTTATTGATAGAGCTGAGTTTGGACAAATCTTTGGTTCATTTTTAAAATTAAAAAAATAAGTTATATCATATTTTCCTTTTCCCTATAACAAGGGAAATTTTCTTTCTATTCTATTTTCCTTCCAGTTCAATATTACCTGTGCCACAAGCTTTTGTTCAGAATCTGGAGTTTCCATTACTCATGACTTTTATGCAACAACTATATCTTGGTAGACCAAGAAAACCCCCACAAAACAGGCAAAATACCTACAGAGGAAATATGGATGCCAGGACAGATTCTGTAGTACAGCTTTTGCTGTCTAGCAAGCAGACATCTACATGTAAGCTTGTCATCCAGGACTTCCTCGAGGTACCGTAGAGAGAAAGTAGTACTCATGTGAACACTCCTGTGGATGGGCACAGTCACGTTGTGAGATTATTTCTCCCCATGTCATTTTGGAGAATCCTAAACAACTCAGCTTGGATGGAAACATGCCTGCAGCTGGGCACAATGAATCCCACAAAACCTTAGATAAATCATGTCCTTTATTACTTGGACCAATAAAGGCAACAAACTTCATGATTTCAGAATTGTTCTCAAGAGGTACAATAATACTAAAAGCTCACTACAGGAGTACAACAACATGGTGATAGCATGACAAGTCCTCAGCTTTTAAAAATGTCACTACTGTTAAGGATATAGCTGTATCAATATCTCAGCCTCCAAAAGTAACTCTTCAGGGTTCACTTGCTAACAACACAGGTAAACGCATGGAAAAAGCTTCTATGGGTCAAACCCAAAGTATTTAGAAGCATGAAAGTATTTCCCTGAAGTATCTGCACATAAAATACATACAGCAAACAATGGAAGAATTTCTAGCAAAGAGTAATTAAAAAGGGAGGGACTGAGACACCTTTTTAAGGGATCTGCCCTTCAAGGAGCACTGCCTGTTCCCTTTTCTAACATGGCCAATCATTAGTTAAAGGTTAGGACACTCTTGTGTCATTTCAATGTCACCACTCACTTCATTATTTATATCTACATTTATATTGTTGCAATACCCCAAGACCCCAATCAGAATCTCCCTTACGCTGTTGCTAACTGCATATACAAGAAAATACAGTCCTACCTTAACATGCTGAAATCTAAAACAACACAAGGCAACGAAAGGAAAACGCCACACAAGGAAAATGAACAGTTCTCATGTCAGTAATATAGTAGAATGATTCACATCTAAGCACAAGTGCAAGTTGTTTGCTTATCCTTTCAATTAAACACCCCTCAAAGAAATCTCCTATGGTGATAAAAATCAATGCAAAATGCATTGTTCCACATCCCAGCAAAGTAGAGCATGACTTTAATGAAACAACATTTGCACTCATATTGCTACAGTCTGCTCTCTGTTAGACCCACACAAACTCACTGCAGTTGATGAATTTGCACAGGTCTAATTGCAGGCAGGATGATTTGTCCCATTCTAGCTTAAAAAAAACCAAACCAAACCAAACCAAACCAAAACAAAAAATCCCTAAACTCAACAGAATGCATTACTATATTCTGTAGTTTGCTCGTTGCAATATTTGTCATGGATAATAAAATAAACGATCCATGCCAAATTTGCCCTTCTATTAGTAAACTCCCACTGACTCAGGCTGCCTCTTGTCACTGTTTAAGAGCAAGAGTCATGAACACAGGCTACATGACTCGTGCTCAGCTGACCTCAATGAACTAAAAGGCAACTGCTCATAGGAAGGGACAGACAGCTGCATGAATGAGGACTTGATGCCTCAGGACTTCAGTCATCAATGCCAACATAAAGTTCGTTCTTCTACCCTTCATCCCCCTAGTATCTATTGAAGGCATCAAGGATATTTAACTCTGGCTTACTCTTTTCCAATAAGGTCATTTTAGTATAAAAGCATTCACTCTCTTCTGGTACGTCCAGAGATGAAGTTGTCTTATTCAATATCTAGAACTCTTACTTTGCCAGTCTCACCCTTCAGTGTGATGCTACAACACTGCCCCTTATCTATAGATCAGTAGTTAAAAGTCAGTGCCTCTAAAAAAAATTTAAAGGCTGAGTGTAATCCATGTCTTGCAATAACTGACTGTCAGTTACCCATACTGATTCTAGAGCGTGCAGGTCAACTTTCGGGTGTAGTATCCATCACAGAGAACAGCAGAACCTAGGCACACTATAGACTACATCTTTGGCATTTGATAAATAGCATTGATTTGCATCAATTCCACTCATCTTAGAAACAGGAATAGGGTTTTTCAGACTGGTTTGGTCAGCCTGCTTGTCCAGCAAGCCTGCCACTGTGCGATGTCTGTAGCTGGGCTTTAGACCACCACTACACCACCACAGCTGCCCAAAACATCTAATTTCCTCTCTTTCATCCATAAATTAGTACAGTTTTCACTTCTCAGAACAGCCATTATTAAATAACATTTGGTGTCAGTATTTGCTAATTAACTCAGACTGTAACCAAATCAATAACATTCATTCCCAACTAGAAGAGGCTGTAAAGGGAAAAAGCTAAGCATATGTCTTTCCTTGCTATTGCCTGCTAAAGACTCCTGTTTTATGATATATTTAGATATGCAGTTTGCTATGACTTGTTGAACTTCAATGCACTGAACTCATTTTAGATTGTTAAAGCAGACAGAGGATATGGTATTTTCTCTCTGCTGGCCATTAATTAGGACAGCAGAGCAAAGTGCTTTTTTAAAAACAGGCCATCTAACAGGATGGCCTGTAATTAGAAATCATCTGAACCAGCCTGATTTCCAGTGGTGCTCAGTGTCCCACAGTTTCCACTGACGTCAGTGCAGACTCTCAACAACTCCCAAGACAGGCTGCTACTTTCAAAAGCTAAAGTAGCACAGGAATCTAACTTGAGGTGACACTGGTAAAGACCTTGGATCCACGTACTCAGTCTGCAGATTGAAGAATTGATCCTGGAACACGATTATCCCTCTAACACTTGTCACAACAGAACAGTTTCTTTGCTCGCTAAAGACCGAAGCAGGGCTTTCTTCAGTTTGACTCCAGCACCCAATAATTTAACTAGGCTGGCAGTGAAGGGGCAGTTCTGACCCAACATTTCCCTCTCTGAGAACAATTGCATTAATCGCCCCTTTCCAAAACATTGAGGAGTCCAGTACTGGTGTTCACACCCACAGATGCAATGCAATAAGCAAGTGCTATCAGCAGACTGCCACCTTTAAATATAGGCGATCTCTGTACTTGCCTTTGTAGTTTTGACTTTATTTCCACTGCTGCATGACCAACCTGAATAGTCTGGTAGTACTTTACAGTCCTCTCCATCCAAACAGGGGTTCATATGACACCACCACTTCTGTAGGACAATGGAAGCTAGAAAAAGAAACAAAAAAGAGAAACAGAATACAATCTTTCTTTAATTACTGTTGGTTTTAGTAGGGAGGTTGTCTGTGCAATGCTCAATTGTTTGATTTTAAAAGGTAGAACCAACAGTTACTGTTTTAATAGCTAATCACACTGCTTATGTTTGAACTAAGAATGTGGCTAAAAAATACTTCACCAGCACACAGAAGGGTAAATGCCATATGCAAATGGTGAAGACAGGCAAGAATCTCCAACATTTGAACTGACCTCTGGAAGTGCCTTTCCGCCTCCACTGGCTACAAAGTTGACTTGCCTCCTTCATTTACACGTTTCAGTCAAGTACCTGCTATAAGGCAGAATGAAACTAAGGCTTCTTTTTAACCCGGATATGCATATGCGAGACTGGACAAAGAAATGCCAGTTTCTCCCTTCACTGGGTGCGAAAATAGAATTGCACAGAGATGTAAGCACGTGGGGTCTGTCAGAAAATAATGCAGATAAGAATGTGGAAAGCACTGGAAAGCATTATATTAGCTAAAAATCTACTTGCAGTTACACTGCCAGGTTTGCAGCATGTATTGGAAGACTACAGTAGTACACCTTAACTGTGCAAATTTATTAGTTTTCTACCCTTAAGCCAACTTCCATTAATGAGACCATGTTTGTTATTTTTACAAATGTAGTCATGACTTCATAATACTGCTGTTAACAACAGATATACTTTCCCACAAACAGCTGCAAACATCTGCATGCATTTCTCAGTTTTGCATTGTTCATGGGATTCATCAAATCCCAGAAAATTATTATGAAATATATCAGTTCACAATCTTACATAATCTAAATTGGATTTCAAAATAAAATACGGCTTTAAATGTTGATTTAGTTAGCCTGCATTATGCTGCTATGTGCACAAAATATTGAATCTCATGCTTTAAAAGATACCACATCCAAAAGAGATGAAAAAAAAATTAATCTACTTCTTGTAAAGCACTTATTTTTCCTTTTAATTTCAAGGTAGATTCGTACTTCTGCCACCTTCAAATTAGGGTGACAAGCAGGCAAGCTGACATCAGGATATTGCTGAAACGTTCATTCAATTACTTTTGTTTTGCACTTTCACTCTAAGCCTACATGGAAAGCACTATGAAAAATATACTTCTGGAACACCAGTTTGGCTTTTATAAACTATTCTTTCAATCTCATAAACCTATAAAATAAATGCATGATTCCTTTCACCAGTCATTTGGATCTTAGATCATTCTCATTGATGCTGATTGATTGTTGACAAATTGGGTGAAACTTGACTGTGCTTCCGAGAACGTGAGGGATCATTTCCACACCAGACATATGGTCTGGTCATCTATTTTATCCATTTTACCTCTGCTACTTTTTAATATTTTTTTTTTCAATTTCTATACTACATTTATTTCAGGTAAACACAAGCAAGTCTAAAAGGCTAGATTCAAGAAGACTGAGAGCATGTGCAGAGGTCCCTTAGCAAGCAAGAGATCCTGGTAGCAAGCTAGCTGTGTCTTCAGAGCTCTGCTTCAAAGCCAGCAAGTCCTCCTGGGAGGCCTGGCTACCGCATCACACAGCTCTGCACAGTGCTGTTGTGAGCATGGATGTGGTGACATGCTGAGACTTTGCCTGCACCCTGCATGTGAATGAACATGCTTTCATCTATTTAGTGCTACCCTAAAAACATAAGTTCAACTTCAGACCTTTGAAAACCACCTCTCACTCACCTGTCTCCTTCAGGTACCTAGAATCCCTTGTGTCTCAGTTACTCTGATAACACCTTGGATCCAAGCTTTTGCATACTGGTTTGGGTGCAATATGTTCTGAGACCACATAAAATGCACCAAACATAGCAGTTTTTATTTATTTATACAACCTGCATCAACCTGCTTCTAACACCTGATTAAAAAAAAAAAAAAAAAAGGCAGTTGACTGGCCAAAAGTGCAGCACAGGAGTGGGTTCGCACAGCATTCTTGACCAATTGTGCCCATGCAACTTCCTGGTCCATGTGGAACTGCAAGACCAACCATGGTCCATGTGGAACTGAAGTACGTAAGACCGTGAAACTGTCCCATCATCTGCAGCAGTACCATCTTCCATAAAAACAAGCACAGATGTGAATGAGAACCATTGCTGGGTCAATCTGTAACTCAAACAAGATCCACAAGCTCCTCAACAGACTGCATATTTCACCTCCTATTCATCTCTTGTTCAGAGACTTTCATAGAAAGTGACTCCTACCGTCCTGTTGGCTGATCTCTATTCTGTGCAGATACCTCTCCTCAGAGTAATGGCAACACTTTGAAATACTTAATACAGATCTCATTCCATTAGCTTCCAGCAATTCTCCAATTCTTTGCTGTAGCAATCCACTAATTCTCACATCCATTTTATGTCCAATTTCTTTGCAGTTGTAATGTCCACTCTGCTGATCTATATGTCCTAACTGGCTGTAGCTGTTTGTGTCAAACATACCCCTGAGATTAGTCCATTAAAATTCTCCATCAGACCCTCAGGCTCATCTTCATAGCTAGAGTCCTTTATTATTGCTCCTGTGCGACTCACTGGAGGATATAAAGGCTTCCTCTTCTTTTCAGATTCAGACACTCTTGGAGAGGTTTCAACAGATGACTTCTCTAAGAAATGAGAGCAGCTGCCACTCTCATACACAGCCACCCACATGAAGGGAAAGGAGATGGCTTTAGTTTGACATTAGCCAGCTGATTTGCTGGAAATGAGCCAGAAAACAGCCAGAAACCCTGCCAGAAATAAATCTTCTGCTGACATCGCTCCCTAGATAACCTGAATCCATGGAAACAGTAGGTTCATAGAGAATAAAGCCAAAAGGTGTCAATACATCATCCCATCTTGTATCACGCAATTCACTGAGTTGTGCCCCCAGTTGTGTTGGGCTACACAGTATCCTCCAAGCTAATCTGGAATAGGTGAAGAAAGAAACTTCTCCCATCATTTAACTGTCAGAAAAAATGACAATCTCAGCATGAAACACAGAGGCTTCGTTTTCGTCCTCTTACCATGTCTTCTGTTGCGGTGTCTTCTCCTACATTACAGCACCTGTTAGCAATCATCATTTTCTCCATGTGAAGGTACTGAACGTGCTGCAATCCAGCAACTTTTCAATCTTCGGCCTGATAAACTGAGCTGATTGAACTTCTTCAGTTTCACACCGAAGCACAATACTAGTGTTCTTCTAGAATACCCCAAGTATTCTGAAATACATTTTTAATTACAACAACTGACCAGAGATCCATTAGTCAGCTTGTTAGGACTCTAAACTACCCAGGATCAGAATTAAAAAAAAAACCAAAACAAAATTTTATCCCAGTAGATGTTGGTTAGCACCTTCTGTAGTTAACAATACGTTAAAAAATTACTTCCTCATCCTGTTACTTACCAAAAGGAGAATTGTGGTAATGATCCGCCTCAGCATTAACAATGTCAATATTTCATGCATTATGGGGCTTTTTTTTTTTTTTTTAAAGGATTTCTGTGTGTTCTCTTTGAGCAAGAAAATTCATATTGTCTTTAGTCTGGACAAATACAGATGTCTTTCCTACTCCACCGGATTAAGCTTTCTTCCATATAAATTTTCAGTACCCTATTCATTCTACTGTGTATTTCCTTTTTTTCTTTGAATACTGACATAGCATTAGCATCCTTTTGAGTTCTCAAGTATTCTGAAATCCATTAAAAAGCAGTGGGAGGGAAATCTTCTCAGCTATTTCTTCTTTTATCTATTTCTTATGTATTGATTTTTTGTTTTCTTATTTCTATATGCTCTCTTCCCTTCAGTCTGGAACCCAGATGGGCTTTCAGGCAAACTTGTCATTTTTTCTTCGTTACGGCTCTTTGGCCCTACAGAAAATTCTTAAACAATTCTTTAGTCCCATTCACATTTTTTCCAATCTGAGTGTTTCCTCCTCATAAATTCTAGGACTAATAGAATTGCCTGGATGGAAGATTATTTGGCTAGTGATGATTTACTTAGAGACATTTAACACACTTAGCTGAGATAGCTACTCTACAGACAAAAGTTATTAATGTTTTATCTTCCTGGCAGTAGCTGTTAGACAAGCTGGAGGTAATTACTCAAGGTTGTTTATTTCCATAAAGAAAATGAGTATAAACAAAATCTCATGACTACTTTAAATGTAATTTAGTCATTGACAGAAGAACGGGTTGACCTTCGCTAAGCAAAATTTTCTATAGCTGCCATCATGTAATATAGCTACAACTCAAGGCAGGGTATACAGGCTGTGTGGTATGTCCTCTCTGCATATTTAAATACTTTCTTTCACATGCTCTTTTTTCTGAGTTTAGTGGCTCAATTTATCTACAGTAACATTTCTCAAAGTATCAGATGGGCCTGTGTTTGGAAGCTCAAATAACCCCCAGGAAAATGAGGTATGCACATGTACAGAAGAACTACCCTTGCCTTTTTTGTTTGCCAATGCTTGTCAGTAGCTTTCACAACTCAGTTCGAACACCCAGAGAACAGAGTTTCTTGTATGCATCCAAAATGCAATTATCTAAATAAGTGTGTTATCACCGGCAAAGGATAAAAAATATCCTGACCCAAAGAGTTCTTACCCTGTACTCTCATCTAGGCTATGGCCAGTGATTTTACTGTGCTTGTAAAAATGCTAGTTAGATCTCAGTCTATAACAATCATTGATTTTCACCTTCATGTCCTTCATTTTAAATGAAGTACTTTGACTTCTCCTACTACAAATATTTAAAGTTTCCAAGTTGAAAGACACTGTAGAAATGCAAAGCACCCTATAAATGTCAGTTAGGCCTCACAACACCAGTATTACTGCACAACATGGAAAAGGACTGATTTGTAGCAATCAAGGCACTTAAGACTTTCACTTTATGTATTTGCAAGATTTAACTAGCTTTTACTTTCCTTTCTGCAGCACTTCAACACCTTTTCCTTGGAAATCACCTGGATATCTATCATTTCTTCTGTAGCACTGAAGTACTTAGTTTCCTCCTTAGCACCTATCATGAGAAAAAAATTCACTTCTATGTGTAGGTGTATGCCTGAATGGAATTATGCAAACATCCATTCTGACTTGGCTCAAATAGGGGGCCTTCCTGAAATTTTGGTAGCTGTGAATATTGCTACATGTATTCACTGCCTTTTTGAGCAGGGCTTAGCCTTAACACATTGTGCTGCTCCAATAAACTGCTGCTTTAAATTTGACCTTGTATAAAATCCTTTAGCATCTGTCAACCTATTTCAAAATGTAAATATCCAGCTGGCCTATGACTGTCAACATGAGAGGCTGATCTCATCCTATTTACTATTGTTTTCCACCATGACTTGCACAGAGTTATTTTCCTTTTGAGTGTGTGTAGAAGAGGCTAAAATCCAAACGGAATGTATTTTCTAAATCTGAATAGAACATATTTAATCTTATCTGCTGGAAAAACCACTAAACGTTAAGCTGCTTTTACTAAGAATTCCAATAGGTAAAAGCATCTCTCTGTGTATGAATAAAAATTGTGTAGTCTGACACAACAGGTGGGTGGTACTTTCTGAACACATACACATGAATATGAACTACCCTGTTTTCTTATTTTGTCCAAACACAGCCTAGCACATAAGTAATTTGAGGGTGGTCAGTCACTGGAACAGGCTCCCCAGGGAAGTGGTCACAGCACTGAGCCTGTCAGAGGTCAAGGAGCATCTGGATGACACTTGCAGTCATATGATCTAGTTTTAGGCAGTCGAGCAGGGAGTTGGATTTGATGACCCTTATGGGTCCCTTTCAACTTGAGATATTCTATGATTTGAGGTAGGAACTACAGGTACCAACTACCATGTGCATGCTGTGCATGATCTACAGCACAGAAAATTGCTGTACTAATATAAATGATAACTACTACTGGGTAAGGTCTGAAGTTCAAAGAAAATACTTTAAAAGACTACTACAAACCAATTGCTTTATAAAATATTTTCTTTTGGTTAGAAAGTAACTCTGTGATTTGGCCATGTCCTTCCCTTTAAGCTCAGGGCAAAATATAGGCAAATTAAACAGCCTTGCATTCAGTAAAAAGGTGCTGGAAAAGAAAATTAAATGCCTGTATCAGACTGAAATATGCAAATTCAAGACACAAACTGTTTCTGGCTTCCACAGTGTAGAAGTCTACTGAAGGATTTGTATAGAGAAGGGGAAAACACATCTAATCCTGAGGCTAAAGAAAGATAGTTATAGTTTCCATGCTACAGCAACTGAATAACACTGACTGTAGTCCCAGATGCTTGCAAAAATAAGCGAAGCATGTCAAAGCATCACCCTCAGGGGTGAGGGGGAATCAAAGGATTCCACTTTAGAAACCAAAATCTTACAGTCATAATATTTTGTAGTATTTAATTTCAACTATACTTGAAGAAAAAACAGCTACTAAATTGTTTCAGCAACTATTTGCATTGTTTGAATTCAGCTTCTATGGTATCGTGCATTTATATCTTTCTACCATAGAATTATAGTGTCACCTTTGCAATCCTTTAGTGAGTTTAAAACAATGCCTGACTTTTATTATCTGTCGTATGTAAAAATATTTCTGCTGTTTGAAGTGTCACTTAAAAATACAGAAGGTATTTCTGATTTGGCAAGAAAACTACATAACAAATTGCACAGCTGAACTTGATTGTATTCCTGAATTACAAGGCATGAAAAGACTAAGCAGCTAAAAAACAAAAAAAACCAAACCCCAAAAATCTGCTTTCTTAAATATGAGGGTCTCAAAACAAATAGGTTAAAAGAATCAGATATGTCGCATATGTAGAGAGTTTTCTGTTTAAAGCTAAATATCTGAGTGTTAGATTAAAAATTAGATTTTAAAGCGTTTTTTTAATATTTAACTTGTAATGGTTGAAATTTTGTGTGAAAAAGAATGATGAAAACAGAAGAGTCTTGCTTATGGATTGATGAAATGGGGCATCTGGTAACTTTTAGACTTTTCTTAAAAAAAAAACCAAACCAAACCAAACCAACAAAAAAACCCAAACCCAACACACAACTGGCTTGGAGTAACTGTTTACTAAGTTAACAAGAGCAGCAACCTCTCCAAGGAATAGACTCTGCTGGTAAGAAAAGGAAGAAGGGTAACTCTCAATTTCTGAACTGCTGATAAGACAGAGAGGAAAATGATGGAGATGAGGTGCAGAATGAACCTCAGGGAGACAAGTTCTATATAGCCTCAGAATGCCTGGTCAACATTACAATCATGGTTAGATTTTAGCTTTAGTCTATATAATCAATTTAATTTCAAATGAGTTCTACTGCTAAAAGAGCAAGGATGGCAACATTCAGCTCTGTGAGGATTTCAACATCTACCCAGGAAGGTAATGAATTAAGGCAACTGTACCACATTTTTTCTTCATCAGGTAGGCATCCTAGCTCAGAGACTGTGTCCTGTGCAGCAGCACACTTGCTCTGCTCTTCAAACTCTAACATATTTGGGGTTACAACACACAAAACTGAATAGATACGGGGCATCACTAGCACACTGTTGACCAGCATAAGAGACCACTAAGCACCTAAAATGGTGAAACATTCATCGAGAGAACAAATCTCAAAATCAGATGTCCCAGCACTATCTGCATGACCAGTCTTAGGGCTGCATTTATTATTCAGTGAATTTTTAGCCAAGCTACTAAGTCTAAAGACAACTGGAAGGGTTAATATCATAAGCTTGAATTTCTTGGCTTATGCTGTTTTCAGACTAGTTTTAAAGGAGAATTCCTGTGTGAAAAAATAAAGGAGTTTTATTGGCACAGACATGAAATGGACGAGTACATATATTAAGAGGATTAATTACACCCAGATTTATGCACAGACTCATTATCATTAATGCACAGAGATGTTTCCAAAATTAACAAAAGGAAGGATTATGCTTTTGAGGCAGTGGGAAGTCAAACAATCAAGGAGACTAAACTTCTCAAACAATCTTAATGAACCATGAGTGAGCGGGAGACCGATTACCTTCCACGCACGAGGGCTGAGCTCTTGTCGTACCAGCCACCTGCCCTGGGAAGCAGGAGCACTTGACTGTTTGCGATCTTTCTTCAATCCGGTTCTTATTGCAGCAACGATGCACTGCCACAACTTCACATGTCCCTTGCTTGACTTGGTGCTGGCCTAATAATTGCAGAGATAAATGATGGAGAGCAAAACAAAACATCAGAAAAAGTCAGTTATTCAGTATCTTGTAGGACTGTACGCTTTCGAACAGCAGTTTAAATCACAGGAAGACAAAGGGGCAAAGCATCTTGTAGGATCTGGCTTATTCCTTGAGTTTATTCTATTTGTAATAATAAAGATTAGTTCATCATAACAAGTCAATTTTTCAATCTATCTTTCCTGGCCCTTACAAAGCCATAGGGAGAAAAGGAGATTGGAGTAGTCAATTAGATGGATTAAACAAGATGACATGCAGAGACAGAGCACACTCCTCCTTCCTTTGACTTCCTGTCTTGCATTAGGTTTTACATTTAATTCTTTCCCTTCGTAAATGGACACAATGGACAGGATAATATTTAATGCAAGGGAAACTTATCTTAAATAGTAGGGAAACTTGCTAACATAACATGTAAGCAGTGCTTGCTATGCCTATCATTGCAGGTAGGCTAAGAACAAGGTAGGCTGAAAAGCTGTCATAGATAGTCAAGTTTTGTCAAAAAAAAAAAAAAAAAAACAAACCCACAAAAAACCCAAACCAACAACAACCAAAAAAACCCCCAGTACTTGAGTTCCCTCTCAGCCTATTTTGAAGAAATCTATGATAAATATTCCATCCTATTGCTTTCTTCTTAAGTGCCTTTCCTCACAATTCATTATCCCCTATTCCTCTGAGTTTATTTTCCCTTCCTCTCCCTCCCTTGCTCCTGCCTTCACACCTTAGCTCCCTTATTCCTTGCACCTGACCATTTTCGTCCACCACCAGACCTACTCTCTGCCCTGCCTAAAACCCTTTCTCAGAAACCCCACTTCACAAAACCCCTCTCCTCTTTGCATAAGTCATTTCCACGTCCTCACTTTCCTGAACAGCCTTCAAGTGCTTCATCTTGCATTTGTCTCGTCTTATTTAGAGTAGAGCCTTGGATGGCTCTTATCTATGTTTGTAAAGCACCTTGTAAATTAACAGCACTACAGAACAGGGTGGGTTTTTTCATAAGTGAGCTAGACAGAGAGACAACGCTGAGAATAATAAAAATATTCACCATCAAAGCAGTACAGGCTCCTTATACGAGAAAAGACTAAAGTGCAGATATTGGAGTAGGGGTGTGTTACATCAAACGTACAGCAGCCTAAAGAAAGGAATGTGAAAGGGAGAGCACTTCAGAAAGACAAAGACAATCCCACAAGTGGCAAGCCTGGAGGATTGTCCTGTTTCCTACTGACTCCATGCTTGCCCTGGTTTGGGGGGTTTTTGTTGGGTTTTTGGTGGTAGTTTTGTTTGTTTGTTATTTTGGGCTTGGGTTTTGGGGTTTTTTTACAGTATCTGATGTTACTAACACCAGACAGAGGATTTTGAGATAGAGAACACCTTGGTCTGATGCAATGTAGCCAAGCTTACATCCTTATAGATGAAATCTTGAGTGATTAAGATCACTGTAGGTTTTGGGCAGAAATTTTTATTAGTTAAGTGAGAAATCTTAAACTTCAAAACAATTAGCAATGCAATTTAGACTTCTAAAGGGGTTTAAAAAAAGGAGAGTATTCAAATTATGTATATAACTTTTTAAAATGTTAGCTTGGCAATGTTCCTTCGCTGTGTGTTTTTTGGTTTCACAAGTATTTCAAAAGCACAGCTAAAGGGCTGCCTGACTTTTGTTGCCAAATTTGTATTCACAAGCACCTCAATGGACAAGAAAATATGTATATGCAATCCTGGAAAGGAAATTTAGTCTTCTATTTGTGCACTCAACATGTAAAAAAGAATTATATATGCAGAAGTGATTTTGGGGATTTTTTTCTGAGGAAAAAGCTACACTGTACTTTTAAGCAAAATATGCTACAGCAGAAAAAATGCATAATTTATTTTACAGAAAGTTGGAAAAATGTTGAAGACAGCATAAAAGTATCTTACATAGCTACTGTAATAAGTTTATTGGCAGACTGTGAATTTTCATGCAAGTAACTAATACCCATATCATCTACTAGCTTGTAAAGACAGTAGCTCCTCTGTAAGTCAACATGGAAAATAAATACAAAAACAAAGAAATTAAGTTGGCCATGCCACTTCATTCCAAAGTGCTGTTCTACAAAACACCTTGCCTGACAGCGTTTGGAGATAATAAGCAGATGGCCAGGGGCTCTAACTGAAAAGATTTTGTAAAACGAGGTTGTAAATTTAAAAGTATATTTATTTATTTATTTATTAGATCTACAGCCTGAGTCAAAACCCCTTGGAGTGCAAAGGGAAAAGTCCCATTGGTTTCCTACAGTGCTTACAGGGGTGGTCCTGCACTCAGTGGAGTCAACAAAATTTCTATTGACTTCAGGAGACCAAGGTCACAGTCTGGACTGTCTCTTGAGAAGATTTTGTAAGGGAGGGAATAAAAAGCAAAAATTTGGAACTGCTCAGGGCACATACTTAAGTTCGCTATGTATCTCATCTGAAAGACCAAGTGGCCAGGTCTTCTTTTTAATTAAAGTCATTATTCACCAGACATCAGATGCCAAGATAAGAGTAGAAGCCATTTTTTCAGAAGGTACATCATAAGAATGGACTAGATCCAGCTTCAACAATCAATATGTAGCTGAAAGAATGTCTATTTCCAAGTTCAAATCCCACTTCCTTTAGGTGAACAGTCCTGTTAAGTCAATACCAAAATAAATCAAACAGGTTGGCGCTGAGCACACAGCCCAAAAAACCTAGGGCTTGCTTTCAATTATCTTGTTTGCATTTGAAAGCAGTGACACTGCTTCTCTGAAGTGCCAGGAGTCAACAGGCACACAGATGTTTGCAGAAGGCAAAATTAAATTACCTCATGAATGCATCCTTTGGTTTAGTAGCTGTTTTACTGTACACTTACTCATACTTTGCAGCTACACAAGCAGGTAAGAGGAGGTGTCCCCTCCTCGTCTGCTGGCAGGAGTAGGATGCTAAGGTTTGAAAGTGCTGCTACCATGCAAAGGAAGACAGTGCTCTCCTCCTTGTCCCTAGTGCGCAGCTCTTATGGAGTATAACAGTGAAACGTACTAAAAAGCCAGACATCTGCATGCATCATTTGCATTAATTGGATTGCCCTTGTAATAGTCTTTCCCCTCCTACATATTCACATCTATACTTCCTCCTGCTTATTCACGCACATCTTAACACTTTTCATTCTGTTGAACACCATACGCATTTCTTCTTAATATTCAGACACATCTGTGAACAGGTGCTGAACAAATGCTAAGTGTTACCATACTAGCTTTCTGTCCCTTTTTTGTCAGTGTTCAGCAATCCAGAGGACAAGCACTCAGTTTGCAAGGTGGCTTTCAGATTTAAGAAAACTCACAAAATGTCTTAAAAAATAACCATTGACTCAGTCTATTCTCTACCTAGATCTACTGAAACCTGTTGTATCTACATTCAGGTGTCCAAAGGCAGCAAAAAGAAAGAATATAAGAACACTCTCTTATACATTTTAATCTCCATCTTGAACTAGATAAACCTTCATCTCAGGTTTATAGTCCATTTAAGGTACAGCTGTGAGCATAATGACAGAAAAACTCAAGAAAGGCCTTAAAATATTTTATAATCAATGGATTCTCAGGAAGCCAAGACATTAGAGGAGCAAGAACTAAAGAATTTTTAAAGTGTGAAGACCACAGTAAGTGAATTCTACACCAGACACATCAGGAAAGCCATTTCAGGGGGAGCTGCAATGAGAGATAGGGAGAAAGCCAGGCTCTGGAGAGCAAAGCCCCTTTGGGCTCACTTCTAAAAAGCCCATAAATTCATAGCTCTTCACCTGTAAACCTATTCAGATCTGCAACCTAAGGGCTGTCAATATTTGCAGTTGAAATTCGGTTAGTTACATCTTCACATTTAAATAAGAAAACTCTAAGGAAAGATATGTTTTATCAGCACCAGTACCAAGAAAGGTTCCCGTCACAGAACACCTTCTGCATACCAAAGAGGGGATGTCTGCCAGCCTGGCACTGTGGAGAACAGAGGATGGATGTGGCAAACTCTGGAGCTCTGTGTTACCTCTGATCAGGAGTTTGGCACATATGTTGCTCTCCATATCCCAATTTCTTTACAGCTTCGCTTCCCTAGAAATACCAACGCTATTTGAGTTCACTAAGGACACACTCCCTGTCTCTCTATACAGGGCACAAACATAACGGGATAGGGCTCGCTGACGGAAGCAACCTCCAGGACAGTCCTGCTATGAATTGTGCTGCCTTTCGTTATGAGATACCTACAGATAACAACAGCCTTCAGGTGCCCATGTCCAGAATGCCTCCAAATGACCTAATGGACTGGCCACACAAAGGTTCTGTGACCGTTTCTTTGTTACCTGGGCTTTCCAGTCCAGAAGATGGTAGACTGTGTAGAGCTGTTAGGCAGTCATCATCTCTGAAGAACAAGAAAGTACAAACTAGGAAGTTATTAGGCTTGCACATTACAAGCCAGCACAAGTATTGCGAGTCGAGTTGACTGAATAATCACCACTGAACTGTTTATTCTCAATTTAATATGTTTTTTCAACTAACTTATTTGACAAGACCTTATTTTCACTTTCTTCATAGAAGTCAGGGGGCAGATATGCAATTAATGCTTCTAAAACTCTTTGAAATCCTCAAATGAAAAGAGCGAAATACAACTATTGTTAATAAAATATCAGACATCACAGTGATGTACTTCAAAACTATAAGGAAAATATCAAAGAAAGAGGAAGGCTTTCAGAAGGCTGCTAGACAATTTTGTCCACATCCATTTCATCTATGTGACTAGTTCTAATCCCTACCAAGGAGTACTCTTTCAACACAATATACATGGAGGCAGCATGCCTTTATCAGAAATCCTGAATAACCTCCTCTTTTTCTAATTTCTTAGCTAGGAAACATATGCAAAAGTCACATTTAAAGGGAGGTTTTTTCCTCTGTTTCATAAGCTGCCCTCTTTGATGAAGAAAGCAACTAGTACTGTGGAGAACAGCACATCTAGACAGTAGGAAAATATGACCCTAGCTCAGCACATTCTTCAGTAAGTTTCAAAACCAGCAATCTTGGTCTGTACAAAATCAACTGCATCATTTATTTAAAGGGTAAGAGGATGTCTGTCAATAGGGAGATGAATGGCTATGGAACCTAATATTGCAGACAACAGTAAGAGAAACGAGTGAGTTTAGAAGTCAGCACTGATACTGTTTGGAAGAGGAAAGCACGCTAAAAAGCTTGGTGCCAGTTTATCATCTGTTCCGCCTTCATCTCATGCTGGCTTTTGCTTACAAATATATGAACACACAGAAGCACACACCAAGAGGCAAATATTCTTCGAAAACCACATATATTAAAGGAAATAACATTTGCTATTTTTTTTCCTCATTTTTTTACCAAACATATTTATGAGAACCTCTCCAGCTCATGGGCAGGGTTTTTTTTGGGGGGAAGGGAGAAGGGGTGTTTCTAAAGATGACACCTCTTCTCAAGAAGAGAAGCTAAAGGTCACTTGGAATGTAAAATTAACACACTGTGTTCTAGGCTGAGAATTTCAGCACAACTTTTCTCTACTACCATTCCATCAGCTGCTGGATTTTTTTCATAATAATTTCACATTCACATTCTGACTTAGATGCTCTCCTTCCTCAAGGATATACAATATTTATATATATACTTCCTCATAAATTGTCTCTGCATATACAATTCAGTGCAGTTTCACTTGTAAAGTTTTACCTTTTCACATGTTGGCAGTAAGGGACAGTTCAAAGATAGTCCAAAACTGCCAGAAAAGGCCCGTTTAACTGCTCTACAGATAAACACATAAGAAGTACCTTCCCATAATCACCTACTCATGATAACAGGCAAAGTAAGGTATAGTGCATGCACACAAAAAAAGGGAGTAAGGAGTCCAGTTTGCTATCCATTACTCTCACATTCATCAAATACATAGCACTAATGTGATTACTAGAGCTAACATCTGTAACAAAACAAGCAAGCAAAGATACAATGATCTCCCAGGTGAAGGAATTGAGGTCACACAATGTGTGGGTTTCAAACCAAAGAGTTTCTCACAGCCCATAAAGTTACAGCCTTTGCTCCAATCAAAACATTTGTGCTTCATCAGTTGTGGAAGCCGGTAGTACAGCATGTGCGAAATCAGAACCAGCATTTTAACCGATTAACCAGGGAACCAGCACCAAACTACTTGTTTTGGGCAAGAAGTGACACCCGAGGAAAACAACAGCTCTCAAAATGAGCAACAAATTTGAGAGGAAACCTAGGGGTACAGTAGATATAGATGTATATTTGAAAAAAAGGTGAGCGACCTCAAACCCGGATAATGAGACCCAAGAAGTTAATGAAATCAAAAGCATAACCTTTCAGTGCAGGTGGAGGAACATGCTGACACAGCTGGAGAGAATCATGTAATACAGTGAATTCTTTGGCAAGTGTCAGAGGCCACATCCATATGGAGATTAAAGTCCCCTGGAATAAGTAGCATAAGTGACCTTAGATCAGACACAAGCGCTGAGACTTCTCCAAGAAACAAAGCATTAAATCTGAGTGGGCGATAAATCAAAACAGCAGAGACCAAAGTAGGTGCTGTAAATGGGGGAGGGAGGAGGTAAAAGTTGCTGCAAAAGAAAAGAAAGGTGGATGAAGAGTGACCTGGAAGCAAAAAAGAATTAAAACATGAGCCTCTCTACCTGCTGGCGTGCTGCACTGAAGTTAATCAATATGGACTGCCTTTCAGCCAGGCAGTAATGTTCATCCTGGTTCAAGCACACATATCACTTGTACAAATGAAATCTAAGAGCATAAAACTTCATAAAGTACCTCGGAGTAAAGCGGTGCTAATCATTTCCTGCAGGAAACTCTACTATGTGGCTATTTTAGGTGAGGTAGAGAAGAAAGTACAAGGGAAAGATTTGGTTTTCCATCATAACTTGTAGCAAATGAGCAACATTGTGCTCTGTAATATAGAAATATTTCCCACATGTCCCATTAACATTCACTCTCGCTATTACATGCGGACCACTCTCTTTCTCTCATTTGTTCTTTCCTTCACAAATTTATCATGAGAGAAAGGGGAAAAGAATGAACCTAGTTCTCTAGAGAGATTTCTGCTTGCCTGAAGAAAGCAGGTACACACACATCCATATAGGCCAGGCTTGTGATTATTCACTAGTTTATAAGCAAAAAACAAATTTTCTGCCCAATTGTAAGGGTTGATGGCCTCTAAAAATGAGGTCACTCTTGCCATAGGAAAGCAAAAGTAGCATACCTGGGACTGAAAACTGGGAAGGATTATCCCATCCACATCTGTAACTAGCTCTTCATCGATGGTGGAAGACATCCTGACCAAGACGTCATCAACGCAGCCCTAGCAGGCACCAGGGCCCAGGAGAGCTTGCTGTCCCGCAGTCTGCTGCTATTTGCAGCTGCTCACCATACCCACACTCAGCACTGTACTCGTACAACTTACTGCTTCATATCTACGGCATGCCAGAAGTTCCTTTAATATTATCATAAACTTTAAGAAAAAAAGAAGAAGAACTCTTAAGTCTGTCTCATGTATGCAGCACAATAAATTTTGAGAATTAGGCCCTTGTGCCCTTCCGAGCATTCCTCACCTGAAATATCAAATGACCATTTTGGGCTTAGCTGTGTAAAACAAATGCTTGTAATCTACTAAATACCAGAGGTATTTTTAATCCAGTTCAAGGTCATTCATCAGACAATAATTATATTTGTTTAGAGAATATGAAACAGCAATTGTCATCTAAGTCATTAGGCTCTGCAGATTAAGTAAATGGCAGTTGCCAGAAAACAAAGTAGATGTTTGGGAAAGAAGCATTTTCTTCATTTCAAGTGAAAATTTAATCTTTGTTCTCATGTCCAAGTATAATGGGTAAAACTGAGGAGGGCAACCAAGGAAACTTGTATTCTGTTGCATTTCAGTACTCAAAACAGCTCAAATTTACAAGGTACAAAGAATTCTGCTTTTCTGGTTTTTTTATTTTTAAATGTGTTTCCCTCCTTAAATGAAATTACTTTTATGGGACTGTAAAGTAATAGGACTGTGCCTGAATTTGGCAGTTAGAGATAGGGAAATGAATAATTACTCATTAGTTAACCCTCATTTGAGAATCTGCTCGAGAAAGATCCAGACATAACTGTTGTCATTAAATGGTATGGCTTATGAAAGTTTTTCTGGTTGTCCTGTTTGACAGTCTTAATTTAAAAGACTGACTTTGGCAGTGAATCTCTCTTTTCATTAATTGCTCTGCGTTTATTAAAATCATGCAGCAGTATTTGTTGCTACTAGAAGAATTGTCTTTTGCAAAAAAAGAGGACCAGTGGATAATTTGTGAATTTGAATGATACATTTCATCACTAAAGTGAGATGAAATTTTCATGCGATAGGCAAATCAGGCAAATGGAATTTCGAGGAACGTTACAAGCAATCAGATCAGTTAATGCACTGGGCACCAGGCCATCAGCTCCTCAGCTGGTCTTTAATCCCTGGAAAAGCCCCTATGTCTTGATCACCACTGATTAATTATTTTCAGAGTTTGCCTCATTTTATATCAGGTTTTATATAGCTGTAATGGTTATCTTGGGTTTATTCCGATGGAATCAACAAGGAAAGCATCGCAGCAGTCCAGGTATAAGATCCAGCTGCCAGCTAAGCAATAACAGGTCATAAAACTAAATTGCACAAATGCATTTTTAATTCTGAGTGGCATGAGGACTTTTAAACAGCTTCAGAATGCGCAGACTGTATCCAACCTGGCTGAACAGCTAATTGAACTTAAGCTATTTTAAATATTATATCCTTAAGTGAAAGCATAAGTGAGGTTTCCAGAATACCAGCAGACTTTTTTTAGTCGGTATTATTGAATGATTTTTTTTTTCTTATATGGAAAAAATAACCCTGCAGAATGCCCACCATTTTATGCTACTCTATAACAGTGAAATAGACAACAATAAAATATAGTCACAATCAAATAAAATGAGAATCAGAACCTGATAACAATTTCCCATAGGCCCACAAAACAACTCATGACCCAGACTTATACTGCCGACAATAAAATAATCATTAAAAAGAAAGTCAGAATTCAGAAGTTGTGAGGGTCTGTACATTTCCTACTTCATACTGATGATTCTTTTTCAAAGCTTCACCAATAGTACTTTTTTTTTCTTTTCAAGGTTCTGCAGATTTCTTGAGCCTCTCAACTTTCACTTTTTAACCTTCTTTACCTAAGAATACAGGTGCAAATCTAAAATTTTTGATGTTTCAGTTGCAGGCTGTAGCCCAAGAAAATCCCAGAGGGGTGCAGTTCAGAGAGCCAAATCTGGAGATCTGTGCTCAATAACTAGGTGCATGCACAAATGGGTGCTGCCACAACACATACCTACACTGATCTTTCACCTTATTTCCTCCATGTTATTTATGTTATTAACTTCATGATCTTATACAGCAAGAGGCCTTTTTGCAGTCAGTATACAGCTTGTTCTATCCAAATTTGGCTTTTTTCAGTTGGCAACTAACAACAATAAAGATATTTCACCCAGGCTTACAATGTGAGCTGCTATGAAGCAGCTACACGAATCAGTAAAAAAATAGTGTTAACAGACCCTTCTCAGAAATGGAAGAACTAGAGGTTATGACATTTTTTTTCCTGTTCCACAGATCCCCTTCCAAGCACCCGAGAACCCAAGCCTTCTTTGATTTTTATTAAAATGGACAGTCCTTGACAACAATTAGGTAGATTTTCCACTCTAATTCAGCTTAAAGTGAAAAGGTAAAATATAACTTTAAAATGGCACAGAAGCTATTGTGTCCTATAACCTGTAAAACAGGAACAAACTGGAGAGTAACATCAAAAGCATCCCTCCACACCATATCTTAGCTTTGACAGAAAGAGACTACATCACTGGGAGAAAGTCCGACATTTTCATCCTTGAATCATATTCAAGCCTCACTGGCATCACTCAAAGGACTAAAAAGGCTCTTGACTCTTGCAGATTATTGTATCTGGAAGGGGTTTTTCTACCATGAGATGGAATTTTGCTCCCTGATAACTGAGTGCATTTATTTTGTGATATAGCAGCTGC
Organism: Grus americana; assembly: GCF_028858705.1. Classification (NCBI taxonomy): domain Eukaryota; kingdom Metazoa; phylum Chordata; class Aves; order Gruiformes; family Gruidae; genus Grus; species Grus americana. Next base: position 6,418,920 of record NC_072862.1, on the reverse strand, counting down.
AATAACAGCACTTTCCTACACCTGTATGTAGCAAGACAGTCACTGGCTTAGTCCCAGGACACTTGACAAAGCATATTTGGATTGGAGGCTCAAAGGAGTTAGAATTGAAGGGGAAGTCTCAAATTCCCAAGGGCTCTTATGTTTGCAATGGAATCTATTTGAAATCAATGGAAATGAAACGTTTAAATAGCAGGAAGACACTTGGATATCTTTCTAGATCTTCCCCAAAAAACCACAGGTCAGTCAGAAAAGGGGTCATACCTCATTCACTACAGAAGAGAGGGATTGCCCTTTTTAGCAGGAACACTTGTCACAGCTGGGCAAGCTGCAGAAACAATGTTGTGAAATTGTCTTTCTAAAGTATCCCAGCTAGCTTGTCCAATTTGACAAACTTCTATTCTTACCAGAAAACAACAGGCTTCCTCACCTGGTGAATTTTCCCTTGGCCCTGCTGACAGTATCAGCAAATGCAGAGATGAATTAGAATAGTCATTAAGGAGGCAGAGCATAAAAAATGAGCCACAGGAAAAGTCAGAGCAACAAGGGTGAATGAAGAAGAGCACGTGCCCTGTCACAACCACTGCAGATGCGAAGGAAACAATCAGGGGAGAGAAGCAGATGTTCCCGTTAAAGTTCTGGAAATTTGACGGCTGCTTTCAAGGATAATGGAGCAGCCATAGGTGGCAGGAGAGGGCACGCCATTAACTTACACAATGCTGGTTAGACTCCCCCAAGAGCCATTGACTTTAACAGCAATGCTCCACCATCTCCCCTGCCTGAGTAAGATTAAAGGTGACCTGGTACAGTTGTCATTAGTTCCACTATCTTTCCACAAAGATGGTACTCTAATTAAAACTGTTGGGTTTTTCCTCTTGCAGTGTGCACATTACAAAGGAGAAACTTTTAAAATGTTTCTTCTGATCATATTTTCAAAAAAAAAACCAACCCAACAGTTACGCTGCTTATTTTTTTCTTACCTTTAAAATCTATATTGACTTCAACTCATTAGAAAACAGTTTCTGCTAGTGTGGTTGGCTTTTCTTGATCTCAAAACATCCATTGTCTTGCTTGCAAGATACATTCTCAGAATGGTAACTAACTGAAAATCCATGGACATGGTTATATTATATATAGTGTTCTCTTGGTCTTTCCTTTAAGTCAGTGTTCCACCAGGGACAGGGTTGGAAGGAACAACAGGCATTGCTCAGGATAGCTGTTCTACAGAGCAGTAGCAGCTTCATAAAGGCAGATTCCTCTGCAAGACCCCTTGCTTGAAGGTCCTGGGAACCCAAAAAAAAAATCAGTTTAATCTGTGGTGAATCACAACAGCAGGAGTCAGTGACAACTGCATTAGTGCCACTGTCATTAATGACCAGTGAAGTCCTCCATAGTCTATACAACACACTTGCACACTGGCTGGATAGGCTATGGAAAAAGACTTCTCCACTCACACCTGTTCAACTCCTGTTATTTTCAGAGCTTCCTAGGACACTGCATGTGGTTGAAATGCCTCCCTCACACTGTTTTGCAACTAGTCTTCCCTTTAAACATGAACTACTCTACCACCTCCGTCTGCTGACATCCCTCCGGTGCCCAGGCCAGAGGACTTACGTCTGACAGCATCATTGCTGCCCAGCAGGTAGTTCTCAGCAGCCGTGAAACTGGCCAGAATCACATTAATCTTACCCAGTCGGCTCAATACAAGAAACCAGCAGAAATGCTGTCTCCTACCTAGATAAGAGGGAAGGAAACAGTCAGGAAGAAAACCACAGCCATAGCAATTTTTCTTTGGTGGATATGTACTTACTAACAACCCTGAGATCTCCAACTAATTTCACACTAACCACCTGTCTGATGGCATTTCCAAACACTACCAAGCAGATCTAGATTAGAAACAATGACCTTGAGGTGAAAGGCTCTGTATCTCATTACCGATCCATTGAGGCTTCCTGTTCTCATGTGATTGCATCTTGTAATTATTTACAAGTGCCTCTTTTGAGCACAAGAAATTACAAGACTTTCTTTATAGTGACTATATACCTTTGGAGCATGCAAACCTGTCCATTTGAGATTAAGCAATGTAATTAACGTATTTGTTTCTGCACTACCACTTCCATGAAGAGAACTCAATTGTCAGCACACAGAGTCCTGGTTAGTCCAGTTGAATTCTACTTCGGCAAAGAGAACATTTAAGGAAAATAATTCACACACCTGGACTGCCATGCTGTAACTTCTTTAATGAAATTGTCTGAATTTTCTGATGTAAAAATACCTACATTTCTACATTAGTAAAAATGAGACTTTTGCTTTTAAAATATTACAGAATTTTATTGTTAGGCAACAAGCATGTCATTATTCAGCACAAAAATGCTGACAAAAAAAATGGCTTTTCAAAAGTCTTTTTGTCACTATATATGATTTATTGCCTGCAAGGTTCTTGTTTAAATACTTCTAAGTCATTTACATTTTACTCATGTATTACATATGAAATAAGTGGAAATTTTAACTGAGGTCTTCAAGAAGTTGCTTCTGAGAATGTACAAATGGCATTACAGAAGTTAAGCCAAATTTCCTTTTATTTTTGGGCAAAGGTTAAGGGAGAGGCAAAAGAGGAGGAAGATTTAAAAGATTCTAGTATGAGTATAAAATAGTTATCGGGTTTAAAACAATAAAATACAGCAAAAGATAGATTCTGCTGTGAATCACTGGCTGTGATAAGAAAGGATGCATCTAGGATGAACATTTTTATTCATTCTAAAATTGGTGGCAGATGGCCTGAGGTTATCATAAATACATACACTTCAGAAGTAGCCTTAGTCGTGAAGATATCCGTCTTCAACAACATAACCCCGAAACAGTTCACTTATAAACAGGAAAGCAGATTTTCTGCTATCAAGTTCCAAGCATCCTATGCTCTGAGAAGCTGAAAAGTAATGATTCATGTCTAATCAAAACAACTCAAAACTACCTAGCAAGCTTGACAGTGAACATGTTCAGACTTTAGTCTTGTAATGTATAGAGAATCCCTAACTCCAAGTCACAGGAAGTGTTGGTTTACAGGGCTCAACACCAGAGTGACTTAGCCCTTCAGATATAGCCTTTAAAAACATCTGACACTTCACTTAAAATATCCTATTTTTACTGGAGGAAATTTGCCATGCAAGTTCACTAAAAGAGCAGGGAAGCACCAGAACATACATCCATTCCTAGTACTTACAGTTCCTAGACACAGGGTGGCTAAATGACACATTTCAGAATCACCTTTTCCTCAGGGAAATTTTAACACATCCTAGAGACAAAGCCTGAACAACCAAACCATCACAGTGATGTAGGGATATGTGATTCCCCCAAGTACCATGGCAGCTCTAGAAGATAACATCCACGAAGAGAGTCCCTGAGCCGCTCATTCTGCGTGGGATGGGACACTCGAAGAAAAGTGTGATAGTTCTCCCAAGGACTTCTCTGCTGCCTCTCCATAGAGCCCACTCAAGCCACAGCACTCTGTATTTTGATGATCCCAGCTGGCAGATGATTCCCGGCAGAAAAGCTTGGAGAAGTTTTCAAGTATGGCTTCCAAATTGACTGCAACAGTTAGGCACCTGAAGGACTGAATAACTGCATTTAGTATAAATGTCACTCCCTCCCTGAGCTTTAGGTACAAGTACCTTAAATATCAATAGTAAAAATCTCAGACCACCAACGCCCTCTTGTTAGCTACAAAGGCTGCCCTTTTTCCCCTCCCCTTGAAATCTATTCAGACTGTGAGCTGGGCTGGATTCGTTTCCAAGGTGCCCTGGCTTCACATTCATTCTATAACACAGGCGAGGCATTGGGAGCACTGAATGGCCACCTATAGGTATCTTTTACAATAAAATGAACAACGGGGTGTGTCAAAAGAAGAACTCAGCTACCCTCCTACTGAGAACTATTCCATTTTTCAGTTTGTAGTCATTAAATTTTGCTAACTATTAGACATTAAATCAGACGTTATTTGGCAACAAACTTGACAGCTACTTTCAATGGACTAGAAAAAGCAGCATCATTTATCTCCTGCAGGAATGTATTTTGCACTCTGAAATTAAAAGGTGCAGTCTCTTGAAAATCATAACTTGTTTTTTCTTTCTTTTATTTGTTTAAAATCATTGACCATTTTATCAGGAACTTTAGTAATATATTGTTATTTTAAAAAACCACTGAATTTGGTAAGAGAGAATAGATTTCTATTCCTTTTAATGTTCCTGTCAGTTAAACCAGAGGGATTTTTTTAAATTAACATTTTTTACACATCCATCAAATATCAATAACAATTCCAGTAGAGAAGAGGAAAAGTCTGTTACTCTAGACCCCACAACGCTGAAAATGCTACAATGAAAAAACCAGACATATTTGTGCATGAAGTATCTTGTAAGAATCGGGACTATTTTCTTTAAAAGAATTTCTCACACATCTTTCCTAATATTAGTGAGAATAGTGTTATGACTGATCCTTATTCGCTGCTTAAAGAACAGGTAGGTTTCAGATGAGTGGTGGATGGCAATTACTGGCACAAAGAGAGCCTATATTAGAGATTCTACACGCTGCCAGTCCGACATACTATCCTTCATCAACTTTTGAGTAATTTTAAGCATTTGGATAGAAGTGGATTATTAGATAGTGTATGTTTCAAGGCATGCAGACAATATACGGAGGAAAACGTCTTTCTTTGCAGGATTCTGTAAACAACTCACCCAGATACCTTCATACTACAAAAGTTGATGCTTTTACTGAAGCTGAACAGGGACTCTTTCTCTCAGCTGCCACCTCAGACCATGGAACAACATGGAAAGTGCTGAATTAAAATCTTTAAAGAGCCTGTAACAAGGAGTGACCAGTTTCCAGCTACAGGCAGAGAGAAAACACATAGTCTAGTTTCTTTTAGTAAGCAATCAGTCCTTGTGTGCAAAAGTAAATACAATGTGGCTTATATCTTATCTTTACCAGTACTGAACTAAGACAGGCAATTAGACAAAATGAGAATGGACTCCGTGAAACAATTTGTTGTTTATTTACTATACAGTATCATCTAATAGATACTCCACAGAAACAAAAAAGGTCTTTGCCTTGCTCATAACTCATTACCCTAGAGACAAGAGATATCACTGATGCTCTTTTAATCTACGAAGCTGCCTTTGCTCAGCTATATGGCAAGTCTTACAAAACTCTGCTGTGTACAAAGCAAAATCTTCTCTCTCCCAGCAAGAAGATCTTGAACCTGAAGATTTGAATCTATAGCAAGTCAGACTATGGAAAAATGACTAGTCATAACAGTAGTGCATGATAACGCCTTATATTTTCAAATTTTAGGTTTTGCTGTACTACATTAGTGCACACCCAGCAGCCCTTGTCACCAATAATTACTATCCCACAGCAACTACACAAAAATACTCGCCAATTAACTAATTTCATTCTGACAGCTTTGGAAACAGAAGAGAAGAAATATTGATATCTCCAAACCACAGTCAGCAGCTGACACGCATCTCCTTTCTATCCGAAGGAGCTGCTGTCAAATGAATTGCTTTAAAAGGTATTTGAGGTGGTTCTACAGAACACAGCAAGGATGCATTGCAAAGCCTTCTGCAAGTATTAATTCCTAGGGTACTATTAAGATCAATACAAATGAAAAATACTCTTTGGTGGCAAGAAATGACAACTTGAGAAAAGTGCTATTTATGGATGGCTAGTACTTTAAAGGCTAAAAGAATTTTGAGAATAGCAATTGCCTCTAAAATATAAAGCAAATCTTGACTTTTTTCAGCAATATACACTAAATTTTTAATAAGGGATCCTGGAGCTCAGAAAGGTTTAAGACACTGTGTTAGGATATTGAACTAATAAGCTCCTCCAGTAAGCCTCTAAATACGTATAGTTAAACACTACCTAGTTTATTTTAATTATTTAACACAGAGACTGAAGGAGGTTAATGTGACCCAGCGGACTTGTTTATGTTGAAAACTATTGCCTCTCCTTACTCAAAAATCTGCATGCTGAGCTGCACCATAGCACAGAGTTACAAGGGAGCAATAAGGAATAGAGGTTTACAGCTGCTTCCTAACGTCCAAATGATAGCATTTATACCAGGGCAGTGACTGCATGAAGGCACGGGCAATTAAAAAAAAAAAAAAAAAAAAAAAAAGTCAGGCCCATTGACTTTGTTGACATCACTGGAAAAACTAATACATGTAAGTTAGGCGCATAGTTGAGAACATCCTTGATGATGGGGGATTTTGCTAGTTTCCAAAATTTAGTTTTAGAAATATAAAAATCCCCATCATTTGCCATTTAGCTCATAAATCCTAACTGCTATTTGTCTCTTGAGCCCATGGATGACATGTCACTTTGATCTTTAGCTAAGATAGTGGAGAAAGCAGCCTTCACTAAGCTACGGAAAACAATGAAAAACCCCAAACCCCTTCATTTCAAAACCCCAAAGGATAGTTATTAAACAATAGGAGGGAAAAAAACACACCTTTGCAATCTTCCACATCCAATCAAAAACAGAGAAACGAGGGAAAGGTAACCACTCATGGCCCCACTGTGGGGGGGAGGGGAGGGAAATGATCCAGTTTTAAGCAATACCAGCTAAGGTATTGTGGTGGGTTGACCCTGGCTAGAGGCCAGGTGCCCACCAGAGCCGCTCTCTCACCCCCCTCATTCACTAAACAGGGGAGAAAAGGCATAACGAAATGCTTGTAGGTCGAGATAAGGACAGGGAGAGATCACTCACTAGTTATCATCACGAGCAAAACAGACCGAACTTAGAGAGGGAATTCATCTAATTTATTACTAGGCAAAACAGAGTAGAGGAATGAGAAAATAAAATCAACTCTTAAAACACCTCCCCCCACCCCTCCCATCTTCCCAGGCTCAACTTCACTCCCGGCTTCAACCTTCCCCCCCTCAGCGGCACAGGGGAACGGGGAATGGGGGTTATGTTCAGTTCATCTCACGGTGTTTCTGCCGCTTCTTCATCCTCAGGGGGAGGACTCCTCTCATCGTTCCCCTGCTCCAGCATGGAGTCCCTCTCACGGGGTGCAGACCTTCAGGAGCAAACTGCTCCAGCGTGGGGTCCCCCACGGGGTCACAAGTCCTGCCAGCAAACCTGCCCTGGCGTGGGCTCCCCTCTTCACGGGTCCACCGGTCCGGCCAGGAACTTGCTCCAGCATGGGCTTCCCACAGGCCGCAGCCTCCTTCAGGTGCCTCCACCTGCTCCGGCCTGGGGTCCTCCACGGGCTGCAGGTGGAATCTCTACACCCCCTCATCCTTCCTCCATGGGCTGCAGGGGGACAGCCTGCTTCACCATGGTCTTCACCACGGGGCTGCAGGGGGATCTCTGCTCCGGCGCCTGGATCACCTCCTCCCCCTCCATCTGCACTGACCTTGGTGTCTGCAGAGTTTCTTACATCTTCTCACTCCTCTCTCCGGCTGCAAAAGCTCTCTCTAAGTGTTTTTCTACTTCTTAAATATGTTATCACAGAGGCGCTGATTGGCTTGGCCTTGGCCAGCGGCGGGCCCGTCTTAGAGCCGGCTGGCATTGGCTCTGTCAGACACAGGGGGAGCTTCTAGCAGCTTCTCACAGAAGCCACCCCTGTAGCCCCCCCGCTACCAAAACCCTGCCACGCAAACCCAACACAGGTATTCACCTGGATACCTCTTCCTTAAGACTAAAAGCTAGTCTTACATAAGTAAAAAAGGGCTTGAGTTTCATTTTTAAATGGGTATCTTGTTTATCAAAAGAAATCTTGTTCAGAAACATTTGTTTTCATTTGTCCTCAAGGAATACAAGCACAAGATGAGGCTTACGTTCCTTCTCATATGTGGAATGCAAAACCGCAAGTCTCATGCGCAGCACGATGTGCCAATGAAAAATGTGGCTTAGTTCTGCAACATCTCTGACTATTTCAGAGCAATGTTCAGACTCATCATTTTGATTTTACAAATTAGTATTTGTATGACAAAGGTAGTTAAAGACTAAGGAAAAGCCACTGAGAGCAGAAGTCATGGAACTCTTAGAGGATCAGTTGACATAAGAAAGGCTTTGGAGTTCACTGTGTTATATGCATTCAGAAGGGGACAAGTAATGGAAATTTTACATACTGTCTCCTAGAAACGAAGAATCTGCTGTGCTAGAGCAATCCTATCAGCAGATGCATGCACGAACGCAGCTTTGCATTGCTCTACTGTTGGAGATCTACTGACTTAAAAATGCAGAATCCTGCCCAAAGGTATGATAAACATTGCTATTTCAGCTTCTCGAGAGACCAGCAATGGGGCCTCAACCCTTTGCCATCCAGTCTCTCTCACTGCCACCATCACTTTCTTTATGGTTATAAAGAAGGATGGCTGTGCCTGTGCTTTGTTTCTAACAGTGTTCTGCTGAGTGAAAGGTGAGGCCTTTTTAAACACTTTCTGAGATCCAGGTTCCTAAATTCCACAGCTATAGGATTTCTAGCGTTTAAATAAGTTGACTTTTAGTGTTTTGGGTCTTTGTCTGCCAGAAAAACAAAATCTCATGAAAATTATTGATCTCCCAGTAAAAAAAAAAATCTGTTTTTCAAACAAAGCTGAGGTAAAACAATTCCAAAACCTCCAAATAAGATCAACATCAACTTCAACCACCTAAAATCTCAGTACTGAGGAAATCAGTGGGGCAGAAACAAAGAGGGAAGCTCATCCATACAAAAAGAACATTTAAAAATAATCAGTGATTCAAACATTTTATCTGAAAATGAACCCAGGAGGTACTAGAGTCTTTTTTACCCCCAGTCCTGAATAAAAATAGCACACTTAAGTCTTCATTTTGTTGGCTTATTTTTCCTTTTCTGCAAGATTTTCATTACTGCTTTCCTTTAAAGCTCTCCCAAGACTCAGTTATGTGCCCGGAGAGCTTTTAAAGGAAAAGAGCTTACTTGCCTGGCATCTCTTCCCAGCCTCTCTTAACTCTAATTACAAGGTAAAGATTAAAAAGACAAATGAGTTTTATCATTGCATCCTTGGCCTTTTGGAAAAGAAAACAAAACCCCAAACCCAAAACAAAACAAAAATCAGTGGAGCTTCCAACCTCAGGTAAAATGTTGAAGTCAGCAGCTTGTACTGGGAGAAGGGGGGGAAGAAAAAAAATGAGATCCAATTTACAAAAAAAATTTACTACAAAGCTCACATGCCTTTTGGCAGTCTTGCTTGAGTACAAAGTTGTGCAGCATGCAGGTGACATAATTAGGTCACTGGGGGCAAGTCTTCTTAGAACTATTACATAAAGAAATCCATAAAATTTCTCAAATTAGACTTCCTCCAGGTTTCAAGGGGTTCAAAACAGTGACTCTGCAAGCAACCTGGCATAAGTCCTTCCTGGCAACACATAGCATTGCAGTTACATGATCTGGCTAACTAGTTACTTTCCATCATTATTCCATTTTCAGCTTGCAATTATTTATGGGACCCTGCTAAATACATTTTATAACTTTGGCACTGAACATGAAACAAGATTAAAGAGATGCAATAGGCAAGTTGCCATTGGTGTTTCCCTGTCATTTCAGGATGAGGAGTGACATTGCTTATATCATAAAAGTGGCTAATAAGAGTCAGACTTTGCAGAATGGATTTTCAGAAGTGTCTAAAAGGTGACCCAGGGGCATTGAAAACAACAACCTTTCCCACTCAGCATTTGTTGCTACTAAGTCATATAGATGATATCTAATAATCAAAATCTAATGGAACAGAAATCAAGCATGAGTTGGACACTCACATGTGAGAATGGCAACAGTTGTGCTGGGAGGGATGGACCCCAGTGTTGGAATCACGGTCTGCACTGACACAATAGCTACAGCGCACAGCCATAAGCGGCTGCCCATGTACACATTTACTGGATTTTTCAAGCTAGTGCAAAACCTTCTCACGCTCCTCTATCACCGCACACCACATGGAATTGCCCCAGAGACAATCTTACATCTGTCCCATTTCACAGTGGCAATGCCAGGAAAACCAGAATTCAAATCATCACCGTCTTCTCCCATCAGAAGAAACCAATTTTTCTAAGATTAAACAAGCCAAATCCCATTTCAGATGTGACCATCGCTTCTTGAGGTGACTATAAGAAATAATCCCTCATTGATTGTGCTGTTTCACTAAGTTGCACCCATGACATGATGTCTGTTTTCTGTCCCCATCCCACATCACTGTCATAGCTTCCATTCTCATCCACTTCATAGTGTTCAGGCATCTTCCGTACCCTTTAACAAGACAAGCGCTGCTTCTGGCGTAGAGGTGTATTAATCAGCAAGCTGCCAAGACACACAGGGCAGGTATACCTCACAATTGCACTGGAGGTTTTTCTTAGTGGGGGCAATAATGTACCTCACTGTTGGTTTTATTCAAATTCCTAGACATCCTACCACATTTAAGATCTTCATTTGGTTGGCATTGTCCTAGCAGTTTAAAAAAAAAGTATTAGGGGAGTCAGTGACAGAGGTACTGTAATATTACATATGTCTTGCTCCTTTAGGAACTTTTAGTCCTTCAGGGTTAAGAGGTGTTTGAAATGCCAGATGTACACAAATCCCATTTTGGAAAGCACTGTGAATTAAACAGTCTCACTAAAAACAGTAAGTCTCAACTATCCCTTGTTCTCTGCAACAGTCCCAGTTCCATTTACTCCGAAGCATTTCATAATTAATTCAGAACATGTTGGACTACTGGATTGACAAGTATCACAATACACAAGAGCAAACTGAAATGGAACAGACCAACTAAAGAGAAGGAAGAAATAACTTGCTCAGGACAAAAACCAAAGTGTTGTTCCTGCCACCTGTAGCTAATCCCAATACTTGGAACAAGACACCAACATAGGGATCTACTTAACAGCAGCCTTTTTACACAACTATTACAACTACATAAATCATCTCTTGATTATACTGTATCATTTCCTAATGAATGTACAGGAGAGAATCCCAGTACACATCTATGCTGTGCCCTTAAAATTCCCAAATTCCCCTTAAACTCCCCAATTTCACATGGATTATTTCATGTGTCTGCCAGCTAGAGATGTTCTGTCCTCTCCGTGGTTCTTCCATCATCTGTCACCTGGGGCATACACAGCACCACTCCCAAAGGGTCAATCACAGAGCTAGGATTAATAATGCTAACCAGTTACCTTCTCTGAATGACATAATTAACCCTAATTAAGAGATGTCCTTATTTCTAAAAAATCCTCCTTCAAAGTGATTTTTCCTTTAGGCTTTTAAGCCAAGCAGATAAATTCAACAGCTGAGATGGTCCCATAAGTCAAACGGCCCCAATTTCCATAGCACAGCATCAGATAATACATTCAGCCAGTGCACATGGCTTGCATTGATAACTTTCAAACAAGTTTGCGTCACTGTATCTGCAAGCAAATTCAGGAGGAGGTGAAAAAGTTGCCAAAATCTTGTTTCATTCCAAGATTGAGGGCCATAACAGAGGTCAAGCCTGTACCAGCTCCAAGCTTGCATTTTTCCCCACTTAATAATTTTCTTTACTTTATTATCTCCACATTCTTGCCTAGCACCATCACTAGGACCTATGGCTGGGATTAAGTCTCTTTTACATATCCAGAAGGAACTATTGTGGAATTACTGTTAACAATCTAGTCACTAGGTGTCACTGCTATGGCATTTATGGGCCCTGCTGCTCTGGGGACGTAGCCTGTGTTTTGATCTCTTATTTCCTGCTTGCAAACAGCACTACCTTTATTCTACCCACTTAATACCATATTCGACCCTAGTAAATACAAGTATTTCCCCTTAAACTTAAAGCCACCTCCAAAGAAAGCAGGTGTGACATTTTCCAAAATATATCTTGCTATCATTTCAGCTGCAGTATTTACTAATTAGTCAAGAACAATAAGTCAACTCTCAACATTTAGTTGCAAGAGACCGGAAGTGAAAAAATAAAAAAAAAGCTCTTGTTCTGTTGATTGAAGTTCAGTCTCGACCTAGATACCCCAAAATGTCACCATCATTAGAATTTTAATTTTCATGAGACTTTCCGTACTGCAGAGAGAGCCTTAACTGTACAAATCTCTTTTCTCTTACTGTACAGCTCGGCACACAAATAGCTGAAAAATACAGCACTGACACTGAGGTGAACTACCCACACTTTCATCCTAATGGATTGTTAGCCTCGGAGGCAAACTGGATCCCATTTAAATGCTGGTGCACACATATAAAGTATTGTAGGTCCAAGCACTCAGCATAAAATCATGACATTTAGTTAAGAAACATATTACATAATAAAGGCACAATGCTACCCAAGATGTTGTTACATATTTTAAGTAACATAATTTACATTTTAGAAGAGATTTCAAAATTCAGATACTGTTTCAAGTAACATGAGGAATGTGGGATTGCTCAAGGTCAAATCTAATTACAAAGCCTGCTAAGATGAGGATCATTTTTTAAGCAGTGGGAAATTAAATTATTTGTCCATGCTATCTGGCAGTAAATACCTGCCCGTTTTAATTGCTGTTGATATACCCTAATAAAAATTGGAAGGGAAACGCTCATGCTCAGTATCGGTTCCCTTTGCAGATAAAGTTCTGACTGATGTTCAGCGAGCTGGGCTGGTTGTTGCTGCAGTCTGTCCCACACCAGGTACTTGGGCACATCACCTACTCACTGGCTGATTCGGCCCCCCAGCTCTTTGAAGATCTGGTGCAGCAATACGCATTCTTGGATACTGTGAGAAGAGGAAACGGAAGACCAAGCTGTGCCTCTCCTAGATGCACAGAGGCAAGTAACAGAAGATTAAGTAGGGAGAAAGTCACATGAAAGCCGGGAGAATATGCTCTAACTTGAACAGTCCCACTACTTATTCAGACCAAAAAAGAGAAATACATGGATGTGTTCTGCTGCTGCCATCCAGTGGGGAGGTTGAGTAGAAAGTACTTGAGCAAAGATCGATGGCTAACAAGAGCTGAGTCTGAGTCACTGTCAGATTGATGCTTATTCTGCACCTTGCTGTCAATGCCTTCCAAGACAAGAGTTTTCAGAGAAAGTAAAATAAAACAGGTGCTTAATAAGAAACCGTTGCAACAGCCTACTCCTTCTGCGCAAGGACAAAAGAGACACTCTGCTGCTCCAGCTCATTCCTGGTGCTGCCTGTGAAATCTATGGCCTTGATCCGCTTCAATCCTGTAGCTGTTTAGCTGTTTTAAGAAGCTGGAGCTGACAGAGGGATGGTTACACAGAGCTTTGTAACACACAGGATCTCAGCTTATACCATCACAACTTTCAAGTCTTCAAACCTACAAATTTTGTCGCAGTTAAAAGGGAAGTTCAGCAACCCCCTTGCATACACACATTTGAAAAATCCTACTGGCTGCTAATCTGCAGTGATCAGTATCTAAGTATCTCGTTAAATCTGGCTTTAAAAGCCCATATCTAGCTTGTTTCAGTACTTGGGAGCTCAGAATAGAGATGAATAGAGCAAAATGAGACTCTGATACTCTGCTATCTACTTAGCAGATAGCATAGGTAACAGGGGGCCTCAGAATTGGTAAATGATAGCATAACATTTTCATTGTCAACATCATTACTTGTGGATGATGAAGCAGAGGCAGTGACAACAATTTAAAGCCAACTCAAATTGTCGGAGTACAGTCTACAGAGGAAATTATGACGAAGATAAATTTCTGATGCTAATAGGACTCTACGGCAAGACATCAATAGGCAAGAATTCCTCCAGCAAACCAAGGAGAACGGGAAGGAAGCAGGGAGAAGTGGATTGACTCGGGACTAGGAGAGAGGAAAAGACAAAGCTTTCCTCAGCAGTCTAGCTGCACAATCAGCACTCTGCTTTGAGAGACTGTGAGATGCTGCTGAGACTGACTCTTGTTTCTCAATGTCCATATTTTTCATACCTTCATATTATTTCCTGTAAAATTACTGCAAGCAACATAAAATTATCATTTAATCCATAGCATCAAATCCCACTATACAGAGCTCTCCCAAACAGCAGCAGTGGTGTAGCAGTCAACAAAGAAGGGGATGATGCTTTCTTTTTGGTGTATGGGAGGAAGTAGGTGAACTGTGGACCAATAAACACCATTTACCAGCACTGACATTTAGCTACACCATCAGCAGCATGGAACAATCATAATTCACATTTCATCTGTTTGGACTACTAAGAACTTATCCACATCAGCCTAACTGTTTGGTTATCTCGGGATTTGTATAGCAGTTAGAAAGACTGACACGCATTGTCCACCTCATACAGTTAACCCTCCTGAAAAGCAGCGATACAATCGGGACCCCTCTGCTCTCCAGCAAGTCCTGGGTGCTATAGATAATACCCTGCTGGAGCCACAGGCAAAACTTAGAGCTGCCCTGTGATTACTTACTATACATTCTACCGGGCACCAAGTCAGTTTTCTACAGGCAATCTGCAAGCATATCTGCCCTTATTTTCTGCCATCTGTTCAGCTCTGCTCTCTCTGAACAAGACACCAAGTCCAGGACCCTCTCAGTGCTTAATTTCAGAAGGATTAATTTAAGATTGTTATATTTTGTCAGTAAACAGATATCCTTGATTTCCTCTACACCAAAACACAAAAAGTTCATTCACCTTTTAAAAAAAATTAACGGTAGCATTAAAGCCCTGGTAATTTGCACACCCATACAAACAATGCATAGACAAGACTTGCATAGCACATAACATGAAGAATAATCTCAGCCTTCACACATTTCTGCCACGTCACTGCTCAACCGCGTTTTAAACTTTAACACTTGTTTGGATACGGGACAGTAGAACTAACTGAAAATGTACAATTTAATCTCTGATTCTAGTGAAGAGGGTGTGTAGTCATTAGTGCAGACCTATTTATCTCCCTCTCATTTCATCATTCAGTAATTTAAATGTGATTTTTGAATTTCAATTAGCTTATCAAATGCTCAATGACATCATGAGATCCTGCCTCCACTGAAAGTGATTTCTGCCTTTCTTCTTCCCTGAAGACTGTCATGTCCTGTTCACTCTATCAATCAGCCTGACATTATCTTCCGTTCACAGAGCAGATAGCTTAAGTCATCAGATTTATGCAAAAAATAACAAGTAGCTCTCATTGCCCCAGAGAGCACTTTGCAATTGGATGTTGTTCTTTATACACACTCTTATTGAAGCACAGTGTTTATCCTTGTGTATTTCATACTATCTTCTTTTTATATTCATCAATTCTTTGCTTAATGCTTTATTTACGGAATGTTATAAGCTCAATAATTTAAAAAAAATACTACTTATTGGTTTTCAAACAGATACAGAAAAAAGGTAAAGAGGAAATGGAAATACAGGGGTATTTAAGAACTCCATTAACACAAAATGGAATTAAGATCTGAAATACATACTCACATGCTTGTTTAACTCATCTGTTAAAACACCGGCCTCTAAACACACCCCAGCACCCAGACAACTCCAGTGATCAGCATCTTCCTTTCATGCTTCTCACCCTGCATGGTATCTCCAGTGTAGATCATAAGAACCTTTGCCTTCATTTAAGCCTGCAATGTCATTCTTCAATTAAGCAGTCACTCTAATGGTGTCTCACTGAAAACGGCTTATTGTTTTGTGGGAACCAGAATGCTACACATCTTGGTTCTGTCTTAGGACTTGACTGTATTTTTAAGGTTTTTACCACTGAGGTTGGCCAAAGAGTCATGCAGAATGATACTGCCCTTGTCCCTGGAGAAGCTCGGAGGTCTGCATGCCCTGACGAGTGATGCTATCAACCAGTCATATCAATGTGGCAGTGACAGAGTGCTGTTGGTACCTCCTAAGATGGGTGCTACCCAAGCCTTCACAGCTGCTGCAGGACCAAAGCATAAGAGAGGCCCTGGCATTCTGGCTTTCTTTGTAGTGAATGGAGAGACAGTTTTGTCACCTAAGCGTCACAGTCACTGCATCTCTCACAGGGGATCTGAGCAAGGAACAACTATGCTTCCTCCCCCTACTCCTCCTCCTCAGTCAGCTAGCATTGTTTGTGACTTAGCAAGGAGCCTTAGGTCATTACTGAAGGGGTGGTCACACCTCCTTCTCTGCCAGAGGTCAGTACACACTGCCTCTCAGCTCTAGTTACCTTAATGTTACCTGTGCTTCCCACTGGCTTCTGCATGAAATGAGAAACAGCCTCTTGGTATGCAATGACTGTGTTATCACCTCACCTGAGACAGAAGGACCCCACTTCTCTCCCCCATCCCCACAGGCAAGTGACAAACCAGTTCTTAGTGAACATGCTAATATGAGAGCAGTGGCAGTTAGCAATATCCATTGTCTCATTACAACCATCTGCTGAGGCTGCCACAGAACAGACGTCTTTCCATTGCTCGTCCCCTGACTGAATTTATCATTTCACAACATGCAGTTTTTCCTTGGTCAAGGAACGACCTTGCTAATACTGTTTATTATTTAATAGATCTCAGACTGAAAGCCCATGTCATACTCCATAAAAAAAAAAATACAGTGAGAAAAACTTAGTAACTGCAAGAATAAAGTATTTAGCATTCAACACAAAATGTTAATAATAATAATTTTAAAATGCCATTTCTTTGCATGGCCTTTTGACCAACTCAGCTAATGGACTCTGGTCTAGGAAATATTGGAAATAAGTTTGGGAAGGAGCTTACTGGTCACTTATCAGCTTTGATAGGCATATAACTTCGCTGTAGCTGGCCAGCACTGTGCAATGATGGTATTTAAGGACTGCTCTGTGGTGTTTGCATAAATAGTAGTCCAGCCGCCAAGTCCCAGGCAAGGCAATCTAAATATAACCTCTGGCACTGTTCTGCAACTGAGTCCAATTTGCTCCCAAGACCTGGAAGCATTCACCATGCACACATGTGTGTTTCAGCCCCCCATCTGTTAAATGAGAATAATCACACTTAATTTGTAAAGCACTTCATGTTCTACTGACAAACACCTTATACTGCTTTGATTTCAGTAAGTCTGGCTGCCAGAGTAGAGTTACTCCAGCATATCACTGTTTATTTAGACTGAAGCACTTGGGGCAAAGACCTTCTCTTTTGTTGAGAGGCAGAGAGACTGATGGATCACCTTTATCCCTCTGGTAAACTGGTCATGCTGCAGCCATAGTTCTTTTTAATGCTGTTTTCATGCAGTTCTTGCTACAGCTGAAAGAAAACTGAAAATGATTAAAAAAAAAAAAATCCACACACCAGAAAAACTACTCAGGGCTTGGTTCTGATCCAGAATTCAGTTAATCCAAATCCCTTGATACTGGGGAAGGGTCAGGAAAATGCTCTCCATAGTCACTGTTGGATTAGATTTGTTCCCCCTGAAGAGGACATGTTTTCAGAGTAAACTCTCTTTTTTCTCTAGCTTGGCACAAACTACCATGTGATACAGTCTGATAAAAGGATGTTTCTTTATATTAGCATAGCAGACTTATTTGTCAGTTGTAGACTAATTATCTTGGCTCCTTGTTTGGGGACTGTGTCTTCCCTTGCAGTAAATTGCATTTTGCTGAGGGCAGCAATTTTATTCCATTTCTAAAGAATGTTGACACAAAGTTGTGGGTTTTTTGTATTTCCAGTAAAAATGCTGGGAGGGGGGAGAAAAATATCACATCTGCCACAGTATTTCCAAATGAAATGGCAAACTAGTGCTTTTTCCTATGTAGTTCAAACAACAACAAAAAAATTGAGCATAGGTCTCATAGTAAAATCCACTGTGTTGTTCCTTCCCCACTTCTGAAACCTTGGAAGTAGAACAAAATCTGAAAAATTAACTCAGTGCAAGTAAATTATTAAACTTTATTATGAGTGGGCACTCCCAAAACCAGACAACTCATTTGGACACACAATCAAGCGTCAGTCCTAAAAGGCAACTTCCAGTGCGATTAGGCTTCCTTTTAAGCAAGATGCATTTAGAAACACTGAAAATAAAAATATTAGTTACATTTTAATACCTCGGTGACTTAACAGTGCTAACTTCAGAGTGCACCTAGAGAATAATGGGGACCTCTTTCTACATTCTAACTGTTTTAGATGAGGAATTTCAGTTGATTTTGTTTGGGGTTTTTTTTGTTTTGGTGTGGGGTTTTTTGCAGTTGGAGGAATACCAGCATCTGCTGAAAGGACTCAATAGACAGAAATCATTAGCATATCCACTATTTGGGCGAGACACTCATATTGTTAGAGTGATTTATGCCAACTGACATAATTTGCACATTTTTCAAATTATACTCTGACTTGATTTTCATACTTTCAGTAAATTATATTTTCTAAAGACAATCTAAGAATACTTAGGAGTAGCAACAATCATCAGTGACAATATACAGTCTAAGATCTTTCTGTTTGATCTCCTCTGAAAAGAGCATCTCCTCAAAATGGTAAGTCAGAAAAGGACAGGCACCATTCCTTTGGGTGACCAGTTATTTATTGTGCCTCATTTAAAAAGAAAAAAAAAAAAAAAAAGGAGGGGGGTGCAGAGTGTTTGCACAGTTATTGCTTATTCATGAAATGCAATAATCTGGTTCCATGACTTCCAGTGCCTCAATATACTTTTTATTATATCACCAGACTGTGCAAATGACGTCATTGAGACAGGTGGAGGGAACATGTCAGAAAGTTTTGATACTTTCAAATTGTATGGCATGTAGGATAGTATAAAAAAAGCTGTAAATATGTATTTATAAGGAAACAGATATTTCCATGCTCTTTTTCAAGAGATTTTGTCTTTCACGTGCTGTGCATCAGACTAGGAAGAGGACTGGATCCTATCAGGTACCTTACCAAGGTCAGAGCTATGAATGAGGGACTTGCATGCTGTTCTTCTCCCCTCTTTTGCACTGTTTGTTGCTGAAAGACATTTGTGCTCTAACCAGGTACGCTAATGCCCCCTTAGAGCCTTTGAACACCCTCCTCATGTGCTGTCCAGTGACAATCCAGAGGCAGCATGAAGGAGGAAGCTCAGCATGCTATCAACTTCTATTTCCTGCTGTGCAGAAGGAAACCTCTCAAGGGAAAAGGGGGCTATAGAAGAAAGGATATACTGATCACAAGAGATACTCTAAGCTTTTTCATCCAAGATGCATAGGAAAGGCTATCTTGATACATTTAAATTTTTGCTGCACAATTGCTTATAATTTCATTTTTGCTACCAGGCATCAACAGCCAACGTGAAACTAAAATCAGCTACATGCAACACACTACAAACACCTGGTAACACGATCATCATCTGTTACACACAGATCCTGCCATTCCACCCCAGGAGTGTAACACCAAGCTAATTTGTAGCAATTTGTCTCGGAAAAAAAGACAGTAAAAGAAATCTGTTTATTCCAAAATATTCACTGCATCTTAGGATGCTACTACAAGGAAGCACAGGTGTAAAACTAATGGAAGAACTGAAATCAGGAAGATGCAAGCAGTAAACAATGCTAATAGAAACCCTGCTTCACACTTATCTGGTCATTATTTCTTAAAACAACAAATTAAAAGAATAGTGACCATTGCTGGACTGCAAGGCACAAGGATGATGTCCATCAGGGAAACAAAAGTGGAAATAAAGAGAAAATAAATAAATAAAGGCAGGTCAAACACTAAGCAATAGAACTGTTGATCCTATAATTTTCCACTCATAACTTCTGTCATTTGCAGGGTATCATTAAAGATTGCTACCCTGGAAGATAATGAATGTCAGGTGTAGCCTCCACTCCTGTGCTGATGGATTGCATCTCCAGTCTGATGAGGAGAGATTACCCTGCTGAACCCTACACGACATCTTTAATCTCCTGATTTAGAATCCATTGTCCTCTACCAGTTGTCACTCTCCTGAAGGAATGCAAGAATGCTGCCAAACACTGAAAAACAGACAGCTGCACCGAAGGGCTATTGGCAGCAATCTGGAGGTGCTCCACCAACAAAACACTTAAACATTAGTAAAAAAAAAAAGTTCTATCTCCAGGTTCTTCCATTATTAATTAAACATTTTCTGGTTTCCAAGAAGAAATGCTTGCTCAAACATGTCCTTGAAACCAGACACATCGACACTGTAAATTTTCAAAACTAACATTGTGGAGCAGCTCTCTGGCAGGGAAAAATCCCATGCTTCGTATGAGAGCAGAGCTGAGCACTTCTTCATGCAGTCTGAGTGGACTGGGCACAGGTGGGGTATGTTTAATGCTACAGCCAAGTATGACAACTAGTTTACTGCTCTTAAATACAGAGTGAATATTTTGTACCCACCTACAGACAAAAATCATGGGCAAATGGAAGCCAGCATGAAGGGTCAGCATGTCCCAGCCTGCTTCTGAACAACCCTTCACCTGGCAGCACAGACAAAAAACAAACACTAAGTCTAAATCACCAAATCAACAGAAACTGCTATCCATTTCCACAGACTCTTATTCAAGCCCGTGCAGTCACTCATTTGGGATGAAACTCTCCGGTAGCACAAGGCCTTATAATTACATTAAAATCAGACTTTAAGTTTGGGACAGGCTCTGTGCTGCTATTACAATTAATGTAATTGCAAGGCTGTGACAATGCAGCCCCTGCAGTAAGCACAGACACGTCGATCAATAGCAGAACAGGCCCTAAAGCAATTTCCATCCCTTAAAATGGCAGTGATTTGCAAAACACTGAATGATGAATTCTGTAAGAATGACTGGCTTAAGCGTTAATAAAATCATAACTATGAAGTCTAACTTTTCTGCTGGGACCAAAAACCATATGACCTATCTGGAGCAGGCTGGAAACTTAATCACAGAAGAATCACAAACTCCCCCTTCAGTGGGGTCAGGACTTCATCTTAGGCAGGTCTTTTAATAATTTCAGAGCAAGGAATTCAATGTAAGTCCTTTACATTTCAATCTATTGCCTTCAGCACTCATGCATCCATCCTCTCAAGGACTCCGCATGTTGGCCTCCATGTAAACCCAGAGCAGGGCTCCCGAGTAGAATGTTGCAATTTTTTGTTGCACCCAAATGAACACTGAGGACAAGACGCTTTCTATCCTATTTGTGGATTTTCATTTATCCAACCATTTCTTTCTCCCCACATTAGCACAAGCATACCCATTTGCAATATAATAACTTTTTATAATATAATCTACTTTTCCCAAACTTAGAACTTAAAAAAGACATAGAGAAAAGAAAGCTTTCTTGGTTAGAATTTTGGTCAATGGAATATCAACATTATCATTTATTGCAGATTGCAGCTATATAAAAAAATGATACTGTCAATGTAAAATAAAGACAGTATTTTCACAAGCTTTCCCCAATGGCTTTTTTTGTGTTTTAACCTGGCAGGGAGCTAAAACAATCACACCGCCATTTGTTCACCTCCCCCTCCACAGTGGGATGGGAGAGAGAATTGAAAAGGCAAAGGTAAAAATTGTGGGTCAAGATAAAGACAGTGTAATAGGACAGACAAGGAAGATAATAGTAATTACTAATAATAGAATATATAAAACAAGTGATGCACAGCACAATTGCTCACCACCCAGAGCTGATGCTCAGCTAGTTCCTGAGCCATGCCACCTCCCAGCCAACCCCCTAGTCATATACGGAGCATGATGTCAAATGGTATGGAATATCCTTTTGGCCAGTTTGGGTCAGCTGTCCTGGCCACGTCCCCTCTCAGTTCCTTGGTTGCCCCCTGCCTTCTTCTTGGCAGTGCAATATAAGAAGCTGAGAAGTCCTTGACCGTTTGGTAACAACTAAAATATTAGTGTGATAGCAACATTATTCTCATCCTAAATCCAAAACACAGCACTATATCAGCTGCTAGGAAGAAATTTAACTATCCCAGCCAAGACCAGGACAGCTTTAAAATAAGGTCACTTTGATATTGTGGGAAAGAGCTTGGTTTCAGCCTCCTGCTCTACAGATTGATACACTGGACTTGGCCATTTGTGTGTTAAATGAGATTCCATCACCTTTTTGATACAGAACTCCCCCTGCCCCCACCACCGGCCTTTTGAAATACAATGAAATATGATACACAAAACCTGCACATTCACTGGTTTGTCTGTAATTTTTTTTCCTCCGACTCCTTCGGATATGCAAATCTTTTCATATACAATGTCATTCCATGCAGTTAAAGTGCACATTCATGGAAAATGATATCAGAAGCTATGTTTTCACCCTGCAAAAGACTAAATTAACACTGAATTGCTCCTTACTGCTAACATAGCTATGCATCCAAATCGAAGACGTTGTCAAAATCTGTCATATATGTTAAAAGTTCTCATTGTTATTTTGGGGGGGTGGAATAGAAAGTGTTTCTTCCTTTTTTTTCTTCTCAAAAATAAATATACCAGCAAACTTCGCGCAGTGAACTCTTCTGCTTTTTGTCTTAAAGGGAACCTACTGCTCAACTGAATTGCTTTCCCTACCTTCTTACTTGAAGAGATTACAGCCAGGGCTGTATATTGCAACTACCCTATATTTAGAAGCTGGATAATAAAACACATAAATAACACACTGAATAAAACATTAAGACATAAAAGGAGTTAAATAGAACAAAAGGGCTAAAGCTTATTGTGCACTAACCATGTCTGACCCATTGAAATACAAAAAGACTCCTAACTTTAATTAGTAAAATGCATAGTTATGATTTAAATCACGAGAAAGCAAGCGCAGTGCCTGTGGGTGGCTGTGCGCTGGAGCCCCATTGACGGCCTTGCAGGGCCCTCTGGTGGAACTGGGAACCATGCCCCTGGCAACCCGACAGCACCGCTAAGAAGAATGACGCTCCAACCCAAAAACAAGGGGAGAAACAGAATCCTGGTTTTTCCCTTTTTCCTTGAAAGCTGCAATATTTGTAATAAAAAGCTGCACTTTTCAGACACACAGCCTTCGCTTAAGTAGATGAAGTCCAGGAGCCTGTGCAAGGGAGGAATTTTTCCTCTGACTCCAATGGGGACAGGATTCTGTCCACAAAGTCCTTAAAGCTGTGAAAACCTGCAATTGATGTGGAACAATCCAGTCTGCTACCAGACCACCTGAAACCAAAAGCATGATCAAGAGGTATTAACAGGTCTGAATTCCAGCTGACAGTGACATTTCACATTCAGAATTAAAAAAAAAAAAAAAAAACCAGGAAAAAGAAAAAAAAGAAAAGCAGACTCAGAGGGTCCTGCAGACCAAAACAATGTCTGATACATACCGCTGCACGTGAATTGCTATTTTGTTCATAAAGGAGCAACATTTTGCTGGAATATTCCCAGGATCATTCATGCCCACCTGCCACTCAGCCCCCAAGTCCAGTCCAACAGCATCACTGAATCCCTTATTCATCCTTCAGCTGAACTGATTGAACAGATGTTCATTTCTTCTTCACCTGATGACTGCTTTACTAATAACGCACCCCACGCTGGCAACTCATCAAGGTTTTACCTATCATAGGCTGCTATTCCTCTCTCACTACCTAATAGAGGCCAATGAAGCATGTACTTTCCCAGTGTGTTAGAGTGGTCGCTAGGTTGGGGGGAAATTCTTCCCCTTCTCCAGAGTACCGACTTCTCCTTGCTGTTTGGGACACAGAAAAGAATTATTAAACACCTAGTTCAACACATACCCTCTGTAATGCCTTCAGCAGGTCTGGTTTGCTGTCCTTCAAGGGCAGCTCTCTGCATCAGGTCCATGTACATACAATACTTGCCACTACTAAATGACAGGAGGTCTGTTTCTGTGACAAACAAGTGACTATGACCATTCCACTGATAAGTTAGACCAGCACTTCTTCAGAGAGCAACCAAAGAAGGACCAAAAAAAAAAAAAAAAAGACACAGGCACATTCTGAAACGGATTGCTTTCCGTGAGGCATAGCAAGGGCAGAAAGGGAGCAGCAGCGAGGAGAGCCTTTGTCTTCTGCGTCAAGTGCACTGCTGCATTATTCACTCAGATTGCTCCTACACAAGCTGAGCCTTTCCATACATCTGTCTCTCCCTGTTCAAGCATCAATCAAAAGAAAACAAAGGAGAACACTTGTGGAATCCCAGAAAATTATCTCAGGTTCCAGTTCAGGCCCTGCTCTGCAGAGAGTATAAAAGCAGCTTGTCTTTCACGTGTGATGGAAATCACTAGTCCTCTGAAAACCAACTAGGACAGCATTCTGGTTGCTGGGGATCACATCTAAGATGCCGGGCAAATTACAAATTTTCAGCTAGATTTCATTAAGCAAAGTTATAGAGTTTACAACAGCTCAGGCTGGTGATAATTCCCCCCCGAACCCACTTCCCAGTCTCTACAATCATGCAGATTTGTTTGCCACTGTTTTTTTTAACAAGACTTCTCCCATTTAACCTCTGACAATCCTGTTAATTAAATTGTCTGCAGTGCAACAAGGAATAAACTCCATGAAAAGAAGTTGCTGCTTATTCCTCCATTTGGCTAAAAGGCCAAGCTGGCCCAGTGCCCTCGAACACAGTGATTTATCCCTACGATCCTGCAGGTACCGTAAGCAAGCGAACCACTAGGGTTACCACTGAAGTCTTCACTTGAAATCACAAATAAAAGAGAAAATGTGAACTGTGTAAGACAATTGAGAGACAAAATTGGCCCCGCTTTAAGCTACAGATGTTTATTAAATATATGGATTCCAGGCATGTTAATAATAACGGACTTACCAAAAATCTAGACCCTTCAGCAAGCAGAAGTAGGCTGGAAGCATTTTAGGTGAGCATGATCACATAAAAATAAAACACAGCAGCCTCAAAAAAGCCAAGCTGCACTGGTAATTCATGACAGAAACTGCTCAGCTGGCTATATCAATTAAATGGTCTACAAGTCCAGCCTCCACGTGAGGTGACTTGAGGAAGTGCCTTTTCAATGCTTCATCATTTTTGAATCCTGACTTACAGCAGTGAGGTGAAAACAAATCTTTTTTGGTACTAAGTGTCTGTTGCTTCATTCAGCACAGCATGGATTTGATATTTATATCAGTATCAGTTAGGTACTCTGGGAGCCTGAAATACTGCCTAATTTTAAATTGCTACAGTCAGGTTGGTGCTTATGCTTCCCTCAGCTATTGTCAGTGCAAAAGACAAACTCTTCAGAAGGATAATTCAGAGCAACAAAGTCAGACAAATATTCTGAAGTGTCTTCTCTACATAGATGTACGGGGAGCCTGCTGAAATAATCTGCATAAGCAGCATCTTCAGTGATCTAATGGTAATGAGAAGGAACATTTCTTCTCTACCTTTCGCCTCGTTAACTCTGCCAGTCAAAGCAATTACAGTGTTCAAATGAAAAACAGGTTGTGGCCTCCAAACTGGGCTCAAGATCCACACTGCTTCAAAGCAATGGCAGGATTGGCATGCTAGAATGAACAGTCTCTTTCTCCAGTAACAGTTATTTGATGGTGGTGAGTATTTTTCAGAACAAAAGAAAGAACTAGTTCTGTCTTACACTTTATTACAGTGAAGAGTCCCTTTTTGTCAAAGGGATTGCTCAATGGCATTCTCTTCCACTTTTCAGCAACAGGATAGTTATTGGGTCCTTAAAGATCTAGTCTCTGTTCCTGTCTGAATATTGCAGAGACAGTTGTCGAATGTCATTCTTTCAGGCACCATCTAACATGATCAAAGTCAATAATTGTATTTTTCCGGATTAGGCTCCTTAAAAATAGCAGTATTTTGAAAAGAAAAAAGAAAAAAGTCAATCCTCACTTTTCATCTTAAATTTGATTGTCTGCTCTTGGTTAAAAAACTTTCTTAGCTTTAATGAGTAAGCATTTTTTCCAAAAGTGACTACTGATGTCAAGCACGTAGCTTGAAACACTGATTTTCAGGAGCAGACACTGCATGTTCTTAAAAAGCAGCTCCTCCTAAAGTATCCCAGGCAAGGCACCCCATGCATCACAAACCGCATGTATTTCCCACCTCCGTACGTACCTGTCAGGTTACAGCTGCTTGACCTAAGGGACTCAGGGCAAAGATTTGGCTAAACTCAAAGCTTGAATTCATCCCTCTAATGTGCTTCAGGACATTTTACTTTGAAAAATGTTAATGTTGCCTATTGACTACAAAAATTTTATCTCAATTGCCATCCAAGAACAAGCTAATTTGTATTAAGCAAATGAGGCTAATTATTTGCTTTCTACAAAACAGGCTACACTAAAAGCTCTAAATTATTTGCTTTCCTGATGAACAAGATGTTGTCTTGCTCACATATCAGATTCCGTCACAGATCTGATCATAGAAGGTTGCTCTAGGTGTTGTATCAAACAGCAAAGATAAAACGAGGCCCAGAAACACAGGCCCCTTGAAGAGAGCCCTCAATCCCTCTAAATGGTCCATGGTGCCATGCGTCAGCCACGGGGAGCTGGAGAATCAAAAAATGGGGTGACCGTTTCATCTGCTTCACGGAATCATAAAGTGGGATGGGGGTCACTTCAGTGTACACATAAGAGAAACTCTGCAAAAATATGACACCATAGTCTAAAAAGGTACATGAAGGCTCCAGGTTCAAGAGTCTATTTGAAAAAGAGCTCTATAATCTGACCAAGCTATTCATGAAGAGCAGAACCTTTCTTTAACCTACCAGAGAAAGGACGGTATGCAAATCTGCTTAACACTCGAGCAGCTTGATTGTGTTTCACAGTACCTCTTTGATACAGGAGAAGGAATTCTTGGTGTCAATTAAAAGTATGCACTCAAGCATTCTGAAATGTTATGTTAAAAAGATCGTCATAATTTATGTAACACATAATGAGCATTCATCATACAAGCCCACAACACTGGATCACTGCTGCCTTATTACAGGTATTTCTCTTAGGTGCACATGCAAAGTGCATCTTTAAAAGACAAGAATAACATTTCTTTTTACAAGACTCTTCCCTAAATGACAAAAGCTGCAGAAGGCTGTTCTCCAGGTTTTGCTGCATAGTCAGCTCTGAAATGCTCTGCTAAGCAGCAGTTGTTTACAGGAAAGGTCAAGAGGGCCTAATTAACTTGTCATTGTGTATAGACCCCCTTCCTCAGTGAAGTGATTCAACTGGTTTCCATAACAGCTACCTGCAAAACAGTAATACCTATCATCCTCTAACACTGTATTCACTGGAATGACTTTATGGGCTTTTACTGAGACATGTCAGTTATTCCCCATAATCTGTGACTACGTTTTATGGCAAACACATACAAGCGCTCCACAGCACCAGGGAATGCAGAGCTGACAATGGGGAAAGGCAAGAAGATGTTTTGTGTAGCTCTTAGATACACACACTGCTGATGCGCTGTGAGCACGTAGACAGACACAGCAGCTATATGCAGATCAGAGTCAGACCTGCTTGCCAGGACTGAAGAGATTTTGGCGAGCACATGAGGAGCCTTCAGCTCCCACCTAGACATTCACCAGAAGCAGCCAGGAAAGAGATCAATAGGTCGTCTCATCTGAAGGATGGAGCCTCTATCAAATGCATCGCCACTTCCTAGCGCTGAGCTGAAGTGAATGCTAACATTAGACCTAGATCCACAAGAGTCTGGCTCAGAGCTAAGAACATTACATGTGGATTTAAGGCATTACTCCTAATTTAAGATTGAGACTACATCACAAATAGCAACACTTGCAGAAATCTCCAAGTCAGCACGAAGCCATACTGAGAATGCAGTCATCTCATCATGGTGTTGCAGCCAGGGTTTTGACCTCTCCTGAAAAGCAAAGCTCACAGGTGGTATTTTGTTAACTTTCCTCTCTCTCTCTCCTGATACCAAAGGTGACACAAGGCTAACTCAGCTAAGCAGTTCTAGGACTTGCAACGATATCTTTGCATTAGCATATCTATATTTCTTCCTGCTTTCAAGCTGATGTGTCTGCATGATCCCAGCACCAAGATGTAGCTTTAAAGATCCAGTCTGGCATCTTTTCATGAAACCAACCCAGCTTGTTTTGAGGTATTTCTGTCATTTACAATCAGATACTACACTGTGCCTGATAGATATACCCTACTAGTATAGTGCATCCTCTAAAATGCCGTATCTTTCTGTTTTCCTCACTATACAGGTTAGGAAAAGAAAGAACATACTATGAGCTGGACTAAACCACAGTTCAGTATTTGTGTTAGTTAGTGAAAGAACTGGCTAACATAAGTCTGAGGGCTTTGATCTATTGCCCACCAAAGCCAATGATACTGTTGTAAAGTCTCTTGATAACAACTGGATTAAGAGGGAGAAGATAATGATACATTTCAGAGTATCTTTGGATAAGGATAAAACAAAAGGACACAAACAAATCCTGAAGTAATGTCATGAAGTCACTCAAAAAAAAAAAAAAACAAAAACAACTATCTGGTGAGCTTCAGTACATAAAATCACTAGAGAAAAACCATGAAAATTTACAATAACTCATTTTTTCTTGTTGCTGTTGTATTTTTAACCCATTGCACTGATTATAACATGCTGTCAACAGCCTCATCAATTATCCATTGCTAAAAAGTGGGCTCTAACATTCTGCGAGAGGTATTAATTGGTCTCAGTAGCACATAATGAGTTTAAAAGCTCCTACCTGTGTGCCCCCGGGGATGGTGGCTAGAGGCGGACAACAATTTACAGCAGACCATTAACACATAGACCAGAAAGAGCCAGTCAGATAGAAGCATTGATTTGGCACAGAATCTCATCCTGGAGGCAGAAAAGGAAGCAGGTGAGTGAAAGAACATTGTGAGTAGGGAATAACATAAAAATGATGTGGGGAAGGAAAAGCTGAAAAGATGCTGAAGAATAACTGATATGGCTTACTACAAGGCAACACAGACAAAATCATATTTGTGGTTTGGTTGGGATCAATTCTTTGTTAAGCATGTTCTATAATTAGAAGCAATGCAATGACTATCACACATTGTATTACCCACAAACACATATTTATAATAACACATTATCAGTGCCATACATTTCCATGAATCGGAGACAAGAGGTTGGTTTGGGGCTTTTTTTGGATTAAGATCCATCCACACTCAAATTTAAATCTACACATTTATAAGTTGTGCTGCTGTTTTTAAACTGTACCTGCCTCAAAATCATGGAAACATCACAGAAAAAAGTCTTTTTTACTTAACGCTTCTCAGGACATATTTGCTAAAGCTACCAACTCCCATGTAACCATGCACATGAATTGGCTGGATCTCCCAAGGACACAACATCTGTTAGCCTTCCTGGAGATCAATAAGTTTGCTGAGGGTTAAACCCTCATGAAACCAGCACCTCAGTCAAACATGCGAGGAGTGACTGCTCTGCCAGGGTATTAGAAACTGCATTTCACAACACACTTGTTTTAAAGAAGGTAGATGTTGTTAGTCTTATTCATGTTAGTGTTAGAAATAAGACCACAAATCCTCAGTAATTTTGCTGTGAATATCTACAATTAAATCCCTCAATGGTTTATGTTATGCCATTCATCATATAGAAAGGTAATCTAATAATTTTCTTAAACTCAGTTATGATGATTTATTACTCATGTGATACATAAATGGGCATTATGCACTTGAACCCTTAGATATGTTCCACACTTTCAGCAAATGCTGTAAGCAGGCATACATCAAATTAATTAAAGGCAATTTATAGATTTGCATAAATTGAACTAAATACTGCTTTCATAGCAGTGACGTTAGTCTGCAGTTAATCAGCGCACTGGGATTTGGGCAAGCCTGTCATAAGCATGCTTATTTGTACCAAAAAGTCCTTTGAGAACTTCTTTCCCCTGCAGATTCCAGTTCTGATTCTTCCAAGTATTTTTTAAATAATTTGTTTATCTGTATATTTTTAAAATACCCGAGA
The DNA here is from genome assembly GCF_028858705.1 of Grus americana. Taxonomy (NCBI): domain Eukaryota; kingdom Metazoa; phylum Chordata; class Aves; order Gruiformes; family Gruidae; genus Grus; species Grus americana. The sequence continues at coordinate 6,389,123 of NC_072862.1, read as the reverse complement.
TTGTTCAGCTAATCCAATATTCAAGTCCTGAATAGACTGATAGTTTAAAAAACAAACCTCATGCCTTAGACAGCTCTACTGTCAAAGCCAGGTGAAGCACTTCTGGTTTAAATTTGATAAGCATCTACAAATGAAACCAAAACAGATCCCACATTTTCTCATTTAAAAGTACTTGCATAATTTTTCCTTTCACACATCACGAAATAATTTCATTCTCCCATTGTATATGAATGGGAATGTTGATAAAGCTCAAACAAATTACAAATGCACTTATTAATATCAAAAATTAAGACACCAAAAGCCTGTTGTATGTAAATACATTTTAGCAAACATCATTTTACGCTTTAGAAAAAAAATACATTGGTGAAAAAAACAGCACCTTCAGCTGTCCTTGTAGACTTTAGTCCAGCCTACAAACACTTAAAAAAGCTACACAAATATTGCTAAAAAATAACACACCATGTCTACGGATTTAAGGAAAAAAAAAATTTAAATAAGCCACATATTAAGGACTGACTTGGCAAAAAGGTACCTTTCCTTGTGTTAAGAAGGTACTCTGTTTTGAGCCCAATATGTTGCCACCCTGAATGCAAATGAACCAGTACAGGAAGAAACACACTGAGGCTCTTTTGCAGCAGTATGAAGGAGTCTTCTGAAAGCATGAATCAAGCCCAGAAGATAAAGACATCACTGGTCCTTGCCTACCCTACAAGCATCCTCTTATGGAGCACTCCCAGGCTAATTCAGAGCAGCTACACTTCAGCTAATAAGCATGGACCTAATTCACCTCTTGCACCCAGCTGAACCACATAATGCTACTGCAGCTAATGGCATTGAGTCACTGTGAAACCAGCATAAATGTTATTATTGCTGTTGATCCAATATTAGCCTAAGGAAACTGTCCAGTAGGCTTTGAAATCAACCTACCATTTCAGATTTTAGTCACCCAAGTCTTCCCCAGGTAACTGAACGTCATTTTCTTGAGGAGAGAGCTGAATTTAACCTTAGTTTTCTTGCTTTTGCAATGAGAAATACAGAGCTTACACTTCATGCACCAGTTACCACTAAAGAGGAAGTCATCATCTGCTCATCTTGCAATACCATCCCTCTGTTGCTCTAAATGCAAACACAGGAATCTGATCGAAGTATCAATGGAGACCCCAGCTCTGGTGTCACTCTGTAGTATCATAATGAAGACAGGGACCCTCCTTCAGGTTTCCTGAGGTGTGACTGAAAGCAGGATTTAACCCTTGGAATCAAATACTACAGATCAGACATTTTAAGCATGCCCTTTCTGGTGTGAGTTGATGGAGGGTAGAGGTCTTTAGTCCCAAATCATGCACTGCCTGCTCAACAGCTGCTATTCCAGTATGTAAATGAACCCAGGTGTTCCCACCATTCCCAGTGCAGGAACAAAGCTGGTCTCAGTGGAAGTGGTTGTGCGCTTACCTAATTTCGACACTTTCCCAGATTATGAGTTTGATTGTTTTGAAGCCTGATGTTAGACAGGGAATGTGAAACCAGGTTTCATCAGGTTAACAGGGTAACCCTACCCCTTTGTAAGTATACTCAAGTCCAGGAATAAGTGTATCACTACACAGCATCAACTTAGTTATGTCCAAACTGAAAGGCTACTAAAAGCATCCAGTGCTATTAAAATGATACAACATTTGCAGACTTTAGTCTGCCTTGCAGGTAGACAGGACACAAGTCTTCAGCCCACTAATATAAAGAAATACAAGGGGATCTTTAAAAAGGCAGGGAAAAAATGAAATTTGGCAGACAGATGCAGCAAGGGGTGCTGAGCCCTTCAGCGTCAGTGTGCTGCTGCTTTCAGAAATGTCAAGCCTTCATTCTCTGTTGGATTCAAGTGGATATTGTTGCTAACCAGAACAGCAAATCTTCAGTGTCATTTGAAAGATAAAAAGTGCTCTTACCTTGGGGACTTTGCAAGAATTTTGTTCCAGTCAAACACAATTATTTCAGTGTGTTTTTCATAGTTATTCCAGAATCCCATTTGCGGCAGCAAATAAGCCTTTCTGCATTTCAGAATTTTTCCTTCGCTTTGGGGACCTAGAAAGAAAGCCATATTACACTGCAATTAACGTCTGGAATGGTGCTGTGAAATAGATCTTCATTACCAAAAACGTTGTTTCACAGTGCCATCTACAGTGCAATCCAAGGCAAAAGACAGCAGTTATATTGCTCTTTTCACTTATTTCCAAGAACACAGACAAACTGTGATGAGGCAGCTCTGAAATATCACTACATCAACTAAAGGCAGAGTTCGCTATACTAGAAATTACAAACTTAATGTGCGCAGCTCACTGTGTCTTTACAACCCCGCCACCCAACTGCTGTGAAAGCTGTAAGGGCTAAGACTCCACCATAGTGCAAACAGATCCACATGATTACCTGCTACCTCCAACAGTTTGAACCAGACATTATTAAAGAAAGGTGGAAAATCTTTGTCTTCAAAAGATTTGGCCAAGGCCCTTGGAGTCTGGCTGCCTCAGGAGCAGAGGGTCTGTAGGGTTGCATCCACAGGATCGTGTCTGTGCAATCAATGCATTATAGCACCCTCTGACACTTTCGTCCACTTTTGTCTCTCCTTGCTCCCAGCATCACATCTCACACCCAGCCCAGAAGCTACACTTTGAAATCACTATATGGAGACACCTTTGCAGCAGTACTGACACACGTTCCACAGAATAACGAGCTCAAACACTCCATTTCATAGACATTCAAGTCTCTTTGGTTTTATTGTTTATGTTTGTTCTCTCACTTCTATCCCTGGGCTCAACTTGACCTTCTGCTATTGAAAACACAACACAGTGCAATTTGTGAGAGTAATAATAATGTGATCTTCACCTACGGAGTGAGCACAATAACCTTTTCTCATCTTCTCCCACCACTCTCTTCATTTCACTCTTCTTTTGATCAATTAGATATTTGCTTTTAAGAAACACAAAATTACACTATCACATTGGAGGGCAAAGCATCTCTGGGGTCATAAAAGCACACAGGCAGACACCTTTCAGAAGCTTAGGAGCAGAAAGCCTCTGGCTTGAAACACTCAGTTCCTTTCTGTTCAGAACACCAGGAGAAAATAGAGTAATCGCTGGAATTAAAGAGGTACCAGGCCAGCAATCTATAATTAATCACATTTTACTCTGTCTTCACTTTCTAATGTGAGACAAAATCACAGCGTAGCAGTTCTAAGCAAAACAAAATGTGGGCAAAGATATGTCTTAAGACAAAGCACTACCGTCCTGTATTAATCCTTTCTTCCACAAATACACATAAAAAAAAAAAATCAGCATGCCTCAAAAGGCCTATTGAGAAAAAGCAAAAAACCAGTCTTTCCAATATAATATTAAATGGCTGAAATGGTTATGTGGCACATTTTTACCCATTTCATAGTAGGACAGATAGAGAAATATATTCTTACAGTGCTCTTGTAGAAATCAATATTGCAATGTACTAACTTGGGTTTTAGTGTTTATCTGTTCCATAATTTTTATTAGAGAGGAAAAAAAAAAAATCTGTGCAGATGCATCTACAGCTAAATAGTAACTTTAGTGAAACCTGTTCTGTAAACACACATTAAACACTGGTAAAAGACAAGGAAGTATTGATTATTCTAACTCATTCCAATTAAATGGATACAGCAAAAGCAGCAGATGATAAGCCACCAGCATATCTTGGGGCTTTCTGATGCCTTCCAGGCAGTGATATTTCATAAGAAAATAGGGTTGAGGGGAGTGTAAGGCAAACTTCTAAAGTGCAATCTTAAGTCTGAGATTCAGCTGGTTTATGTCAATAAAGGAGGCTGATCAGAACAGAAGCAAGAGGCTCACCTGGCTAATAACGGTAAAAGGAATTCCAGGCTTCTTATGGCAAAATTGTGTTTTGTGCTTATTTTGTGATGGGTGGTTTTACTGCTGCTCCCCGCCTCGTCTCAGGGCACAGCATTACTTTGGAAAACAGAGCTGCACAAACAAGCAAATCACTCCTGACCTCCTGCACCAGGAGCTCTGCTGGGGCAGCGTGGCCTGCGAGGGCAGCTGCTCCCACAAGCGGGCACCAGCCATCTGTGAGAGCCAACTGAGTGCCGCTTTAAACAAAATAAAAATCAGCGGCACCTCCCGAGAGGTGACAATATGTCTGACAACAGCTGGAATTTTGTGGATGAAGTCCTCGATTTCAACACAGTAGGGTTAATTTACACAAGAGGGATTTGAATAGAAGTTACCCAAGGAAAGCAATCTTATGATGAAAGGGGCATTTTTATACAACAAGCTCTAGGCAGGAGGCAACTGAACCTCCACTTCTATCTCTAGCAAAGCTATAGAAAAGAAAAGGAGGAAGGGGAAGAGGGGAAGGGCTCCGCTCTCCGTATTTACACATGGGCTGGCCATGAACAGCTCCTGCTTTGCACCTTAGTTGCCTCAAACCCCACCTCAGGCCACAGAACCCTCCCATGTCAGTATTTAGGGTATCCACGAGCCCACATTAAACTGTGGGTTCTGGTATCTGAAGGGAATTGCAACGGTCAGATCTGCTGCACCTCAGCCCAGCACAGTCTGTTCTCTGTGCCTCTGCACTCCAGTAAAATGGGTATGAATAGCATTTCCCTACGCAAGAGAAGCATTTCAAGAACAGAAACAATAAAGGTCTAAAGTTATTTGAAAATTGTATGGGCACTGTATAATTCCTTTGACAGATGGAATAAGATAGCATTTTAAATTAGGTACTTTTCCTACCAATATTTACATGTTGTAAAATACTTCTTACAGCTACTTTCTGTAAAGAATAAATTACTAACCCATTTTATGCCATCTTTTATAATAAGCTATTAAATAATTTAGAAAACCTCCATCCATTAAATATTTAAAAGGCCTTAATTTCCCCATTCTCAATAATTTCTCACTTAAAATAAAGACAGCGCATCCCTTAAAAGTCTCCTCTTCTGCAAAGCAGTCGGTGAGAAGGCAGTGAGTATGGGTGCCACACACTTCACAGGGTGATTTGCCAGCCCGAGAGTTTAACCCCACCGTCAGCCCCATTAAACTCTTCTGCCCCACTGAATAAAGAACTGAGAGGAAACAGAGCAACATCTGCAATTTCTTAGGTAAGAAAAAAAAAAAAAAAAAAGAAAAAACCACCAAAACAAAACCAAATTACCTAGTCTGGTCACTAAGTGTATTTGAAAAGTGCTGCTATTTGAATTTGAGGGGAAATAAGAGACAAAAATGAAGAAAAGAACTAGATCAAACACCTGCTTGACCAGTTCCGCCTGTTACACACCAGCTAACTAACACAGACCGCCCGTTTCAAGGCTAAAGGACCGCAAACGGACAGGTATTTAGCAACACCCCTCCAAAGACGCCGTTACCCCACAGAAGCGGTTTGCCCTAGGCCCACAGGCTGCAGGGCAGGCGCTGCCTGCCGCTCAGCAGAGGACCGACACCTGGAAGGAGCCACTCCTCGGCCCAGCTTGGCATCCCACAGCAGTTTTATGGCCGCGAGTGGGGAAATCGTTTTGTCCGTGGGCAGGAACTTTATTTTTGCTGGTGCTAAAGCTCCTTTGAGGGGACTCGGGGCGGCGGGGAACGCCTCGCCTCCCTGAGGGCGACGGGCGGCCGCGGGCCCTGCGGCGTGGTGCTGCTGCCCCCTGGCGGCCGCTCGGCAGCTCCGCCGGCGCCCGCCGCCCCCCCTCCCCTCAGCACAATGGAGCTGTCCCCGGCCCAGGCCGCATGCATAATTTAGCGGCGAGCTATTAAACACTTCCAACTTTTGTCATTACTAGGAAATCTCATTAAATCTCATCCGTACAACGTGCACCAATTGCTCCGCCGAACCCCGCTCCTTGTTCTCCGCCGGAGCCATCCCGGCCCTCAGAGAGATCCCCTCCGAGGCCCCTGCCTGCCTCAAAACCTCTAATTTGCGAGCTCTCCTTTGTGCAAGAATGAACTGTCCATGCAAATTAAGTTTTGTCATTAATCATATTAACGCGTTGCTGTCGCAGGATTCCTCTGTTCACCCTCCTCTCGGAGAGCTGGGCTGCCGGAGGCGTTGCTGGGCTGGGGGGCTCCCGTGCTGTCTCACAGGCTGTGCCCCGTCTCCTCACGGTCCCTTGTGAGCCCAGAGAAATGGGCCAGCCGGAGGGAAATAACGCGGTTTAGATTCTGAATTCAGCCCCTCAACCCTCACCCAGAAATCTCTGCATCAGGTCAGGTAACTTTAGCTTGATCTGAAGACTTCAAGTGACAGTAAATTCACCGCAGCTAAGTTACTCCTACAGTTAATTAACCTCACTTTAAACACTGCACCTGATTTCTAATCTGAGTTTGTCCAGCTTCTACTTCTAGGCATCTGATCTCATTAGGCCTCTTGCTGGCAGATGAAAGCAACCTCAGCTTCCCGGTACTGCTGCCCACACTCGCTGCTCGCACCCGCCATCATGTCCCTGGCTTTCACACGAGATGGAGGAAGACTCTCCTTGGAGGAAGCCTCTCCTTGGAGGCCTTTGCACTATTAAATCTGTCAAACAGCTCTTCTCTGCGTCACTGCCAGTTTCTCAGCATCAGGTATTTTGAAGTCAACCTCAGGAGACTCAGTAACCAGAGATGATCTTGATCAATACCACAAACAGAGGTAACAAACCCTCCAGGTTGTACGTCATGTTCCCTCCTGATATATCGTGCTTGTCTACCCGGCTGGTGCATCACATGGGGACAAGTAAGGTGCTTAAAGGTCTCAGTTCTGCCCATCATTAATCACACTGAGTACCAGTTACGCCAGGTAGAAAGGCACTATGCAAACTGCAGAAGGACACAAAGTTGTCCGCGTAGTAACATAACGTGAGCCAAATTCCCCTATCCTTTACTCCCAGGGAAAACATCAACCTTCTGCTGTGTCTACTTCCCTATAGGTATCACTGAGGGATGCCCAATAACATCAAGCTCCATCAGGCAAACTGAATTGAGAAGGCTCTTCAGACAGCAAGAAAATTAGCTAAACAAGGTGGCAGCAAACTGCAAGTGTGCTTCCTTACTTTTAAGCAAGCCAGACATAGAGCAAAAAAATCACTGAGGGACTGCGGCATTCCCAGCACTTCTCAGATTCCAGCAGACTCGCAACACACTTCACCTGCAATTTCTGAGGTGTTTTTTATAACATCACATTCCATTTATGACATCAGTCTCTGCTGGCAGCAGCTCAGCCTGTCACCACTAGTCAGCCCTTTCCACAGGAATATTTCAAAACCTCACTTAACAGCAACTGGGGGAGGTGGGGAGGAAAAGGAAACAATCCCAATGAGAGCTAAAGGAAATAAAATCCACAGCCTCCTAAGAAGGGAGTACTGAACTGCTATTACATCCACATAGCATGAGATATCGACCACACCAGCAGCCGGACCATCCACAACAGACAGGCATCCTACGTGCCATGTGCTTTCGGGGAAATGTGTCTGTCTTCACCAGCATTTGGAGTTCTCTAGGGTATCTCTGTCTTCATTGTTTCCTTTAGAGATGAGAACAAATCTATCCGTTGTGGGCATATTAAGAGGATGTGCTGAGAGGACTGCAAAAATATGCCTAAACCACCCTAATTCTCTGCCCCAGTCACTGTAGACTTCCTCGGTTAGTTGTGCTAGAGTGAGAATAGTGAGTTGGGTGGATGTTCTGTTGGAAAGCCTTTGTCAGTTGGTCTCATTTTAAGTGAGCGTTTGTGGCTTCCAAGTTTAATCCAGTGGAGCTCGGGTCACACAGAAGCAGAGAACTAAGGGACTGCCAGAAGATCTCAAGTTCACACTGCAAGGAGGAGTTGGAAATCAAAGCTGTTGCCTCCTCTGCTGAGGCAGAACAAGTCAGATGTCTGCTCAGAACCTGATGCAATGCAAACTACAAGGGCTAGTTGGCCCCTCCAGGCAAGGGAACAGTAGCTTCTTCATATACACTGACTCCTGTGTATATTCTGGAGACCTGTGGTCACCAGAACTCACAGCTTACAAGTCTATTTACATGGCAAGAAGAAGTAGTCTTGCAAATGAAGTATATGAGTTATGCTGGCACAAATAACTGATCACTTGCAGTTCAAAAGGATAATCTCTGTGTATGAGAGGATCACCTAAATTAAATAGAATCTCATTTATAACATTAATTTTTACGAAAATGTTTTATAACCTGCTCTCTCAATTCAAACCAAGTCCACATCTTCCCTCCAGGAAAAATTCTGCCAAGACCAACAGGGCTGCTCTGAGAGCAAAGTACAGCTATTCTAGCTGTAAAGTAGAGGCACAATAGGCCCTTTTCTCCATACGGCATTATTTATTATTCATCACCATCCTACAAAGAACTCTTCTGCCAAAGTAAACTCCTGAAGAGGTAAGCATTGCTATCAAGGTTTCATTTTTAAGGTTGTACAGACTTCCCAACCAGGACAGCCAACACAGCATATCTCCTCATTACAGCCCAGCATTTCAACTCTTTCAACTACATTTATCAGAGAGAATTTTTCATTGTGATTATCCAGGTTCTTTCAGTCCCTTACTACAGCTCAAAATCTTCCCCACCCCCTGGTGTATGGCCTACTTAAGAGATGGGCAGACTTGCAGGGTCTGTGTTCAAGGAAGCACAGGAATTGCTTCAACCCTGTTCAAAGAGGAGGCAGAGCAGAGACAGTGCCCTGCTCCACTCCCAGCTGACCTCCCAGAAGCAGAGCGGTACTCACGTAAAGCAGGCAGCACGCCAAAAAATGTGGAGAGAAACGTCTTTGAAGGAAATCTCTTCAGCAGGATGTTTCAGACAAGGCAAACACACATTTTCCCCTATTGGAAAATTTGCCTGCCAGGTAGCAAAGCAGTAATGTTGTTGCACAGATTATCTTGAGCAATAAGACACTGTTTTCTATACCCTGAATTTCATTTCTCCCACAGGAGTAAAAGATAACTAACTCAATAGCTATAGAGCAGGTCACTCACCTTTCTTCCTACTCACCAGGGACCCAGGTGAGGTGGTAAGTTATTTTGCAGAGATCACATGGGGAAGGGAGGGAGAGGACAGAGGAGGGCCTCATGTCAGTTTGTGCCTCTGGATGACACACTGGGAGGTCCCAGAGCTGTTCTTGGTGCCTGGTGACCAGCCCAAGGATCACATGCAAGAAGTAGACCATCACTGACTATGGGTGACTATTCAAATTAAGAACAAGAGGCAATCCCAAGGAAATAACATGAAAAATAAGAGATTCAACAACTGTGAGCAGTAAAGAAAGGTTGAAGTAGCTGTGTTTGTTTAGTCAAAAAAAGAGAGTTTATTGGAGAGTTTATGGAGCACCTCTCCTATGAGGACAGGCTGAGAGAGTTGGGATTGTTCAGCCTGGAAAAAGGCGGCTCCGGGGAGATCTAATTGTGGCCTTCCAGTACCTGAAGGGGCCTACAGGAAAGATGGTGAGGGACTGTTCATCAGGGAGTGTAGTGACAGGACAAGGGGGAATGGGTTTAAGCTGAAGGAGGGTCGATTTAGATTAGATGTTAGAAAGAAATTCTTTACTGTTAGAGTGGTGAGGCACTGGAACAGGTTGCCCAGAGAGGTTGTGGAGGCCCCATTCCTGGAAGGATTTAAGACCAGGTTGGATGAGGCTTTGGGCAATGTGGTCTCGTGGAGGGTGCCCCTGCCCGCAGCAGGGGGCTGGAACTAGATGATCTTTGAGGTCCCTTCCAGCCCTAACCATTCTATGATTCTATGAGACGTGCTAACTGTCTCCTTGAAGAGATCTGCTTTAAAGAAGGGCAAGATTTAAAGGAGTGGTTCTCTGTAGCTACTGCAAATAGCATAAACATAAATTAAGTGTCCTTCCAAGACAACTTCATGTGTGCATGAGGAGAAACTTTCTATATCTAAGTGTGGGAAACCAGTGGGGCAAGCTTCTCAAAAAAGTCATGGAGCCTGCTTTGATGGAGTGGGTTTTTTAATTGACTGAACACCTATGGGATGGTTAAGGCTCCCTTCTCCATCCATAGGGTTGGATTACATGTTTGCTCAGGGTCTGTAACAGGACTACAACTGCTTTATGCCTTGGAGCAAAAAGCAGCCCTGGACTATAAACGTGAGGTGAATAGTCACTGTTCACAGTGTCACCCTCAGTACCCTGACCACAGACAGTCATCAAGTCAGAGGTTAGTGGAGGAAAATTGTGGCAGCAAGAAACTGAAAATACCTCCGACACATATTGATTTTTTTTTTTTCATGCAGACAGGGTCAGCTTGTGTTATATTTAGATATCTTTCTGGTGGTTCTGAGAGTCATTATGCAACCAAATTTGGTTCTTTCTGATTCTACTGTATTAGAATACTATATTCTCTTGTTATTCCACAAAATGCCTCATTCACATTAAATAATTACAGCATGTCCACTCATGCTTCCCTAAGCTGTATTAGGCCCTGACTCTAACAGGGCCTGTCCATTCCTGTGCCACCAATGTGATCTGGTCCCCACTTTCGTTTCAATTCATGAAACACTCCAAGAGGAAAGCATAGAATAGCTGGTTTTGCTTTTAGAACACAAACATGCTTTATGAGCAGTGGATGCACATTGGCTGATGAAGAATCCCAACTGTCTGGGTATATGGGATAATTATTCCACTTGGGACTCATTAGCTAATTGTTAAAAGATTCTAATGAAAAGCATTTCATAAATACAGCACTAAATTTCCAGAAGTGTAATTATGGGCTGAACGCACATTTTTAGCACCTGAGTTATCAACTACATAAGCCAATAGCAAAACATCTTGTGGCGTGCTATCTCTGTTCTCTCTGTCAGTATGGGTAGTACATAGGATAACTACTAGCAAAATGAAAGGTAACATTTTTGATATTCCCAAAGATAGCACAGTTAGCTTGAGTTTGGTTGAAAACTCTGCCCCCAGCATATAGAATCTCCTGTGACAATAGGGAAGAACAAAACTTGCACAGGGTGGGAGACACACAGACCAAAGAGCTATAACCCAACTTCTTGATCTTGTTTTGTCATTTGACTTTGATGCTATGGGACAAGCTTTTTACTCGGTGTTTGAAAGCATTGTTTGCTTATCTGAGCCTGCTCCTCAAGTTATTTTACAAAATCATTGCTCTATTGAATAGGAAAAGTTCAGAACCGAGTTCCTGACCCACCAGTTCAGGAACTGTTACCAAAAAAAAAAAAAAAAGCAGAATATCATTCCTCATTTTCTGTTATTGAATCACAGATGCCAAATACTGCAGATAAGCTAGCAAGGCATTTGTATGGCATGAAGACTTGGAGTTGGGTCATTAAATAATTGTACTTTAAAGGAGAACCCATTCTTGTTCAATCTGATCCTAGTTAAATGAACAAAAGCATATTCAGAACCAATCTCAAAGTTGTATTTGCTTTTCTATGGTTTGGCAACATCATGCTGGATGGAAGTACTGACCATGACACAGAGTGCACCTGTACACAGCACTGTCTGAGCTATGGATAATTTAATTCCTAGTCCAGCACTGACGGCACTGGTCTTGAGTCCTGAACTCTGATCTCTGCTCCACATTGTACCATGGAGAAGCATCTGCTAGTTTGGAGCACCACAACCACAGTATGGACGTGGCACAGCTGGGTTTAGCTCTCGCCAAGTTTGAGAGACCTGGGGGAGGCTGTAGCTGTACACTGTCTGTATTGTGCTCTTCAGGTACCAGGAGTCGTATAAGGTTTTCTAATTCCTGACAGCAGCCTACTACTGAGTCAAGAAGAAAAATGAGCAGATAGATATATCTGTTAATTATCTCCTGAGTCATTGGTCCTATGGCCCTGGAATCAATATTACATGGTCAGAAGAAAGAGCAAATTTAAAAAGTGGACAGACCTCAGGAAGAGGTATCATTTGTGATGTGTAAGCAGCATGCCCTAGCTGGTTTAGTTGCCCCAGCAGACCACTGACATGTACATACAGTGACTGCATCTCTCTCTTGCAGGACCTTGTCTTTCTCTTTCTAACCAGAAAAATTCCAAATCCCGATATGAATACATAAGATAACACTCTCAGGTATTTTAATTTCCAGCAGTACCAGCTACTGTATGCCCTGATGCAAGAGAATTTCAAAGTCTCATAAATTACTTTTTGCCTCCTCACCTCCACAAAGGGTTTCCTTCATCCTTTCCTCTTCCAGCCCAATCCTTCAGGCCTCCTTCCCTGTCCCTTCTCAGCCCTTTCTGTTTCTTGTTTGCATAGCATCTCTCCCTGCCTCCTTTGGGAAGCTCACCTGCTTGGCAGCAGCATCTGTGTGAGCATCAAGAGAAGGGCTGGCAGGCAAGGAAACAGACCCCACCTGAACTATGCATTGATAATGGTGAAAAAAGGTTTAGAGCAGGTTTATCATCTGCTGGCTGCTGTTTTCACCCCCCACAGGCATGAGGAAGCCAGATAGAGCTCTAGCTACACTTGCAATGAAAAAGGAGCAAACCTTTCATGCACAAGCCACTTTGTGATCACGTAACCATGTGCGTGATTGATGGGAGGAGCTGGGGGGAGGGTAAGTGGCATAATTTTGATTGTGCTTTGAAATGTTCAGGGTTGGAAATGAAGTATGAGATCCCCCCGCTTTCCCTCCCTCACTTGAAGGCAATTATGATTGCCTTAAAGATGTGAGATCTGTTAGAAAGTAACAAATTGTTGATTGTTTGTTTATTTTCAGGGTAGACAACAATCAGCTTTTAATCAGCTTTTCGTCACCACTAGAGAGCTATTAACTTTCTTAAAATAATTAGAAAACCGAAAAGAAAATTATCCTCCAATTATTTTCATCCAGGAAACTGCGACTTTATGGGGGGGGGGGGGAAATCTCAAGATTCACAGAAAAAAGTTAACTTGGTGGCACATTTAGTTCACTCTTTTAACAATGAAGTACTGTTTGCCAGAGAGGTGGGGAAACAAAACACAAAAAACTCAACCATACTTCTATTGCTCCACAAAGCCTGCCGCAGATAGTCATCCACCAAGCTGAAGTCTGACTGACACACACCTTGTCACAGCCAGCACTGCCCTGCTCTCCCCTTTCCAAATCTCTCTCTGAAGATTTTCTCCACATTCTGTTTCCTGGAGCACTGTCCTTTTACCACAACCTCCAGGTTTAGCCCTACACTGGCAGTTGTTTCCCCTCACTTCCCCCAAATATAATTTGTCTGCAGTCATACTCAGAATGGCAGAGCTAAAGAAAAGAACCACCATTTCTTTTTCTGTGGGCTGTGCTTCTTGAGCTTGTGTGATGTTATGGATGTTGGCATCTGAATAAGAACCTACATTTTCAGCCACCTTGGGTGGACGCTCAGTTATTCCTGCTGAACTTTTTTTTTAAGGAAACATATTGCAGGAGTCTTCCATTTCTCTGATCTTGTCTTTCAGATCACCACAATACATATTTTTTCCATTTTTTGAGTAAATGAACTCTAAATACTGTACCGGGGGAAACAGTACTCAAACAACTACAATAAAGAGAGCAACCTCTAGATTTCAGTCATATTAGAATTAGCAACAGGTATGAAATGTCTCAGCAGATACTACCTTTCTGTGATTTCAGATAGGCAACATAACTAGAGCCCCTCCACCTCACATACAACTTCCCAGTAGGTTTCCTCACCAATAATCCCATGAAAACATACCATCAACGTACCTCTTGCACCCACCCTATCACCACGTACACCTTTACCAGTACGCTGGTTGTAACTCAAATGCTGTCATCCTTACAGGAAAACAGGATCAATCACGAGCAGTTTGCTAGATCCTGAGACAACTGCTGCTGTTCTGTTGTGCAGTTGCCGAACTGCTGCTCAACAGATATTTGCTTTTGGGGTGGTGACTGGGCAACGTCCTACGTGTGCTCCTAAGGTGCAGTTAAGTAGCAAACAGCCTTTGGTAAGAAGACTGGGGGACAGACATGCTTTGTTGTTATCGCATTGCAGGGAACTTGTCCTCACAGCCAAGAAGGGATGCCCTTCCTCATGGCAGGCATTAGTCAAATACAAGTACTCAGCTCCAGTAAGAGTTAACTGAACAAAAACATAATGGACTGTAAAAACCAGATCAGGCAGGATTGTGGATTCTAAGGGACAACTAACTAAAGAGTGTGTGAAGGGCTGAGCTAATTAAGTACTCCCCCACCAGGACCACAGTGGCTGTATTTATTTATTTATTTATTTCAATTGGATATGAATTGTGATTCACTTTAAAAAAGGATTCTTCTTGTAAATCGATCAGTGTTAGAACCATTTGACCTACTAGTGTCTTTTTAAAGATTGATGAACTGGAACACAAAAGTGAAACTCTCTCACTTTAACTGTTCCCATCTGAGTTCCTGCACTGTGAGATACATTTTGAAAGAGGCCTATGGAATGATTGCATCATTGATTCAAATTCTAGGGTTATTGCACAAAGCATTTCTATAGCCTGGCAATAGGCAACACAGCCACACAAACTGAAAAAAAGGCCATTAGCAAAGACAGTCACAAGACTGTCTTAGATTAAAAACTGCTGTTATTAAAAATGCACTACTTCTCTGTGACCAAAGCAGGAATTTGTTAGGCCTTTTACTTCAATACTGGTCACTAATTAAATGCAAAACAGCAACACTAATTAAAAAAAAAAAAGAATATGGAAAAACACTTACTGGATTTATATTTTCCCCTTTCCAAATGAAATCCCTTCCTTGCAAATTGCAAACATTTTAGTCAAGATCAGCAAGAGAGGCTGCAGGAAACTGAACCTTCACTCATCAGAGGGTACCACTGCATACAAAAGGAAAGAAACAGACTTTTCATTTAGAGCTGTGCCTTGCGCTATCTCAGGCAATCCCCCCTTGTTTTCACATAGCTATCTACTGCCAATTAAGTCTAACGCTTTGTTTTTCAACCAGGGATGAAATCCTGCCCACCTTTATGCTCCCCTAAAATTCACAGACAATGATCAAATTCCCTTCTCTGCTCACAAATACTGTTTGATGAGCACCCAAAGGACATTTCTGGGAGAGTGCAATCACCCTTCTTTTACACATTTGGTCCTTTTTCTTTTTCTAAGCTGATGGCTTTGAGCAAATAGGATAAATATTTATCTGTCTACCTTCATCCAAATTGTACAATTTTGATAAGGAATTTGCGAGTATGAAGTGGTTTATAACATTTGTATGTCAGAAAGACAGCATAACTCACTTGGTATACTGACACTACTGTGTAAAACAAGAAATGGCCAGTGGAGGGTGTGGTTTATAATTTTAAATAATTTTTACACTCCAGCCAAAGACAATTGGTTTCCTAAACCATGATTTTGTCCTTTTTAATTTGACTACTCAATTGTACAAGAATTCTTAATTATTTCTCTGCTTGCAATAGCACCTTCCAACTTACTACCTGAGAAGAGCAGTATTGCATAAATAATCTATTGCCTTTTTAACCTGAAGGTCTCAACATCTGATCTTCAAAAATATGAAAATTTTCTAATTTAGTAATGGAATATTCCTATGATAGTCACCCTAACTAGAAAGTGTTACTTTCAAAGCTTCTTGTTCTCCATTCAGGAGGATTTAGATCAGTCAACAACAGCGCATCCTCTTCCAGGGGGATGCAGAAGTGTGGGGAGAGATCAAAAGCAGGCTGGCTATCGCACAAAGAGCCACGACCCACATACTATTTGTCAGAATTCAGGCTAGAAATATGAGCATTGCACTGAGGAGATAGCAGGCTGGGTTTTAGCATCGTCGTCGGTGCTCTGTGCTTGGATCTATGCTAACTTAGCAGAGCTCTCTGAACACAGTGCTCAAGTCTGGCTTAAGCTCCAGTCTAGACAGAGCTGTAGGTTGGGACTTCCTGGAGCTTTCATCCACCACAGACCTCTGGCCCACCTGCCCCCCGAGACACTTGTCCCAAGGTGCAGAACCACAGCCATATCCTGTCTGTGTGTTGTAAACGTTGAGCAAAAATCTTTCAGAGTGAAAGCAAAAATCCAGAGGTTGCTCCTCCAGCACAGACAACCAGTAACAGTACCTCTGCTGTGACTGGGTAAGTTTCAGCTGAATTTGCACAAGGAGCAGGATTTTTTGTTTTAAACATCTCTAAGAAAGATCTGCTGAGTACCAGGTAATAAAAATAAAGACAGACCAGACTTGACAGGTTTGCAATTAATTTTCCTTGGCTCTTATTTACATCTTTGATTCTGGCAGTCTTCCTCTTCTGAATAAGAAACGCTGGCTCCCATTCGTTACTCCTAACATAGCAAAATCCATGATGTGGCAGGTGTTTGCTACTCATTTCATTGACACAAGTATTATGTTTAATCAAAAGCTGAAGCAAGGCAAAATGAGTAAAACAAGATAAAACAAACCTGAAGCACCAGGCTATCCTCAACACTTCACAGTTTGGCAGGGCGTTGCTGGGTAGAATCTCAAAGAGTAAAATTTGTCTGCCCAAATCACACATTGTATTGTCAAACCATCCCATGGAAGCTCTACAGAGACATCCTAACAGACGTTTCAGCTCATGTCCTACCTACCAACCAATACCTTACCCAGAGATTTTGTAAGTCTCTTCTCCAATCCCTTCCCATTATAAGTATGACCTACGTACAACATACCCCTCTTTCTCATCACCCAACTGAATTACTTCAGAAAGGACAGCCATGAGTCTAGCACTAGGAGAAGGCAAAATCTGAAAATCTTTGTGAACCAGCTGTTTGTGAACCCTAGAAAGCTAATGAGATGTCTAGAAAAGGTAGGAATAACTAACCTTCAAAACAACCATTGGACAATGCATTTGCAACAGAAAGTCAGTGACCCAAGGACCTGAAGCAGAAGCTCAGTCATGCTTGTCAAATGATGTATTTGTAACTGCACTGAGATTTGAGAAAATATAGCCTGAAAAACAGGATCTTCAAGCTTGAAAACCAGTATGACTTAGGAGTCACTTAGAATTTAAGCATGAGAATTGTGAAGGTCTTATTCAAGGCACAGTACTACACACATCATTATTCCCACCAGGGAATCCACCAGTGGAACTTGCATGGGTGCTTCCTCTATTACCTGAGACCAAAAAAAAAAAAAAAACCCAAAAGAGTTTGTGACAGAGCAGCCCTTCCTCAGAAGGCTGTTTATCTCCTCCTTTAATAAAATCAACTACCATGTCTTAACAGAGCAGCTCCTCCTAACAGCTCCTCCTCTATACTGTGTACCCTGACGAGATCTACATGATATCAAAAGCAACACTGGATGAAAGACGGAGGCCCAGAGATGTCCCTTTTTCATCGTGTATAATTTGTAAAAAGCTAGTCAAAAAAGAGCGAGCAGTTTAGCCTGGAATTTTGCCAGCTCTGATATTCATAGCACATGTGATCAAAGAGCAGAATTTGCCAGTCAGTGGAAAAACAATCAGGCTCGTAACCTGACTTCCACCACCGAAGACAAAGCCTGCAAACATTACTATTGATCAAAGTAGAACTATTTTCATCAGGCTGCATTGCACTGGACATTAAACATCTGCAGAGTCAAGGCCTACATAAGTTGAAGTTGGGGCAGATAGTTCCAAGAATTTAACATTCCCAATACATAAGCGATTTTCAAAAGAATAAGCAACAGAAGACACTATGAAATCACACTGAAAATTAAAGGATATCATAAATGGATTTTATGTAATACTCCAGGTTATGTTACAGCACATTGACATATACAACAAATTAAAACAGCTAATTCATCTTACTGCCCTCCACTGATAATTTTTAATTAAGTCACTTATCTTTATCTACATATTTAAGAATGTAGATCTTTCATTGTTCATCTCTTAAAGAAAATCAATGTTGTCCTGATTTGCTACAGCTCAAACAAGCGAGCAGTATTAGCTAAGATAAGACAGCCTAATAGAAAAATAATTCATTAACTTTATTAACAAGCCCTAAGAAAATGCTATTGAGCAAATTTTTATGCTCCTAGAAGTCTGAATTATGAACCAAAACTTAATGATGTTCAGTAAGACTAAAATACACATAATGGATTTTTTAAAAAAAAACAAATAGAAAAGGAAAAGGGAGAAAACTATTAAAACCTATTAGAAGAGTTCAATGAAATGTTTTAGAGAGTTGATCCCCAATACTGAATCATATTATAAAAGCCATTATCAAAAATCTTCATGGTCCATAATGAATTAAGAGACTGGAAGATAATCTGTAACACCAGTTAGATGCGAGTGTCTAAATGCCTACCCACTACACAGTTTTGAAATATTAGCACATCAAAACGGACTCTGGTTTTACACTTGGGATTCTAAAGCTTTATAAAAGACACTGTGAAAACAGTAAACTTTGAATCTCAATTTCTTGAGAAAGCAGACTTTTTCTAGTCATCTTAAGTGTCCTTTTCTTCTCAGGGTGACCTTAACTTTCAGATTTGTAAAATGGTTTCCTCTTGTGCTCAATCCTACTGTGTAATAAATTTTAAAAATGACTATTTATCTTCTTTAATATATTAGTCATATGTAGCAGGAGAAGCCTCTCTGGGAATTTTTGCTATCGAGTTTTCTCAAGCTTAAGTCAATGCTGATTTAGAAAATATAACTTACGCTTAGTAACAAACAATCATGAATATATTTATTGGAATAACATCTTTCCATTCTTCTCCAGCAGCATGTTTAGTTTATCAGTTGCAGTACTATATATCGATATATATTTACAGTGACCAAGGCAATTTGAAAGTAATGCTTATATGTTGCCCATCTTATTGCACTTTTACAAGCCTGAATCACTGGCATTTGGAAAACAAATAGATCTGATGGTTCTGAAAAACATAAATGAAATGCAAATTAACCAGGCAGGTATAAGTTGTATTTATTTCTGAAAAGTGAGAATCAGTGCATTGCTCAAAAACTGCCTGTTGCAAAAGTTATATTTAAGGAAGTTTAAATATTTTTAGATTTTGCCTTACTAATCATGACCTCAGCTGCTTGCACCATGTAATGACAATAATGAATAAACATGCTGTGCTTATGAAGAACTAGAACCTAACAAGCTGATCAATTGTTAATTCTATAAAGTGACTAAAACGTGTCTCTACTATCAATAAGTAAATCAGCTTCTATTTGCGGGACTAATGCACCTTGTACATATCCTCCAGCTATCCTGCCCTTTTCTATAATAATGTAATTATCAGTTTGGTCGTATTTAAGCACAAACTGAATGAGATTTGATATTATTTTTGTCCTGAGGGTGAAAAAAATACAAGAAAAAATTATTTGGATATTTAAAGAGACAGACACACTACATTTTTTTGGAGGATGCAGATTTTCCATTTGCCCTCCAATTAAACACAATTAGTAATTTGAAAAACCAATTATTTTACAGTATTATTCTTCAATCTTACAGACTGTTATCAGGCAGACATTCCAGAGAAAGGCGGCCTTTTTATTATTAAAGCCCTCTTGCTCTAAGCCTCTGTAACAAAGAATTTAAACGAAAGACAACAACGCTCAGTAACTGTAACAGAGGCTGTTACTTGTGTAGAAAAAAGGCATTTAAAACAAGACTAGTTTGGCTTTATTCAGTCTTTATTTTTCCTCTTAGATGAGGAAAACACAGAAGATGTATCAAGTTTTCAGCCATAACATAATTATGTATATTCCAAATATGCTAATTACAAATAGCTGCCAGTCTCCAATACATTTCCAAGCAAGATTTAACAGTAATAGTTTACTCATTAGTGAAGATTGCATTCAAGAAGAAGAATGTGTAATACTTGCAAAAAACCAAGAGTTTTGCTGAAAATATTTGATTTCCTTCTGATTCCTACAGCCATCTGCAAAGACGCGGGGTGAATACAGCTACGCGTTCATCCACTGAACACCACAGCTCATCTCGGTCTGGGGTGCGACTAGAGAGCAAGCATAACCTGAAGTGTGTCGTAGGTGAATGATGCCCACTGGCAGAGTAAGTAATTGTATTTAAAGTTGCTGCATCTTTTTCTAGAGCTATAAACAGTAATTATTTTTAAAGGTTTAGGGCTTCTACATCTATTCTATTGTTAAACTAAAATATGTATCACAAAAAAACCATTAGAAACATCTACGGGAAGGAAATGTTCTGGAGGGAAATGCTGTTAAGTATGTGGATAAGCTCAATACTAATTAATTTCTAACACTTAACGAACCTATTCATTTCTCAGGTGGAAGGTTACACTAATTCTGCCAGAAATTGTGCTGTTTCACCTCAGATCCATCCCTCTATGTCAATTTGGTGTAGAAAAGGAAGGAGAATCCTTTTTACCCAATAGTCTCTTAGATCAAGAGAGCCAGACCAGGTTTCTAAAAGTAACTTTTTCTAACAAAATGTTGTTCTTTTAATGGTCCCTGAACAGACAGATCTATCATTAAACAAAAGCAGAATGAATCATTTTAGCAGCACTCCAAAAATACGGGGATAATTTAGTACTGAAATAATTATTGTGCTTCTTCCCCCTTCAGCCCCAGTTAAGCCTATACACCCTATAACTGGTAAATATTTCCACAGTTAAACTGTTAGTCCAGTAGTACCTTTCAGCTAAACAAGTCAATGGCAAATACTCTCTTCTATTCTTCCAAATAATGAATATTAACTCAAAGGTCCGGAGATGCGGTTTAACTAAGTAGTGTAACAGGGATACACACGTGTAACAATCTATCTATATTCCACAAAATTACTAATCCTTTTTTTCAGATTCAGTGGCCTATTTTATGTGCAAGTCTACTCACTGCTGTAGATGTGTGTTTGGGGAAAATTTTATAGCACTTGACTTCTAACCGTGGTGCTTCACAGTCATTAAACTGACAGTGCTCAGTACAAATAGCAATGCAGTCAACACCAGCCCAGCACAGTCAGGATCAGTCTTTTACCTGTATTAATGCTGGGCCAATTCCAGTGAAATCCATAAAACACTCACGGAGTGGGCACAGCTGCACATATACAAAGAGGAGAAGGTTCAGCCTCACAATAACAATGCCAGCTGACCAACATTAACCTCGCCGGCTCACTGCATCCCCATATTCCTTGGGGAGGAAGCAGTGCTGTGGCCCCAGAGCCAGGTTTTAGAGTAGACCAGCCACAACAGCCTTCTCTCTGCTCAGCTGTATGAGCATGGCTGGCCAGAATCCCCTTCCCTGCGAGCTCAACAAGGGACAACCCAAGGAGCATATCTGAGCAGTATGGGGGAAGGCTCACCCATTCCCCTCAGGAGCTGATGTATGGAGTGCGCAGGAGGCAGGGGAAGAGAGTTGTGGGGCATCATGAAGATTTCCTTCACGCTCTATCTCATTTTCTAGGAACAGGGCAACCAGATATCCTGAGCACAGCCCTGGCATTGCCACAGTCCCTGGCAATGCCTAGAAGAAGAGATAACAGCAAAGGGGAAGAGATGACCCTTCCTTCCTTCCTAGTAACCCTATCTGCTGAGCATTTCCCAGGAAATTGGAAAGAAACCAGCAAGGAGCGTGGGCTGTCTGAATGCCCAGCAAAGGGACCGTCACCAGCAACTATAGCTTCTCTATTTCCTTTTCAGAATTATAGGGAACAAAGTGTCCCAAAGATTAATTTAAGTAGGGCGTATTAACCCCGCTGCTTGTGTCCAAAAGCATACTTCCATTAAAGACCTCAACCACATCTGTTTTATAGTTTACACAAAACAAGAAGTTTCATTTAGGAGTCTAAATTAAATGAATTTTGCTAGGAAATTATAATACAGATGCATTATATTCATTTCTGAAACAAGGCATTTCTCTTCCTGTCTCCAACATTATTAGCATGTTACAGTGGCTTAAATTAAAAAAGAAACATTTATTTTAACACCCTGGTATCAGCTCACTGCAATATAACATTTCTGAAACAGGAAAATATCACAGCTTAGCATCATAAATTCAATACTGCAACAAGATAAATCCTTCCTATTAATGTAAACCACTGTACTTCACAATATATCTACATCTGCAATGCACTTCTATTTGCTGATCAGACTATCATAAACACACATAATTCTCATTGAATAATGGAAGCAGCAAAGAAATCCGTGGGTAACTATGTTCTCTAGACTAAAACAGCCATAGCGTGGTCCTTCAAACAGATTCACTCATGCAGGGATGTTCCCGCTTGCAGATGACAACATAAAATACCATCGTCCTCATAACTGGAATCTAGATAACGCAGCAAATGACATCGAAGTATAGTCACTCCTTAATTACACATGCATAGAATGTATGCTGGAAGCTTTATTAACTTGCAATACAAATCCCAGAGATGCACATATGAAAGACTGCGTACCCTATCAATTAAGAATTTCCAAATTTTTCACCGAATACCTGAAGTGACACTTAAATGACTCTGAAAAAAAGAGGATAGCTTAATTTTGTTGAAAAGAAAAATCACTAAACATTCAATGCTGCCTACAACAACTGAATTTTCTCCTTTTCCCCTTTACACTCAATTAACACTCTGAAACTTGCGCCAAATGGGAATTTGGCACACAGTTTAGGAAATGCAAACACATGAATTAATAACCTGAATTATGCAAATATGAACCTGAGATTTGCAATTTGCTTTAAAAAGCTAAAAGATCTTGCGTTAACTGGTTTATCCGTGTCCAGGCATTACTCAAATGCTTCTGGTTTAGCTAGCAGTTTCTGGCCGACTAGAAAAAACCTACAAATGCTTTAGGAGCTAAAGCATCAGAGTCCTGCTCTCTACTTTTAAGGGGTTAGTTGCTTCCAGAACCAGCAAGTCGGGGCTGACTTCAGTTCCGAAGGACGTAACACACGACTGAGTCATGATTTGCAAACGGCTGGTTGGAGAACAGAAAGGGGCAAGAGCTCTGCATCAAGGGTTAGGGATTAAGATCTTTAACCAGACTTTTACCATCATGTAACACAAAGGCTGGGAGTGCTGCCACTGAAGATATTTATCCTTGCTTGTTATATCTCACCTGACTAGTAACACATCTATTGTTTTAAAGGAGGGAGGGAGAAAGCTTGTACTGATGCTGTGCAGAGGGAAATATCCTCTCAGGAGAAAGGCCTGACCCCACCAGAGTTTTTATTCCACTGATGTTCCCTGTAAAGTGTAACTGAAATTGAAACACAACAGAAGGGGCAATAAAACCAACAGGTCACCTTTGGAGTCACTGAGATACCTGATACTACTTTCCTTCATTTGAGCTTTACTCTGGCATAGTTGTACCAAGTCCGAGAAAATCAGACTTTCACCTCACAGTCTTTCCAAAATAATTGCTGGGAAAAATAAAATAAAGCAAAATTGGTGAAACCTGCAGTCCTTTGTTCCTCCTTATAAGCCTCTTCAGAATAGCAAAGAGGTTGTCAGTGACACAGACCGACAGAAATCCCCATAGCTTGCAAGTATTCAGGATGCTTTGCCACTGCAAAGCAGCTCACACCGCACTGCCTAACCTCAGGTGAGAGTGTGCTGTGATCTTCTGATCTGCAGGCTTGGCACCGGCTTCAAAACAGCCGCTTGCATGATGGTTATCAAATTTTTCAAAGGGAAAAAGAGATGCTGAGGGACTTCTCCTACTAGACCTTGAGAGGGGGCAAGAGATCCCAAGGCCATAAACTGTGAGAGACAAGGAAAATCCAATATCTTGGATGAAAAGTGTATGTATAGGAGAGCTCTTTATTCTGAATATGCTTCCAAAATCCAGCACAGAATACTATCCTCAAGACTGGAATGAGGTTTAGGACTCCAAGGTATCTTGTTGCTCCATATTCATATTGATAGCAAGTTTAAAAGAATTAAAAAATTGTCTTAGAGTGTTATTAAAAATTGATATTCCAAACAAAACAACTTCTTGCACCAACAAATTCAAGTTTCAGTCTAGATTAAGGGGGTAATTTTCCATTGGCCAACAGAGCTAAGTGGCATGGCAAGAACGCAGCAATTTCAAGATTTCATAAGAAACTTTATTCTAGATGAACCTGAGAATTAACTGCTTTCCATCAAATATTTCAGTGTTTACCTCTTAAATGTACACTTTTCTTAACACTTGAGGAGTACTGGCCAAATCCTGCCCTTTTCACTCAAAGCCCAGTCCTTAAGTGGGCAGCTTGCCTGAGAGAGGACAGCAGGTGTTGGCCTTAGATTAATAAAAGATTGGCATGGGGAGATCAGGAGCTGCTCCACACAAGTACCATCAACCAGTTGCCAATTCGTGTCTAATCCAGAGCAGTCACATCTGGAAGGCAATACCAAGTAATGCCTGCATGGTGAGATGTATGAGCAGGAGAACTGGTGGGTTTAATCTAGTTCTTTGGAATTTATATAAATCTCAGTGACGTCATTGGGAATCTTTTTATGCAATTTAAATCATATCCCAGAAATACCAGAGCTGGAGCAGCCCTCTAGGCAGCCGAGGAAAGGGGCCATGGAATAAGTGGCATGGACCCAGGCTATCTGCACCCTGGCAAGGCAGAAAGCTCTTCAGTATTGGACTGAAATCTATCACTGAGCCTCTTATATAATTTTGCCTGTGTTTTTCTTCAATAATTAGGAGCTTTTAGCTATCAGAGTACATCAAACCTGTACCTTCCACAAGCACTGAAGTCACTCAGAAAAATGATAGCAAACATCAATGTGAAACTAGAAGGCAAAAAAAAAAAAAAAATCTGCTACAGCATCATCTAAACATAAGATAGTAAGTAATAGCATTAAAAAAAATCTGTTTCACACAGATGAAAATCATTACAGTTCTCTAGAGACCCTCTCTCTCTCTCTCTGCAGTAACCCGTGTCATTTCCTAGCTAGTAAAAATGTGCCACAGGATATCAAAAGACGGTAATGTTCTTCTAATTTTAATATTCCTCTAATCCAATAATGGCTTGTTTACTGCTTTCTAATTTAAAGGTAATTCATTAGATATATCCTGTCACGTCTTATTGGCATCGAAGGCGTAAGAATCATACACACCTCTGAGGCATGTCAGTTATGCTGCTAATATTCTATGTGGTTCCCTCAATGTGAACGGCTGTCGATGCAATGGCACTGATAAGGGAATGCGTGTGTGTATGTACATATAAATTACAAACAAAAATATTAAAAGACCTTAGGGATGGACTCTGGACCCAAAAATTTACGTTCAACACTAAGAACTCTAGCAAACAGAAAATATTTAAGCTAATATAAGTGATTTGTTGGCAAATATTTGTGCTAGTGACACAAAGGGTCTTACACAGACTGTGGGGAAGCCCCCGACTGACCTGCGGGGGACTTGAATGAGTCTGCTGCAAAATGATAAAGGTTAAGGAAACATTAGACAGAAGAGGCAGCCTGAACTCAGAAATGCACATTTCAGGAGCCAGACCGTGCTTGGCAATGTCTGTTGTGATTCTGCAAAAGCTACCCAAGACAGCCGAGTTTTTGAGTAACTCTACAGCAATGTAACAGGAACTGAGGCCAAGGGCTTCAAACCAGCTAGACCTTGGCAGCACGGAGGCACCGAGGTCCTGGGGTGAAGGCGAGAGTGCAGCAGGAGCCATTAGCACAGCAGGGGAACACACACTTTCCTGCCTCACCAGCTACGGCAGCATCCACCCAGCTGCAGAGTTTCCCTCCTCGCTCCCCTGACACGGAGTCTGTGCTTACCTCCACGTGAGCAGCTCTACTCCAAGCAATAAGGCAGAGGAGGCAAGTTACTCCAGGTAAAACCACTGTGTGCTCAAACACGTTGTTCAGGCAGCTTTCCTGCCACAAAGGCTGAGAACTGTTTGGCTGTTTGTATTCTGCCAGCAACCAGCTCAGTCGCATCATCTCTCTATACCAGGGAACTAATACGTCCGTTTTCAATAATCTCTTCCCAAGAAGTGAAATCTTTGATCAACCAGACTAACCACTCACATATGGGTCTTTAATGAGCCATGCCTATCTCAGAGGAGGGCACGAGACTGAGAAACACAATGAAACCGTGGCAGGAAACCACCCCGCTTGTCCAAACTTGCATTATTCCTTAGGAGCACGGCAGGATCACCACATCAGTTTGGAAGAGAGTTTGGGTCAGTACGTGTCCAAAACCACCACCTCATTGGCTGCTGATGATGTCATGCCCATGCATTAATCCCCAGTGACTGCAGGTTTAACATCACGCATATCACCACATCATCTATATAACGACAATGAATGTGAGTCTTAGAGGAAATTACTGGAGCAGGGAATAAAGCAACTTGTTGAAACAGGGAAAGTCGCATCTCTCAAGTGATTATTTCCAGCTTTTTTTTGTCAAAGTGAAGTTGGTGGGGTCAGGAAATGACACATGCCTTACTGAAAGGAGTAGGTATTGTTATAGTTCTGTTTTAAAGAAAGTAAATCCTCAAGATCTCCCACTCAAAAAGGTAAAAGTGTCAGTGGGGAGAAAGCAACTGATCTGGGAAATAAAAGTATTTCAGGATCGGTAGCTGAAATTAAAAACTTTTTTTAAAAGGAACAAAAAATAAAAAGTAACAGCGATATCTACAAAGCAAGCTTGTCAGTTTGCTAATGACATCCTTATCACTAGAGTAGCTATGGCAGTAAATGAATTACATACACGCACACTAGCACGTAGATATATTTAAATATAACACAAATACTTGAAGTGTTACGCACTGACACTTACACAGTCACGTCCCAACGCCAGAGCTTGACCGGGTTCCCTGAAGACGTAATTAACAGCACAAATATCCCAGCCGCTTCCCGGCGAGGGGGGTCTGCCTGGTGCCGGGCAGCGCAGAGAGGAGCCCGCTGCCTCCCGGCCGGGGCAGCCTGCCAGACCCGACGGCCGCTTCGGGCACGGGTAAATCACTGTTACCTGCCGCGCTCCTAAATACAAGTTACTACGCAGATTAAGCCATGCTGCTCCCAGCGCAGCTGCCTCCCCCCCCCTCCCGGCACGTATCGCCCCTCCAGCCCGCCCGGGACGTGCAGCGCCGAGCACCTGCCCGGGCAGCCGGAGGGGACCCCCGGCTCAGCAGCTCGACCCCGCACCTCCCGGCGCCCCTGCCCCAGTTCTGCTCCCCGGGAGCCGCTTACCTGACCGCCGTCTCGTCCGAGGGGAGGCTGGGCTGAAGCGCGACGGAGGCAGGAACACGCGTGTCGGGAAGGGGGGGGAAATCATCCACGGGAGAGCGGGGAGCGCGCCCGGCTTTCAAGCTGCCAGGAGGATGCTCCGCACAGCCTTCCGCACGTAGCGGCGCAGCGCCCAAAGTGGCTTCGGAGCTCCCCTCCCACTCCTCCTCTTCAGAGACGGGGGGAGGAAGCACAGTGTTACGGCTTTTCTTTCTCTCCCACCTCCGCGGGGCTGCCTGCTCCCTCCCTTCCCTGCTCCCCTAGTACCTGACTCCACCGCGCACGTTAAGTGCAGAGCTAAAACTGTTTGGGCAAAGTGCCCTCTCCTCCCTCCGCTCCTGGCAGCGAGGATGCTGCAGGGGAAGATCGCGCCGCTTTCCGGAGGCAGAGCTGCACGCCCTGCTCAGCCCGGGCTTTTAACTGCCTAGCCAGAGCCCTGACCTTATTTTAGCATCCGAGTGGTCGCTGCTCAGCGGAGGGAAGAGAAAGGAGACGTTTCTTCAGCTCGCAGCCGGGCCAGAGTTCGCAGCATCTTTTGGAGACAGACGCAACTTGAGAAGGGTGCCGAGGGTCAGGGCCACGACCTCCCACCGCCTCTTCTCGTGTGCCTGATCACCCCTGCCCACCACATCACAGTCCTACGGGTTATCAATAAATTATCACCTTCAAAAATTTAGTTTAAATGGAAAAAGTGAAAGATGGTGTTTCGCTGGTCACAGAGCCAGAGTCACTTGGACAGGCTTTCCAGCAGCCACTGGGAAACGCTGCTTCTTGCTCCGACACTGACTTTCTGTACAACCTTTATCAACTCACTTTACACCCTCAGTTTCTCTGGTGCTTGCTTAAACAGTGACGTCCAAATATGTGCTTCAGTGGAGGTCAGGCATTTAAATATCTATAGATATTAGTGCCATTTCTGTAAGAGAGGGCAGTGTCTCACCATAAGTGACGTTGCACCTCAGTGCAATGGTAGGCTGATCTTGGCTATGTTCCCTAAATGGCCATTGTGATATAAATCATCATCATCCTGGACAAATATTCATTAAATTGGAAGAACCACTAAAAATATGCCTTGTGGAACAGGGCAGGCTACTTTTATCACAGGAAATCACTCATCAGCTACTGATGTGGAGTTGCATTTTGCCTTTTAAGTTGTCCATGTGCAACTTTTCTAGTGCACATGTGAAAACCAGTAAAAATCTCAGTAGCTTTCACACCACGGTTCATTGTAAATTAATAATACAGTAGCAGACTCTCACATTCTTGGATAAAATCATTTAGCTAGAAAGAAAGGGTCTAAAACCCCTGCCTTAGTTCTCCCTCATCTCATGTTAGCATAACTCAGCTATGCTCTTTTAATCAACGGGAGCTACGATACAGTCAAAATAGGAGGGAACAAGCCCACAGCATCAGATCACATTTCTCCATCTCATTCTTACATGTGGAACTACCACCTTCTTGCCTATTGCTCCTGACACTTAACACCCCTCCAGTCCTCCAGACCTCTCACAAGCCTAGAAAAGGGTACAGAGGAAAAAGGCAGAGAAGGGAAAGAGCTCTGTGTTTGCACAAAGAATTGTGAGAAGTAGATCTGGGGAAAAGGGAGAGAACTGGATGTGCTGGTGGGAAAGGGAAAGATTTAGAGGACAGGAGACACAAATCAGCAGGAAAAAGGTCTGGTCTTGCTGCCTGGGGAACAATTTGTTGAAAGCAAGCTAGTCAGGACATCAGACAGGGATTACGTAGGATCAACAGCCCCCAGTACGTGTGGATGGAGCAGTTTGCCTGCCATGGATGTTCTTACAACCAGGCTGCTGAGCCGCAGGAGACAGGAGTTCACTGTTCTCCCTGACCTGGTGCTCTCACTTTTCCCTCCCCAACCACCTTTGTCTCAGGCCCGTCTCTTAGACTCAGTTTTCCCATCCAGACAATGGAGACAGCCACATTTCTTGCGCAGGGCTGCTGTCAAAATTAATTAAGTGATGTCCAAAGAGTACTTTGAAATGCAGATATTATGCTCGTTAGTTTTAATGCCTCCAAAGCGGTCTCCAGATATCTCTAAATCCTCAAGATATCCCTGATCAATTCCTGTTTTACAGATGAGGAAGCCAAGCAGAGGGACGGATGCTTTAGTCCATCTCTTTTATGTCGGGTTCTGCAGACCCCACCGACCTTGCCATAGCTCAGGCTCCCAGTTACTGGCCCACAGCGACTAAGCCTGATCCAAAGCCATATTTTGCTGATGACATAGAACAAGCATCATACATGCGGTGTATCCACACCTGATTACTCACCCCCTATAAAGCTATTTCCTTTGACAAGTTAACGCCAAGGTTTGAGGTCCCGTCCCCTCCCGCAACCTGGCATTACTTAGTGCTGGCATTTGCTGTGCCCTGCAGGACCCCCCCAGAAAGTGTGGGCAGTGTGGGGCTGAACTCAATCGCTCTCTATTTTCCTTGCCTTCGTAGGTGTACTGGGAAGGAACAGGACACAGGAGCTTCTAGTCCCCAGGCCTGTGATCAAATTATCTCTCCCTCTGTCACACATCCTAATCATCACAGCTGGCGGTCATGCCAACAATATTAACGCTGCTGAGTAGCTTTCAGTTTTGCAATTAGCAAGGTTTTCTGCTTCCCTCAAATAAAAAAATAGGCTTGTACTACTTAACGCTGCATAAATGATACAGATATATTCAAGGCCCATGTTACTGTCTTGTTGAGACAAACCGACATTGTAAGTGCTGTAGATATTTTAAATCTTTTGAAGATTACAATGGTTACAAAGCTCATTATTTCTAAACATGTTTATCCTTCCTCTCTTTTTTGTTTGCAAAATTAGGCAATGCACAGTTTAAATAAACAACTATTGTACTATTAAACATTGATTAAAGAAAAGGGTTCCATTTAAATTATTAAGTGGTAAGATAAAAAGCATCCCTTCTCTTTTGTACGCTACTTTATTCAGAAGTCAAACTTCTGTAGTCTCACTGAATGCTAATGAATAGCATAATAATGCACAAGGGCAAGAGGGGGCTGAGTAATTAAAAACAGAGGCCAGAAATCAAAGGGCTTGAAATACACTTACCAAAATAATTCAATTATACATTAGAAACCTGGGATAATCAAGACACATCCCACAGTTTCATTCATCATTATGCCCCAATTTAATATCTATAGTGGTTTGCTGTACCCAGGAAGCAGCAATTGGGACTTTCATGTGCGAGGCCTCAGCTGAAGAGACAAAGGCAACGTGCACTCAGGTCCTGCCCTCATCCTGCCGCACCTGGAAAATGGCTTCACTTGCCTGGGTATGTTCTCAGCTATCTGATTTAGGGAACTATTTTTAGCCACAAGTTATATCTGTATTGGTTGCACAGTCCTTTTCTCCACAGCTTTGCAATTAATTAATACAAATCTCCACACCCACCATCTTATCTTCCCTATAAATCCATCTCCCACCTCTGTCCTTGGCTTCACCTCTTCTTGTGGCTTCAGGCTTTCCTGGTTATCCACAAAACCTGTGCCAAGCAAAGCAGTGGCTAGGTTCATTCAGCAAACCATGGATTTAGCTGGGATGGCATC
Organism: Grus americana; assembly: GCF_028858705.1. Classification (NCBI taxonomy): domain Eukaryota; kingdom Metazoa; phylum Chordata; class Aves; order Gruiformes; family Gruidae; genus Grus; species Grus americana. The sequence continues at coordinate 6,358,434 of NC_072862.1, read as the reverse complement.
AGGAGCCTCTGAGGTTTTCACACAACGCAAGCTGGGTCAAAAAATCCTGATGTAGCTTTGCAATGTCACCACTCTTATGGGACGAGGCTTCTAGTCTCCAGGGTGGCAAAGGGTGGGGGGGACAGTGCCCATTTTGAGAAAATTCCAGTGCCACGTGATAAAACGAGGGGAAAAAAAGAGACAGTCTGACCTTGTTCAGTGGTTTCGGAGATCAGCGGAAGATTTATGTTATTTTGCCTTGTGCAGTCTTGATGCACTAAGCAATGATCAAACCTAGCCCCATTGACACTGGTAACAGCTTCATGGAGGAAACTACAAGTGGTGCATCGCCAGGAACCATGGTAAAAACTGAAAAAGTGAGCAGAAGTTCCCAGCTGACAAAGGATAGCACTGTTGTTCAAAAAGTTGGCAGATGCACAAGATGTTCACTCCTTTCTGGCACACAATTAAGGCAACGTGAGGTGAAAACTATTGGAAACAACCAAGTTCAGGAAAAAAATTAGGAATTTCAGCAAAACCAACACTGAATTGCATATCAGCTTCCTGAGGAATCAGAGTCTGATTGTCTTATTAAACTTTTTAAAGGTTTAAGCATAGAGACTACTAGTTGCCTCTAACGAGCGAAGAAGTCAAACAAAATACTGCTGTGTTTCACAAGCCGAGAGGAGCCTGTAGGTCAACATAAGTCACAACATTAAATGGTAAAAAAGGGAAACAAGAGTCTCAGGTCAAGTTTTCCAAAACTATGGGTCTTAATTAAAATGAAGGTTATGACTTCAGTAGATGGGTGCTGTTTAGTATAGTCCCAGCTATTACCGAGATTTGCTGCATCCTCAATTTAGAGCAAAACAAAACACTGCACGAGAAAGAGTGAGTGAGGATGCTTTAGCCAGATTATGACAGCAGCAAATGTGAATGTCTCCAACTTTTCCCAGCCCTATCAGCTACATCTTCCTCAATCAGCAATAAATCAGTGATTCAGCTTCCCCAAAAGATGTACATTCACTTGTTAAAAAAGGAGATCATTAAGACAAACAAACCAGCCTGTAATGCGAGCCAGAGCAGTGTTTGCCAAAGGGGGAGAGGGATATGTACAAGTTAAGACAGATATAATTTCAAGATACAGCGAAGCAGAGAGCAAAGTACCTATTTTTTCCCATTTTTCTGATGAGGGATTAATTTTTAGAAGAGAAGCCACTAACATACAGGTTGCTTGATTTTGCAGAGGGACTGACTGAAAGGGGGGAGCTATATCTAAGGGCAGAGCCTGAACTACACAGGAGCCACGCTGGTCAATATTCGTTTCCCAAGTTTGGTGATGAAATACTCTAATAGATATCTTAGTGACATCCTTTTCCGGGAAACAGTCTGGGGCAGTAATTCTAACAGGACAAGTCAGCTGTAATGAATCACTTTCCTCAGCGCAGATGGGGCCTCACTTTACTCACACGCATAGCTTCTTCCACTTCCTAAGACTACACAGAGACAAGAGCAAGTCGTTCTGGCCTCTTTTGCTTACCTGCCTTAAACAATATAGTGGCAATCAATAAATGAACTTCATTTTTTTTAAATATGCAATTACATGAAATAGATGATAGAAGTGACAAAACCCAGAACAACTCCACAAACACAGAGCCGGGCTCTGATTTCTATCAGTGTGAGATCAAAGTGGCGTAGTTGCTCATTTACAGCTCAAAGCTGTGTTATTTTGCCTAACTCAGGCTGTATTGCTAGTCGACTGAACTCCAAAGCAGAAATATCAAGCCATCTTGATGTTCCTTCCACAGTAAATAACGATTTACAAAAGGAAGGGGAAAATCTCACTTCCCCTCCCTCTTTCAATTCATTAAGTTCAACTATGATAACCAGTGAGGCATACAGGAAAGGGTTAGGTATCTCTGCCTCTGAATATTTAATTCAGGGCTAAATGTAATGCACAGCATCCTTATACTCTGGGGAGTTCAGCAGCCAATATGCCAGTGAATATATCCTGACAATAGTGATATTTTCTGCACTTTGGAGGCATGAGTGACATTTGCTCACCACATATGTTACATCGGATGCTGAGGTCTACACTTGTGAGAAATTAATCAGAATCCATCTGTTTCCTTCTCATCCTGGACAAATTCATTACAACTTAACCAAAGATTATAGGATTCCCATGTCTGCGTCCCCAGCCCCCAGCCCAGTCTTGGTGTTTCCATACTGAACCATTAAAGCTGCTTAGTCTAAGTAAGGTCAGAAACAATCTTCCTTCCTGTAGGGAAAGGCATAATGCTCATGACCAGGGTCCAAAATCTGCTCTAAATTACACGTAAGAATATCCCTATTGAACCAAAGGGGGGTTAGAGTTATCATGGAGCAGGATCTGGAGCTTGATCATTCGATGCATGTTTCTGGGGGCTGATTTTGATTGATGTCAGGCTCGAGGTGGCACAAAGTCAGTCACTCTGCAGGTCCTCTGCTAGGTTTTCATCTACCTGTCCAGGGGGTGAGCAAATGGGCGGCTCAGCCTTCCTGCGGAGCTAGGAAATACTGTGCTACTGTTGGGAAAGGAAAGTGCTCTTTCTTAAAATACTCCCTGTGCTTACACAGGCGGCTTAGCGAATTCTTTGCTTACTTCTTATTTACTGGTGCCTCTTTAATTTGATGTCATAGCAAGGGCGAACTGGACATAAAGATTGCTTGGATTCAGCTGATTTATAATGCTAAATATTCCACAATGATGGATGCATTTGCTTAAAAGTGGGTTTTTCTAAGAGTTCTTTGGGTGAGGCACAAAAAAAAAACCCAAAAGCATAAATATCAGTGGGAATCTGGTAGCGGATTGCCAGGTAACAGTTGCAGCCAACTCTGCTAACATGAGGTTTCCTGAATGACAGAGAAGTTAATGCTACGAACCAAAGACTGAGGTTTCCATCACAGAAGCTATCGACAGAGAGAAACCGAACGGGAGGCCTGGGAAAGCTCAGAAATGAGGGAAACGTGCTCCTGTGCTGAGGAGGGGCTGAGGCAGCTGGAGCACCCAGGGTCTATGTGTCAGGGAGGCGAAACCTGGGATACAAAGGGATCAAGACTGCAGGCTGGCGGCTGCTGCACGCACAGAGGCGGGGGCTGCACCACCAACCCGGTGCAGGAGATGGCACATCACGGCCCCTCTGTTTGGCAGGTCCCTTTTTAGGGGAGCAGCATCTCCTGTACCTGCTACCAACCCAAAGCCTTTCAGCCACTTACCCGTGAGTGCTTTTGCTGCTCCACCTGAGTGAAGGAGGGTACTTGGAGACGTGAGGTTTTCTACCAGCTTCAGCAGGACCACTCACCTCTTCCAGTCGTGGCTGGAAACGAAGCACGGTGAGACTCAAGGTCCAGACCCCGGCCCGTGAGATGGCGGAAGGCAGGCACTGGTCCTGCTGGAGCATCGAGCTGCTGGACAGGAGCAGCAGGACCCCAACAGCCTTAGGTTAACGTGGCTGCCCTAAGCTAGGCAAACATCCCCCAGCACTGCGGCTTCACGGGGACCAGCCCCAAAACCTGGTAGTGGAAGAGGAAGGAGGCAATAGAAAGAGCAGCTATAAGCAGTATGTTGTAGCAACAGGATTTGTCTGTAAGCAAAGAAATTCCTCCCCAGTAGCAGGGAGGTGGAAGCTGAAGGCAGATGAGATCTGCAAAGCAAAACACTGTTCAGCCGGGCTGAGATGGGAAACCACACAAAGCTCCCTGACCCCTTTCGGAGCCGTGCTGCCTTCCCCACTTCTCACAGCTATTATTCCAGCTGACTTGCAGATACCCGATAGTTATTTTTGAGATGAAGGTGCATTGAGATCAGGCTGTCACAGCCTGTCTTTTCAATCATGAGTTACTTGATCAGACATTTTTTTGCTGTAACATAATCACATGATACCAGGGCTTTAAACAGGACCTATATTCTAGCTCCAGTGCTGGATACTTCTTTGCCAGAAAGATATTGACACATTGGGAGATAGCTATAAAAGAAAAGAAAGATCTTGCATAAATTAACTTATGCTATTTATAGACCTGGAGAGCAGTCTATCCATGGGACCATCTGCTAATCTATGTCCCATGGCAATTAAAGTCAACATTTCACCATATCTTCTCCATCAAGGGCTGAGATTATGCACTGTACTCTTTTTTTCATATAACACCGACCTTGCATCTGTGCTGTTTAGTGTTTCTGTCTAACTTTCTGTAACACTTCCCATACCCAGTCTCTGAGTGCCTGCTACAAGAAAGGAAAAACTCAAACTGTTTATTTTTATTACTATGAGGTCAAGGGGCCAGTAGGTGACAAAGGCTTTATTTATTTCATTGATTCTCAATAACTTTTCTGTTTTAATAAAAAGAAAGCAGGCATCATGCACTAAATTAATGAATTTATAGATTAGATACATAGCAGACTTCACGCAGTTAAATCTTTTCAGTGTTCCTTGTCATAAACATCTCACGTACATTTTTCAGAAGCGACTTATGATTTTGGACACTATGTTTTTAAGCATCCAACCCAAGACACTTTCCAAAATTATCAAAAACCTGTGAGCAGACCTCTAGCCATCTCATTTTCTTCATGGAAAGCTGGAAGCCTAAAAAGTATGGCATCCAAACATGTTGCTTTGGAAAACATGTAAAGACAAACAAGACAACTGTATTTAATGTATAGCTTGTCCATATTATAGATGCTAGAGAATTTTCTGAAGTAACTTAAAAGCTCGTGTCCTACTGCCTTGTTCTGTATCTTCTTATACACAATGCATTTTTATTACTCTATGTAATTTTAATAATTTACACTGGCACCATCATTTTAGCAATTGCATTCACTACATTTAGCAACAGGAATTACTATAAAAGCAAGGAAGAAAATATAGAAGGTTCGATTAGCAGGAAAATTTGCCAGAAAGGCAGCCTTACAGCAGGACTGAAGGACTCTTGCTCAGGTGAAAGATATTTTACGGAAATGGAGCTCAGGGATACACGTTTCATGGACACTAATACATTTGGTTAATTAAAAAAGAAATTAAAGGCTTTCTTAGCTAGTATGTCAATCAACCACATGAATAATATCTCAAGCAATGCTCCACCTCTGTCACAGATGATATTAAAAAAAGCTTCTTTTTTCCAGATATGTGGGGATGTGTGAGAGAGAGAGAGAAAGAATTTGAAATGTTAAGCAGTGACACAACCAAGTATTATCCATTGTGGTCTGAAACTTATTTCAGTCACAAGACAATTAGAAGTTATGTGAGCACAGAGATATCCAAAATTTATGCTGCTTGAGCCAGTCTGTGTGGGAATGATCCTCTCCCAGATCTCCCTTCCCTTTCCAGCCTCCCCAAAATTTTCCTCTCTCTGGTTTCCACTTTCCAACACAGGATACAAAATTCTGGGAGCGAAGGTGCTGAGGATGAGCTTTACAACCATGACTGTCTTCCCAAAGGTCTAAACTCTCTGCTCACAACCTAAAGGTTATTACGCAAAGTCCTAGAGGAGAAAAACTGGTGTAATACCTTCCCTCAGCATCTAAAAAGATGTAACAGACCATTACTGGCTACGGATATAACATATACAAAGTATACCAGGGCATAGATGTAAGTATTTGTGGAGAGGTTTTAAATCCATTGTTGTCCATTTTTGCACATTAAAACCCACAAAGAGATTTATTTAGAGCACTAAATCATTTCTCTCTGGCTAGATTTTTAACTATTAAAATATTCATCATGCACTCCAAGAATCTCGATGCCAAGTATTTATTTTATTTTTTATAACCTTTTAAATAGCTTCTTTAAAATATCTTCAGGTGTACATATTGCTCTTAAAAAAACACTGAAAATAAAAGCTGATTGTAAAACACCAAGGAGAGAAATGAGACATCAGGCACTGCTGAGACCAGAGATCTGCCCATCAGCAGTGGCCTCTGATCACAGTACAAAGGGGTGGATTCCACAAAATGTAGCGCTCAGGATAAACAGAAAGGGCATTTTTTTCAAAGTTCTTGGGGTTTCACGTAAGTAGATGTAGCTTTCTAGTGCCAAGAAGGCTGCGGGGCGGGGGGAGACAGACTTCTGTAAAGGGAATGTTTGTGTCGAAACCTCCCTTTTAGATTTGCCTTCAAATGGACAATATTTTTTTGTAAGAGGGATGGTTGACACTGAGAAAAATCACTATTTTTGTTTGAAAATCTCCCCCTCGTCTCGTTCCCCTCTTTGCCAGACAGGATACCCCAGCCCTGAAGTGATGCTCGGTAGCAACCAGCCCTCTCAGCCCACAGGCAGGGTGCTGGACACAGCACTGGTACTGCTGCTCCCCGCCCCGCACCACGAACCCTAAAGTCAGCCTGTGCCTCCGACGACAAGCGGAGAGCTGCACGTAACTCCTACGCTAGGTAGCCTGACGTAGTCAGTACTGACCAGCCCAAGCTGCGTTTGTCAGAGACAATTACAGAGCCGCCTCGTCCGAGGTGAGTATCACGTGGCGATGCCGGCTGGCCTCGCACGCTTCTCGCGGGGGGGGGCAGGAGGGGCCACGTGCCAGCGAAAGGGATCTCTTACCCACGGTGCGATGGGATGAAAGGCACCGACACTACGATCGTCGTAGGAGCAGTAATAGCTGGGTCTGTAGCTCACAAGCTCATCCCAGCACCGGTTTCCTGGCCAAAAGCTCGGCAGCACCGTGGAGGCTCGGCCCACCTCGTCCTGCAGCTTTCCACACGGCGGCAGATCAAGCACCTTCCTCCTGGAAAGACGCTTTGGATGGAGCCTCTGACAGAAGCCGAGGCCAGGGCTCGCTCAGATGCCTTCACACCCTGGTGACGTGGCTGCTCCTCACCCTGCAGCCTCCTCAGCTATAGATGCTGAATGTGACCAAATACAATTTGGCAGCTGTAAAGCTCGGTTACAAACTGCCTGGGAAGAGATTACCTTCGGTTTCAAGAACATTTCTTTTAATCTGAAGAGAAGCAGACGCCTCCCTCTCCTCCCCGTGAAGCCTCTGCTTTACGCACGGAGCCAAGCTCATTCTTGAACACCAGAATTTGAACTATTATGTTCCTCCATATATTCCCACATGTGATTTAACTTTTTCCACATGGAAAAAAAATTATTTTAACTGTCCTTCATTCTGTTTCTTCTCACAGAGGAAGGAGTCAGAGTGAGGCACAAACCTGACAAATGATGCCAAACTTTTACCGACTGCTTTGGCATCTCTGCCAAGAGCTCTCTGGCCACCGTGGCTCCTTGAAGGACAATGGTAGGCAGCACCTTCAGGAGATTTTATACAGAATTTGTGCCATTGCTTCTCTGTCCAAAGGGGTTTCATTCTGCATCTATATAAATGTAGAAAGCAGAAGAGACTGTTTACCACTTATAGTGTCTAAGGAGTAAGGGATGTTCTTGTACATGGTTATTCCACCTGTTTTGTTTTCTCTCCCAGACACTGAGATTAATGAAAAAAGGCAAGCAAGACTGCATTTGTAGACACTGACTACATTATTACCGAACACAGAACTTAACACCGAATGTCTGGGTCATTTAAAAGGTGATGTGCATTTGTGAGAAAATGCATTTAGTTTATTTATGGACAACAGAGACACATTGGATTCACTATATCATAGGCTTTCCCAAGCAAAATGCTCCAGTCGCAGTAGAGTAAGCAAAGACATCTCACAAGTGGGGAGGAAGCTTGTACTTTTTCAGCAAATTGCTGGTTATATGGCATATTAGGTATCATTAATGGATTAAGTAACTTTTACTGAAAGATGACCTGCTATTTCCACAAAAAAAATCTCTTGCCTTTACCACATTTATTTCCTACAAACTCTTTGATTTTCATTTAATGTCTATCTAAAAGGCTAAAGACCCAGGCACTCCACTCAGTTGCATTGACATTATCTCTTAATTAGCAGAGGTCACTTAATGCTTTTAGTACAATCAACAGTTGCTTTCTTTCCGTGATCAACTGCAAGAGCATCACAGTTAATGCAGACTGATTAAAACTTGAAAATCCTTTAGCATAAAAGTATCTCAGGACAAATATAATCAAGCTATTGCTTGTAGATCATTTTCCTTGACAGCTTTGATTGCCACTCCATTAGCATGCAACCGATTATCATTGCTCAGTATCGTTTTATGGAAAACGCCCTAATTTGTGCAGCACGACCAGGTCGCGGGAAGAACAATTCGGGATCTGGGGGTAAATGGCCTCTCGTATCGTGGGTCTCACCAGAGGACTGAAAAAGCTGTGGGTGAAATGAATCCCCAGGGCTATCTCCAGTTGCATACGTTTGACATCCTTTAAGTGCTTCCAAAACCTTGTCTCAGAAGAAGCAAAACTAAAATTAGGGTTCACATGGGACTGGTAAGTGATAATAAATAAAGCTCACACTGGAGAGACATACACAGCTCGCTGCTCGGCATTACAGCTGAATGCACATATGCAAAATGTGACCAATCGTACGCTGTCTGGCAAGTATAAAGCAATTTCCTCATATACAGATGAAGCTGGGATCTTGCCTGATTTCAGCTGAAGGACCTATTGGGTGTTTGGTGGTGAGAGATTCTTCCAAAGTGAATGAGTTTTTTTGGGAGTAGGGACCATGCTCAATTCAAGAGAGTGGCAGGTCGTCTCACTCCAGAGTCACCCGCCCTTTGAAGAGACAGATTTTAAAAGCTACAGGCAGACAGACGGGGCTACTGTCTCCAATACCTAATAGGTTTTTTAATCCTTATCCTTTTGACCCATACACAAAGAAAATTATTCCAGGAAAGCAATGGTAAGAAGTCCTTTATAATCCCTGTATTATATATCTGCTACTGAGCTTGCAAAGTCAGTAAAATGAGAAGAGCTCTTACTATGCCTGTTACAAATTAACGAAGGCTTCTTAGTCTTGGTAGTTTTTTATTGCTAGACAAGGAGCATATGTCAGAAAACATATGGCAAACAAAAAAACCAGGATGAACCAAACCAAAAAAAAAAAAAAATAGAGCAAGCATTTCTATTTAAAAAACAATTACATAAAGCTCCCTTGGAATGGCCATACACCTCCACGAACCAGCCGTATTCATCTCCTCTGCTGCATTTAGGTTATGAAAGGATTTAGTTTCCCAAGAAAAGAATTTGAGACATAGGGAATGCAGGACAATTTTAAATTAAACAGCATGACTATGGTAACATCTGCAATAGATTGGGTGCCCTAAACACAGTACAGGAGATAACAGTCATCTTATCTACGGTTTGGTAAATAATTTCTCCTACCTCAAGGGTCATTACATCTTCAGCTCTTGCTGTCATTTGTGATTCCACTGAGGGGCTGAAGAATAAAGTCTCTACAAGTGCTCATGGTGCAAGTGAGCAGCTATAAATAACATCCCCGCGTTCGGCCGCGCAGGACAAGAAACCTCATTCGTATCATGACGTTCCTTCATTAGACGCCAACTTTCAGCCCTACAGATCTCAGCATCTCCCGACATCGAATATGGCAGGCAGGCACTAAGCAGCAATATGAGCCATTAGGGAAAAGGTTTTCTGCTTTCCTACATCCCAAAAGCTCCATAGTCCTCTCCCAAGAGAAATGGGGAGTTGGAGCGGGGTGGGGGGGAAGAGGGGGAATCTCACCAAGTGGCATGTTCCCAAATTGGTGAATCAGCAGAAAAAGCTTCCTCTCCAGTCTGAACTCATTAGGTGGGGGATAACATCGGCCGAGAGCAGCTCCCCACTGCGGGGGTAATGCTCACACGTGTTTGCCCCAGCAAAGCGGAACACGAGGCTCCCTCCACTTGCCCAGCCGTGGGCTGTTGCAGTTGCCTGCCCTGGAAGCAGCACCCTACGGCTCCATCGCGGACTGATGTGTGTTAAAATAAACCCGTAGGTCTGTGGCTGCGGACTGTGTTTCTGTTACTGGGGAAAAGTAACAGACCGGGGCCGGTGCAGTAGCGTTCTCACTGCTGGTCCCCGGACGGACGCGGGCTCGGCGCTGCCTGCGTAAGGTACCGGCACAAAGAGGAGCTCAAGCATGAGGGAATGGCTTTGTATGGGTGCTGGTTTTTGGAGGGTGCCAAAAAGAAGAGGGTCACGTTAACTAAAAAGAAGGGGAGAAAAACGCAGCAAGATTTACTGCACAAAGGTATTAAAACTAAAAAAGCTGAGGAGAAGGTGAGGGAGTACTTATATCAGGAAGGCAGAGCTAGACACATAAGCGATGCACAGAGATCTCACGGGACAAGGTTCGGACAGAAGTGACAGCTGGTCTGAAGAAATAACATTTTAAGATCCAAAACCCTGTCAGAAAAACCCAACCGTGTGGCCGATAGAGAAGTTCAATAAAAATGGGCAGGCAGAAAAAGGACACGAGGTACATAAATACATGCTTATTCAATAAAGCAAGAAATGGAACGGCAAAATTGAGCAAACAAGGCTGCCCGGTGATGGGAGACAGCCTGATTTATTTGCCTTGCTGAAACACAGTAGCGTGGAAAACACAGCGGGGAAACTGTGTTGTCTTGGTAGGAATTATTCAGCAAAGGAGGGTTAGGTCATGGCTAGAGCACCAGAAAGAGCCTCTGGAAGCCAAGTTTCCAAAGGAAGAAAAATCACACAGACGATGCATAATTGATGCAGATGTATCAGGAGTGTTGTATGCTCCAGGGACAGAGAGGGAAATTATTTTTGAAAAAATCAACAAACAGTTAATAATAAAGCAGTAGTGACTTCTAATTACCTGTATACAACTGATTACAGCCTATGCCACAGTGACAAGCTGTTTCTTAGCAACTCAGAGGCAGCTTTTGGGAGGGCTCGTTCCAGGGAGAGAAGCTCCCATCTCCTGGGGACCAAAGTTTAGTGGTAAACTCTGCCTGGACCATCAGGATTAGGGGCTGCGGTACATTGTAGCAATGTAATTTACCTCCCATAGGAAGAGATCACACACACCAAAAAAAAAAAAAAAAAAAGTGAAAGTGGACAAGAATCAACCAGTCCTGTAAATGAGGATATTCAAGTCATGGATTTGGCATTGGGGATGCCCAGGCGTTTCTGGCAGAAGAGGGGTGCAGCATCACCCGAGCCAGCAGCGCAGAGGGAAGTGCAGATTATCAGGGTCAGATGGCTTCACCCAAAACACTGCAAGGAGAGAGCAATTGAGCCGCTGGTGCAGAGATCCCATCTCATTAAAATCAGGTGTCCCCCTTTTTTGAGAGATGCTCACGACAAATCCATTTCCCAGCCATGATTTTTTTTTTCCCTTGTGCAAAGTTGATTATTTTGAGAAGTCATTAAAAGTTACGCACACCTAGGCGAGAACGTATTTCTGTAGAGGAAAACCGCACCTTTCCACAAGTTAATCTGCAAAATAATAAAGGAAACTCACATATGAATCATACGATCTTTGAAAACATCTTGGGCAAAGGCACCAGCAAGGGTCTGTTGATGAACTGAAGTATCCAGGAGAGAGGGAGTGCTGTCGTGGCTCAAGAACTGGTTAAGAGACAGGCATAGCTGGTTAATTTTTAGGAGGATTGAAGACCTGCATCACCATTGATGTTTAATAAATTAATGAGCTAGAAAAGCACACAAAGAATAAGTGTCAAATACTAGAGAGAAGCTAGAAAAACTCCAGGGGTTGGGGAAATCTGCATGAACAGACATATAGAAAAATAAAGAAACACAGCAGAGCACGATGCAGCCCTCCCTCTCGGTAGACACGAGCCTTTTAATTCATTGGAAACTGCTTCCAATAATAGTTAATAGTGAAAAAGAACAAAATGAAATGGAGCTGCCTACAACAGCCCTGCCAAGACGTTTCTCTGTGAAGTGCTGGCTGGGGAAGCGGCTGCCAGAAGTGTCACTATGGAAAATAACATCAGCCCCCACCTCTGATGCAATCTTAGTGCCGCTGAAGTCCCAGGAGGGACGAGTCGTGGAGTTCAGTGCGACCGGTGCCAGCCCCCACCCTCCAACTCAGACCGATGGCAAAAATTCAAAGCGTGAAACAAAAAAAACACCAAAAAGAAGCAGTTCAAGTCTGGTTAACCCCAAGACGAGACGAGTAACAGAAAATACTGGGCGTAAATTGCCACCTGCCCCCAGGGAGAGAAACTTGGGCATCTCTTGGTAGTAAAGACAAATAAAGAAGTTAAAAACTAAGAACTTAAATGACAGTAATTTAAAAAATGATGGAAAGAGATGCTGGGGGACAACAAAGCTGCAAGGAACACGATGGACTTACTTTACAACATGTCGATGTCCAGCAAGATTTTGCCCACAGAGGGATTTGCAGAAGGATCTACACAGGATCCGCAGTGGCATCCTTTTCATCTTCCTTCCTTTAGATGTCCCAAGCACAAAATTTGATAAGCAAGTCACAGTATTGCTGTGTTCAGGACAAACCCTTCTTGTACAGCAGTGCTCTGATGTGGCATTGCAATGCCTACATTCTCATGAAAGACTCTTTAATGAACTGCCTACTAAAATAACCTGCCACCAGAAGAGTATCGACTGTGTAAATATGATATTGGAGAGCTGTTAGTAAATATGAGAACAATTTCACACTGATAAACCACTGTTTTATCAGGAGGGGACAAAACCTAGAAAGCCTTAGAAATAAGAAAAATTGTTTAATATTTGCAAAAACATAATGCAAAAACTTTTAGCTGAGTACTGACTCAGTGGGACTGGGGATGTCCTCGACCGCGTCCCTTCGGCTGAGTCCAAGCTTCTGCCACGCAGACAGGGTTTGTACTTCCACTACTGTCTCCAGGTGACAGCAGCATCCTCGATTGATGTCATTCCATGAAGCTAATACTAAATGCTTTCAAATGGGATCAATAAAACACAGTTTACATTAAATGACCAGCGAGCTGTCAATTTTGGTTTTTAATCCTAGGGTTTGTCATGAGTTCCTGACTTGAAAGGAAAATATTATGGTTATTAAGTAAGTAATGATTGATTTATTACATACCATTCAGAAATGTTTTATCTGAAGTCTGCATAAAAAGGTCAAATCTTCCCAAGTTTTTCTTCAGGTGGAATGTTAAAACCACTGAAGAGACAATATCCAGGGCAATTTTGGAACCAAGGGCATTAGGAGGAGATTTGGAGTATCTGTGCGCCTCTTAATTTACTTTGGGTTTTTTGCGGATTTTTTGTGTTTTGTTTGTTTTGGGTTTTTTATGAAATGTTTTAAGATTCTGCATTGAACCAACTATATAGTTGTCTTCTGTTGAGGTAGTGCTACAAATAAGCACGATACCTTCTGGACTCACTGTTCCCTTGCCTTGCAGTCGTTACACACAGAAATTGGGAGGGGAAATGGTGTATTTGGCATCGATTCAAACACCAAACCCAGGGAGCAGACGGATGGCTCGCAAGAATTCAAATCAAAGCATCGCTCAGACTTCAAAACGTACAGACGCATTTTTCAGCTGCAATTGTTCCTGTTGACAGTCATCCAACTTTGTAATTCATGCCAAGGCAGGGAATACTTCGTTCTCCAAGTGCACCTCCAGCGAAGGAATCCCCTGCACTTCACCAACGCTAACGCAGCCGCGGGATGCGATGCACCAGGACTCCGGGTCCCAGCAGGAGCAGGGTTTCCACCCGGCGGGTTGGGAACTGAGCGCCACGGTGCCCCGTTCCCCCCACCCTAGCTCAAGTGCCACCGAGCCGCTCCACTTCCTCACTCAGAAGAGCTCCCAGGCTTCAAAGCAACGCGCGTTCAAGCATCACTTCAGCATGTACTCGAGCGCTTGGCTGGAGCTGCAGCACTCGAGCTCTGGCTGCCCAGCGGAGCAAGCGGACGCGGGCACAGGAGGCGAGGGCAGAGCGACCAGAGGTCCCCACCCTGCCCCTGGCCCGCGGGAAAGCTGCTGACACTGATACACACATAACCGATAACGTTGAGGTACCGGGGAGGAAGGCGGGTTGTAAAGCAGAATGCAGGCTGCTTAAATAATGAATTAAGAGGCAGCAAAGAATGCGTCTGTAAAAGGACAGAGAGGAAAGGTCTGATATTTTAGACTATGCTAGACCACAATGAATAAATTATAAGAAAGGCTAAGTATAAAGATATCTAGCGAAAGAAAAGTTCCTATGCTTCTCATCCCACACTGGGTCCCAAATGAAGACAGAGCTCAGCCAGTCCGTGAGGTTTTTTCCATGTACATTTTCATCTGGACTGAGGCGTCTTTATTTAACAGCATCCATTCTGCCTTTCAGCCTTTTACACCAGAGACACAGTTGCTTATTTTTCTGATGCTGCTGAGGTTCTCCCAGTCATAACAAACTAAGAACACCCAGTCAGTTTGACAAAGATGAAGCGAGAGGTAGGAGGCACATTTCATTACACTATCAAGGCTTTGGCGTGGTAATTGGTGAAGAAACAATTCAGAGCTGTCAGCTCGATGCACGCGCCTTTTCCCTGACTGATGTGCCGAGTCCTTGATGGGGTAATGAACGATGTTCAACGGCGGTCACCACCGCACTCGCACCCTCTTACCCGGCATTCTCTCAAAGCCCTGACCAACGCAACCATCTCTCCCGTCTCAGACACGGCCCCTCGGTCGCCTCCTGCACATCCCAAGGGCCAGGGCAGGTTCCTGCACCTGACCCATCACCGTGATGAGGATTTTAATTGTTTGCAAGATGCAAAAACTCAAACGCCACTCAGGAACAACCCCTGCTGCGGTCTGCGCCAGAGCTGCCCACGCACTACCCTGCACGGTCAGGACCTGTCCCCGTTCCTCACCTGACACAGAGCCGTGGGTGAGAGTGGAGACGCCAACTTGTAAGGTCAGTTATCGACCCTCGCTGTCCCCGGCAGCCTTCCTCTTCACAGGGTCAGTCCCACTGCGCCACTGAAAGGAAACCGATAGGTTCCAGGTTTCATCACGCGTGCCCACAGAGAGACTCCCAAGAGCCCCAATTCAAACACCAAAGGTAGCAATGGATGTATTGCTCTTGCGTCACGGCAAGGGAGAGCATCTGCCCTCTCTCAATACTTCCATTGTATTACAAAACTCACCTGATTTCCATCCTTCTTGCACCCTACCTTAAACAATTACTACCCTATTTTAACTTTTAAAACTTATTTTTATTTTGCTCAGCTTGTTGAAAGTTGCGGGTCAGAAGGCAGGCAGAGAAATCAGCCCCACTGGCTTTAACTGACAAGGCAGGACACTGCGTCCTCCACGGGGCAGCCAGTGCCCTGCGTCAGCTCAGAGGTTTTCAAAGCTGCAAAGAAAAGTCAATCAGCTCCATTTTTAGTGATCAACTGTGGGATAAGTTTGGAAAAGGTGTAATTTGCAAAGCACAATTATTTTTCTTTAGAAACAAATGTCCTCATGGTAATTGTTGGGTTTTTTAAAACAGAACAACTCCACCATTTTCCAGTATTTTTTTACTATTTTCTGTCAGTGGTCTACATCTATGACACCAGATGCATGTGCACACACATACCCCAGGGAACTAACCAGGAGAAGTAATTAGGTAGTAGAAGGTGCATGATATATTGCAAGACTGGGTAACATGTTGCATAAGTGAAAATCAAGACTTTGCAGCAGAATAGGAATTGCATTCACTGCTAAAAAGTTAGTTTGGCACAAAATGTCTTTACAAGAAAATGAGAAACAGCATTTTGCTACAAAAGATAAACTGAAAATTATTTTCCAACACCAACCAAGTTGCTTAAAGAAAAACTGAAGAAAAATATACCAATATTATAGCATTTGAATAATCCTACGCTAAACTCTAAAACCTCCCTGGATTCATTTGTCCAGGCATTTCCTTCTACAAATAGGAAGGTAGAAAACCAAAATCATTGTCTGCAGCAGCAGTTGCTTTATTGTACTCCTCGGTGAGCTCTTTCCATTTGAAATGAGATTCCCTTTGGAGAGCCAAGACAACGTTGGAAAGGGCTCTAGTGCCACCTACTGCACTCTCCTACAACAGGTAGTAAATGCTGCTCTGCCTTACCCAGAGATCAGAGGAGTGCTCCAAGGCGCCAGTGAGCAAGGGCCTTGGTAACACTGCCAGCTCGCAACATCGTGCCGGATGCGACTGTGCTCTTCTGAAAAGCTCAGGAGAGCAATCAGACTTTGCTTAAACCTAACGTACGGCTCGCTGCTGACCGCAAACACACGACCTGACGCAGCACACTTCAAGTTCTGAACCGATGATATCCAGCAACTCATAAAACAAGCTGAAATTTGAAGTGATGGTGTAGCTGAGCTTTAGATGATTGATTGATCGCCCTCTACTCAAAGGCTTCATACATTTCATGCGCTACGTCATTTCAAACACTTATGGCCAAAACCAGACCTGATTTAAAAAAAAAAAAAAAAAAATCAATGCCACGTTAGAGGATATGCATATTCAAAACAAATTGAAGTATTTTTTCTTCTCAATAATAGTGTCATTTTTTTCTTGCTACTTCTGGGGTTTTTTTGCATGGAAAGATAGGAAGGGAAATGAAAAAGAACAGAAAAGAAACTAAAGTAAAAGATACAATCTGCTCTTTATTTTGGCATTTTATTCCCTTATCCAAAAGACAACAGCAATAACAGGAATAGTTAAAGTTATATTACATTGTTTTACGTATTTGTTTATATTGATATAAAAATATTTTATTTGTAACATTTACTATATCTTTATTTATATGCAAACATAAAATACATTTATCTATATTACAGTTTATATTATTAAAATATTTCACTGTTCTAAGAGAGGACAGCAGCCTTTAAAAAATGACACTGAGAATGTGCTGTGACTAAGCGCCCGCCGGCCGCTACCCTTCCCGGCTCTCCCTCTAGCGCAACTTGCCCGTCACCCCCAGATTTTCAGCCCTGGTCCTTCTCCCCAAGAGCCCCACCTGGCCGGGGAGCTGCCCCCTCCTTGCCTGCCTCAGACCCAGGGGAACTCCGGCCCTTTCGTTTCTCCCTCCTCTACCTCCTCGCAGCTGGGACAGTAACATTCCCACCGCCCTCGGTTTTGGCTCTGTCCCACCGGGGTTTCCAGGCACTTCACTGGATTTATAAGCAGGTTCACGGGGGACTTTTGAGCCTCAGGCTCGGGAATGACTCTGCCCGACTTGCCCATCTGTGGCCTTTACACTCACCCCTTCCTCCTTCCTCTGTAGTCTTTCACTCCCTCTGCACATCTCCCTCCCCACCTCCACAAAACGCTGCCATCGGCTCCCCTGCCACAAATTGCTCGACTCCACCAGCACAGAACCGACTGAAACTTCAGACCTGGGCTCACCAATTCTGGCTCAGTCATTTTATTCCAGCTCTAATTTCTTCTAGAAAGCTTCCCCCAGCCACAGCCAAGACCTGCCTACCTGCTCCATGGTCCTGCCGCACCGGCTGCACAGCTCACACACACCCAGCCCTCATCTGCGGGGAAAAAACAAGTCTGTGGCAAACAGTTTAAACTGCAGATTTTTGCTAAAAGAAACAAAAAAAAGCAAAACGAGTTAGAGAGCCCTCACATGAGCTGATGGACGCAGCCAGGAGGAGCAGCTCCCACCCAGGCTGTGAGATCAGGAACCAAAATGTAAGAAGGACGATGAGAATTGAGCAAGTAACGAAGAGCCAAGCCCGTTTCAGGGCCGAAGCCAGAACAATTGGTCTGAAATAAAAGCACTGCTACTAAACAAAGCCCGCTCCATGAGAAACGTGTGCTCAGGAGTGGAAGTAAGAGCTCAACTTAAAGGCAAATGTTGCAAATTGAAACAATTATTCAATGTTGAAATCGGAGAAAATTATCCGCTCACATTTTACCCTTCTGAGCAGATAAAAAGCTCTCAAGGAGAACGTTTTCTTCTGTTTCTCTCCTGCTTAAAAAAAATGAAAGATTAAGACACATTCTAAACCCTGAGTTCTCTCATTAATGGTACAACTGGCAAGATTAACAGCAAAAATTAAACAATTTCATTATTATTTTAATTGCTTTAAAAAATGTATTGCCTTGATATTTATAATTGTACCCTTAAGATTAATAATCCTGATTTGCCACCTCCCCATCACAAGCCATTTCTCACACTTACCCAACTTCCACAGAACTTCACAAAGAATATATTGAAAATACATCCCGAAGACTTCTGAAGTAAAAAGGAAAGACACTGTGGGCATCCATAAATTATTTTTTATTTCAAATCCAGCTCTCAGTTTACATTGTACATGAATCACAGGCAATCCTGTAAGCATTCAGGATCGGTAATGTTCATTAAGTTCCAAAACTAAATTCACCATGCTGATGCCAATGTGCCAGTTAAACATAGACTCTAACCTTAAGTAAACTAGAGGGACCAAAAAGAAAGAAAAGAAAAAAAAATCAGAGGTAGCAAGGAACAACATTCCTATAGTCTGTTAGCAAAATATAACCCAGAGCTATATCCTGCCTAAAGAACAAGTGGCCCAAAAGTCTCACGGATTCCCTCAAATTCCCATTTCTAGGCAGACGAAGATGGCCCAGACCCTCTTTAAGCAAGTCATGACCCAGATCTTTGCTGCTGTACAAACTCTCCCTTGGGATTTACTGGCAAAATCCCATTAATCCAACCAAACCTCCTGCTGCTGCCAACATAACGTTGCGACATTTTGTAAAGCTCATCGACCATACTAGTATTTTCATCCCAGTAATATTAATCCATAAGGGCTGAAGATGTTGGCCATCAACTGTTGATACTGCACTCAAATTTGCTGAAATTGGCAAACGTTGGCAGGATATTTTGCCCTTGGATTAATTCCCCACACATTCAGGCGTACATTTGACCACTTGTTTCAGTGAGTCCTAACGCAGCTTGAAGGAGAAGCTCCTCACCAGCCGCTTCTGTACACGTGCCTGCATCTGCCCACCGGCTTCAACAGCATCATCTGCAGTGCAAAAGTTAAACATGTACAAATGTTTTCCACAAGCCAACCTTAAAATGCCTGGCAACAAAGCCATCAGTGCAAGATGACAGCGTTATCTCCAACAGATTCCCAGATAAATAAATCTGAGCATCAGTTTGGAACTCAGAACATCAGGTTGTCATGCCAGGAAGACGCACAGGCACACGACTCTATGCAATTAACAGTATTTAAAGCATTTGCCTCTAAAACCTGGCAAATTGTGCCCAAAAATTTTACACTATTTTTTTTATTAAAAAGCTCTTTATTAAAAAAATACCAAATATATGTGCACAATTCATAGTTGAAAGTTGTCTTTATTTTGAAGTGGTTTCATTTGAACTCACACATTTTACTGACTTAAGTTTTATACATTTTTTTCTTTTAAAAATCCCACAAGGTTAAAAAAAAACCCAAACCCAAACAATTCACAAACACAAACAAATACAAGAAATGGTATTTCTCAAGGGTGGGTGGTTTATTTCCCCCCTCATGTCAAGAAGTGCAATTTTGCTTCTATGGTTCTTTAAAGCAAAACAGTTTTATCCATCAGTAAAACAACACACTACGCTAAGAATTGCACCAGACACACAAGATATATTAAGGTAACAGCTATATCTAGCTTTTCCTATGAACTGCTTAAGGTCACAAGAGATCTATATGAAAATTATGCTTACAGTAACTCATCTTTACCAGTACAGGCAGGTCAGTAAACATACCCACACTTCGTGAAATTGCCTATGACTGTTGGAGAATGGAAGTCAATAATATCTACAATTACACCAGTGAAATGTTTACATTTACTGTAACTGTCTTGCTTTTGCATACAAATGTATGCTCTGCTTCAAGTCACTGAGACTGTGATTATACTGCAAGTCTATCATGGGAATATGTTCTCAAAAAATTCATAATTTAACATAGAACTCTGGGTTTTATCTCACTGAACTTGATTCTTCCACACGTCCTTCTGGCCACACTTAAAGACAACACAACTACTCCCTTTCCCCCCACACTAGCACCAACATGTCAGCTCTGGGAGGAATTTTACAAAGAACTCGGCTTTGGTTTAGTATTTCCTTCACTGAAAACAGTCAGCTATGCACTAGTGGCTTTGGAAGGAATTTCAAAAGTTTTCTAGATGGATTCTTCAACATTTTGAGAAAACAAGAATATTAATAGATCAGGCTTTTAATGACTTCAAGAACAAGGTTCCTCATGATTTCATTTCCTTTCAGCTGCAGCTGAAAGACACCCTATACAGCTTATCATTTGCCATAAAAGACTGTAAGTCCATTCCCTTTAGCATCCTCAAAAAGACTCAAGTTTTATTCCAATTTGCTTTTTTTTTTTCCATTACAGAGTGCTGTTTTATATGAAAGGGTAGGAAACACCCAGATTATCTGATGTTTTAAGTATTCACTTAGGAAAAGATTTGCCTGCTTTGAGATAAAAGACTGACTAAACCTACTGAGCAGACCTGTTATATTTTAGCATTTAAAACTAAAGGACGAAGAGTCAAAGTTTATTTTTAAATGCAAAAACACAGACATACTGCTCTCTAACTTGAAAATATTTCTAAACTTGAAATAGAAGTCTGCGGTATCTGTTGTACCCAACAACAAAAGTTAAAGCTCGCTTAACCACTTCATTCTTACAACCACTATTACACAAAGGAAGATCTTCGAACCTAGAAACAATACAGGGACAAGCACAGCAATGACATGGATGGTGATGAAAAGGAACTAAAAAGCCATCCTGGAACCACTGTGTCATGTAACTCAGCTGCACATGACATCCTGGGCAGTGTCTTACAATAGGAAGGCAATTCCTATTTTAATTTTTACTTACAGGTACAGGACCATAGTATAAAGCATCCAGCTTCTCAAAGACAGGAACTGCGGAGCACTGACAGGTCCAACTCATTCCCCGAGAGACTATACTGAGAAACCAAGCTGTAACACTCTCCGTTCTCTAGCATTTCCTCACATAATAGTAGGCATAAATTATTTTAAAATTAGTATCTACCCCAGGAAATCATACATGAAATGGATGGACATATCTTTATACAAAGGCAAGTATTTTAGAATTTGGAATGCAAAAAGACAGTGCAGAAAGCAAAAACAAGAGCTCTGACAAGTAGTTTTTACATATTGAAAACTCCCAGAATTAAAGAGCGGGATTATAAAGATAAGGTATGGTGCTAAGAAGTGGTTTGACAAGTTAATAATGGATTATTTCCCTTGTAGAGGTTTACGTGTTTCACACTAGCATTTTGCTTTATGTTGTTACAATGTTTTTATGGAGCATTATTTAAAAATAGTATTTCAGTCAGAAGTCTAATTTAGAATTCATCATGTTTTACCCTAAATGGCCACTTGGAATGCTGTGAAACATGATTTGTAGCCAGAAGCACCAAGTACATAAACTCTTCCACATCAAAGGAGTAGTTTGTAAATTTTGGATGTTCTCCCAGTGTTGGGTGGTGTCCCTAGAAAAATGAAATAAGGCCTTTTAGACAGAAAAAAAAATACATCTTCCATTCAAAGAACAAGAAAAAAATTAAGCATCTGCAGTTTTAATTTATTATTTCTGATCCACTGATCTGCTCTGAGGCAAAAGAGTCAGCAAAGTAACTGCATAACTGCAATGCTATGGACACCTTGAATTAATGGCCAATTAATTTCATTTCTCTTCTTCCCTCAGCCATTACTATCAAATGATTTCTTAATCACAACAGGGAGGTTAATTTGGTCTAAAGGATGAAAATCATATTTCAAATATCAGAACACAGATAGGTAAAACAAGCTAACCTTTAAATGCTTCAAGGGATAGCACCCCACCCTTCCAGCAGTGGCCATCATTACCTGATCTTGAGGGAATACTTTATTCCTTTTTCGCCAGGTGATGTAGTGAATGCCTCTCAGTCTTGCCAAATCCAGGTAACAACGTTCGTCTTCACAATTGTACCTAGGGGCAGGCAGAAAAATCATATTTACCCACAGAAACTGTGCTGAAGTTTACCGGGGTGAAATGGAGTGTGGGGGAAAAAACGCCACAAAACTTCAGGCTAAAACGTTTGTTGTCCAGTTCTAAGGTACCGAAACCATGGACAAATTCTACTCCACTGAAAACAGCAAGGGCTACCATCTGTTCTTAAGACATGGCCTAGGAGATAGTTTGAGGCACATCAGCATGTCAGACATGTCCCTGTCCAGCTGCAGCAGCTCTTGGACATGTGAAAAAACCCTGGGTTTCTGAACTTATTTGGAGACTGGACAAAATACTCTCAAGCCAAGGTTATGCTGCAAAGCATCAGCTCCACAGCCTTCCCACAGCAGGGACTTTAAGCAGATTTTCACATGATGAAGAATTCAGTGCTCTTCTGAGAAATGTGCTGCATTTTTGTTTAGCTCTATAGAACTGGAGTGTCTATTAACAACCATATTTTGTGACAAAATATGTTTAAAAGGAAGTTACTAGAGAAATTCAGGTAAATCAGAATGACATACAAGCTGTTGCTCATGCCCTGTGCATAGAGAAGAGTATATAAATAACCTTCAGGGGGATCTTTAACACCCTGGACATGCATCTTAAGTCATCGATTCACCTGGATCACCAAAATACCATTAGGTCTCAGACTCACCAGGCAGAATCTGACCAGTCAGGCAAGCAATTGTTGACCAGGCTGCATTTTATTTATACCACAGCATCTTAAGAAATCACAGCCTAAACCTGTACGATATAGTTACACTAACTTTTATAAAGAAAGCTTCCTTGCTTCTGATTCCCAGAAGAAAAGACTGCCAAAAATGAAGTCTAGACGAGGATGCAAGACAAACATTCATAGCCAAATACTAGCAAGGCAGAGTGCTTCATTAACACATATGAAGAGACATTAGGAGTTGTGCGTATAATAGAGGGGAAAGAGAGAACCAGACTTACAGTTCAAAAACAACAGCCCAGTCTGGTAGAAAGAGCAAATGAGTAAGTCCAGCTCCATGCATCCCAATGAATATATCAGAGTTGTGGGTAATTCTCAATTGCTCTGAAAATTTAAGTTCCCTGCAGACAAAAGAACAAAAATGGTGACCTGGCACGCCTATCCATCTCAACAAGAATTAGTTACATGTAGAAAGCGCAAAATTAACTTAAGGGAATATTGAAAGAGAGAATTGATTTTTCAAGGAACAATACTAAGAATCACAAATGCAATAACTCAGCATGGAATTAAAAGAAACGCAGACAGGTTTCAAAACTCCACAAGAGTCTGTGCCAAAAATTTAATATTTTTTTTTTTCCAAGTTAAAGTTTTTGTAAGTTTGGAGTTTTTTTACTTGCCCTTTAAAAAAAAAGGCATCACTTGCTTTAAAAAAAGCCAAACAACATAAAAGAACTACACTGGTTTTAATATAATGTAGAAGTGTGCAATTCCCACCTAAAGATGCAGATATCCAACCTGAACTTATGTGTAGGGCATCAAGCAAAAATGAGACCAGGCTTTTTTCAGCTCCTGGAACTGACACTCTCTCCCATCCTTTGATTGTAAGCTCCAAATAAAGTATTTTCTTTAAAAACCCAGGTGTTCCCCAAGCAGACAAGGACAGAATGGACTAAAGATACTTAATTGTAGGATAGCTGTGAAAATGTATGATGCTGAACAGTACTACAAAGAGTTTCGACAAACATGGGGATTGTGGAAGTACCACTCGGTCATGCTTTCTGTGGGAGGGTCCAGATGCCCTCTCAAGGGTATCCACCCTCTCTTCTATTACACTGCTCAAGGCCTTTCATTGACAGGAGAAGTGGCAGCACCTGGACTTCCTCACACTGTCTCTGCTTTGGTCAAACACTGATCTCTCATTGCTGCTTCAGTTTCTCACTCTTCCTGCATGATGCATGACAGCACCATTGAGTAGATGGGAGCTGCTGTCATTCGGCACAGGCATATACAACTTAGGAACTTTTTCTTCAAGCCATTTCTTACTGGCACAGTGCCTACTACACCTGGGCACCACAAACTGACCTTGAGTGGTGTCTTCAGGGGCCACCAGAGCAGCAAATAAGCTGAGTTATTACTCATTACTAAACTAAGGATCATACAAAATAAGACACTAGCATCACACAAGAGAAATCCTTTTTGACCCACAGTTACTGCAGAGCATTAGCAAATCCAAAAGGGTGATGGGAACACAGCTGGTTTTGGGGGAGGGGAGGAAACAGAAAGAAAAGTGATTTCAAAACTTACTCATCATATAGCAGCTTTAACCTGAGCCCACTAACTCTAGAGATTCATTCCTAATCGTAGGATGGGAGTGTTTAACTAGCTCTAACCACCACCACTCCTCTGAATAACATTCTTCCTTCTTTACCAGTTCTTGGATTTTGCAAAGGTTAGACACTGGGGCATGCATAGCTTTGCCGGCAAACAGCTTTCACTAGCCAGAGGCAGCACAAGATCACACTAGTTTCTTCTTTCAACTTACGTACTTGTATTTGTAGTCTACCACTTTGACCTCCAACGTCGATATTGTTTTCAAAGCATTCACAAGCTAAGGAAGATAATAAAAAGACAATGATTTGGTGTTCTCCTTTAATCCCTCCCCTGCACTTCTGACCATTTTACACACTCCTCCTCCCCACCAGGGAACTACAATGAGACAGAACATACTGTCACTGCCATATACAGGAGCAGTGCCTTCCCACCAAAGATAGATATATTATTCCTGGCAGAGCAACCCCTGGAGAGGAGACTCACATCTCCTGCACTCTCACAGAGACTACTGTTGACTTTTACATGCTCCAGGACCCAATCCTAAACGACTCAAACTAGTAGGAGTTTTGCCCAGAATAGTGGGAAGATGTGGTTGGATTTCCAGAAGATATTCCAATACCTAAGGAAGAAAATCAGTAGCTAGAAGGATTTTCAAAAATACCTTTCTAGGTCAGACTCCTACTCACTTGAGAAGTGAAACCAGGTTAGAGCCTGAGCTTCTAACCTACAAGGGCTTTTTCCAAGTCTCAAATCCATAGCCAGCAGGACAGAAAGAGCCAAGCATTTTCTTTTAGAAAAGTGTAGTAAAGATGAGACTAACTTCTCCCTTTCTGTCATGTGCTCATTATCAGAAAACACACTATATGTAGCAGCGTAGGCATGCACTGTGGACAGTCCAGCAGATACGGCATGAATTCAGCCATCTGTACTCTGTCTATTCTGCCACTGAGCTATGGCACCAAACAAGCCTCAGTTTCTCCCTACATAAGGTGGGGATGATAATGCCAATTCATTTTTGTCAGGCACTAACAGCTAAGAATGAAGACAGGTATGAAAACATTAGATATTATCATTTTAGCACAAGAGAAGCTACACTGTAAATCCACTAAGTTGCATGATTCAAATATGTGAATCAATATGAAAATTCATTAAGTTTTGAATGCGTGTACTCAGATACCATAGCTTATGCATTTTAATCTGCAAGCATAACAAAGGTTTTTGTTAGTCTTCAACACTGGGGATGCCAGAAATAAAGGAGATAATCTGAAAGTGAAATAATTTAATTTTATCAGAAGCTCTGCAGTGTCTGTTTGTTAAGAGGAAATACTTTTAGTATTACATCTGTAGTCTTCCATTGGATATTTAAAAAGGACAGCAAGGTTCAGTGTCTGGTGTGCAGAAATGGAGACTGGCTAGAAGACCTATTAGAGGAAATTAATATTAGCACTGAACATATTTGTCCAAGATTTGTCAGTAGATAGATGTCTTGGCTGTACCTGAAAAACATCAATTCAATGAGCAAAATTTAACTTCTGATAAATTTGTTTTAAAAATAAAAAAGACCACACCTCATTCTGGTTTAATATTTTCCGGTAATCTGTACTGCGTGCAAGTATTGTGACTCGAATTTTCCCATCCTAAAAAGAAAGCAGCAGCAGTGTATTAGCTATGAGGCAGACCTCACAAAAAACCACCCCAAACATTTCCATATTTACTTTTGGTAATTATTTGAGCAACTAAGTATGTTCCTTCCCCATGTAGTAGATGATGTAACCACCTTAAAATTCACATCGTATTTTCCAACAGATTAAATGCGTCAAAAACTTCGTGAAAGTCTGACTATTAACAAAGAATAAAACATTTTCTGAAAGATTTATTTTATTCAATACAAAAGAGCCTTTGTATTTCACATTATATGGCAGTTTTTAAAAGCAGGAAAGCAGCTT
The DNA here is from genome assembly GCF_028858705.1 of Grus americana. Lineage (NCBI taxonomy): Eukaryota > Metazoa > Chordata > Aves > Gruiformes > Gruidae > Grus > Grus americana. Next base: position 6,332,329 of record NC_072862.1, on the reverse strand, counting down.
TCAGGATGGCTTGGGCACAAGATCCTTGGAAAAAAATATTTTACTTCTATAACAGTTCCTCCTTTTACCTCTTTAAATTAATTGGACTCACAGGGCTAAGTGTTCCAAGTGAAATAAAGAGATTTAACTGCATGACTCCCATTAGTGTCAGCAGGAGAAGCATAACTAAATGCCTGTGCAGTGCTTTGAATGCGTGCCCCTCAGCGATAATATGTAGGCTACTCTCTAGCAAATACTTCAAGAAGCCCAGAACTGCCATATCCATCAATGCAGCCATTGCAACAATTTGCAAAAACTACCAGTGTGTACAACAGAGAAGCCCAGAGCCAGACAGATGGTACTGGGCAGGGATCGGAAGAACCAGATTCAATCATTTCCTCCTCTGATCTGAGCTCAGCAGTACCTATGAGGATCAACAAAGAGCAAGCTCACTGCATTGCTCTGTGGGATCCCCTCTGCTGGACCCGAGGACAGCACCTTGTCAGCAGGCTCCAGAAGAGACCATGCACCATGTACCTTGCTTAACTAGGAAGGACACAAAGGCCTTGAGCACAGAGAACAGAGACGAGGAAGAGATCCTAGGGTCAGAAGGAGGACATTCTAAAGTCTGTCCTACGGAAATAAGACAACAACTTTCACAACCATACACAAGGTTGCTGAAGGTCTCTATAGAACAGGCTGACTTACTGGAAAAAATCCCTAGCATCACAGGAAAGGACAGAAAGTGCACGATGTGCCCTTATTCCCCACTGGGTCCAGCTTGCTAATGCTGTTTCTCTGGTAAGAGCCATCAGCTCCATATTACAACTTTATTATTCAGTTATCATACCTTGGGTCCTTCTTGTGTGATATTTAATCTGTGTAACACATGCTGAGAAAATGCTCTAAATAGTCCTGTACTGTGACAGCCAGAAATCTGAAATTAAAAAAGCAATTGTTGAAAACCTCTCTTTGAGATCAGTCTTTTGCCATTCTTGTGGAACAATAGTCTAGTATCATGCACTGTGCCAAACATGTCACTATTCACTGCAATACAAGAGGTGCTTTCATTTAGAAAGAAATATAACTGTCTCTACAGTGTTACAGCCTGAATGCATGAGCCAATACCCTCGGGAAAGTCTGTCAGTGCACAAGCTCTTGTGCTCTGCAAAAATACCAGTAAGTCCACAGTGCCCACCCATTAAAAAGGAATAATATGCATCTCATGAGCTGTGACATCAGAGAGTGCACACGACCAGGTACTATCAACCAGCTAAAGTAACTTCAAAATCCTAATCTTTAAGGAAGATCATTTCATTTGGAGTTGCATAGACCTTCAATGCGGTACATTTCATAACAACTCAGCTAGATATTTGAGAAATTCACCAGCTCACATTTTTTACAGTCACACACACATCTAGTTAACGCAGCAGATGGATAAAAAGGACTCACCAATGGTGTGTTATAAAACAAGCCATATCGCATTCGAGGCAGTAATGAGAAGACTGCTTCTTTAAAGCATACCTGCAAAGGAAGATCACAAGAAGTTACACTGCACTGCTACCTTCCGCTGGCACATCCCGTGCTCATTCAGTGGGATCACTGCTTATAAAGAGCTAGCAATTACATGCTACTGTCAAGAACATCCTCACTTCCTTGACTGTGCAAATGAATAGAACAAAGACAATAAGAGCTCTCACTTAGGATGCTAAAGATGCAAGCATGGGAAGAGGTAAAAAAACCCACCCCAAAAGCAGAACAAACATGAACTAAATAGAAGAAAACCAGTTGAAGAGCAGAGAGTTTGAGACAGGCTTTAAGGGATTTAAGAGACTCTGAATGAATGGGTACATTTTTTGGTAGGAGTAAAAACTTTTTTAATGATAAGCAGCAGGTATACTAACAGTTGCAAGGGAAGATAAACACCTCAGTAGGAATCAGGATACTTAAACATTTGAAAACCCTTAACTTCAGTAGTAGGTCCTGCACAAGTGAAACCAATACAGAAACATCACCTCTCAGAAGATGTAAAAGTTAGGTCCATCTATACAAAGCTTAGACATGTCATGGAATTAGGTTACAGCTCTGTCTCTTGTTTGTAAGGTGGAATACTCATATTACACAAATTAAACATGCATGGAAAGTATTAATACTTTCCTCTGAAACACCCATATCCAGAAGCAGCTTGAGAAACTGTCATATTTGTTACCTAGTGAATATGAATTAAAACAAAATATAAAATTCCATACCCTTTTAGAGTCAAAGGTTTTCAAGTGTATTATTTCATAGTTAGTAAATGCCTTCCATGTCTCATGGAACAGGTCACCATAGCCATATGAGCTCTAGAAGGAAGGGAAAAAAAACTACAATGGCATAATGATTACACAAATGCATATAAAAACTCTCTTCGTGATTTATAAGTTCTATATACAAGTTTTAACACACAGTTAATATGTGCATCACCACCATGGGACCTAAGACAGCCTAGCACAGAACACAGACATTACAGAACGTCAAACCCGGTGTTTACAATTGCAGTTAACTCAAATTACCTGTCAAGTATTTAATTTTTAATAAAACCATGCCAGAAATCAGCAATCTAGACAAGTTCTTCAGCAGCAGATTAGAATTTCTGAGTTAGGAGCAAGGAGTACCTATTACTTTCCCCAGAGACAACAGAACACAAGTTAAATGTGAAGTAACAAAAACATAGGGATGGTAGAATGTATGAACCTCAACTCCTGAGACTAAAAACCACCTGGGAATTCAAGTGCAGCAGTAACATTTGAAGTAAAAAGTCACAACAAGCCTGTTTCACATTTGCCTCTGTTTTGGGATGGTCGCTTGTACCACAAATTGAAGGCAATGATCTGATTTGATGAAAGAAACAGCCAGGAAACTATGTTTTGCATTACTTTGACAAGCTACCAAGAAGTTTCTCTACAGGGCAGTATAAAACTTCCCCCTTTGCAGCAATGCGCTGTGGAACCTTTTAAGAACCACCTACTCCCAACAACATTGGCCTAGGAGCAGGGACTCTTGTCTTGAAATTTGTAACATTTCCTACACATTTCCTAAGAGTCAACATCTCTTGCTCTTTGCATGCAATTAAATATGACCTCAGTAGCCCTGGTACAGATTCTTGCTTAAAGCTTCCTTTCAACTCTGGAGCTGGTTCAGGCTGCTTGGAAAGTTATGTGGAAATATCCTCAACAAGAAATTTGAGGATAAGACTACAAATAGCTGCAGAAGAGAGCAGACATCTAGTGAAATGTAAAAGAATCTAAAGGGCACCAGATTTCCTTCAGCTGACGGGGGGCTTCCTGCCCCTTCTTCTGCCATTACGTTTTAATGAATTTTACAATCCATACTACTTTCTGGCCATCTGTCTTACAAGAACTGCTCTTCCAGATTAGAAGCAGAGAACTGATCTTCAAAGCTGTAAGTACTACTTTTTAACCCTATCTGCTCTCCTTAAAAATGCTTTATAAACATTGCTTTCCTGCATTTGCAGAGACAGTCTGCAAATCAACACCCAGTGGATTTCCTACTCATTTTCTGCTTTGTTTAATTTACATCTAAGGGCATCACTGTTTAATAAGAACAGTGCACTAATTCTACAGTAGCTAGAAAGTATGACCAAATCTAATTACATCCAGGAAAAAAAAAAAGAGAATGAATAATAAGCTCAAGTCCATCTTTCAATCAGCGCACACAGTCCATCAGCAGTTAGTTGGTGCCATCATCTGGTTGTACATGGTAATGAACTCAAGCAGACTGAGCAGTTAAGACATTTAAAATGATAGTACTGTGACAGTACTTACTTTGAATGGTACATTTGAAAGAATTATTTGATTCAATAATGCGATATAAGAAAAATAGTTGCTTTTCCAAATTATTTATGGTGCTGTCTGACACATCTAATCTTTTCAGAAAGTCATCAGAGCTGGATTAACAGGTCCCTGTATAACATCTAGAGAGCTTGCTTTTCTGGCAGGTGCATTTATTTTAGCTTTCAAAATGTAAGAGAACTAGAAAAAAGGGTCTCTTCTAGCGAAAGAGGTTTCTCATTAAATAGCAAGAAGTGGATATTTGCAGTTCTCTATTGAATATTAGTTTTCCTAGCAGTAAATACACCATAAGAAAACCCAGTATTTTATGAGAACAAGACAGGCGTGGGACAATATCATAGTCAAGAACTCTGTTATTTCTGGATCTGATTATAAATGTTATCTGGCATGTCACAAATTGCCTATTTTTTCACTGTTTCATTTAACACTCTCGTACACAACTTAAACACTGGCCAGTAAAACTAATATTACTCTTAAAACCAGTCACAGTTTCAACTCAGCAGTACAGCAGAAATAACCCCACTTAAAAACTTGTTTTATATGTCACCGTGGCATTCTAAGAGGTGATTGAGAGAAGTAACCGCAAGAAGGCAATTTAAAGGAATTAAGTATTAGACCCTGTTTTGAGATTATGTATATATAAAAGGATTTAATTTAGTTGTTTTCTTTATTACAGGCTGCATATTACTGATTTAGACAGATGCAAGGCTGCATTTCTTTTTAAATATAGCAGAAACAGTTCTGAGTAAATCTACTTCAATATTCTCAGGGAAAAAAAGTCTACAGAAAACAGCATGAAATGTTCAAATGCCACATATTAGAAATACTGATCATGTTACTTTTCAGGTCACACCAAAAAAAAAGGCGTAATTATGTACTAACAAATGATGGGCTATGGAGTAGTGTTCAAAGAGCATGTGGTTTCTTGTAGAAAATATGTTACCTAACTATTGTTCATAGACCTGTATTAACAAGATCCAAAAACGTATCAGTTCCACACGGCTAAGCCCACAAGAAAGCTAAGGATCGGCTACTGAAAGCTTCAGAGTCGCTCTAAAGCAGAAATACAACCCATTACAAATAGTTTAAAAGCACAGCAGACTTACGGTGTCCCACATGACTATGTTGACATCGGTACTGAAGGAATTATTTATATGCTGTGTAATGTAAAGATTGACGAAATCACAGAAGTGATGGTACATATTAACACCTGAGAAAGAAAGAATTGTTAGCAAAATACTACATTACTCGCTCCACGTTTTATTGGTTCATGCAGTTTTTCCTTAGTAGTATCCTGCATTTTATATTAGTTTCCCCTGCTTCTGACTGAATACTACTTATATACCCCTAAGAAAATAAACTTTAAAGGGAAGGAATCAAGGTAAGAAATCTGAAGTAAAACGTGTTTTTCAAAAAGTTCAGAGAAGTTAGAAGAGCAGCCAAAAGACAGCATAAGAAAAAGATAAGCTTCATGTGTTATTTCTCATTACAGTCTGCAGCTGCTTTCTGAAGTATACGAAAGCAACTACTGCTTTAACAATAGCTACTCAGACATAAAGGAAACATTAAAAACAGGCCTTCAGCACTGATCTTAGTTCTGCTTTATTTGGGTTAAGGGAAGCTCTGTCTGCAGGACTGCAAGACAGAACTTGTACCTGCACATGAGCCAAAGCCCAAGTAATTCCTCAGGTTTTTTCCTCAGAGCATTTTTGTTCATTCGTGGTATCTTAAGCTACTACCTTAAGACCACGGCACATAAAAAACTACTGTGAAACAAAGGAGGTAACGTAGTCCAGTTTCCTTGCTAGTGAAGGTCCCAGGTTTGGAACCACGTGCACACAGCCCGTTTCTAAGTTTCCGACCAAAAAGAGCTGCTTGATAGGGACTAGCTGTTAGGCTTCCTATACTGCTCAAACTCTAATTTTCCCCCTTCTCCCCTAAAACAAAGGAGCTGGACAAAATCACCTCCTGAGCCACAGCTAGACCACCCCGCTCAAAGGTACAAACTGACAGCACAGCAAACTCTTCCACGGTAACTGTTCAGGGGCCTGCAACAACTTTGCTTTGAATACAAGATACTGCCCTGCAGGGGAACAGGGGCAATTCAGTTTACAGCTGCAGTATGTCACAGGGTAGAACACAGCAGACAACTATTCAGTTTAAACAACAGCAGATTGTTTGTATGTCTACAACCTGAACACCCCCTTTCATTAACATTTGTCTGAAAAATATGCTGCATGAACAAAAAAGTTGGTGAACTTCAAAACATGTGAGATACCACTGGCTGATTCCTAAAGATGCCTGGGTGCTGCCTGCTCATTAATTTTGGTATAGTGCTGCATAGCATTCACCACAGCTCTCTGTAATAAGAGTGCTAATTTCTTCTTGTGGTAACTTTTCACCTAAATTTCAAACTTTAAGATTAAACACAACCCTGTGTTAGTTTTGTATGTTTTGGCTTTTCTGGGGTGGGTGAGGGGAAGTATTTTAATCAACTAACAAAACTTATTGGCTTGAACATTGTATTTGAATACCGCTTCCTCTTCCATATCATTCAATACACGTAGAATCCTCAATTACTGAACACGTACCACAAGACACATATACACATACCTTGTGTTTCATGGTATAAAAACTGTCATCCAGAAACACAGCCAAGATCAAAGACTCTGTACAGAATACTCTTTGGCACAAAGTCAAAGACTCCGACAAAACACAGTGTAAGAGTCAATGATTGTGCAACACAAGTGGCAGGAAAATTTTTCTGATTGATTTATTTATCTTCTGTGGCAAAATGTAAGGTTTAAATCTAAGTTTCCAAGTTCATCAGTGGGACTACAGGAAAAAGAAATTTAAAAGTCACATCATTTTTCAAAAATAAAACTATATTACAAGTGAACTTGACAATCACAAAGGCATCATGTAGATGGGCAAGTTGGACATGGGGTCTTTTTACTGCAGTACTGTAGGATAAAACAAACTAAAGATACCAATTACCTGCATCTAATTTCATGAAGTACGTTGGCTTTTCAATAACAAGATCACACTTCTCATCTTCCAGGGGCCTGAAGTTTAATGCAGTAAATGTCTGGAGTTCTGCAAACCTACAAAGATTCAATTGCACAGGACATGGTATACCATTAACACACTTAAACAAATGTGCTTCATATGTCTAAGATTTTGTAACTGTTCATTCAGTCCATTTGATTTAGCAGGACTGCTGAAAACTGATAAGAGTCTGACAATTAAAATGATTTTAAATTGTAATGGAAGGTTCTTCAGGTTATGAGCTTCCAGAGGTTAAACACCGCCTTTGATCTCGGGAGCAAACAGCATCTTTGATCTACAAATCAAGGCAGTAGAGATGTAACAAAGAGCCTCAGAGCCTAGATCTATGGGTCTATCCACTTGATCTGCATTGCTGTATTGGGCTTGCCTGGCAAGGTTTTGGTAGCAGGGGGGTACAGGGGTGGCTGCTGTGAGAAGCTGCTAGAAGCTTCCACAGTGTCCCACAGAGCCAATGCCTGCTGGTTCCAAGACAGACCCCACTGCTGGTCACGGCTGAGCCCATCAGTGATGGTGATACTGCCTCTGGGACAACATAGTTAAGAAGGGGAAAAAAGCCACCTGTGCAGAAACAGCAGCAGAGAGAGGAGTGAGAAGATGGGAAAGACCCTGGCAGACACCAAGGTCAGTGCAGAAGGAGGGGGAGGAGGTGATCCAGGCGCTGGAGCAAAGATTCCCCTGCAGCCTGTGGAAAAGACCATGGTGAGGCAGGCTGTCCCCCTGCAGCCCATTGAGGATGATGGGGAGCAGAGATTCCACCTGCAGCCCATGGAGGACCCCACGCCAGAGCAGGTGGAGGCACCTGAAGGAGGCTGTGACCCCATGGGAAGCCTGTGCTGGAGCAAGCTCCTGGCAGGACCTGTGGAGAGAGGAGCCCACGCCAGAGCAGGTTTGCTGGCAGGACTTGTGACCCTGTGGGGGACCCACGCTGGAGCAGTCTGCTCCTGAAGGTCTGCACCCCGTGGAAAGGACCCGAGCTGGAGTAGTTCGTGAAGAACTGCAGCCCGTGGGAAGGACTCACGTTGGAGAAGTCTGCAGAGGACTGTCTCCCGTGGGAAGGACCCCACGCTGGAGCAGGGGAAGAGTGTGGAGGAGTCCTCCCCTTGAGGAGGAAGAAGCGGCAGAAACAATGTGTGACAAACTGACCGCAACCCCCATTCCCCGTCCCCCTGTGCCACTGATGGGGAGGAGGTAGAGAAATATCAGGAGTGAAGTTAAGCCCAGGAAGAAAGGAGTGGTGGGGGAGGTGTTTCTAAGATTTGTTTTTATTTCTCATTATCCTACTCTGATTTGATTGGTAATAAATTAAACTCTTCCCAAGTCGCATCTGTTTTGCCCATGACAGTAACCGGTGAGCAATCTCTCCCTGTCCTTGTCTCGACCGACACGCCTTTTGTTGTATTTTTCTCTCCCCTGTCCAGCTGAGGAGGGGAGTGACAGCGCAGCTTTGGGGGACACCTGGAGTAACAGCGTGGCTTTGGGGGGCACCTGGCACCCAGCCTGGGTCAACCTACCACAATTGCTAAAGACAGGCATACAACCAGCACCTTGTCCAGAAATCACCTGAAGGTGAGAACTTCAAATTACAAGCTATTTTCAGATCTTTTGCTGGTGTAAATTAGCCAGGACACAAACACACATAGCATAGTTCAGAACATTCTGCATAGATGTAATTACCAGAGGTATCTTATATGAAATCTTTAACTGACCTTAGAAAGGAGCAACTATTTCCTCAGTATGAAATGCCCTACACACAGCTGCTAGTGTCAATGAAAAAAATAAAAAGGAATTAGTAAGTGAACTTGGAAGCAGCCTCGACAAGTGATTCTTACCAAGACTGCAGAGGGCTCTTGCGCTGACCTTCAGCCAAAAACGCTTCAACATCGAGGGTGCAATGACCTCCAATTTCTCCCTTCTGGAAAAAGTCTTCTTTGAATCTAATGCAAATTAATAAAAGTCTATCAGCTTTTGTGCAACAGTACTACAAGCACTCTGCAATCTCCATTACCTACTTAAGCCAGTGCTAGTTAATCTCCATTCAGCAAGGTACTTCATATATATTTAAAACCTGAGTATTTTCTTCAGCATAAATCAAGCATTTCCCACAATTCCCAAACAAAGATTGTGATGTCCTTGGAGTTCTACACATCAATTTAGAAAACAGCACTAACCCACCCAGAATGTTATTAGGAATCATTTTCACATACCCAAATGAGTAATTTAGTTAGATTTTGCTAGATGATTACTTACAGGAGCATCATGAGTTGAGTTTTTTGTTTTTAATAACAATTTCTCACTGAAATTCACCTCAGATTTCACAACCCAGTTAGTAACCCAAGAATTTTATACAACATACAAAGAGTGAGGTGCAAAACCAGAAGACTGCCAAACATCTAAATTAGCTTTTAGGATAGGCTGAGAAGATGACAAAACCCATTCTGAAGGGTATCAGCATCACAGTTGTGAACCAGCTCTTTTCAAGTCAGGTCCCCAAGATACTGACTTCAAAGATAAGGCAGAAGGAAAAATGAGCAATGCATCAGTGGTATGGGTTTTTTACAGTTTTCCAATATGTAGCATTTTAATTTGGGATGTGGGAGATCCAGGTTCCAATCTCTCAAAGTATCTAAAAAATACAATTCCTGGTTCTGGTATCAAGGCCCCTAGCATAGGAAAGGTCTTCTCAGTGCCTCATACAAAAACAATTGTACTTTGCACATCACCTGATCAAGAAAGGATATACCTGAAGACACAGAAAGGATGTGACCAAAGACACAGAAAAGTCTTCCTCTCTTCCACCAGAAGGGAGGATTTCAATCACCCACCATCATTCCATAAAACTGAGAGCTTCAGTTTTTAAATAAACTGTACTGCTGACAGCAGCAGCAGACAGCAATCAAGAGGTGTAGATCTCAACAGGACTTCAGCAACAAGTCTCTGATCAGCAGTAAAGCCCACGACAACAAGCACATCAGTTTTGTTAAATTTCAAAGTCCTTTTCCCTGCCATCCCTTCATTTTACTATAACATAAGCAAATCAGAGACCTGTTGTGGTTTCTCTTTACAGTTCGTAAATCAATGTACAAGTTTGTTGCTCTGCAATGCTGAAGGTACTGAGAACAGGTCAGAGATGAATCTCCCTGTTAAGAAAAGAACAAATAGGATTTTATCAATAACAAGAATTATGTTTAAATGTAAGTGAAAAGTACGGCATCTATCAGAAATACCTACTGTTGCTGCAGGCTTACAATGGGTTTTCATTTCATTGAGCCTCTCTCGAACGTAACCAAAGTCAGCCTGTTTCCAGAATATCTGTTGGGCTGTCTCAATGTCACTTGCCCTGATGTATGAAGGAGAGAGGAAGAAAATCATGATCTATTGTTCGGTTCTAGTAATAACTTTAACAGATAACATTTTTTCCACTGAAAGTGGAACAGAAGGGTCAGACAGTTACTTTATTGACATTTAAGATGCAAAACAGGAAGCAACTTATCAGCTGCATGGAAGTGAAAACATCAATGGCAATTTAAAGCTATTCTCCCGTAAAAGGGTATAATTTTTTTTTTAAACATTTTTCCTCTGGTTTTAAAGCTAAGAAAGGAAATCCAGAGTTATTTTAGGAATCTGAATTCAAGACTAAATCAGAATAATGAAAACATTGTGGCAGGAAGCATTTCAAACAGTATATTCTTCCTTAAAACGTTAAATTTTTAAAATCATGTTGAAAGACACGTTATCTATAAATACACACATATATATACACATATGTCCACAATCACCCTTTAAACTCTATCACAATAATGTTAACTTCACAGCTAATCTAAAAGTGAGCACTATCCTTTTTTTTCATGTACTGTTCTTTATACATTTAAAATGAAACTTACCATCCAGTTTCAACATAATCACACACTGGATAACTGAACCTGTGATCTGATTTGCAGGATTTCTCATAACCCCAGCAGGATCTTAGTTTCTTCAAGTATTTCTGTAACACAGAATAACTGAATCAGATTACACAACAACAAAACTAACTTAAGTTAGTTGTTAGCTTATAACTACCTCCTGCTAATAAATCTTGCATTAAAGCTTTTTGATTTGGTCTGTTTTCAAACAGAGTTTCAGAAAGAACCCTCAGATTCTTTATGCACCACAGAGGCTTCAGAGAGGACACACATGCACAGCAACATTATGCTTGTCTTTAACACGTCTGTTCCAGGATAACCACTTTTCCCGACCCAGTGAGCAGGATTCCAAAATGTTAATATCGCTGACAGATATGAATCACAAAGCTAAGCTCACACCAAGCACAGCGCTCCAAGCCTCAGGCTGAGTGTACCACTGCTCCCCAGGCAGATCTAGGAACACCCACTTCTGCAGTGCTGTAGAAAGCCAGAGAAGGGGGAGCACAGCTCCCACCTCCAGCTCTACGAAGCAGCTCCAGCCTGAGAGACACTAGAATTGCTCTGGAGCCACACGCAGCCCAGATCCTCAGGTTCACCATCCCTGCTTCAGGTGAATGAATTATACACAACCACAGAGTAAGATTAAATGAGCACTTCATTGATTTGCCTATACTCTTGGCACTTCCGCGAAAGTTCCACAGCATGCTAAAAATCACAGGCCTAGAAACTCCTAACCATACTTAATTCAAACATCTTTCACATGCGCAAGAGTCATTCAGATTAAGATCATCATTTCAGCTCAGTAACAACTAAAAGAAGGTGGAAAAAAATTCTTGCGAAATGGTACTTTACAAATCTAGTCTTTTTTTGGTCAACCTTGTGACAGCAGCAGATTCAGGAAGAGTCCTGTACAATTCCAATTTGCAATGAAACCGACGCACTGGCAAGGAGACCAATTCATCACTATCTTTAACTGCTATGACTTCAAGAATAAACATTACATTAGAACAAACAAACAAAAGCAAACGTACTTTATATGGGCAATGAGAGTCCTGCTTACAGATGCCAGCAATATGCTGATTATTGTGCAGAAAGTACGGAATATGCTCATCTGGCAAGTTGATAGCTTTGTAGCTATATAACGGCTCTTCTGGAACGTTTTTGAATTCAGTAAGATTTTCAGCTTGGGAATTAGCCAGAATTTCTTGCAGTAGCAATCCAAACACAAGCAACATGAACATGGCAATCTATCAGTTCTGTACTTGTAAAAAAAAAAAAAAAAAAAAAGGCACTTAACATATCTGCAGCACAGCACATTTCAAGCATACTAGACAATATTCAGCCAAAGTCAGTCATATACTCAAAGAATTTGTACTTGTATTTCTGGGGTGGTTTCTTTTTCCTATGAAAAGTAAACTTTCACTAAGAGACTAGACTGTAGAACCTCAGGATTATCTTTGAATCATTAGTCATTGAGAGTTATTACGCACTACCAACTCACAGTCAAACTAAAATGGGTGTGTTTACTTTAGCCAAATCCCAAGGGATCCTGAGAGTTCAAATGTGGAAACTAAGTATAGAGCATATAATATCCAATCAGCAGGAAGAAAATGTAGAAGTATTGGGGGGCAGGGGTGAGAAGAGGAGGAATTTTATTTTAAAAATAAGGATAAAAATAATACATTTTCCACTTCGGAAGAAACTAATCATTAGCTGAAGGAAAACTATGCAGTCACAAATAAACGGTCAAACTAGAGTCTGTCTCAGGATGCTTGTTTTTAGTAGTTAACGTCATGTTACAGAAACTTTGACTGCTGAGTTATATACTTAACTACAGGCCCACACGTATCTATACACTCTAAAGCAGATAGATACCTTTCTGATCATACAGCCACTTCATCAAACACCCCTGCTTTAAACCATTAAACTTCCTGAGAAAAAAAATGGTTGGCCTACATCTAAAAAAACTTTTTTGGCATTATAATTCGCCAAAATTTGCATGCTTGCTTGCAACTGAAGCCTTTAGCAATATTCCTACAATACAAGTAGTTTTACCTGTTTGGTTTGCGAAGAACTGCTTCAGATTTCCCGAGTGCATAAACCTGGAGGTAAGGGGTGAAAAGCTGGGTTAAATACGTCCTGCGAAAGGAGACTTCTTCAGAACACAGTCCTGCTTCTTGAGAAATGGTCACAGCAATGACAGCAACTTTCCAACACCACGAGAGCATTTCCGACCCGTCTGGGTACTCGGATGCCCGCACGACAGCACTTCCCTTCCCCCATGGCACACAGCCCGGGGCGTGGGGGGGATCCCGGGAAGATCACACCGCACCCCATCCCCACTCAATCCCAACACTGCAGTGCCCTGCTCCCCAAAACAGCGTTGCCCCTTACCTATCCCCTGGGCCCCGGCTACGGATCAGTCACCTGGGGAAGGCGCCCGACACCCGGTGCCAGGCCCGCGCTAGTGCCAAGTCCATACCGGACCCAGAGCTGGACCCAGCCTCTGCCCCACGCCGGACCCGGTGCCAGGCCGACAGCGAGCCCCGTGAGGCGCCGCTGCGCCATCCTGCCCCGCCTGAGCCACCCCCCGGCGGCCCTCACCCCACGCCCCGAGGTCGCGGCGGGCACCGCACCTCATCTCACCTCAGACCCGTCGGGCCCGGGGAGCCCCGCGGCCCATGGGACCGGCCGTTCCTCCTGTTACGCGCTCGCCGACGGCCTTAAGCCTCATGCCGCCGCGGCAGCTGGCGGCTGTGCGGGGTGGGGCGCGCACGGCCCGGCCCCACCAGGCTCCGTGGGGGAAAGGCGGCCGCCGTGAGAGCGCTGCGCCCGCCGCCGCGCCCCTCCTTCACACCCGCGGGGAGCAGAGCGGGGCGGGCGGCACCGCCACACCCCGTCCCGTCCCCCACAGCGGGCAGCAACCGCGGCCGGAGGGCTGCCGCCGCGGGGGCCCGCCCCACCTGGAGGCGGCGGGAGCGCCGAGCTGCCGGGGGCGGGCGGGGAAGAAGGGAGGAGCCCGGCCGGGCCGGCGGAGCCGCTCGCCGGAAACCGGGCGGGGGGCGCGGGTCGGCCTCCGCCGCCGCTTCTCAGCGCCCCAGCCCGGCGGCCGTCAAGCGGAGCCGTGACGGCACCCGCCAGCGTCGCTCGGGCCGTGGCGGAGGACGCTGCGGCCGCCCAGGGCTCGGCCGCGCGGCACCTGCCCGGGGGCGGCACCCCCGCCCCGGCACCCCTCCGCGAAGGGAAAGCGGTGCGGTAGCGGAGGCTGGCGGCGCGTCTTCCTTCTGCTGCCGGAAATAAAGCGCTGCCGCCGTCTCGCACCGGGATCGGCGTTCTCAGGGTGTGGAGGAAAAAGGCCTTTTCCTGCCGCCGCTCAGCAGGAAGCGCAGCCCCCTTGGCACCCCATTGTCTGAGGCGGCCTCCCCCCGCGGGAGCCTCGGCCCGGCCGGCTTTCACACGGCGAGCGAGAGCCCCGGCAGGAAGGAGCGGTACCACCGCCCCAGCCGCCTGCAGAAACTTCATTTCCCCGAGCGGAGAGGTTAATTAACCCCCCGCTTCGCTTGAGACGCCAGTCAGGCACCCGGCACGGCTCCCGCGCTGCCTCTATCGGCAGCCCACCACGCCGCTCACAGTCGTACTCAGCTCCTGCTTTGACAGACGCCGCAGGGGCGGTAGGCACTAACACCCTCTTCTCGCCTCCTTTCCCGGTGGGAAATGAGGGACGGCCGCGGTGACAAACGCCCAGGCCGGCACTGAAGCCGGGGGGACACGGGGGGCTGTGGCCCCCCAGGGATACCGCTGAATCAGAAAGCCGTTCTACTCGAATAAAGGAAATTAGTCTAAATTTCACATTACCTTTAATCCTATTACCGCAGTGAATTTACAAATAAACCAGCCTCTTGTACCTAAACACCCATGACAACTCACGATTTTAACTGGCATTTGTAACTCTAAATACAAACTACATTTGATATATCCTAACTTCAGCAATATTCTCCTTTCATATCCCTAAGTTCATAGCCACCCACCACAAAACTATTTTTAAGCCTTTTCTCAAAGAGATCCAAAACACACTCTTAGCACAAAATTTTATTTCACCCTGACCCATGCTTTTTTACAGTTTATACACATTTTACAACTAGAAACCAAGGGTTCCAATTACATTTTATATTCAGGATCATTATAGCCCTTAGTAAAACATACCTACATAAATTGCAACAAACTTGTAGCAGGACAAAAAAAAATAATAGAACTACTCCCCTCTCTCATGTATGGATACGTAAGATTTTGAACATCTCCCTGTGTTCGAACATGCCCCCTCTGACCAGTGTACTTTGAGTAAGCCTTTACACAGCAGTTCTTCATACTTGCATATGCAGTGAAAATAAGGCATAAATTAGTTGCTTTCAGGAGGAATATTCTAAATAAATTTAAACAGAAGCAGACATTAGCATTTACCTCAGTCCTTTCATTTTGCACATTACTTTTCTCGGCACTCTCAGTACTAGCAATGAACTTAAGGTGTCCGAGCAGACATTAATCATAATGTTTCTTCAAAACAAGCACATAAGATTTATATCAAAGATGATCAAAACAGAATAAAGTCTGTTACCTTCCAACAGCCGCTTTGTTTTCTAAGGCTTTGATGATTAAGACACAGTAGGCCATCTGATTCTCATGTAATAGTAAAGGTTGCGCTAAATGGGAATAAAGAATCCAAAAATAGTCAATACAAATATTTACATCTACTATGTAAAATTTAAAAATCTAATACTTTGACAAATGCTTTTACATCTAAACCAGTTAATGCTGACTGCGTGTTAAAGTTTCCTACTTACTTAAGTACTTCCTGAAAACCCAAGATAGTCTGAGACATTCTCAAAACTGCACCTGTGTCAGCCCCTAAGGAGCATCTACGCACACACTACACAGGAAATGTCACCTTCAAAAGCACTGGCACTAACAGGTCCAAATAAAAGTTCAAAGGATTTTATTTTTTTGAGCGCTGCATTTGTCTACCAAGACAGTAAAGAATTGTGAAAATCAGCAATTTATTGATTCGCTGTAGCAGATAAAAGCTGAATAGAATTTATAATCTTTGACCATAAAAAGTTTGGGGTTTTTTGTTTGGTTGTTTTTTAAGAAAAGGCTGAACTTCTAACACTTGCATGTCATAATTCTAACACACAACAAATCAGTAAGTTCCAACAAGTGCTTCTATATGGAGTGGGTTTGATATTTTTGGTGGTTTTGTTTGTTAAACCATGCTTTAATATGAAGTCAAATTGTTAAACTCTGATTTTTTTTAAGAAAAATGTTTTCGCCTTGGTTTCCAGAAGTGAAACTAAGATAGTAAGAGGGTAGTTCCTTCCCACCTCCCCATGGGGGATGGGAAAAAGTCTTTTATTTTACTAAAGTTTCTATGACAGATGGCGAGTTAAGACAAATTTTAGTGTTCTTGCTCTATGGCTTTATTGAAATCCTCAGAATCTGAATCTCAAACTGAACTAGGTTTTTCCACGAACATACCCTTCCTTGCCTGTGTAACTTCAGTGCCTCACTGTTCTCCCCCCAAGGGATAAACCCCTCACACCCATAGAAGAGTCATATTACTGAGAGGCTTTTCTCCAGAAGCAATTTCTCATCATTCACATCCTTTCTCGCTCTCAGGCCACTGAATGCACAAGCAGGAACAGAGCTCTAACACAAATTACAGCGTGCACAAACGTGAAAAAAACCCTCTCACACTCGAGGCAATGGTATGATAAGCAAAGAATTTCAATTGCCGAGCATTTCACACGAGTGCCTGGCACAGCTACAGTTCTGAGATGTAGCAAAATATTTGCTGTCTGGAATGCAGAGAGGAAAACGCAAGCTTCTTCCCCCAATTCTCAGCATTCCCAAGGGTCCAATTCAAACGTTTTCTCTGACATTACCGAAAATGCAGCTGAACATCATGCCACGTGGATGCTATTTGACCAATACCTTGCTTCAGGAATGGCATGAGAAATACTTTGCAGCCACTGGAGACTTGCTTGAAAACTATATTAAGTCACAGTACAGTTATGCAAAAAGTCTAAGCCTTGCTACTTTATATATATATATATATACACACAAGAAACCATGAGAGCAGCAGCATTTAAAAAAAATAATCATTTTTCTGCATTCTTCTGAACTGTTTTAGCTACTGTTAAAAATCAGCATCCTAGGATAAATACAGAATAGTTCAGATTTTGGTGTTAGAAGTTAAACACATTTAGAATTAAAGCAGAGCTGCTGCCTCTAGACAGCACAAGCAATATACAAGGTGAAGCTGTAATTTATAAAGTCTCATACTCTGCTTAGAGGACAGTGTAAAATAGACTAATCTGTCTAAGAATAGAGAATTGCCATCCTAACACGTTCAGATGTTACGAGTACAAACATGAGATTCTCCTCTCAAAAATACCCACCAATTATGCTTCAGATAGGTAGCCACTGCTATTTTGTTATTAAAAATTTACTGATGAGATTTTACAAAAACTCATATTAAGAACACTTAAAAAAGACTTCTAACATCATTTTCATAAATATACAGACTTTATGAATCCAAGACTGCTTTAGTAAAACTCATGCCTTCCAGTGCTGGTCTCACGAGGTAACAATCATTTCTGCTACTGTTTACAAGTAAAATGGTCCACTGTTTAGCAAAAATGTAAATAAGGGATGACTGAGAAAAAAAATTAAATATTGCACAAATAATTTAACTGCAGACAGTACAAGACACTTAAAGCATTGATTTTTTTTGTCAACATATGAACTCTGTTATATAGTCACACTTTCTATAATACAGTTATTTTTTTACAAGACATTTAAATTCAGCATTTACATAAACAATTATCTTTACAATGTGTTATCATATAGTGTTGAGAGTTCCAGCAGCAATTAATTTTGTCTTTGTTTTAAGAGTTCATCTATCTGAGTCTTGTACATGTTTTTCACATCTTCGAGATCCAGTCGGAGTTCTTCAGCTTCCTCTGCTTTCTCTCCATACATCTGAAGAATTGTATTGTATCTTTGATCCAAATCCTGCAAGGACATGTAGTTTGTTATCTGACTGTTTTTCACCTTTAAAAAAGTTGTTGCTAGGTTAGTGTTTTACACTACCAGGGAAAACAAGTAATAGTAAAATAGCATTATTTTATCAAAGTGTAACTACTCTACAATGAAGCACACAGTAAACTCGTAAAAAATGCTTTAAGCTTTGACTCTCTGAGTATGGCTAGATTTATACTCCATATAAAAAGAAAATATTCCAAAGACAATGATCCTTGACTACAAAGAATTAGTGCTGGCTTCCAAGGATGTACTGAAGCACCTTAAAGTTTAACTGCTATAAGCATTAAAACAGTTAGCAAACTGCACTAAGTTTTACTACAGAAGTGACCGCAGTTCGTGAAATATTTCATCAAGAAATTTAACATTCTGCATTTGAAGAAAAATGATCATTTCTGAAATTACTCCAAAAATATTTCCAATATTTCGATTTAAGCTCTTAAACATTCAGAGAATTAAAATACTTCTATTACCTGTATTGGTACTGCACACTCATTCAATTTCTGCATCAAACTCTCGTAAGTCCATGCCATTTATCAAAACACCCCCTCCTCTAAAAAGACTACTTCCAGACAAGTGTCTTAAATGGGAAAAAAGTTATCCCCCTGATTTAGCATGCAATCTTATGCACAGCACATATTTCTAATAACTGCATTTTGAAGTGACTACCTAGTCATGGAGTAGGCATTTTCAGATTCTAGCATACAAAAAACCCCAGGCTCTTCAGACATTTATGAGTAGGGACAGATTTGACTATAATCCTAAATTGATAGAGGTATTCCTAAAAACAACCCCAAATATGTCAATTTTATATCAGATTTACAACAGAAATACACTTACCTTTAACTGTGCACGTAATTTTGGTATTTCCTTCACTTTTTCTTCAAGTTCATCATTTTGATTTGTTAATTTAACCAGTTCTTCTGCCATTATTGATCGAGTTTTCTCAAGGTTTCCGATTTCCAGCTAAGGTAAACACTTAACAATTAGGAGGAGGAAAGAATTTACCATATTCATAAAACACTGCATCAAAATATTTTGCTACAGTAATTAAGGCTTTTTCTTAAGCCAGACTATGAAACAGCACACTCTGGAAGCACTCTCACTTTCTTCTCAAATTTGATCAGTGGTTTGTTGTTTGTTTTTTTCTTTTTCAGATAGACAAGTTCCGTTTTCTGGATAAGGTCCTTGCCAAAAAAAGAAGGGAAGCAACAACTCCTTCTCTTGCTCTTCCCTACGTATAACTCCAGTGGTTATTCTGGTTAATAGAATTGTTATGAAAGGGGAAAAGTGAATGCACTCTGCTGTGAGGAGAGGGACCAAGCTCTCTGAAGATAAAATTGATGTTATATTGAATATAAAATTTGAATATAGTATTGATTGCATTAGTATTTACTCTTATAAATGCTGTGTTTGGTTATATAACTTCAAATACCATACCTGTAGATGTGAAATCTCTCCTTCTCTTAGTTTTAGCTGTGATTGAAGGTTTTCAATTATACTTGAACCTGCTCCCATCCTTATAGCATCATAAAGATTGCTCCCACTAGTAGCTATTGGCCCAAATGAGTGATCATGAGGATCATCCTACAAACAAAAGGTTACAGAAGCTTAAAATTATAGACAAGAACGTGTACCCTTCGGAACCTTCCCTCTCCCAAAGTATTATTTCATTTAAGATTTAAAATTATACCATTACTAGGCAAGCATTTCAATGCTTAAAGTTTGTTTTTAAAACAAAAGCTTAAGGTGAATAGGTACAATTTAAGATAGCTCCTTACTGGCAAGTTCTCATGTCACCTATACAATCATCATTTAACTTGGACATCGATAACTGTGTCCACTGGAAAGCAGCAGACTTTGCACAGACCACAACAGTCAATCACATTGCCTAGGGAGCAGGGTTGTGCCCTAAACCAGGATGGCTAGAAAAAAATAAATTCATTTGACTCCTACTAATGTTATTCAATTCTTCTACATGAAATTAGACATGTGAACTCAGCACCAATACGTGTATGTATTGCTCTGCAATAAAAGTTGTAGTTTCACGGAGTCTTTCACAGATGTTTTACAATCATAGACTTTTACAAGCAGGTTTTAGGCATTTCTGCACAGGAATTACCCTAAGGCAGGCCAATATACTCTTGAAGAGTCATTTTCTACATTAATAAACGTTCTTGAAGAGGAAAAAAAGCTGTCTGTCAAAAAAAAGGCCAATATAACTGATATATGATACCTGTGAGAGGAAAGATGTCTGAAGACCTGCCATGTCAACTCCACTTATGGAACTAGAGCGTGACATAGTCGGAGTACTTGAAACAGTTTCAACTGTAAATGACTTCCGATCCTTAAAAAAAAAAAAAAAAAAAACAAAAAACACAAAACCCCACAACATCACCAGTTACATAAAGAAAAAAAGTTTACAAGATAGCAAAAGACAGATTTTGTAAAGAATACTGTCCTGTTCCACCACCAACTATAGAACATAATGTGACAGATAACCTTTCCCCTTCCCCCATCCCTAAAACATAGGAAAGTTCAACAATGAAGAATTACCGTGCTACAAACACTTCTAGGCTACATTCAAATCCTCAGACTTTTCAGGAAACGAAGACAGAAGTTGCAAATTACACCAAAAGAATTTCTCTTTCAAATAGCTATGGGAGATTCAGAGGCAGTTTTGTATGTCCAAATGTATCACAGGAAGAATATCCTAAACCCAGAAGTATGTTTCTTTCTAGAATGCAAGTTAATTTTTGTTTTTTTAAATACAGCGTATAAATTCAATTCTGAGATTTCTCACGTGCTAATACCTTACTAACATACCCTCCAGACTGGCCTCTTTTTACAGGCAGCATCTGAAAGCATGCTAGCCTCTGAAGGATAAAGCACTTGGATTTTAGAACTGGAGATGGTAAGAAACCAGAAATAGAAACTGTTTTACTTGAGTATCAACTGCTAATTAGCAGTAACAAAGGTACTGATTCTTGAGGACTGTTCTGTGACTTAAGCTGGAAAGCATGTGGTACATTACACACAGCCATATGAAACGCAAAACAGGAATTCAGTGGAAGCAATACTAGTAGTCTAAGCAAAGAAAACAAGTAGCTTCAGAAGAAAAAGAATCCAAGAGTTCAAAATCCAAGAATTCAAAAAAAATCAGAAGATTAAACCAATCATTAACCATATTTTATCTCTTCTCAGGTTAAAGAGACTGTTACTCAAGATTCATTTCAATGAGCATCACACAAGCACTTATTTCACTGGAAATAGAAGGCAGTCACAATAACAAAAAAGCCAAGTCCCTCATGTCTGGGCTGACGGTATATACCGTACTGCTCTAAGTCCACTTTGTTGCTTGCAACAGTTTCAGGTTCTACATATCTACTAAAATAATGAGTGTCAGTAAGCCTGAACAGAAATGTTAGGGTTTGGTACCTTCTCCTTTGCTGCTTCTTGCACAAAAATTGCCTTCTTTCTTTCTTGTTCAACTTTCATCTTCTCCATTTCTAACTGAGTAGCTAGCAGCGTCTACAAAAATAAATACAGGTTGTTAAACTCCTGCTAGCTCAGACTTCAACGACAACATAGCTTAAAGCTGAAGTAGGCAATACCTTTTCTTTCTTTGCATCTTCCAAGGTTTTTGCATACTCATCTTTGAGTCCTTCTAGTTCAACCTCATACCTGCATTGAGGAAAGAAAGAGGTAGACAAAGTCAGTAAGTATTCTGAGTTTACTGTAGATTCATATACTTTTAAACCAAACATAGCATCAAGTCTTTAAAACATTATGAAAGTAACATACTTCAGCCAAAATAATATTAACAAGCTGGGCAACTTTATCAATAGCTGCCATAATTTTGCACTGTTGTATCAAGTCTGCCAACTTGCAAAGAGATCTGCTGCAGATGGTTAAGATAGCTTACTCCATTTCACTGCAATTTTAAAGAGACACTGTTAACCAAAAATGCAACTCACCTACTGTTCTCATTTTCCATTTTCTTCAATCTGTTTCTCTCCACTTCTAGCTGAGCCTGAAGGCGTGTATTTTCTTGCCTTAAAAGACTATTCTGAGATTCAGTAGAAGACATGTGAATTTTATTAGAAAGAAGTTCTTCTGTAGCAGCCCGTTCTCTCTCAGCAGCTGCTGCTAGAAGAGTTTGAGACTCACCTAATATTAAGTAAAGAAAAACACGGAATTTAACTCTTTTGATCAAACATCTATAATACGGGCCTATTATTTAAAACCATTAAGTTCTCCTTTGGGCGTTTTATGCCTTTTTCATTTAAAATAATAGATTACTATTGTATCAACAAATATATGACTCATTACCTACACAGTTAGGTAAGTAAATCATTTGAACCTTTACAATACAGAATCTAAGCACCAGGCTAGACAACTGAAAATGCTGGTGTACTTCCAGTGTCTCAATGTCTATCCTTCCTTTAGATGCCGTAAGGATACGTACACCTTAACACCTTTATCTTACAATCTTATGTTACGCTGTGTTTTAAAGAGAATCAGTGAATTACCTATCCAAGAACCTTTGCAGAATACCCCACATACCACTTCCTTACAGAAAATCATCTCTCCTGACCGATCATCTATGCTTTGGGCAAATGTTAAGCCCTTTTCATTTACCTTCAGCCATCTCAACTTCATCAAAAGCCTCACTGTTCAGGAAAAGCTAAAACCATCTTACCAAGTCTGTCAGAAAGGTTCTTTTCCAATTTTTCCCATGCAGAGGTTTGTGCTCCCAGCGTGGCTTGCAGATTTTCTATCTGCCGGAGAAGCGGCCGTGTAGCAGATGTAACACTTTGACTTAGTTCTTGGTTCCTGCTCTCTGCTTCTTGGAGTCTCTGAAATCACAATTAAGCTTTAAAATCATATGATGGATTAAGACTAATACAAAATTCAGCTAATCACATAGCAGTTGCTTTACATTCTAAAATTCATACGTTCAGACTCACAGTGAAGTGTGAAATTTCCAGATAGAAGCCTAACATTTTTTAGATACATGATAGAACAACGGCCTAGATATTTAAATTTCAAGAGCCCTCTGGACAACACTTGAAACATTTTGGAAACAATCTATTCATCTTCTGAACCTTAAGAACAAGAAAAGTATTCTTAAGCAGCAGCTAAAATGTCATTTAAAACATATTTGCTAGCAATTTTAGAGGACTAATACAAACTTAATGGCCATAATCTGTTTGTACTAAAAGGATATCATTACATTTAAAAGGCATCATCAAAATTAGGATTTTGTTTTCAATATGTGATTAAAAAACCCATTTCCTTTAATATTTTTACTGTTATTCTACACAGGAAAAATACTGCAGGTAACCAGGAAAACAAAGCCTCTTTTTCAGGCTATTAACGTCATGCTAGCATTTCATTTTCAGTTTTCAGAAGCCCTTCTTGCAAATACAAGTTGGCATCATCTATTTGCTCCAGTACCTGTTGTAATTCACCGATTTCCTGGCGTAAATAGTCTTCTTTTCTTGCTGCCTGCTGTTCTGCACGTTGTAGTGCTAGCCTCAGGTCTGCCACCTAAATAAACAGGATGCAGTCACTAATCTCTTGACAAAAGTTACAGTACCACCTAGTCATTGCTACAGTCCTATACCATTTTTAAACACTGTCAGATAGGGTACGTCCATTTATAAATTAAAGGCTTAAGTTGTGCATGCACACAAATAGTTGCGCTATTTCTTGAACTTTGCATCATGGTAAGAGCACTACAAACTTAACATAGAGCCCGTCAAAGTACCTTTATTCAGACAAGTAAAATTAAAAGTATTTTTAAATAAAAATTAAAATTTTAAAGCTTAGCACAACTACCACTGAACACTGAACAAATTCACAGGAAAGAAATCCACCAGGTATTTGCTAAGTACACAAAAATGAGTTCCACCTTATATTGCATCTGGTTCATTATGCCAGATGAGTACATGCATTTGCTCAATTAAAAAGTTTTATTCACTGCATTTAAGACCCACCTGAATCGCCAAAGCTTCTTGTTGCTGTCGTGCCTCATCCTGTGCCTTCTCCAGAGCTAACCCAAGCTCTTCCTTTGCCTTCATTTCCCGACTTAGGGCTGCTTCTTGTGCCTCACTGTCCTTTGTAGCATTAGCTTTATGAAGATCTGCAAGTTCCCTGGATTGGGAAAGCAATGCTTTTTACAGTTTATACAATGCCAACAGCGACTTCGCAAATAACGTTATATATTAACATTTCAGAAGCATTGCACAAGAAATAGACACAGAAGCTGAACGTATAGCTGAAGAGAGGCACACAAATATCTGCTTACTTGTATGCACTGTCAAGCGCAGCCTGGCCACTTCTGTTCCGTTCTTCAAGGTCTTCCACTTCCACCTGAAGTTTAGCAAGATCCTTTTCTTGTCGCTCTACAACGCTGTTCAGTTGTTTAATGCTGTCTCGGTGCTGCTTCTCAAGATCTTCCTTGCCATCAAGCACCTATTAGAGTGCAAACCAGAAGCATGAGACTAAACCCAGTACGTGGGGTAGGTAGGCAACACCATCTGAGGACAAGGACAACTGTGGCAACCAATTCAGCACGAAGGTACACAAAACGACTGAACCGATCTAGCACTTTGCCAAAAGAGAAAGGTTTTGCTACCCCATCTTCCCCAGAGGAGGGGGTTGCAGTGTCACATACTTCCTCATACTGGGTCTGCTGCTTGTAAGGTCTTGATTCAATCACTAATCGAGAAAAAAAAAACCACAAAACCAAAAACAAACAAAAAGAACTGCCCAAATTTTGCTGGTGCAGGCTTTCCAATTAAAATTGAGTGTACTGAATTTGGTCAGCCCACCTGATAACCAGCAGTGCAAGTGCAAACAAGTTGCTGGAAAGATACATGACCGTAGTTGTAAACTGCTCTGAGAACACATCCAGAAATCACATCCCAGTGTTCTGATAACATGAAATAGAGAAGGCTCCCAGAAAAGGAAAAAATATCCGTCTACCTAGAGCCTCCCCAAAAAGGTTACTCTGCAGCTAATATAAAAAGCTTTTAAAAAAAAAAATCCCAATATCTCACCTGTTTTAAATGCTGCAACTCCTCTTCCAATTCCTTAATCTTTTTGTTCTGTTTTGTGTTAATATTTTCTCTCTCTTTCTCTTTGGCTCTTAATTTCTTAATAATGTTGGAATTGTGCAGCTGCTGCTTGGAAAGCTTTTCTCCTGTGAAGAAAATGAACATAAAGCTAGTGCACATTGCTGTTATTCTATGACTCTCTCTATTCACACCTCTCCCTGCTCTTCAGTCCCATGAAAATAATAAACAAATACGTATGGAAACACTTACTCTTACATTTTTTTCATGCAAGTTCTTAAGTTTTAAATCTACTTTATTCTGAGATGACCTCGCTACACTAAGCTATAGTGAGATAGGATAGGCAGTGAAAGGCTTTGGAAGAAAAGCAAATGAGATCATCACATCAGGAAAAAAAAACCCAAAATGGCCTGTTCCTTTAGTAACTATATTTTAATTCCAAATTTAAAAAGTAGTAAGGGAGACACTGTAGAAATGCCTTGAACAATACCCTAGTTAGATTTCTGCTGAGTGGAGCATGGAGTGTTGTACTGCATGCCGGTTCTAGCTTGCAGCACCTTTTAATACATACTGCAGAAAGTACCCCTCTAGCCAAGTGTATTTGACTGATCCCTCCTGTTGCTCTTTGCTATTAACTAAATGGTTCAAATGTTCAGAAACATCTAGCATGCTTCAAATGTTGTATTTTTTGCCTGCATAAAGAAGGTTAGTCTGTGAAGGCAGTGCATTTCAAATTATTCTACAAATTTTTACTATTAAAAAAATATTACTTCTGACCTTCCTCCATTAATCCTTTGATTTGCTCTTCTTTTTCTTTCAGTAATTCGGCAGTTTCATTGGTGTTAAGTCTAGTAGCCAGTTCTTCTTTAACAGTCTTTACTTCCTAAATAATAGGATAAAATACTTAAGATCATTTATGAAAATATATTTAGGGAAAAACACGCAGTAAGTTACACTGATCACCTTTTTCTTCTCCCCTTCCTCTCAAAAGGCTTTTCTTTGAACACAGTTTAAGTTGGAAGAGAACACTGGAGATTATCTCATCAAATCAGATTGCTCAGAGCCTTATGCCATCAATTTTAAAAACCTCCAAGGACTGAGACTCCATAAATTCTCTGTACAATTTGTTCCAACTCCTCCTTCCATTTCACTTTATAGAAACTTTTGCAATATAGTAAAAAGGAACTGTTATATTCACACATAGCTATCAGATGATTCTTCTATTTCAACTTACTACTGTGCTAACAGTGACACATACAGTGACAAAACAACTGTGATTTTTTTTTTCCAGTTACAGATTTGAGTTTACTTTTTGCAGACTAGCAATAAGGTACAGAAATGTAATACTGTGATGCCAGGTCAAGAATATTTGAACTCCATAAACTTTGTTGCTGCAGATTTCTTTGCTCATTCCAAACCAATCCATCATCAGGTCTTAATTTTCCTACCAGTTAATCCTCTAAAGAAGCCATTCCCATTCTTGGCTACTCACCCACATCCCCAGGCCATTTTTCTCCCTCACACCAATGCAAACGCATATATGGGTACAAGGTAAAGGAGAACAACTGTTAAAGCTATTTTTTCCCAAACCAGACTAAACTGAACTTAAATGAGTTCCCTAATTTGGTTCACAACTCAGCTGCAAGAATACACATGTCAACAGAATGAAACAACAAGCAGCCTGGGAGGCTACAATCAGCTTATGCTAGTTACTAATACCACGAGATAGTACCTGTCAGTCTCATGCTTTTCCCTAGCTTAATTTTTAGAAATTTACTCAAGAAATTTAAACGTGTTCTAAAGTAATAAACATTAATTTCACTAAAAAGTCAAATTACCTTTTTAGCTGCATCTCTCTCTTTGCAGGCTAGCTGGAGCTTCTTTTCAGCATCTGCAATTCGCTGAGCAAACTCCTCTTTAAGAGATGAAAGGCTACTGCTCTCTTCTTTCATTCTAAACATTTCGCTACATTTAACATTAACATTTCAGAACAGTTGCACAGTTATACCACATTCCAAGCAGTTTGCAACAGGTCATCTTAAATGCTTTTAAAATGTGTGTGGGGTTTATTTTATTTTATACATGTTAACAGAAAGTCAAAAAACACATCCATATTAGAAGTAGTGATCAAAGATCTTCATTAATTCAGTAATTTACCAATGAAATGCTTGATTCACCTTAAATGTTTTGCCCCTTAATCAAGTTCTTTCTGATTAACCATAATCTGTATCATATTCAAGGCGAATGATTAAATGTATTTTTAAGATAAGATCAATTTAGTCATTAAATACCTTCACATATTATCTGTAGACTTTTAAACTTGGTATTTGATCAGTAAACTGGCAAATCCAACTTTTTTCCCCCCCTTTTAGTTTTAACTGAATTAAATAACGAATTCAGGTTTTTCCCTAAAACCAGCCCTTCTACCACACTTTCATTGCCTACATTTTAGTCAGCAAATTACTTAGTAGATCAGGTTCATCCATCTGTATCAGAAAAGTCAGTCTCCCTTAAAAACTGAATCCAGTCTTAAAACAAAGATCTTTATTAATAACCAAGTCTGACTCTACACATCTGTTTGTCATTCCTACTGCTTACTTACTGAAATATCTTTCACTAGCCTCTTCCCAAAAGAGATTTTGGGCCCAAGAAATAACACATCTTTAAAAAAAACACCATCAGAGCACATGCAATCATTATTTCCACCTTTCCCAAACAGTGCACATCTCTTGCAATCTTTGTTCTAGTTATAAAGCTATTTATTTTATGATATTGTCTACTGATTGTGTCACAGCAAAGTTACAGTTACACCCACTACTGTGTATATTTGCATACTTACTCTTTTAGGTTATCATAAGCTTCTTCCAGGCGTGCCTTTTCTTTACTAGTACTTAATAACTGTATTTCCCTCTTCTCCAGTTTCTCAGTTAATGAATCAATCATCTGGACAATGTTTTTACAGATAAAGATCAGATGAATGGGACAATTAAAACACAAGAGGGGCAGGCTTCCCCTTTCCCCCCCACCATTCCCTCCCAACACTATTTAAAGCTGAAGTTGTCAATGTTTTTAGGAATTTGAGGTAAAAGTCAGTGAAGATTACCATGTTTCTGCCACATTAATTTAGAACTAAGCAATATCTAAACACAAAACACCTGTTTTCTACAGGTGCAGAAATCCTACTAAGTAAGCACATGTGGCTCAGCTCCAAGTTCCTCAACAAAATCATCACTTATATTTAATTATAAATGAATTTTTTAAACAAAGCTGATAGCCTATAAAACCATAGCTAACATTAACCATTAAGACTCCCACTCTTTACAGAATCACAAAGTAATTTACAGTGGAAGGTCTCCTCAGTGAAACCTTAGCACAAAGCAGCAAAACAGCATCAGATGAGGGAAGAAAACTTTCAGGCAGGGTCAAGAGCTCTTAGCTCACATCATCAAAATCATTTCTTAACACCAGATTTTGGAAAGCTAAATCTAGAGAAATAACAAAAACATACATGCAAACATACAAATATGAACAAATGAAACAGATTCTATAAGTGTAGCTCAATATGGCCAATGAAAGACAAAATTAGCTGTGGACCATTATCACTATTTCCCACAGTGTATAACCATTTAAGTTAGGAAAACTTATCGATAACAGTCCATGGCTTTGGAGTTTCCTAAGGAATTTACACTGACATTCTGTACAATTTACACAAAAAATGCTTTCCTTAAAACACAGATTACATTGGGGTTTTATGAACTCCCATAAGCAATTGCTTTTCCTTTATTATTATCAGAAACAGCATCAGTATTGCCAGCATGCCTACAGGGCCCTTTTATGTCACATATTAGGCACACAGACTATGAGCAAAGCAAAATGCAAATTAAAAAGCAGAACACATGTCAAAGGAGCTCAGAAATTAAAAACAAGAATAGAGAGACAGGAAGGTGACCAAGGAAATTGAAAAAAAGATAGTGCAAACAATATCCTGGCAGAACTGGGCAAAACACATTGCTTCAAAGCTCCAGTTTAGCCATCCGTACACTTAAATACCCTACTTTGTCACACTTCTAGTCATCCCATCTATCTAAATTAGCCATACAAATTTCTTTTAATCTATTCACTATTCACAACTATGCCTATCTTCTTCATTAAAAAGCTAGTGTACTCCTTTTTAAAAGGAAAGATTATTTCTGCTAAAAAACGAACATTCATTTATCTAATAAAAAGGACTTATTTACACCAGCTACTGCTATCCTCAACGAATATGCATAATGCTCCCAGAATGCATTCAAATTTTCACCGTTTGTAAGCCCATGGAAAAAAAAAATGCTTGCAAAATATTGGTTTGATTATTGCCGAAATACTAAAGCCTTGTAGTGCGATAATTCAAATCAAAATACTTCAAGGAATCTCCTCCACCCTTCACAGAAAAAAAAATTACATCAAAGAATTAAAATAACACATTTGACTTATGAAGGCTTTCTGTTTGCTAGCACTACTCGCAATTCCCAATAATGATAACTAGGTGGATTAGGTGAAGCCCAAAAACATTTGGCCAGAAATTTCAACAGTATTCTTCCACTGCAGAAGATACATAAGGAGACGATAGGAGTTTCATTTGTAATTAAAAGGTGTGTTTACAAAAAAAAAGTTTTACAGTTACCTTTTTAAGCTCTTGCTTTTCACTGTCCTCTTCTAACAATTTGTCAGCAGCATCCTGCTGTAGCTCAGTCTCCTCTTTCACAATCTGTTCTTCAACAGTTTGCACAGTAGCAACCAAAACATCTGGCTGCTCAGAATTAACAGGGGTTGCGCTTCTCCCACTCTCTTCCATCTCGGCTTCCTCAGAATGTACAACAGGAGTGTCATTCAAATTTTCAGATTTATTTTTCAGGGCATCAACTGTTTCTGTCTTTGGCGCAGAAGGACTGACAGCGACAGATGCTGAAGCAGAAGCCCTGCCTGATAACTCATCATCTGAATTTATTTCGCTTACACTTCTACTATCTAAAGACTGTACACTAAATGAATCAATTCTTTCAAAAGCATCAGAGGAGCAGCAGCTCTCGGTCATTTTTTGAAAGTCATCTAAACGATTATAATCTGCACAGGCAGATGTAGATAAAAGCTGAAATGATGTTTGCATTAGATGAAGACTGGATTTTGAATCTGCAGCTTCTTGTCTTGAACTTACTGAGCTCTCACTTATTACACTTTCATGGTCCAGTACTTCAATGTCACTAGTTGTGGATGTCCCCGAGGAGAAAGTGCTAACCGGAGGTGACGGTGTATTGCTTTGCCTGTCCTCAGTCTTTCGCTCCTTAGTTTCCAAACCCATGTCTCTTGTACCTGCATTAAGAGGCTGAGAAGCGCTATCTGGTGCGCCTCCCGTTCCATCCCCTCCTGCACTAGATTTTTCATTAAGAGCATCTTCAGGTACTTCCAAATTTAGAGCAGACGCGTTTTTGTCTGTAACTTCATTTGTGCTTTCTTCATGCTTGGCATTAGATTTAAGCACAGAATTCTCCTCTAATTTCTCCTTAGGAATATCAAGGTTTTGCAAGTCCACTAGGCCAGCTACAGAGCAATCCTTCACCTCTGCCTCTGTTGTCACTGGCACTTCCAGCTGACTGGGGTGCTGAGACTCCTTTAAAGTGCTTTTGACTTCCTCTTTGGGTCGCTGTGATTTGGCTGGAGGTTTGGACACCACTGGATTTTTCTGTATACTCTGAACGTCTGTTGGAGAGAGAAAGGCACTGAAGAAGTTTTCAGATTCATCTACTACTGTCCTCCTCACTGGCTTAGTGATTGCTGTTGGTGATATTGGTTGATTCTGTGGTTCTGTATTTGAACTTAAGCCCCAGGAAGATGTATCCCATCCTCCACTTATGAGAGAATTTGTTCCTAAAACAATAGGAAAAAAAAAAAGAGATAGGCCAAGAACACTTAAAATGTATTACTTTTCAGTATTTGTCATCTTAGATGCAACAGTTCAGAAAAAAGTTTTCAATATCATATAAATTAAAGTGAATAATATACATGATCACAAACAGCATCATTTTTGTTACTACTTCCTAACAAAGCTTGGAACTGATTTTTAGACAAAGCAAAAGAAGCTTAAGGGAGACATGCAGTAATTCTAAGACTTAAGGCAGACACAGACACTTCTAAAAAGTAGGAGTACCTGAATGGAATCAACTTGCTCCCTCTCTGTTAAACAGTAACTATAGCAAAGGCAGAAAGAAACCATTACACAAATTACACCAGTAAATCCAAGAGTGAGAATTTCAAAAAGAAAGCATCTGGGAAGGGGAAACAAGCCCACACAACATTCTGGAAGTTATAAGGCAAGCCTGAAGCCTATTTGGGCACAAAAAGCAGACATTTCCTTTGCAAAGGGAATAAGCAAAAGAGAATGTGGCCTCCTGCATCCAGTAGTGAGAGAAGGTTAGGCAAAACAATCTGAAAACCTGTAGTTTAAAAGTAGAGAATTATACAGATTACAAAAGGAGGAAACAATTCCTAGGTCTTAAAAGTTATCTTCCAGTAGCACACAAACACTTCACACACCATTACAGGAGAGAGAGGGGAAATAAGCCTTAAATATTTGTAGAATTTACACTATAAGAAGTGTTCCTGCCCTTTCACTTTGTGACAAGCTTCATATTTTTCCTCACACCAAGCAACATGAAGCTGACAATACACATTGCCAGCAGCCCAGCTAAGATGATAGTTTCTTCTTCTCCTGTGGAGAAATACTGAATTGATTAGTTCTGAAGTCACCCTAAAACAACATCAACAGCTCCTATTATTGTATTTCTTGCAGGTTTTCCAGGACTTGTCAACAGCAAGGATAATAAGAATTTCAGCATCAAATTTCAGTAGTATCCCAAGTAAGAAAGATAAATAAAAAAATACTATCAAATTTTATTTTGTACTTACAAACATCATCCGGATAACGTGACTATTTCGGACTACTTAAAAACAAGCTTGCTTTATACAACAATATCTCTTAAAAAACATTGAATTATAATATTTAAAGTAGACTACCACTTTTAGAAACTGTTGATACCTATTGGCCCGAAGACTTGACATTGAGATAATTACTGTTCTCATTGCCAAAAATACTACAAACATCTGATTGATTACTACCCTGTCTATGATTCAACAGCTTCACAAAAAGCCCTGTGAAGGAACTGTAACATTCAGAAAATATTTTGACTTCTTTTAAAAACAAATACATTTTCCCTGAAAAACAGATGCAGGCTGGTCTTTGCTGCTTTCCTTATGAATTACAGAACTACTATACATACTATGATATAAATTAAATTTAAGAACATTTTGGACAAGTTTAAAGTTTAAAGAAACTAAGCACAAGACAGTCTTCTATAAACAATCCTGTAATTTAAGACAACACTGGATTAAGTAAGCAACTGCTGAGTCCTTGCTCCCACAAAGGGACGAAGACAAGCAGAACTACCCCTACGCTTTGTTGAGCGAGCTACTAACCTAGAAAACACTTTCAATTGTTACGGCTTTTGATTTTCAGAAATCTAACTGTGCTGTGGGTACACCTGAAAATAACCTCCTCCTACAAACAACATACAGTTCTCCTAAACATAGGCGCAGTAAGGACATTGACTACAGATTTCTTTACTCATTCTTATATTTGAGATACTACTTATTTACGGGGGAAAAAAAGTTTCTAACGAGAGAGCTCCTTTTTGCTCTTTCATTTCAAAACAGCAATTTAGGGCTGACCATTCATTCTGGTCCTACATTAGCACACTCACAACAGAGACACTTCCTCATAACCCAGCCGTGGCAGTTTTTCCACCAACACATTCCTCTCAGCAGCTGTTGGAGGATTATGAACCTAACACCACAAAGAGTGGAAACTTCACTTGGCTTACCCAGACCTGACTTTCAGCTTCTACTCTGCTCTTCCTGTCGCAAAGAGAGAGGATGCACGCCTCAGAAATAACATGATTTCCTCCCTTTTTTATTAACGGAACGGATTTTATCACCTATTAGTCCCTCGGCAAACAAAATAACGCCTTCAGAAACACGGGTATGAAGTGCAGTGCTACCCATGCAAGAAAAGCACGACACCGGTGACAACAACGGGGTACTGCGTGTGCTGCTGAGGGTTCCTCAGCCCTTTGTCAGTGTTATCCCTTCCTGCCTGTAAACGGGACGAGAAGCACCCCAGCGCTGCGGAACGGGCTTCAGACGGGCAGGGCTGGTTAAACCCCCGCCCCGAGTTAGGGGGAGAGACGGGAGGGGCGCGGAGGAGGAGGCGGCTGAGGGGAAGGCGCCGCCCCGGCCAACCCCGCTGCAAGGGCCGGGAGGGGAGGCGGCTCAGCCCACCCCACACGGGGGGCCGGGGGCACGGCGAGGGCAGCCCACCGTCACCCACGCTTACCGTCACCGTAGTCGGGGATGACGGCGTCGGGCCAGGGGCTCTCCTCGGCCTGGATGTCCAACACCCGGTCGATGGACTTCTGGGCCTGCGACAGCGCCTGCTTGGCGAAGCTGGACAGCTGCGAGGCGTTGAACCAGCTCATCCTCCACGCTGCCCGGTCCCGCGCGGAGGCGGCGGCACCGGGCCACAAGCACAGAAGCGGGCGGGGAGCGACCGGCCCTCAGAGCCCGCTCCCCGGAGGCGTCGGGGCCGGCGGCCTCGGGCTCTGCTCGGCGCCGAGGGGAGGGGGGAGAAGGCGGCCCCGCGCCTGCGCCCCGCCGCGCTCCACGTCGCAAACGGGCTGGTGCGCAGCCGCGCTCCGGCCCCTGACACGCCACGAGGGGTGCGACAATGCCTTCCGCCTCGGTAGCTGTCATGCAGGGGTGGCCCCGCCTCCACTTCCGCCTCGGTAGCTGTTATGGAGGGGTGACCCCGCCCCCACTTCCGCCTCGGTAGCTGTCATGGCGCCGCTCACAGAAAGGTCTCTGACTAAGGCAGCCAAGGGATGCCCTGGATTTTTTAATCGCGGCTACAAACGCTCCTGAATGTCCACTGATAAGCCACAAACTAAGGTGTCTTTATGGTTTTTTATTAATAAATACCTTAACAGCACCAATGATAGTTGAACATGACCCTGCAATGCTGTGCACAGCGGCGGCTTGGGGCTGCGAGGAGACGTGTCCCTATTTTCATGTACAGTTGATGATTTTGTCCTTTCGTGTTTGCTTGTAAACAAAGTCATCTGTTCCATACTTAACACCTTCCATAAAATTGATCAAATCGATATCAAATAAGAGGAAAATGCTCATTTTAACCTCCTGCCCTCTTCAGGTTTTACGGTGACTCAGCAAGCGTAGGAGTGGTACGATTCAACACCAGATCGCTGTGCTTCCTTTCAAAGGCTCTTCTCTTTGCGTATATGTGTGCACACGTCTGTTGAAAACAAGACTTTTGGCCACCTTAAAATTTCCATGTGTCCGAAAGTATATTAGCACTAACATTTTGACAACTAAAACTGGGGGAAAAAGTGTATTCCTATACATCAGTTCTGTACATTAATAAGCATTTATACAAATATAATCCACCAAATATTGGCTTCTACGTACAATTCTGAAATATGGTGATTCATTTGTATTACCTAACCTTCAACAATGCTAGTACTAACGTGAACATTTCAGGTTGCTTTAAGACCCACAGCGTATGTTTATATTACAAGGTGGGTACAGATTTCTCTCCCAGTTTACTTCTGAATAAATTAAGTGGTAAAATGAAGCTTGAACAGCATAGTCTGTGGTGTAGTAACATCAGCAACTGCAAGCTCCTGGCCATCCACAAGCCCCAATTCTGAAACAGAAAGAAAAGTTTAAGTACAGCATGTGGTTTGTCTTTTTTTTAAAATTAAAAAAGAAGTTATGAATGCCATTCCCATAAACCATAAATACAATGTAATAAAGCTGCAAGCAGCTCACTAGCTAAACTAATATTCACCTAATTCACCCAGGAAACTAACAGACCTTGTCAAGAAATATATAGCACTACTGAAGTGTGTTTAATTTACATCAGTTACCAGCTTGCTTTCTTGCAAGCTGCATCTGCCCACACTTCACATGTAAGCAATTCAAAGCTCATCCCTGAGCAACCTGAGAAAGGTATGTTGCACCTCAAAGGATAATAAAGCGCATTCTACTGCACAATGCAAAATAAAACCAAGCTGCTGCACAGAGGGATGAAACTGATTGACTCTCTTCTTAGAGGAGTATCTTGAAAATCTGCACGTGACAACTGCACAATACCTTTTAGTGTCTTGGAAAGATTTGGCCTTGTTCGTTCTTCAATTGAAGCTACTGTCTGGAAAAAAAAAAAAAAAAAATAAAAAAGCCAAAAAATTTCCTTTAAAATTCAGGAAAGTAAATTTAAATAAATTAAGATTATTAAAGACAATTAGATATGTGCAGATTACCTGTAAATAAAGCGTTTTATTTCCCCCATACATAGTTGCTGTTATTGCAGGAGATTTCATTTGCCTATAAAAAAATAATTTTTTTAAAAAAAACAATCAGGTAAAAATACATTTTAGAAATTATCTTTTTGAAACACTACACTACCCGAAATTGTCAAGTCGGAATAGTTGCACACTTACAATGAAGCATTATTTGTCAAGTAATCCAAGATCTCCTGTAATTTAGCTGATGGGGAAATCTCTATGTTTTGGGGAAGTTGACTGCAGGCTGGACAGTTCTCCTACAACAAAGTAGCACAAGAATGCAAGTTATGTTAAATATGATTTTAAAAATGCTGCTAATAAAGTCTCAAAACTATTTGTGTGTTTGTTGGGCTTTTAAAAAGTTTTAGCTGTAGAAGTATTAATACTGTAAGCTAAGTATTTATGAACTACAAATTTCATCTGACACAAATCACTGTTAGACCCCAAAATCACAGAAGTTTAAAAAAAAAAAATCCCACATGCTGAAAACAATACTCTGGAGTGCAGGCTAGTAACATTGTACTTTCTGCTTTTAAAACTTCAGAAATATTATTATTGAATGCTAGGGGCCAAGAAATTTGGTAAGGGGTTTCAGAAATACACACAAACTGCTTAAGTTCAATAAAAATATCTAGGCAACAACCCTGCAAGCCTTTAATGGCACTAACCTTTCTTTCAGCTTCAAAGGTGTATGTGTATAATCCATCCACATCATTAAACACCAAGTAGTTGTTAAGAGGAATGTACGCACTACAGTGACAAATATGTTAGTGTTAATACATGTCATTATGTTGGAAATCATGTATGTTATTAATAAGAAGTGAAATACCTTGTGGCTATTTTGAAAACTTCAGTGGCGCAAACAGCTGGAACGAGAAAAAAAACCACCCAATTTCTTCACTTTCTAGCTCTCCCTCAGAACATGCAGACATTAGTACACAGAGTTGTACCAAAGAAGAAGTGACAAAAAAAGAAATAAATCAAGTATAACAATTTGTAAAGACAAAAATAAACATCTGAAGGCAGCTGGTAGTTCTAAGCATTAACACCATAGATTCGACACTAATCTGAGACTATGTTAAGCATATATAGCGTGTTTTCTGATTACTTTTTTTCCAGTCTCAAATGCTTTTGCTCACTCCCACAGTCATACATAAAATTTCTACAGTCACATGCAGTTTCTCTATGGAAAACAGAGATGAAACTGTAAGAATAAATCAGACCCATTTAAAAATTACTATTATCCTCTCCAAGTTCTCGATTCCAAACTGTTGCCTTACAAAACTCTGAAGTCTGTAAAGCAGAAGTGAAATGAGTTCTTTCAGCCTACCTGCAATCACTGCATTTGTAGAAGCTACTGCTGGAATAATTCGTTTAACCACCCCTGCAAAAACAAAACATACAACTTTGTCTTCTCCAAGAAACTATACTGAGAGAAGACTTTTAGCCAGAATAATTACTGAAAACTGTCACGTACATAATTATATTTCACAACTGGAGTTCACATTTATCTGTATTAGAAAATTACTGCTGGAGAAGCCAGTATAAACTGCTGCAAAGAAAAAGACTGTCTGCGATACACTAAGTGGAATCTGAGGAAAATACACAAGGAATCAGTTTACCCTTTTTGAATAGAAAGGCGCACACTGAGGTTCAAGTGCAGCACTTCAAGCCCAGCAATTCAAATGCATTCTCAGTACTACAAGTCAACAAATAGACTGAAGTTACCACAAATTATGCATATTCTATATGAGATTCTCCACTTCTTTTCTATTTGATTAGCATTTAAAATGCTGATTAAATGAGTGGCAGCATTCTGCACTTGCATGTGAACAGAAGCATACACAGTAGTAAAGAACAGATGCTATAGCCTTAACCAGTCTAAACTGGCATAAAGTGTTGATTGCCTCTTTTAGCAACAGCACGTTCTTTTGTTCC
This sequence comes from Grus americana, assembly GCF_028858705.1. Classification (NCBI taxonomy): domain Eukaryota; kingdom Metazoa; phylum Chordata; class Aves; order Gruiformes; family Gruidae; genus Grus; species Grus americana. The sequence goes on along the minus strand of NC_072862.1, from coordinate 6,294,968 downwards.
TACTCTTTGACCCAGCAAAAGTGGTCACAGTGTAATGTAAACTATGGAGCTGCTCCAGGTTAAAAATAAAATGGCACAAAGAATGTTCAGTTTTGTCCCAGATAAGTTCCTCTGATTCATCATAAATGCCTCAACATCTGATTCATCATAAAAATATTTGTGCTGGCATAGGAAACAAGCTGCTTGTTTCAGTTTTAAGATGTTAAGGAAGAAAAAAAGTACTTCTTTCTCAGCAGAGCTGCCAGCTCAGTCAGAACAAATACAAAGAATGCCAATCCAGCCTAACTGCAAATGCCACAAACTTTGTGAAATGCCATTCCCTTACCTTGGGTGAGTCTGTATGTAACACCTTTAATATTAAATTGTGATGCTCTTTCTAAAGACTTCTGGTAAATCCACTGTATATGTTCAGGGTCATCTCCATCCAATGCAACACCTTCTACAGCAAAGTTAAGAATTTACAGGTAAGTTACAATTCTAAGAGTTCTCCAGAAATGGAGTGTTCTTTTTGTCTAAAGAAAATTCCTTTGTTTTAATTTGGGTTTAAATGAACATACCATTAAGCTACTAAAACTTGACTCTTTAAATAATCAAAATATCATTTCTACAAATATTGTTAAGTTCTAACACATTCTATATACAAACTGGCTTAACTTCACAGATTGAGCGAGCTGTTACAGGTTACATTTTGAGTCAGGAAAGACACTGTGCCGTATGAGAAAGAGAAACACATGGTAAATATGGAAATGAAGAACAAGTCTGAGAGGACAAAATCCATCACCAGCTCAGAAGAGGCTTAGATTCAATACAACAATGAGCCACATAAGGTTAAAAGGTAGGATTGTTCTATTAAAAGTGCCTAACTCAAAACAAATTAAAGGAGAAATGTCAGTTTAGCACCAGCGCAACATACTAATTACCTCCGAAAGGTTGCTCCTTTGGCCACTGCAGTATCCTGACATACTCAATACAATGCTCTGGCAGTCTGGGCATAGATGCAATAGTACACATGGGAAAATTGATCTGGTGTGGGCAGGGAAGAAAACCAGAAGAAAGCATGTAACACATTATGTATAGTACTAGGAAAAGAAACAAGCAAATTAGAGAAGTACTAAAAAGGGAAATATTACTGGTTGCAATTACCTGTGGTGGATAAAGCCCAAGTGTGCATTCAACACATGCTGTCATGCCAGGAATAATCACGCGAACATTTCCTTTAAAACCTTCTGTGCCTCCATCTATTAAAGGTATGATGGAACTTGGATCCAGTACTCCATCTTCGTAATGTAAAAATGACATCTAAACAAATAAAAGGGGGTGGGGAGGTTGTTGGGTTTTGTTTGTTTTGTTGGTTTTGCTTTTTTTTTTTTTTTAAACAAGTTGCAGGAAGAAAAAAAAAATCCTAAAAATTTTATTCTTCATGGTACACCACAAGACTGAATGCTTAATATACAGCATATACTCTTACTTTAAGGGTACATAGTGTACAAAACACTACTTATTTGTTACCTTCACCCTCCACCTCCTCCTCCCCTTACCCCCCTGATAAATGCTATTATTGCCTTTTAGTATACCAGAACAAATTCTTGGTTAGTTTGAAGGATTTGGCGTTTTGATTCTTGGTTTGTTGTTTGTTTCCTTTTTTTTTTTTTTTTTTAAAAATACTGGTAAATACTCAAGATCATTATTTTATAAACAAATTCAAAATGATAAAACTACCTAGTTCAATGACCAGGTTTCTACTACTTTGTAGCAGCAGAGCTCCAAAAGATGACATTTACAAGATGCAGCATGATAAGTACTGTTTGGCTGATGAAAAAAATGTTCACAATGGGAGCATCCAAAGAGGCTGTGGAACTTCCCTTCTTACAATTTTCAAAAGCTGACTGCACAAGGCCACAAACAGTGTAATCTAACTTTGAAATTACCCCTGCAGAGCACTGCACAAATGTTGGCTAACACTCCTCAAGAAAAAGGCAGGTAAGAGAGCATGTATTTTATCCTGTTCACAAAAAGAAAAAAGAAAACAGAAATAGATATTGAAAGCTGTGGGTTTCAACAGCCCTCATTTCACTTTAATGACACATTCTACACAAATCTGTTCAATTTTAGTTTTCTCTACTCAATCAATAACCAAGCTTTAAAAAGATTGAAGACTTTACCAGCATGCCATTTATCCATCTTCTTGCAATTATAGAGTCCAGCCCACAAACAATTATGTGAAACTCTAGGGGGAAAAAAGCGTTATTTGAAGTCTATACTAATGCACATTTCTCAAGACAAGCAAAGTATTCTGTCCATAATTTTTCTAGAGGAACCAACTGTGGTTTAACTGTCTCCCCTAGATTACCTACACAACAGATGCATTTAAGTTTTGTCTATTTGTTACCTCCACTTCCAGTATACTGTAGAAGCCTAAAATAATTAGCAATCTAGCTAGCAGGAAAAGCAGTAAGCAGCAACAACTGCAATGTTCCCCTAAAACACAAGCATGTGTTTGGCAGAAAAACAAATACCACTTACGTCGATAGAAGCTTTCATCCATGTCTTGAATCTTTTTAAAATATCTGAATGTAAGCCCAGTAAAGGAATGTATTTATACAGTAGTTTACTGTTTTGTATTTGCTAACCTAAAGCCAAAACATTATATAATTTATTACTATAATTTTATATGATGCTTTTTTGATAAACTAGGTGATCAAAAGATTCACAGTTCCCAGAGCTGAAGCTGTGGCATTTGACAAAACAAGTAAGGGACACAATGTAGTAGCTACACACTGGAGAAAGCCCAGCAGGCAAACTACTTTGGAAGCTCAAAACATGCACTATCACAAAGTCCTGTATCAGCAGTGCTGCTCTGTGTTTATAACTAACATGTCCCACTTGTATGTACTCAAAACACTGGTGAATAAACCTGTAATTCTAGTATCTCAGTGAAAATTAGAATATCGCATTTGAATAAAAACACTCAGTGGAAACATACAAAATAGTTCCTTAAAGCTTAGCCTTCTTTCCCCATGCGTATTTCCTGTATGCTAATGCCACTGAGAAAGAATTCTCAATCACCAGCTGAATGAATCTGTTCTTTATTGTATGAAAAAGAGAGGATGGCAGCAAAATACTTTAGATAGCCTTACCACCTACAACGTCTTCTAGGTTTTTTGAAGCCTTCAGGGCTACTACTTCTCTATAAAAGGATACGCTACGACAGCACAGTTGGGAATGCGGCTGTTTAGGAATTCTGCTGCAACTTCTGCTTTTGGTCGCCCAACATCCTTTGGTCTGGGAAAAAACCCAAGCAATTTCAAATGCATTACTTTAGCAGATTCAATCTTTCTAGACTCTATGCATTGCAATACTGAATTAAGTGACTAACTGTTACTGTAGGACAATTTATTGATGTGGTTAATATTAAGGCATCCCTGTAAGGCATCAGATATGAGAGCCCCAGAGTTACCTAAATATGTGCATGTAACTGCAGTTATCAGCACCGGGGAAAAAAATCCAACAATTTTTCATTTTTCTTGGAAGAAGAGGGTACCAGAAAAATTGGTATCTCAATCTTTGAGCATTATTCTTTGGTGTCACCTTTTCCATTAGTCATTATCTGTATTTGAATGGTAAGGAATGTATGTTAATTTTCTTCACAGTCAAGCTATGACACCACAGATCTCAAAGCAAGAAGAAATCACACACAACATTTAGTTAATTATGAGTACTGTTGTGACGTGAAAGATCAATAATCTTTAATCATATCTTATTCAAGAAAATAATGATCAAATATCACTTACCGAAACAGAAACTGTCGGTTAAGATTAGAAACATCTATAGTATCCATATCAATAACATGGATCTGTCTAAACCCAGACAGTGCCTGTAAAAAGAGATAGTTAACTTCATTTAATAGGAAATGAAATGCATATAGCGCTCCAAAATTCATTCCACGTGCCAAAAAAGCAACCTTTGTAGGAACGAACATATTTGTTCTTCATTCCCTGTGCAGACAGGCATATGGTCATTCTTTGTTAAAAGAACGTTCTTTGCTGGGTTGCTCATGCTGGTATTTAGACGGATGGAATTAGTAACATTTCAATGGTCAAAGACAATGTTCTACTGAACACAGTATAGCTTTAGCCTACCCAATCATAACACAGGGAAGCCAACAGTAGGGTGATCTGTAAGGGGAAGTTGCAGTATTCCTTCACAACTGGAGTAAATCAAAGTGTTCATTGGGGGAAAAAAAATGCAGAGTTTGAAGAAATACCATAAGCACTTCCTTGCTCGGCACAAATAGAAAACCAAAGTTTAATTCCTCTAAAATTTTAAGGTTTTGAACATTCATCATTTTCACAGTTGGCATAAATGAGTCTGGCATATCCACCCTCAAATCACAGTTCAAAATAAGCCAGCGTTCCTCACTGCATTCAATGCTGGACAGAACGCAAACACAAAAAGTCACCTCGCTATCTAAGAACACGCCAAACTTGTGACAGAAGTTCTGCCTGATCTCTGTTTGCATGCAGGTCATACCTAGACTTGGCAAATAGCTTTAAAGTAAAATTGTCTTAAAACTGTATTGCAGGTCTGATCTGATGAAATAACAACATGTCATGCACAAAGAAACAATGTGAATTGAGGCTGAAGGGAAATAAATGCTGTAAAACACTGGGGTTAGAGACAGGAAATGTGTTGTGATGTTCTGAAGTGACCCCCAAAAAAATTTAAGTCCCATCCCCTACCTTTTTTCCTTTAAGACTCAATCTTGTTATACATAAAGGCTTTCAAACTTTTTATTTTAGATTTCCTGAGCAGAGCTATCTCATGCATAAGAAGTATTGAAAATGCTGTACTGGGAAACTGATTAAACAAATGAACAACAGGACTAAAGTCTTTCAGAATAGAAATTAATTTACATAAGAAAAGCAGCAATAATTTCTGCATGTCATACTGAATACTCTTGGTGCTGAACAATCATTTTGTTTCATTGATAAATGATCAGCTTTTGTTTAATATTATCAAAGCAGACTGGGAGAGCCTGCTGAAAAGAAGAGCAAGCCTGGAACATCATGAACACACAGACTGGAGTCTTTGTAGAATTTATATTCATTGTCCCAAAGACATCAATACATGTGAACAGAAGCTAGATTTACTTATGAGCTTATCTTTCTGAAAATGACAAAAATAAATCATGATAACTTAAAACCTTTTTGAAGAGATGGGAACTGAGCACACACAGCAGACTTACAAACTCCCTTATCCCATACAAATCCTTCCTCTCAATGAGCTATCAACACATTGAATTTGTTATGTCCCAACAAACCCATCAAACAGTAGCCCTGCTCTCTGGGCGGAGGTTAAGTTCACCAGCACTAAATTCCCAAAGAAAGAAAACTGCCTTGGAGACGTCATAGTCTCTTCAAGTAAAATCCTGCTAAAGCACTGCAGTAACAAACCAACAACCAGAACAAGAGTATACATGAGTGCTGGAACTGTAAAACCTCTAAGTTAATGAATCTGGAATGCCTGACTTGAAATGAGGCTACTGATTTATCAAGCATCTCAAGCTTGGAAATAATCTGTGGAAATACTGAAATAGCAGTACATAAATTCTATAGTAAAGTACACTAATGCATAGTTATTGATATAAATTAAGGAAAAAAGTTATTTCATAATAAGTTATTATATCAATCCACACATCTGCCATGAAATCTGTAAGGACAGAAATTCTTATCATTAAATAGAAGCATGGGAAAGTACAGTATTACTCTAAATGACCAAACTCAAACAGGATGGTAACAGTGATATGCTATGATAAATATGAGCATCTGTGAGGATAAAACCCACATTAATAACATAATTAAATTCACACACATTTATTGGGTAAATGTCTAACAGCACATGATCCCGTGACTGCATTTTAAACACTTAAAAATTGCTTTTCAGAACATGTAGTGACAGAATCCGTTATAAACTAGCACCCTATCAAGAAAACTACAGAACACCTTTTGGTAATCTGTACACCAGGGAAGTACTGTAATATTCCTTCCCTGTTCTTACACTATCACCTATTCCTGCCTAGCCATTTCCATACAGGACAGTGCGTGTTGACCTGACTCAATAAAGCTGCTATTACATAGGCTGAATTCAGCAAAACAAATGTGACTCTGAGGGAGTGTTCAGGCTCTGTGGACAACCTCCCCTTTACTGATCTTGAGAAACTGGAAAACCTGAGAGCCACTACTCAGGAAGGCCAAATAAATTCCACAGACATCAAGGTCACCACAGACACAGTAAGTCTGGCTCTACTAATTTCACTATGAAAGAACATAAATAATTCCAACAATTCTAACCTCACTTCAAATTAATCCAAAGATGTAAAATAAACTGTACTGAAATGCAACTTTGACTATTAATACTAAACTTTGTACTAGCTACTTATGGCAGTTTAAAGTATCGCTTTTCATCTGAAAAGATACATTTTAGCCACTGTATTCCAAACAACACTTCCTTGTATTATGAGCATGATTTGTTCTTAGTTTTCTTCACTTCCTTAGACCTGGCAATTAGGGAAAGTTACCAACATCAGACCATATCTAAGGCTGCAAGTAAACTTTGTCTACAGTTCATAAACAGCACCATGGTGTCCCTCATGACAAGTTTTGAGATAACTAAATAAGATGTAACTTTCAGACTATCACCTTTCAAGCTTATTAACAAAGTGCATTCTTCAAGTTTATTGTCTGTATCATCATGTATTCTATACATTTCGATTAGAACTTAGAAATTTAGTAGCTATATACAATCTAAAATGCCAAATGAGCAAAGCAGAAGAGATAATTTCCTCAAGGAAAGAAAAAAAAAAAAGATTCTAAGGAGCAAAGGGTGAAAACTGAGTAATTACCAGGTTTTTCAGGAGTTCGCATCCTAATCCTCCTGCTCCAATAACTAGTACTTTACATGTGCTTAACAAAAACTCAAGAGCCTGCAGAAAATATAAAACAAAAAATTAATACACTAAATACGAAAAAGTATAATTTGTCCTTTGCTTCATATCTCTTACAAACACATTACCATAAATTTTCAGTGCCTAATAAGTTTCACATAAAACAACTTAGATCAATAAAACAGCTTGTGCTTGCAGGAGTAATTACATATCAGACTTTAATAGATTGTTGAGTTCATGCAGTTCCTACAGCCCAACTTACAGAAAAGCAAGATCTTTGTTGGTATCAGTGTTCACTTTATATTAATTTTGACCATGAAAAAAGCAAGTTCCACCTTTATTATTATTCAGTTTAAGGTCATAATGTTTTCTTCCTCCCAATATTTTACTGATAAATAAAATAAATCTAAACAGACAGAAAACATTCCTGGCCAAAGAGAAGTGACATTTTTAACTATATAACTGTGATTATTTCTGTGAACTGTTTTACTAGACCCCAACCTCAAACTAGTAAATAATGGAACAGTACATTAAAAAGCTAACACTAAAATACATTCAACTGTAAGCTCTGAAACAAAATGTACCAAAAAAGGAAAGCAGAAGAAATAATTAAAACATTTTTTTGCTTTTCTCTACTAAACATCTTTCCCAATTCTCTAAGTACTCAAATTAACCTTAATTCCTTCTTTAAGTACAAGAAATTCCTTTCTGTATCTAATTACTTAAAAATGAAGAGACAAATGCTGCTATTTTTCATGTGGAACTCAAAGACAGAGCATAATTCATATGTTGCTATATATTCATATATCTGATGACAGCAAGCTTGTAGTCGACAATGTACACTTTAGAAATACAAGCTTATAAAAATAATACAATACGTTCTTCCGGAATCATAATGTTCAGTGGATTAAAATATAAACTTTTCATGCAGCTTTAGTATTCATACACTGCTGGTGGTCAATTAATGAAACTGTTCACATTAGTTTGCAACACACACTACAAATTTTTTATTTAAAGTAAGCATTTCTCACTTGAGTGCCTGGCTCGAAATCAGGATGTGTGAATGGTCCAGATCGCTCGAGGAACTTCTTTACATGGTTCCAGCGACCTTCCCAGTCTCCAGTGTCCCCACACCCACCATCACCAGCCATTCTGCACAGAACACAGTAAATTCAGCTGCAAAATCATAGAGAAAAAGCCACACCTCTAAAATATTTTTTTTCTTTAAATATATCTTAAAAATATCTAAAGTATTGGCCATTCATACAAATGCATTTGCATGTTCTTTATGCATGTAGTTATGTGCACGAATATTTACAGGAGCGGGTTTTATTTGTGGAACTAGAAAGCAATAATGCCAATATGCATAGAGGGGAAAAACCGCGGGCATTTCAACAAATCCTACTGATTTAGCTGTTACTAGTAAAAGTTGACCTGAAGTGAAAAAAGGGTCTAGTCTTTTTGCTTTTATTTTCCTCATATTTAAAGAGGACAGAAAAAGAGATTGTCCCTTTAGATTGAGGGTGATGTTTTTCATCAATCAAGTCTTGTATCCTTTTTTGACAGAATTTTTCAGTTCATAAATTGTATTTAGAATTATCATATGCAACTGCAATTGCGAGGCACTGAATAAATAACAGTAACATGTGCCATCACTGTCTCCTCTGAATCATCATAGTAGTTTGTTTAAACAAGTGTTTAAAAAATACAAATCTTGAATGCTCTTCACACTCAATTAGCACTATGTAATTCAGAATACCCCCATTTTTCAGTGGTCTCCTTAGCCTGTCAGTGGTAACAATCTGACTTGAAAAAAGGAATGTTTGCAGTTCTCTTTTTTTAAATTTTTGAGACAGAATTTTACATCAAATAATCCAGTACCCTTTTTTTCCCCTTCTGCTGGTCACTTTCAGTAGTATGTAACTATAAATTTAAACTCTTAAGAGACTTACTGGAATGGTTCAAAATCAGCTCACTGAAGGAATTTTCTAACATAAGATCACTGCCTACACAGAACAAGCCCTTCCTTAACACAGAACACTTCCCCTTTGAAATAGGAGCTCCGCTCAATATATATCAACGAATAAGTTCTACGTGAATACAAAACTAAGCTTCTAATAAAACAGCTTTGCCAATCCTGAGTATGAAAGGTTGGATCATCGTTGATAAGGAGTGTTATTTGCTTCCTCCTGTGAAGTAACATGAAGAACGCTTGTACCAATAACTGTTGTTGGGTAATGTATAGAATTTATTATTACTACCTGGTGACTCATCTCAAAAATAAAAGGAAAATGCAGTGAAAACATCCAGGCAGTGAATGCCTTTATCCTCACAGAATTCAGAAGAAGGACAACGCAGTACGTCCTTAGTAATTTTAACTTCTAGGAAACAATTTTGCAACAGAATTTCAGTAACAGGGAAAACATTAAAGTGCAGGAACAAATACATCATGATTTGCCTATACTTCAATTGCAGACTGAATTCATTCCCAGTTAACTGTTGCCTTTAGGTAACTTACTGTATTAGCAGTTAAATAAGATCTAAAAAAATTATTTGAATTCATAAGGCTCTCCTGATCTCCGACATGCACTTTTGTACCTCCCCCCGTTTTCACAGTAACATGAAAATAAACATGTTTCACAGAACATGAAATCGTGTGAATAAATACAACACTCCCACTGCTGAACCCCGGGCTCATCTGTTGTATACCAGTTTTCAGAATGTGCATTAAGCACTGACTTAAGCAAATAAAATGGGTCAATATACATCACAATAATTGCTTCTATGGGTAATATTATAATTTTTAACTTCTCTGGAAACAAGTGCAGACACTATGCTTGGTGACATTAAGAACAACTTTTTTTTATCCTTTTATATAGTCCATATAAATAGCCATTAAGCAGCAGTACTCCTTTTCTGTTTAGATGTGTATTTTCCTTCATAAGTGATAAAATGGTAAGATCTACTTTCACTTATGCAATTATAGCACAGTTTAGTTTTTACAGGGTTGGACACTGTGGAGATCTAAAAAACATCACTAACTCAACCTGAGATTTTATGTTTATATTCAGAGATAGGTTTTTTTAAGTGTTCATTTTCCTGTTGTTACAGCATTACCAGGTATCTGTATTATTAGATTTTTAACAAAATCCTTATTCATTTCATCAAATTAGCTAATTTTAAATCTTGTTTAAAATATCAGAGCACCACAGTCTGTACATTGTTTTAGGCCCAGACTTTTCCCTACCAGCTCCACATCTACAGAGCTCCATTCTTTTGAGGTACTTGGCATGCACACAACCCCCCCCCCCCAATTCGACATGCCCAAGGATTTTTGTGACCCTCACCCCAACACACACATGCGCTGCCTGCGACTCCGCCGCTCAGGCGGGCAGGTCTGCTCTGTGATCTTTGGAATGAGGGACACAAGCAGAAGGGAATAGTTAGGGGATGGAAGCAGATGAGGTTAAAGATTTCTGAGCATTAGTTTTCAAGGCCTTTAAGACAGATGCATACAATTTAGGGTTTTAATAAGCAGAGGCAATTGTTCTGTAGCCTGAATTTTTAATTCTCAGCCAAAATTTAGTCACCTGCTTCTAGCCTAGAGGCCCTCCCCAGGTCCCTGACCAGCAATGCAGCTTTTTCCACTCCTGTCACAAAGCTCTCCAGCACACCAGCCTTTACTCATGCCAAGCTCCAAGCCCGCAATTCCCATCCCCACTCCGGGTGAGCCCCTTGGTCCTCTCCCCAAGAGATTCCTCTTCCCCAGTCCTTGCTGTTCAAGCGCCCTTTGGCGTTCCCCCTTCTCACGCTGACCCACCTAACACCTTTCCTCCGGCTCCCTCCTCCCACCCCACCCTTCTTCGCCTGCCGGGACCCGGGCCGCTCACGCACGGTCGGTCGCCCCTACCAGCGCCTCTCCAGCGGGCTCCGCAGCCCTGAGCTAACCCGCAGCCTCCTCCCAGCCCACACCTCTCCTGCGGGGCTGCGGCTCGCCCTCACCTACCAGCCGCCCCTCAGCAAGCGCTGCCTGCCCCTGCCCCGGGCCGGGAGCCCGCTCGCCCGCAGCCCCGCACTAACCCATCCGCCAGCAGCTCCTCTAGCCTCCTTCTTTTCTTCTCCCTAAAAGAGAGAGAATAAAAGAAGGGTCAGTATCGCGCTACAGAGACCGGGGAGGAGGGAGAGGGGACCCCGGGGCCCACCCGTCCCCGGGAAGCGGGAGAAGGGGCGGCCGAGCACACACATACAGGGCACTTACGGTTCCTCACCATCCGCCATATTTCCCTCTGCTTCCCACAAGGCGCCGCGGGCGCCTCTATGGGCGGTGCTTTGCCAGAGCGCCGCACGGCTCCGGGCCTATAGAGTTGGGGCGGGGGGACAGAGCGCCCGCAAGGCGAGGCCCGGGGCGCTAATCGCCATGGCAACAACCCGGGGATCCCGCTCCGGACCCCCACCGCTCCCCCGAGCCCTTAACTAGAGACCGGGAAGCTACCGCCGCCTCCCCGCCCGGGCCGGAGCGCCCTCCTGGAGCCCCAAGTGGAGTGTCGGGGCCTGGTGGTGCGGGGCAGACCCGGCCTGTGGTGGGGACTTCTGCCGCCTGCCTCCCTCCCTCCCTGGCCCCGGGCACCCGAGGGGTCTTCCCGCGCCCACCTCCCCGCTGCTTCCCGGGAGCCTCGCACGGCATCCTCGGGGACAAAGCGTGTGGTGATCGCGGCACTTTCAAGCCTACGGGCAGCCTAGAGACAAAGCGTGGAGATGGGATCAGCCTCGGGCTGGGCGCTGCCCGCCAGCCGGGCGGCTCCTCCACCGGAGCGGGTTTCAAATGGTTTTGGTTTATCGGCAGTGCCGGGCCAGCTAGCTGTGCCCACGGGCGGCCCTGGGAGCACGCGTAAACCAGCCTCTGCACGCAGGAGCCCTCACTCTCCAAAGCCAATGCAAGAGTTCCCATCCGAGCCCAGGGCGGGAAGCAGACGAGCAAGGTTTACGAGGGTTGCACTTCAGGCCTCAGGCTGCTAAACGTCAGGGATGTAAATCCTTCGCAGATGGGGCTGTGAGAAGCAGCTGCCAGCCTCCAGCACTGCACTCGTGCTCGGCTTCCTGCTAGCCTCCATTTTGAGAAGGACTTTGCTGCCCAGCATGGCGGCGCAGCAGGCCTGGGGTGTTGTGCGATGCACACATGGACAGCATGCGCTCGTGAAAGCACTGAAAGAGCAACCGTTGTCACAGGGACTGCTGGGCTTCGAATTGCCACAGCTGCTGGCATCAGCCTTCTCCGAAGCTGGAGGGTTTGGGGTGTGGTTGCCCTAACTAGCAGTGCCTCCCTGCGAGGGCTTGATGCCCCCCGGTGCCCCCTTGGCTGGGGCAGCCGCTTCGTGGCCACACTCGGCCCCCGACTCCCTGTTTCACAGAGGACGCGAACGGGATTTGCTATGTGAGTATTAAGTGTACGTCATCTTTTGCTGAAGAAACAATGAATGTACGGCCACTGCTGGCAGCAGCAGCAGCGAGACGCCCCTGTCGGCTGCCTCTCCTGGGCCTGCGAAGGGCGGTGCGGTGTGACACACGCCTGTCGTTTGTGCTTCGCTCTTTCAGCAGCGTTTATTCCCCGCGTCGAGAAGCGGCCGGGGCCGGGCGGTGGCGAGGCCAGAGCCGCCCCGGGGCGGTGCCGCGGCGCTCTTAGGCCTGCGCGGCGGTGGGGCGGGGGTGGCGGCAGACATGGAGGTGCAGGTGGCGCCGCTGCGGGCCTGGGACGACTTTTTTCCCGGGTCGGACCGCTTCGCCCGGCCCGACTTCAAGGACATCTCGAAATGGAACAACCGGGTGGTCAGCAACCTGCTCTACTACCAGACCAACTATCTGATGGTGGCCGCCGCCGTCGTCTCTATCGTGGGGTCAGTGCGTGGGCCTCGCTCCCACCCAGCAGCGGCGGCTGGGGAGGGGCCGGGGGGAGGCGGTGGGCTCCGGGGGGGGCGGTGGGCTCGGGAGTGGCCCCGTTCTCTGGGCGGGCGGCGCTGCGCCTCGGCCCGGTGCCATGGGAAGGGGCCTGGCCCGGCTCCGGCACCCGGGCGCTGCGCTGCTGGGTGGGATGGCGCGGTGCAGGAGCAGGGAAGCTGCCTTCCCTTCCTCTGCCTCTCTGTAAACCTCTGGTTTACCTGGTGTCACTGATCATAATACTTTAAAAAAATAAGGCCTGGTTACAGCCTCCCTTGTGGAGGGGGTCTTGTTAGGTTACGATTTATTTATTGATGGGGATCTAACAGATCGGAGGACTTCCTCTTTTCTTCCCCTTCCTCTTTGCCCGAGGGAGAGGGCTCCTGGCACCCAGCTTGTCGCAGGGCACTGTGCATCTGGCAGAAAGCAGCGATGGGTTTGTGTGCTGGGTGTTGCTGCTCTCTGAAAAACTGAGCTGCATCCTGCGCAGTGATCTGTTCTTCCTCGCTAAATCTGTCCAATGTGACTGCTCAAACTGAGATAAGCTTCACTTTGCATTTAAAAAAAAAAAAAAATTAATTCTGCTCTCTGTTAGAGTTTTAAGCTTGCATCCAAGGGACAGAACGAGCCTTTCTTATTTGTGAGCTAGCTCATACTGAAAAACCTTTAATATAAAATAAATAAGGTACCCATTCATTTAACTTTGGTGGGCAGGATTGAGACCTTTGAAGCAGGACCATCTGCTGGTACAATGTTCTGTCAGCCCTACCTTTGCTGAAGACCATTGGGAAATAACCTTATAATAATATTTTGAGTCAAAGCTTATGTGATTCTTCTTCAAGTATTGCTCTAGGGTCTTTGGTCAGAAAGCTCTTAAGCAAGATGTGCAGCAGAGGCTGATGATTAAGCTTTTAATATGGAAACTGGAATACTCCACTCTTCATAACAAACAATGCGCAAATGCTTAAATTGGAGAATTGCCCAGCCACTAGGCCAGAATGGTTTTGGCTGAAGTGTATCTTGTGTGTTGCAGAGGCTTAAAATTCTTCCCCTAAATCCATATATTATTTCTTTTTGTTAAGCAGTCTGCATCTTGTTAAGGGTTCTGAAGCTGTTGACCCAGCATCTAAGTTGGTGAAGATTCTCTGGGTTGTAGAGAGTTTTGGCCTGCACTCTGTGAAGGGAGGGGCTGCGAACCCTACTTTTTCTTCTTGATGCGTATGATGGTTAAAGGTTTGGCATACTGGCATAGGCTTCCCTCTTCATTTTGGTGGGGATATGTTGCAGTCAGTTCAGTAGACTACTAGACTGGTAAAATGAGACTTCCATGGTCTTGCTGTTCTTATACCAGCTTGGTCAATACTTCTGTGTTCATCTACCCTTGTTTAGCAGTGAGATGCTGCAGCCAGCTGTAAATGAGTAAGCAAATCACAGGGGCCCTGGAAAGCGGGGGCACAGCTCTATTCCCCAAGAAGGTAGGGAGAAAAATGTAAACAGTTTTGATATCTCTGGTTGTAAAACTGGGATGGCAGCAGCTTTAGTCAGTCTCCTAAATTCCTTCCTCATTTTGAGCAATGATCCCTCTTCTTCAGATCAAAGGTGATATATCTCCCACTTATTTCCCACTATTTTGCTGAGGTGGAAGGTGGAGGAGGAGGAAAAAAGCCACAGAAGGTAGAGATTTATATCAGAACTGCAATTCTGATATCTTAATATTGAGTGTTAACCCTCTGAGTTAAAAACTTATGGATGAGGAACACCTGGAGTGGGATTTTGATCTCAAATAACTTTTTTTTATTGTATGTCTTAAAGCCTTTGGTATACGGCAAACCTGATTATTCTAACACTGAAGTAAAAGGAGATGGGAGAAGAACTCTAAAGGAAACAGGATAGCACTTCAATAGAGAAAACCTATCCATTTATTGTAGTAAAAAGATTCTTTGCCTGGCCAGACTGTGGCTTTGGGAGAAAGGTAAAGAAAGTTCTCCTGATAAATTTGAATTGATGACTAAGTTGTTGTCTTGCACTTCATTCTGTAATGGGCAGGAATCCCTGAGTGATGAAAGATGAATCATGACTTTTTAGGAACTTCAGGGCTGTATACAGGCTTAGGGACAGGATTATTAAAACCGCTAATGAATGCAGTGGTCTTCTGTGATCAAAACTAAACTTAGCCCATGATCAACTCTACCTGTTCTTAAACCATTTAATTATATAGACAAACTTGTAACATAGAGATGATATTTTCAGCTGCTGTAGTACTTGGTAGCTGTGGTGGTGCTGGGCTGATGTGGAATTTGTAGCCTAGAGCTTTCTTGATATTGGAAGTACAATGCTTATTGCCATGGCTTCAGTTTATTGCCTCTCATACAACGAAGTTGACCTCTCCAGTCTTTCACCATCTCTCTGCAAGGCATGGAATAACCTCACCGTGAGCGTAGTGGAACTGTAGTGGTCTCCACTGCATCACTTCCCTGCATTTCCCCCTTCGTTTGCCTTCTCTCATAGCTACTGTTACATATAAATTGAAGTTCTGTGCTTTGCAATCGTGTAAATTTTACTTTCAGCCTACAGGACTAGGTAGAAAATAATAAATCAGTGAAGAAGAAACTAAAACTACTGAATTAGCACCACTCTACTAATATAGGCCGGTGATAGCAGCCTTGTCTCTTCCACTCATCCTGCAAATTCATTTAAGAATTAATATCTGGACTGGTGTGCTGTGAGTTTTTTGTTGTTTTTTTGTTTGTTTGTTTAGTTGGGTTTTTTCCCCTACAACATTGTTGCAGTAGACTGCTGATAAAACCCAAGATCTTTACTAAATCAACTTGTGCCCTTTCTCCCAGTTGTATAGGAAATGGACTGCCCATTCTTACCCTGAGCCAGGGCCCTGTCATTGTGAGTGCTACGCAGATATTTATTAAAATTAGTGCCTCCCACAACAGCTTGCAGCTCTCCCTCAAACAATCAGTCTGGTTAATAAGTGGAATTTGTCTGTGCTTTCACCTACTCCAACAAGGCTTCTCTGTCTTGCAGTTCAAACTTAACCACTTAAATTGAGGTAATTTCTTCTAGGCTTTTGTTACCATGTACTTGCTAAAAATTAGTTTCTAAATCTGACAGTATTAAAAGGTGTATCAGATTTCAGAGTGCTGCATCTAAGAGAGTCTTCATTCTCTTCTGGCATAATGTCTTCCCTGCAGCCTGAGGTTCAATGTCTCTTTCCTTTGCCACTTCTTCTCTAAAACTTCTACTGTCTATCTGCACAACACCTAGCAATCAACAAGCGTGTATCTTTTTTCTTCTTTCTTCTTTTTCTTCCCCAGACCATTACCTTAGCTGACATGCTTATAGTGATTTCCTTGCCAAAACAAAGACTCCAGAGCAGCAAAATGCTCAGTGTCTCTGATGCCTAATGAAAGATTAAGAATGAGTGAACAACACACATTGCTCTAAAACATATGTTGCATAATAATATTAGTATGTAACTTTATAACAGTCTGGCAATTCTGCAGAAATTCTGTCTCCTGTTCTTAAAGCAATATAAGGGAGCAACAGTAAGTAAAGAAGTATTGCTAAATCTGTGGATGCTGAGGGCTATCACCTGGGACAGCACACCATGCATAGTTTTACGTGCCACCTCTAGTTAGAGCTATATAACCTCACTGAAGCTAGAAATATGGGGAGAGAGGAGGCAGAACTCTATCTTTAATGTTGTTTGAGTTAATACAAATGAGGAAGGAAGCAATTAAGTGCTCTCACCTGCCCACCACTTGGAACATGGTGGAGCAAAAGGGCTTCTGAAAGAATTCTCATGCTTATTTGATGTAATGGCCTAACTGACCTGCTCTAAGTAAAAAGATGCTGTTCTCAGTGACTGTCTCCAACTCAGTGCCTTTGTTGAGACTTGCCTGGTCACATGCAAAAGAAACAGATGTGACAGCAACTGCTGAATAATCACCCGAGACAGTCATCTAAAATGGAGATGATTTAAGGATGGAGCTAGCTGCTTTTGCTTTTTTTATGTGGCCTGTCTTATTTCTGGGCTTGTGCTGCTGGAGGCCTCTTGCCTTGCTCTTTTTTCCCCTATGCTGTAGCCATATATTCTCCAAGTAACTGCTTGCCTCTCCTGCTATAAGTCTGTGCACAAGTGTGCAGATGTGAAATAACCTGTCAACAGGTGATGTGGTAAGTTGCTGAAAACAGTTTGGGCTTTCCTACACCTATATGGGAAATCTAACCTGTCTTGTGATGCATGTAGGGCAGAGTCTAGAAATATGAAGCCAGAAAAAAAAAAATTACCTCATCTTAATCTGACTTTGTTGGCCGGAGGTAGCTGCTTAGCTACCAGTACTTCTTTCCACGCAAGGGCACTCCCAGCTGCTTTATCTCTGCTGTCTTCTGATACTACTTCCACAAATACAAAGCGTCCCACAGAGCTACTTGGCACAGGACAATGCCTGTGGCTCTGCAGCCAGGCAGGATGTTTCTTTCTTTATTTTTCCTAGCTCTTTACTTTGTATTGAAGCAGATGCTGAAGGAAACTTGGTCTCTGAAGGGCACCTAGAATGTGATTGCAATGCAAGTCGCTCCGCGACACTGTTGGAACTGAATCTAGGTGACAGCTTTTCCTTGACACTTTGTCCCAGCTGTACTGGAGGCCACAGCATCCTATCAGAGTTGTACCTTGCCTGCCATAGAAAGCAATGCAGATCATCCAGCTAGGGTACTCTGGGCTGTTAGCACCCCAAACGCTATTTCCTCCTGCCATACTGCCTCCTTTCAGAGTGGTGAAAATTAGCAGTTTTCTTCTCCAACCCCAAAAGATATTTTTTTTTCTTCCCATAAGTCATCTGAGCAGTGTAAACTCAAGTTACTATACCATTATCATGCTAATAGTTCCGTGCATTACATTTTTAGGTATTTGAGAGGTCTCATAAATCCCTGCTAAAGGGAATTATATTTAGAAAGTATCTTGTAACATGCTTAGTGGCTGGTCATTTACCTTGTCTCTGCAGCTTTGAAAGACTTCCAGCCTTCTTGTCTGAGCATGAATTTGGCATATTGTGTTCTGATCTCTATATAAATAAGGCCAATATCAATGTTGGTGGTTCAGCTATAAGGTGACTTCCAGGGCATTATACAGCTCTCTTTTTTCCCCAGACACCAGTGTTCTAAAACAATGTGTCCATGGTTTTTTGTTTTTGTTTTTTTTTTTTTTTTCTTTAGCTATTGTGTTATCGAGAGCAGCGTGCCAGCAGGTCTGAGCAAAACTGCATAATGGAGGTCTGCTTTCCTGAAAACCTCCATTGCTGGAAAAGAAGTTTCTATATAAGAATTTCTAGGAGAATCTTAGCACTGTGAATTATGCTGTGGGCAAGTCAAGCAGTAAAGGGGAGCTTGGCATATGACACCCTATCCAGTACTGTAATCAACAGTATTGAAGTCTGTGGACACATGGCTGATAATTTGAATACCAGTTCTTAGTGGCAACTGCTATCCCCATCTGTTTTCATGTGGCTCTGAATGACTTCACTTGATACTTATGTTCACTGTTTCCTTGTACGCGTTGGAATGCAGCCCACTTCAGAAAACATGTAATTCAAATAACTTTCCCCAGGAAAGTGGGATCTTTTGAAGCATTCTTCTTTTTTTTTTTTTTTTTTTTTCCTTCAAATCCCTTACAGCCAGCCAGTCAGTTATAAAGAACCTGTGTAATATCAGAGAGAGGTGTAGAGCAAGGAAGTCTTTGGTCTCTTCCTTATAAATATGAAGGGATTGCTCTTCACCACCAGTTTCTGAAGTTGTAATGAGAGTAGAGGGAATGGTAGAGAACATAAAGCTTTGAGAGTATTTACCAGATACATGGAAAATATAGAGTGGAGCTCTGCCTAGCCTTTCGTTGCTTCCAGGATTATCTTGTCCATAGATTTTTGGGAACAAAAAATTGGTTGCTGTGAGTTGAATAAGTTTGGCCATTTTTGCTCCAAGCTAGCTGTGATGTGGAGGTGACTTCTACTTTAAAAATCTTGTATGTCCAATAGTATGTATATAAGCCAGGCACTAGTGTGGTCCAGTCATGAGTCACCCTCCTCCTGCTGTAAAGGAGCACAGATGAAACTGATTTCTTTCCAGAGCAATGCTGTTCACTTTTTCCAGCCTGGAAATTTAAGATTGACAATTCAGAGCTAAAAATAATCTGGCTGGCTACAGGGAGTGACTCAGACACAACAAGCAAGCCTGCCCTCTCACCACTTCCAAAAAGCCCTGTTGGCTTTTCAGCATGAGTAGCAGAAGCAGGTGGGCAACTAGTCTGAATTTTAATCTCTTTCCATCCAGTTGTCCTGCCTCCTGTTGGCACAACTAACTTAAATAATCAAGAGCCAGTCTCTGCTCTGAAATAATTCTTGGGGCGTTCTTCCTTCTCTAGGAAAATGCTCTCTGACACTGCAGGTAGAGCGTTGGCATACCAGTCCAACAACAGAGTTCTTCTGCCTGTGCTGGATATGAAGCACATACCACAAACCATAGCATCCCCCTTGGTAGTGGGGTGGAGTGGTGAGTCATTGTGCCTCTTAGCTTTGGAACAATAAGACTGACTGCAAGGTCTACAAGAAGAAATCTTGACTGCATCTGGCTTTACGCTGCTGTCATAGTTGTAGCAGCTCAGACCCCTCAGCTGCTGTGAAATTAGATCAGTGTACATACAAGCAAGTAAATCAGAATGCACATGGAATCATATAGTTATTACTATATAAGTGAAATATAATAGAGCCTGGACTTTATGTGAGTACAGAAACAAGCTAAGCAAAGTCATTGCTGAAAGCTTGACTCTAAGCAAGCGCTAAATACTTGGGAAAGTGGTTTGAGCAGGTGATGTTCTTGCCCTGGTCCAAAAAAGGGACTTGCTGTTTATAGTCCAAAGCTGATCCACTCGATGGCTCGGTTTGCTTGGTAACTCCAATAACAGCAATAGAACACAAACCTTGGAGTGACTTTCTTGCCAGGCCTGGCTCTTCTTCCTGCAAGACCTTTATCCCATACTCTAGTTCCTTCTGCTTCTCAGGCATGCTTGCTTGGGACTAGGCTCGCATCTGTTGTGCTGATGTTAGTCAGGTCCTGCTGCATGTTCGTTAAACTTTGCAGGGAGTAAGCCAATAAGAAGGTTTATTCAGAAATAAAAAATAGTGAAGTAACTTCCTTTACTCAGTCTTCCCCTACCTTTCCCATTTTGTGAATCTAAACAAGGTAATATTAAAAGCTAGTTCATCTTGAAGACCTAGGCTGAGCCTGGTTTTGGTGATGTGTAGGGAAAAGATCAATCCCTTGGGCAACTGGTTGTTGGCTCCATCTACTTTTGGGATTTGCTAACTCTGTGTCAGAGATCAAGTGAATGTGTTGATTGCACAGGTAGGAGGGTTCCTGGTGGGAAGTGCTTCTGTTGATGAGGGGTTTTTTTTCCCTTCTTCTCTCCAGATTTCTCAGTCCCTTGAATATGCTTATTGGCGGTACTGTGGTGGTGCTGGTGTTCGTGGGATTTGTGTGGGTATCACACAACAAGGATATACTCCGCAGGCTGAAGAAGCAGTACCCAACCACATTTGTAGTGGTCATCATGCTGTCTAGCTACTTCTTGATCTCCTATCTGGGAGATGTCATGGTGTTCATGTTTGGGATCACGCTTCCTCTCCTCTGTAAGTATTTTTCCTCTTCTCTGGGGGGCTAGGGGTGTGTGATTTGAGCGTTCTCAAATAAGTCTGCAGAGTCTTAATTGGCTGTTGCCTTTACTATCTCTAGTTAAAATGATCCCAAAACAAAACTGGGGGGGAGGGTACACAAAACAACATAAGCCATCTTTAATGTTGTTGTTATTAAATGGGTACCTCTGGTTATTTAAGCGGTCATTGAGATTTCATCTTCCAGTGATGTCATGGTGTTGGAGTGTGTCTTAAGATGAATGCTGCAAGAACTATGCATTCCTTGGGCATTAACAATTAATAAGTGTGTTTCTGTCATGCAGTGATGTTTGTCCATGCTTCTCTGAGGCTCCGGAACATAAAGAACAAGCTGGAGAACAAGATGGAAGGAATAGGCTTGAAGAAGACCCCGATGGGCATCATACTGGATGCTCTAGAACAGCAAGAGGATAGTATCAACAAACTGGCTGACTACATATCTAAAGTGAAGGAGTAAGCAGCTGCAACGTGGCATTTTTACCTGTTGCAGGAGTGTAGTTGCTATTTACTATCGTTCAAGCTTGCTTTCAGTTTGTGTTCAAAATAGGAAATTCATGTGGTACAGAGGTAATAGTTGCAGGATACAGGTATTCCAAGGTCTTCAGGGCTCCTTTGAGAACATAAGAGCAGCAACCTTTTTTTTTTTTTTCTATTGTATAGCAAAATGTTCTGGTGTTTATACAAATACATACTAACTTAAACATGTTTGCCTGTCTCTTCTTCTGGGGGTAGAAGAGGAAGAGATGGAAACCTATGGAATGCAGTCTCTCAAACCGTCTTGTAGCAAACTTGTCTATTAGTAAGACTAATGCCCCTTTCACCTGAGTTCTACAAGATGGCAGTTTCGCAAGTTTATGCTGGCTAGCACCTTCAGGCTGGCAATAGTCAAGGTGAGCTGGGATGTATCAGAAGGTGGTCTCTCTTGCATCCTCCAAGTCTCTCACTTGAGTGGTCTGTATTGAGACCATGTTGCTAGCCTAACAGGCAAGCAGTAAAACTGCAATACTTGTAACAAATATGGGTTCCTGTTCTGACCTCACATTCCTCCTTTAGCAGCCAGGAACCAGTCTAAATCTAAGCATGAAGAATATATATGGCACTGTTCCTCTGTCAGTTCCAGTGAACTACACCCTTGGACTCTCCAAAATCTCGATGCATAGAAACTGCTCCTCTTGGCAGGAGAGCCAGACTTCCTTGTGTACCACCTAAATTATGGCCAAGCATGGGAGAAAAAAACCCCCAACTTTTCAGATGCATTGGATGAGCTAGGTTTCTTGATGTTTTTAAATACTGCTCCTTTAGGACTTGCCTTGTTCTGCTTTAGTCTGTGTAGGCGGTTTTGTAGATGGAGGTGTATGTGTGTTCTTGAGTGTGGCTCATCTTTTTCTTTCTTCTTAACCAGAACACAAAGATAGAAGTAACACATGCATCTCACCAACTCTGTACTTCTGATGCTCTTCAATGGAATAAACTGGATTTCAGGTTTACAAGTAAAAGCAATAAATGTCAAGATACAGTTTTTGAAAACCCATTCCAAATTCATGAAGGTATTTACCTGTAACAACTCCTGAAAGTCATGTGGGGGATTCTTTTATATATATTTTAACTGCCAGCTCTGATGGAATTATCTTGATAACAGGAGCTTACCAACAATAAGGGGGAGAAAAGTTGTCCAGGTGACACTCAAGTTCAAATATTCTTGCATTTCTCTTTTCTAATGAAGTAATTAATTTAACAATAAAGCAAGGATCCTTAAAGTTGAAGCTTTTATGTAACTTGCCATGCTGTTTCATAGTGAACTGTGTAGAAATCTGAACATGTCATTCCATTTAAGTGTTAAAGTGATCAGTATTTATTGAAAATGTCTGTATATTCCAGCTGAAGAGTCAATGGCCTGTTCCTCACTTGTAGTGCATGGTCTTTGTTTTTTGAAAACTCTTTCCACACTTAAAGAACATAATAGCCTATGACTTCATCATTACTGTAGAATTTTAAAAACTGCACAGTTATGAAGAAAAATAAAATCTAATGGTGATTTCCAAGTGCATTTATTTCAGGTTGGGAAAAGTGGTTGAAAACTTGAGATTGTTTCTATGGTTGGTGGAACTTCCTAGAGTGGTGGTGGGAGATCTGCTGTCAATGCTGCAGCTTGTGCCACAAGCCCATGCTTCTGATGTGCTGCTGTCTATGAATTCTCAGTAGCTGTATTAATGTTGTTGATGCGTGAGGGACCTCTGAGCTGCAGGAATGTTACAGCCTTGCTCTTGCATCCTTACAAAGGCTTGTCTGCAGAGGTGGAGTACTTAAGCATTTGTTCATGCTGTTTCAGTCTCTTATATGACTCCACTTAACTGGGATTTTAAATTTCTTTTAATTACCTGAGAGGAACTTCTGCTGCTAAGATTTCTGGGATCTGTGCCTTCAGCAGGGCTAGGAAGCCAACTCTGCTGCAGTCAGACTACTAGTGCGGTTTCTGTATCCGGCTGCCTCCCACCTCCTGCAATAACTCACAAGGTTGCTCAGGAGGAGAACCTGGATCAGAGCAGGGCTTCATAGGTTGTGCTGAATATCCCCTGGTAATATGTGTCAGCTGCTTCTAGGTAGGGTGGTAATTTGTACCTGGAAGCTTGACTTGTAGATTGTAAACCACTCATTTTCCTCTGTAACTCCCTGTCCTAATGCTGAAGTCTTATAGATGCACAAGGCTGGCCTTGAAGTCAGTACTGATAGCAGCAAGCCCCAAGAGCTTCCTGGGGCAGGTGCTTTTTGCACTTGCTGCCATGCTCCATGTGAGGGCTTGGTTAAAAGTTCCAAGTTCCTTCCTGTCCTTTACAAGAAGAGGGCTGTATGAAATAGGTGCCATAAAAGCATTACTTTTTCTTCTGTCTCTGCCATGCAGAAATGGCTCTCCTCTTCCCTTTACGTGCTACTTAAAAACTATTTGCAATGTCTTGGGCAATACATCAGCCAGGTTTCCCAAGTCTGCTGCATTACAGTTGCAGACAGAAGTACAGCTGAGAAGGATCTCTACAAGTTTGGAAGATGGAGATTTGAAAGAGACCAGGTGATAGATACAAAAAGGGCAAGGATAAATGAAAACTTGAACTAATGATAGTGGCGACTACCTTGGATTCAAAGAGCTCCTGGACATTGCTGATACTACAGGACTATTATAATAAGTGTGGGGAGAGGGAGTGGGATGGGACTGGGATTTATCTGCCAGGGGAAGGTTGCTAAGAGTTACAGGCAGAAGCAAGGAGCAACTCACCTGAAGGAAATCCTGACAGGAGCTGCAAAGCTGTCTGTGCCTTTTGAGCATGGGGCTCAGCCACAGGATGGCAGGGGAGCTGCATGTTAGCAAAGGGAAAGGCCTTGTTCTTTCCCTATGCCTTATAACTTTAAATGGCTTTAAAACAAACAAGAAAACCCAAAACCAACTGATCTCTTGTGGAGGTCTTCCACAAGAGTGTGACTTACCTGTAGCTGCTTTACAAAAACAGCTTGGAGCAAAAAAACAATAATAAAAAAATCTAATGTGATTAAAAAAGAGGAGGAAAAAAATCACAAAAATATTAAGGGAAAAACTAAGTTGTGTATATGCAGGTTTAACCCCATCATATCCAGCCCTGGTAGGGGGTGAGACATGCTTATTCACACCCCTTACTAGGAGGAATGATGAGTTTCTTAAACCCCTGGCAAAGAGAGGGGCAAGGGTCATCATCATGCCACTTAGGAGCCATGCAGAGAGCGACCTGCAATGGCATTTCAGTGCCCACCAAGGTGGCTGTCGTTAATAATTACATCATGGACAAAGGTCAATTGTGGGGAATGAAGTTTTACAGCTCTCAAAGCAGAGTGTGGGCATTGTCTTTTGTATGCTGATCAGGTACGATACCAACTAGACTATATTTTGAAATAGAGGTAGCTTGAAACCATCAAGCAGAGGTGTTTGACGTACCAGAGCAGTCGTTCTGTTGGCGTCTTGTTAGCCATGGAAGTGCTGCACACACCTTATGGAGAGAGCTTTATTTCATTTCTGTTTCCTTAGCCTAAAAAATGAAGCTGTATACATGGAAACCAAATACATTTCTCATGGACAAGAGAATAATAAAGGAGCATGTGTGTGAAAAGAAAGATAAGATAAAGCACAGCATGTTCCTGCAGAATCTGGCAGCAGAAGGACAACGTGGAAGTAAAATAGTTTGCTGACAAACTAGAAAGACAAGGTTATTGATGCCTCTGAGAAAATACTCCCACAACAAACTGGAGCCTCAAATCCATTTGCAGACAGATGGCACGAGGATTGTTTGATACCTGATGGAAACACTCGGCTCTGACTTTTCCCATGCCAGCCGTTTTCACCACACTTACAAGAGTGCGTATCGCAAGCTTTGTTCCCAAAGAGTCGTATATACCACCTGGGTTCTGCAGAAAACATCTGCTGAAACAGTTGTAAGCAAAACTTGAATAGTCTTTATTCCAAGTTGTTTTCTTCGGGTCAGTCTGGTCTCTCACTCCAGCTGCTTTGGCAATGGCACCTGGACAAGGACAGTGAGTATTAGGAGGAGGAAGTTTCTCAGTCTTATTTCCCAAGCCCATTTAGTTTAACACAAACCTTCAGAAACAGTAAAAAGCTCAAAATACAACAGCTGGGAGCTCCAAGGAGCTCTGGTTGAGAATTTCTTTTGTTTGTAATTCCCCACTTTCTGTTTGTGATTCTTCATGACCAGGAAATCAATTTGCAAGCAACGAGTCCCACTGCAGAGCAAACAAACATGCAGCTTGGCCGAAGCAGTAAAACCTAATTTTAGAGATGAAGCTGAGGGTATCGAGGCAAATAAGGAGTTACCAAGATCACACAGGCAGGTGAGAATAACACTTTAATGCCTCAAATCCAAACTCTTTGGCCCAATGACAGCAGACCAAAGAAAACCCAAAAAACCAACCCCAAACCCCCAAAACATGTCCATTGCTGCACTTTTCCATGGGCCATGATAGCAATGGTTATCCGGCCCATTTAGGATGGACCATGAATTGATCCCGCCACCCCACAGCCCTCATTTATAAAAACCTCCTGAGGATTTTGGGGGCAATATCTGGGCTTCAGAATTGCTCCCTGGCACCCGGCAGCACCTGGGTTTCTTAAACTTTGCTGTGCAAAGTGAGGGCTGTGCCTGGCAGAGCACTGGTGCCATCGTCCTCTGTCTTCCTGAGAGGAGAGGAGGCAGCAGATCCGGTGGCGGTGACGGAGCAACCTGCCATCACAAGCACCATCTTGGCATGTATGGATAAACCGTGACCTTTACAAGCACAGGTCTGGAGTCTTAGACATGGTACTGAAATGCAAAACCTAGACTGAGATCTAGAAAGGCCAGAAATGCCGTGAGGAGAGGTCCTGGCTGCAGCCACGCTGGCCTGGCCAGCAGAAACCACAGCCCAGAACTTGGTCTGGGGGCAGAACGGTCACGTTAAATCTGGACCAGGGTCACTGCAGGACCTGCCCCTGCCAAAATTTCAGGACAAACTACTTTCTCTGGAATTACTGAGGGAATAATTACTTCTGTGTAGTTATAAATGAAATCAAAATGTGGCCCACTATATAAAAATGTCAATATTAAACAAAATATGAATTACAGAATACTACTTGACCATTTTTAATTGCAAAGGATTTCCTGTCCTTTTCCTCTAGCCTTAGCAAAACAAACAGATGCATCAATATCACTAGCTACAAACAGATCACTCAGCTTTTAGTATTTCTTGAATAATGGTACAACGCAAAGAAAGGTAACATTTCAGGAAAGCAAAAGGTTAAATCTGGTGGCCAGCATTTCGAGAAGTGGCCCGTGAATTCGGTACCCGAGTAAAAGCATCACCAAGAGACAGTTATCACAGCTTGGGACTTCCCCCTCACACTAAAGCTTTTAATTTCATTTAAACCAGACCAACGGAAGGCAGTCCCAGACCACAACTGTACCGCAGACCCTTCTCGCTCCGGCGGGTTTGTGGCAGCGCTGAAGGATCACGGTAACTCACCCCGGCCAGCCCGGGGCACCCACCGCGGGGGAAGGGGAGCATGGCCAGCGCCTTACTGGAAATCCATTTCCTGCCTCTGTGCAGTTTCTTAAGTGACCTTGGGTAAGTTATTTTGCTGCCAGTGTTTCAGTTTATCCATTATCAAATGGGCCAAGTGATAGTGCTTCCTTGTGTAAAGTGAGAGAGAAAGAAAACCAGGGCTGCTGGAAAGAGCAACATGGTTTTTGTGGGGGACTGAGGACAGACTAAGGTGAAAAATAATATCTGTTGCTCTCCTGAAGCAAACATCTTATAATAGCATTTGCCTATCATAACTCATACATTATTACTAGTATGCCAGCGTTGAGTTTCTGTGGTTTGAGGTACCTCCTGAGTGAATTTCTTTCACCTGTATGGATGCAGGCAGGGACGCACGAGGCTGCAGCCTCTGGAGCGCGCTGGGTGAATGCGATTCCCTCCCCTCGCAGCCATCGCTAAGCACTTACCGGTTTAAGATAAGCGACATTACTCTGACGAATGTCGTTTAGTAGCTGATCTCTCGGGGTTATTTCGACGAGTGGAGGTGGCCTTCTCCTGGGAACTGGTTTAAGTGTTTTGATGACATCTTTGAGGTTAGTTTTCTCGGCGGGTTCCACGTACTCCGGCACGGCAGGTTTGCGCTGAGTCTTCTTCAGCTTGATCACTCTGAAGCTGATGGGCTTCTCTCTGCAGGACTGCTCGGGGGCCGGCTGCCTTGTGCTCTCCTGCCGCCTTGTGCTCTCCTGCCTTTTGCTCAGAGACACAGCTGCGGGGACGGGTGGTTTTGGGGCTTGCGGGGGTTCGTGCATCCCTGGCTGGGGCAGCGGTCCCCCCAGCATTTCCCACATCCCGGGAGGCAACCCAAGTCCATTTTCCAGCATCGCTATCAACTCCCTCTGCTCTTTCATTTGCTGCTGCCTTTGCTCCTCTTGCCTCTTTTGCCTCTGCTTGTCCAGGTTTCTGCTGAGCAGGTTGGTCACCACTATCCTGGGTCCCGGCAGTTCGAAGTGATACCCCAGTTTAAGGAGGGTGGGGTTGGCTTTCAACAGCCTGGCGATCTCCATTTCTGCCTGGTGGCCCAGCATGCTCCGCTGGTTGTGAAAGCGGAGCTCCGTCAGCGTCTCATTGTACTGCAGGCATCTCATGATAGCAACGATCCCTTTGCCAGAGATGAAATTGGAATCGATGTTCAACGTGGTGATGCTCCTGTTCTCCCGCAGCATGTTGGCCAGCGCGAATGCCACGTTGTCGTCGGCCCCCACGTTGGCCAAGCTGAACGTTTTTATATTCTTATTCTTTTTCATGGCATTGACAAAGTCTATCAGCATTTCTTTGGGGACGTTTTCTATGTTGTTCAGGTTGAGCTCTTTCATGTCCGGGTTGTTTTTTCGGACTTTCTCCAAACTCTCTTCTAGGTTGGTTTGATTTCCTGAAGGCCTGGCACTTAGCTTCATGAAGCTGGTATCCAGTGCTAACTTTTTCGGGATGTTTAATTTTGATATTTTCTTCTCATTTTCATTTGGCTTTTCTATGATTTCTCCTGATTCTGTACTTGGTTTCTTATTTATCTGATCACTGTGACGGTTCTCATTGGTGTAAGTCTCCTTCGTTTCCAATTCAGTCTCATCTTCCTCTTCATCCTCCTCTTCATCATCTTCCTCTTCCTCCTCCTCCTCTGCTTCTTCTTCCTTCTCCTCCTCTCTCCCTTTACTGCTGCCATCTTTCTTTCTCTCCCCAAATTGCGTTCCTGAGTTGGACAAGTGCTCATTTTTGTAATGTCTCTCTTTTCCCTCTGCTCCTGGCACCCTCCCGCTGCCACCGGCCTTTCCTTCCATCTCCTCCGCAGCACTTCTCTGAGGAAGACAAAACCCCACAGCTGAAATAATTGACTGCAGCTTTGTTACATTAACTTTCTGCTCAAATAAACATGTAGCAGCTGCAGTTAGATACCTCTATGCCTATACGTTATAGCATAATCCTTAAAAGTGTCATTGCCTGTAAGTCAGGGCTGTGCTGGCTTGCTTGGGAACACAGGAACAATTGCTCTTAAAGTGGCTGCAAACCAGTTTCTCATCTTTGCCTATTAAAATAAATTCTGACAATTAAATCCTGTACATAGTTACTGTTAAGGTGGTCCTTGAACCCTTCCAGGGGGTTAACAGTCTCTGATCCAAAGCCTGTCTCTGGATTTTGTGTAATTTTTATCGCTTCCTTGACAAGAGAGGGTTTGTTTCGTACGCCACAAAACTTTGGAAGCCGGGGTTAACCGCTGACTTTGCTCAGCCCAAGGAGGAGTAGAGAGGGCACATCCTAACAACAGCGGAGTCACCCGGCACAGGAGACAGCACCACCGCCCGCTCTGGTACCTGCCAGAGCATCCCGGCTAAGGAAGCACATCACCGAAGATAAAGCAATGTATTAGCTCAGTTATATTCTGAGTCTAGAGATAGGAAAATGGACTCTGCACACAGCTGCTGCAAGACAGCAGGGCTTCCAGCATCAAAATAAAATTACTGGCAAACTTCCACCATCTCCAGAGACTCTCCTAGCTGAGATTTCTTTTCCAAGCATCTTTTTGAAGTGGATCCTCCATCATGGAGAAATGCTTATAAAGCCCTAATAAAGATCACAATTTTTTCCTAAAAGATTTGCACTAGTTCAGGCAGGGCAGTGTCATGGCTTGTGCTTCACCAGAAGTCAGACAAAATGATCACAAAGTCACTTCTGCCCTCAGGGCTGGGGTTCCTATTTGCTGTGGTAGTGGACGGGTTTAGCACGGGGATCGCTTGACCAGTTGTGAGTGCAGCAGGCAGCTCTACACTCAAATTCCAGATTTAAGCATGGAAGTGTTTAAAAAAATTATTTCTTTGAGGGTAAGAGAGTTGCAGGAGGGAAAAAACCACAGATTTTCCTCCCTCAGCCCATGAAACCTGCCTTGGGAAGTCCATGCTCTGGTGTATTAGAAAAACCACTCATGATTTTAAAAAAAATAATAATCAGTTACCTCAAATTCACTTGGGTTCAGGATGTGTTTAATCTGGCCAAGTTTCCATTCTATTAGCCTATTTTTAAGTGTGGCCCTCATCCTGAAAAATATCTAAGTATGACCTTTACTTTATTTCAAAGTCATAAGGATAGTAGAATAAATTTAAGTACTGTACCGAAAAGGGTTGGACTAGTTCATGGAGTTTGCAGGCTTGGTTGTCAGTGAATATTTCACATTGTTAAAATGCAGTGGTTTGGGGTTTTGTCCAGGATGACATTAATTTCTGTCAATTAATTAGTTAACACATATGATTAAGGTAGTCTTCTATGGAGAAGTGATACAGTGTTGCTCCATACGCAAAGTCAAACAAATTTGAGTTACATCTTCCAAACTGATTTTATGACAATTTCTCAGGGATTTGTTTTACTGAAACAGAATTAGGATTTTTCTTATATTAAAAAGTTTAACTAAATATTTAGGAAAAGCAATTAAAAAATTACTAACCCCGATGTCAGTCGAAGCTGGATCCTGACATTGCTGAGGCTTTTAGGATGAATTTAAATTTGTTTGTACCGTACCTTCCATAAAGGACGAAAGCAGAGGTAGATTAAAGTATTAAAGCCATAAAACAGATCCCACAGCAGATGCATAATAAATATTTGTGATTTTTTGCTTGTTACCTCAGAGGGCAAGAGGGTGACGGGAACTCTCTCGTCCTCGAGCATGCGTCTGGATGCCTTTTGCCAGTACAGGTAGTCAACCAGGGACCTGTGGTCGAAGCTCCCCGTGGGGGCTTTTTCCGTCTGATCCCTCTGTATCATCCCAGTTGGGACTTCGGGGTCTGGGGCCATGACTTCCATCTCACACTGCAGCTCCTTTAGCTCCTCGGGGGACAGGTTTGCCAGGATTTCATCTTCATCGATGTCCTCAGGACACACTTCTTCATCGGAGTTTTGGCTGAGTTCTGACATGTTCTTTCTTCTCTCCTTCCTCTATTACTTTTTAAACCTAAAGAGAAAGATAAATTTTAAAGGATTTTTTTTTTCTTCCCCCCACTAGCAGTAGTTCATTCGGTTAAATAGACAACTTCATGTTTTGGTCATGAGCTGCGGCAGCTCTCGGTCTCAGTGTGGGAGACAGACTGTGCAGCTAAGTCTATATTAAGCTGCACTTGGCTGGATAAAGAGAATTTATGGCGATGCTGCCATGGTCCATTTTCAGCAACCTGTCAGCTGTGCAAACTCTTCTGACATTTCAGTGCAGCTGGTGCGTCCCCCATTGAGCAGGGCAGGAGATGGCCATTTTCTAGAGGATTCCCGGGACACCATGCCTTCCAGCGCTGCACCCCGAGGTGGATGGAGTGACATTAGTGGTACCTGCGAGGCGTGCGGGTGAAATTCTGCACCGCGGGAACAATCAGCACGCGGTGTCTGTATCCGTAATGCCGCAGATATCTCAAAAGGGCCGGGGACTGCAGGCTCTTTGCTTGGGGGAATATTGCGGGTGGTCTGGGTGGGAGCGCGGCCGTCGCACAGTTGATGAGCTCTCCCAAACGCCAGATCCTGCTTAAGGTAAAATCCTCCAAGATGGAAAAAGGCAGGCGAACCGTCAGTACAACACACACCTTGTGCACCAACCCTTTGAAGCAGCCCGGGTTGTCCCACCGGGAGATTTCCCCAGAGCATTTCCCAGAGCACATCCATGCCCTGCTCCCATCCAGGGGCAGTGCCAGTGCCTTGTTTCTTGACTGGGCTGTCACTGTCATTGGCATTATTTGCACTGTCAACAGATCTTGGCTGACAGTTCATCTCAGGTTCATCCTTTTCCTACTTTTTACCATATTTTTTTTTTTTTTTTACAGAATGAATAAGCAACTTCAAAGATTTACTTTGCTAATATTCATAGAACTGATGTAACCGTAGAAGATTACCTGAAGTCCTTTTTTTCATTAAGTGCCCATTCCAGCTAGGAAGTACCTCCTTCTTTGTTCAGGGTATTTTATAGACTTGTAAATGTACATGGCTAACCAGAAAGCTGTATCTCCCACACCAGTGTGCTCATGGCTGCTGTGTAAAGGCAGAGTAGCGTGGGTGGGAGATTTTTCCACTACAGTCCAATTGCAGTACACCACAGTTTGGACTGTTCATTTGACTAGGAAAATTTCCTCTCATAATTTCAAATATTGTTGGCAGAGGGTGTCAAATCAAATCCCCACCTTGCAACTGTGAATGCGTCTTTCATAGGAAAGAAACCACAGACAAGAGGCTGTGAAACCAAGCCCCACCAATTTTTGAGCCATATTTCTCGTTACAGTCTCAACCATGCTCTGCTGGAGTCTGCCAGCAGCAAAATAGTCTCTGCATGACGATGGTCTCTTTGCTGTGTGTTGTAACAAGAAACATGGTGTTCAAAGCCCCGTTAACCTCTATTAAAAAGCCATAAACCAAAGGCCCTCATGTAATTAATGCTGTTACACAGCAGGGAAGAGGGCAAATATTTAAGAATAAAATAAGCAGTAAAGGAAAAAAATAACAAAAATCCAAGCCAAAAACGTAATGGCCCCTTTGGTGTTTCAGGGAACATCCTTATTTATATATATATTATTTATATATATATTTATATATTATGCAGTAGCAAGCACAACAGCAGACCCACACATCAATCTATCTGGTCTAGCAGTTTTAACCCCCAGCGATTGCTGTCCATAATAGAGTCCATAAATGGTTTCCTGATGTTATCAAATAAATCAATGCTCTTCGGTAGCTGGTATGTTATTCTCCCAAACGATGCTGTTTGGGTCACAGAAGCTGTCTATTCAGTGGTTACTTATCACTTGCTAATTTCTTGACTGTAAATAAAGCCCTTGGCCATCATCTTATATTTCCATGATCTTCAGCCAGGCCATCTTGGGCCATGGTCTTATCAGATCTGCTAAGTTAAGTAGGGTCAAACCCACGAAGTCCTCTCGAGAAGGAAAACAGGGATACTGAGAACGCTATCAGGTATTTGAAAAGCAAGTTTTCTTCTAAGCAGAAATACATCACTTGTAGATACCGCAATTAGGAAACGCTATACTTCTGAGAACCATGACTTCTCCGTCAGACACAGAGCAAAGGGCTGCCCAGTGACACCTCTCCTGGTGACACGGGTGCTAATCCCACAGATTTCCAAGATGGGTATCACATTTTGCCTACTTTAGGTCTCCTCCATAAATTACCTCGAGTATAGGATTCACTTCCTTTTCTAACACGTTGCTTAGTGTTTTGGTGTGCTGGAAACGGCACGTTAAGGCAACAAACGACACCCCCCAGGCTGGGGACACACTTATGGCCAAATCTAGAAGTCTTTTCTGAGGCAAAACTCCCATCATCTTCCCCGATAACGTTTGCAGGTATTCCCCGTGGAGCTTTCCGAAATAACCACTCATTCCTCAACCTTCATTAAGACAGGAAAGCCACTTCCATCAGTAGCACTTGCTATTTTCATGCCAGTTTGACACTTGCTCAGGAATCCCCAGACTAATAAGCTGCTACACGAGGTGCTCTGTTACCAAACGGCAGAGCTGTGCCAGCGGCTACGCTCAAAGCATGAGCGGAAGACAAGAGGTACCTGCAGCGATCCCTACGGGTAGCACCTCAAAATTCATGCTAAGCAGGTACCTAACAAGTGTTAAATAAAAGCACTTTGGGAGCAAACTGGTAGAAGAAAAGGTCTGCCCTTGGTAATGAACAATTTGTACTTAGAGCTTACTGTTCCTGAGGCAGGTACTCACGTATGGATGAACTCTCGCGTGAAACCCAGCAGGCTCTCGTGCAGGATGGTTTAACTTCATTGATTTTTCTCATTTG
Organism: Grus americana; assembly: GCF_028858705.1. Classification (NCBI taxonomy): domain Eukaryota; kingdom Metazoa; phylum Chordata; class Aves; order Gruiformes; family Gruidae; genus Grus; species Grus americana. Next base: position 6,261,473 of record NC_072862.1, on the reverse strand, counting down.
TGCATTTTCTTCGAAAATTCCAACCTATCTCTCTTGAAAGCAAATGGGTCGACAAGTTTTTAACTCAAATATCAAGAGGGGCCGACTCCTGTGTCACCATTTGGTGCAAGGCAGGCCACCAAACCACGCTACAAGTGCCTAAAAAGCGTTCTATTTTTAAAGTAATTGATGGGACACATGCTGATGCCAAATGCTTGAGAGCAATTTCTACAACGTTGGCTTTAATATTTTTTTTTGCTTATAAACCCCACACATTTATTTACCTTTATTACCAATCCATGGCATTTCCAAGTGCCAAGGCATTAACTGGAACGAGTTGGAGTGTAACATAACCTTGCATCATTTTTAAGAAACTCGTAGGCTTGATGGGGCAGTCTAAAATTGACAAACAGTAGTATACACCAAGTATGTCCAGCAATGCGGTGTAACGCAATACGGGGATTATAAAGGGTCAGATGATGGGATCTTAACAATAACAACCACTGAGTAACGAGAGCAATCGTAGAGAGACACCCTGTGGGAAAAACACCAGGGATCATCTGGGGAAAAAAAAACAACCCAGACCTCCAAACTGCTACAGATATAAATATATCAGATTAAGTTTGTTGCTTAAATAGAGTAAAGGACATCTGACTTTTGAGATATTCACTCAAGTCGCTTGACAGGGAGCTGCAAAGTCAAGTCCCCGTGCGAAGCGGCAGGCATGGTGGTGGCTGGCATGGGGACAGGGAGGGGGGCAGCCCCTCGACCCTGCAGTCGCCAAATCACCGCATCGAGGTCTGGCACTTTCCTTCGGCTCTGAGAGAAGTGAGTGGAGCTGCATCTCCTGTTTCATATGGACGTGGATGCCTCTAATTTGCCCCCAAAAAAGAACATAGTGATTTTTTTTTTTTTTTTTAGTTTCCATTTTCAGAAGAGTCTGAGAGCAGCTACAGTGAGTCCTCTGTCGTCATTCACACTTCTTTACAGGGAAAAGAAAACATTAAAACGTGTAGGGAGAAAGGGGGAGCATGGAGGGGACTTCGGTCATGTCAGAAGTTAAGGAGAGAAAATTTCAGCCTGGGGCAGGGCACTGACCCCCCCACCCTGGCATGTCCAAAGCAATCCCACAGGGAAAAGCCTGGCCAGTCAGATGTGTACATCTGGGATTGCATCACAAAGGGTTAAATAATTAGTTGATGGATTTCTAAACCATTTCAATTGTTTTAAACTGTTTTAAAAAGATCATCCAGACCTCCACGATTCTGGGGCAGGAGACAGCTCCACACGTGAACGTTGGCAGGGACATCTCACTGCTGGGGATGGCACCGAGCGGGACGGAGCCGGTCCCAGGAGCCTGGGCTGACCCAGGGCAAACCATTGCCCCTTTCAGAGCCAAAACATGTTCCAGACTTCACCTTCAAAGCCCGAATTTCTGTGCTCACTTGCCAATGAACAATACTACACCTCACCCGCCACCCTCCTGCCAATATATATACACACACACTCTTATTTTTACTGACCGCGTTCCAAAGTGGCTTGAGCAGCACCCCCAGCACAGAGGACACGCAACACCTCCTCGCACCATGCTTATTTAGAAAGAAGCAGGTTTGCAGCTACAGGAGGGAGTTCCTACTCCCAGATATCATTTATAGCGCGATCACAGTCAAAATGCTAAAACACTCAGTGTTAGTTGCATCCCTGCTAACTCGGTATTTTACTTTCCCAGCTCGTGTTATTTACATGACCTCGGTAAAGCATTTCCAAATACCTGAACTTTTTCATCTCCGGGTGGTGGTTTGTTGCCTCATCTTCCCAAAGCCCAGCGCTAACAGCTGCCAAACAAATGAAAACCAGCCTATGGAGAAGGAAAACAGGTCCGTGAGAGACCGTGAGCAATTTTGTTATTTTACAGGGAACGAGCGATTCATGAGGGAATGCTGAGTGTCTGACCGACAGGGACCGAACCACAGCTCTAACCATGACTTTTTGCCAATGGGCAAAAGCAAAAGTCGCCCCGAGCTGCCCCAGTGTGGCTTCACCGGGTTTGGGACGGCTGAGGCTGGTTACGGGCATCACAGGGGACACCAGCCCCCCGCGCCAGGGACCAGCCCGATGGCTGCAGCTCGCCCCGAGCACAGGGCAGCGCGGGCAGACACAGCGCTGAATCGCACGCTGCCCGCGGCGTTGCGCAGGGCATTTACCCGAGTATTCGCTGTTATGAACAGAGGTCTCATTCCAAATCCGTGTGCAAGACAGACCCAGACTCAGGCTTGGAGGTTCAATACCTTGCGTTAGAAATACAAGCTCAGACCCTCGGAGAAGACGTTAATTCTCCACACAGTCTGCATAAGAACCTATCTATGGCAGCATATCCAATTCAGCAATTATTTACTATTAACTCTACCTTTAGTCTTATGATTTTTCTATGCTCTGGGTTTGCATGGCAGAGCCTCAGGACTGACAAAAGCCTCACACTAAACCCAGTAACTAGAATTAAACTTTAAAACGTCCTCTTCCTTTTGCAGCCAAATGTATAGTTTCCCTCCAAATGGTGCGTGGCACTACTATTAAATCAGAACTGTTACAACACAACATCAAGGACTCTTGGACGAGCGACAACCATCATCATAGCCTTCTGAACGAGCAATCACCTCCACGTTTATGTGAAACACTGAGTTTGGCACAAGCCAGATCAGATACGATAAGAAACAGAGTCATTCTAGGAAACAACGTCACCCTTCACATTAAACACAGGGTGTATCTTTCTTTTATAGCATTCAAACCTATCACAGCCCCATACCTCGTATCATCCTGCCGCTAAAACGTGCCCGCAGGCAACGATGCCGGCAAGGCCACGTGGCGATTCTGGTATGTACGTACGGGGCATGTCCTTCCCTGACCTCAGCTCGGGAACAGGTGGAAGGGTTTCTTCTAGAGTTACTCCAGCTGAGCCCTGGCTGGCTACAGCCTCTTCTCCATCTGCAGCTCTTCGATGACACTCTAACGATTAAATATAAATTGAGATTCATGCCTGCTGCACTTGAGATGGGTGGGAGATGCCCTGGGAGACTGAGCACATCCTTTTGCAGTCAAGGACTTGCTGAAGGATTTACAGTGATTCCCTTCATGAGGGACAGACGTGGATAATGAAGTTGGATGGATGACAAGGAGCTGCTGCTTGGCTAAAGGTCTTGCTTCTCTTTCATGAAGGCCCTGACATCTGTGTCCTGCGTCCTCCTGGGCTACCAGCACCAATCATGACTCACACCGTCCCTTCTTCTAAGGAGGAAGCATCACATCAGGTTTGACTTGCTGCGTCAGAGCGTGGGGCAGTTGCCTTTGATGATAAATCCTGCCCTGGGAGATGATCCATGTGGTCCGGAATCGGTGTCTAACAGCTATGAGGGGAAGGTCCTGCCAGACAAGGCAGGGGGTTGTACATCAGGCAGGGTCTCACCACCCTTACCCGCCAGTAAGCGTGGGCATCACAGCGACACCGGGAATGAGAGAAAGTGTCGTCTTTGGAAAGCTCAGCCAGGCATTGCGGACATGCTGTCCTGGCACGCAAGGGCACTTGGCCAGTTTGTGACAGGACAGGGCAGGTGGAGGAGAGCGTTAAACAGGAGGGAAAGAGGGTGGATGACAATACAGCAAACGTACAATTGCCTCTTATTCCTCTGTCCAGGCCTCGAGTGGGATCAGCCCTGAGGTCCCACCCTGTAGGTCCCAGCACTGGGGTCAGGTTTAGAGAGAGACCAGAGTCTCCAAAGCACCAACCACGCATCAGTGCAGGCAAGGACCGTTTCTGGAAATACCAGCCACGACAAAATCTATCAAAGTTTATACCTGAAAACATGAACAGATGCCACAACCTCATCTCTTCCCCTGGCAACATCATCTACACCAGGATAAAGGTCCATTTTCTCACTCTTTGGTGAAACAACAAATATCCCATATATGCAGAGTTACCCAAATTACATAAATCTAAATGCTAGTTGATTCTAACAAAGGCTGCATCATGTGGGAAAACATGGGTTGCCCTCAGATTAGAGCTGTAGATCCCCTTCCCCTGCTCTATGCAAATGCCATGTTCATTGCTTCATTTGATCGGAAAGCCAGATTATCCCCGACCGTTCCGAGGAATGACACCGTGCAGTCAGTGCCAGCAGCCTGGTGCCTTCAGCATGAGAAGAACAAGGGCAAGAGCAGGGAACGTGGCCGGGAGAGACACGACGCCCAGCATAGCGCGATAAGAAAACACACACGCAAGTGTTTATGTCTTCACACGTTTGCAAAATAAGATTTTTTTTTCCCCCACCGTATTTATCTCAAACAGCTGCAAAAAGTGACAGAAGTAATCTGAAAACCACTCCAGGAAGTTTCTGTTACCGAGAAGATAAAACAGTCCTGAGGACGCAGAGGTTTTTTCCCTAGCACAAGATTCCTAGGAAAAAAAAAAGTCCATGGAAAACAGATAATTGGGCTTAAATTAAATAACCCTTAAATAAAATAAACAATTAAAAGTTTGCTCCTACTTGCTTTAACTTGATAAATTTCAATATTTGTGTGAGGCCCTGCCATAGCTGAAGCTCTCAGCTTTCTACCTTAGAAATTTATTAAATACGCTAGAAAAGCACAGAGGAGATCAAAGAATAGCGTAGAAAGCAGAAATCTTCCTAGGAGAGGCGTTAACTTATCCAGAAAGTGCCAGGCAAGTGCAGTGACCGGGAGCTTCTCCCCGGGCTCAGAAGCAGCTCTCCTGCATTAATCCCTCTGGCCCAGGAGATGGAGCAAACCTTCAGCCTTTCCAGGATTTCCTACAAGCGTTTTGGGACTGGCAGGGCCCCGTGGAGGCTTCTTGCCCACCCAGGAGCCGCGCAGCCTTGCTGCCTACAAAACATTGCTGCAACGTTGCTCACATTTAAGCTGAACGAGTCCGAGATCGTAAATGAAAAGTCAGCAGAAACCTGCAAGGGTGACATCACGTATAAAGTCACCTTGGCCAGCAAGTTTTACAGAAGTATACTCGGGTGAATCTTAAAGATTTGTGATCTTGCAAGATTTGCCTGTGCTCGGGGCGGGGGGTTCAGGTCTGAGCCTCGTCCCTCCCCGGTCCCCGTGCCAGAGGAATGTCAGACCCCAGCCTCCTCCCGCAGGGCTTGCGGCAGCTCCCACGGTGCTTTGTCCTCCCACATGGAAGAGTATTCCTGTTCAAAACAGCAGAGAAAAAGCAGGTGGCAATTAAAAACATCAGGCAGGCCTTATTTTAGCCTGGTGCCCTAATGCCTTTTTCAGGATTCCTGGCAAGGACTGGTTTTTCTTTATCCATCAACTAAAAGCACTCAGAAATGCTCCATTACGTACGGTTCTATGTGGGTTTTATCTCCTCTCCACACTCAGCAGCATATTCTACCTTCTACAGAGATGTTTGTGACACAAAATTGAACCCTGTGGGTCTGTGGGTGTTTTATATTGATGTCTCATTTTTTTCACCTCTTGGCTTTGTTCTGTATCATACTAAACAAGAATTTCTAAATATTTCTTCAAACTGGAAGGGGCAGGAAGGATTTCAGAGTAGAAGAGGCAGGAAGGCTCCATGGCTTCCATGCTGCTGGCCAGTCACTAGATGTCCTCAGTAATCCTGGTCAGGAAGGGCTGTGGTGAAAGCAGGACACACAGGTGAGGTCAGAATTCAAACAAAGCACAGGTAGTTTGTATTTCAGATGTGAATAAATATGATAATAATTACAAGTATGTCTTTATTATCTCTTCAGCTGCATTATACAGACCTAGTCTCTGCAAAGTGTTGTACACATGCACCAAAACATGGCTCCAGAAATGCAAAGCCACCAAGGAAAAAGGTGGAGGTCTGCAAAAGGCAACGTTAAGGGCCCTGGGGAACAACTGGCAAAAACCAGGTGTTGCACAAGCTGTGCAGCATCGCCAGAGCCCTTGTTGGCCATGGGCAGGAGGTCCCACGCAGACATTGTGTGTGCCTCCCCTCTCCTCCCCTGCACCGCCCAAGGCCAACCCTTTGCTACCTGCCCCAGGCAACACCCGAAAGAAGTTGGGTCATCTTATTCTCTCCTCTTCTGGGCCTCCTTCTTCACTGTGTACTTCATAAAAATTTCTAAGAACGCAGCTCTTACAGGGGCAGGCATGCAGAGAATGACAAGAGGGGTTCCAAGTGCTGCACCTGCCATGGTACCGCTCCTCCATCTCCAGCTCCTCCACAGCTTAGCTCTTTCTTACTCGAAGCTGCAATCAGGCTCTGAACTCTGGCCCTAGAGGTTTTATGCTCAATATCCCCAAATATAGCAAACCATCCTCCACCCAAACCCACTTCCAATTCCCATCTTCTCAACATCATCCAAAATTGTCCTGGTCCTGTCTGACCAAGCTGGGAGACCAGGCTGAGTGCCAGCCTTGTGCCTATGCAGATGTGTTAAATTGAGCTAAATCCTGAACGCTAACAGAAAAGCCAATACAAAACTCAATGGCTACGGCATTAAAGGAATGCAAGCAACGCTTTAAAACGGGGCACAGAACTTGTTACACACCTCATTTCCTTTTATAAATGAAAAGCTTTGAGTGCACCGATAAATAACCGCCAGCCTGCACTGATACAATTAGTTCTGGGTAAGGTATTGGACTTCGTACCGCTCAGCTTCCTGCTCAAAACACAAAGGTTTTATAACAGCAGCAACTATGGTTCGATAAATTAAGAAGTTGCAAACAGGCAAACCTCAAAAATTACTTGGAGAAATGGAAAAGTATGATAACATGGGGGTATTTTTAGTGGACAAGTCTGCAATTTCTTGTTGACACCTATTTTCACCAGCAACCTGGAAATAAGCATAAAATTCAGCAGTGGTGGTGAAGCTTATGGGTGCCACAAAAAGTGGGAAATGACAACTCTGAAGAGAGAGGGTGAGACTGAATAACCTCAGCTGCTTGGTGACCAGGGTGCAAAAGCAGTCGTACATCTAGAAGCCAAGTCGCTTTTCCAGAAAGGTGGTTGTCTCCGAGGGGACAAGCTCAAAAGAGGACCAACAACAACCAACAAAGGGCAACACAAACCCCAAGAGCCACTCTTCAAATGGGAAAGGCAACAGCAACATTTAGGTGCAAGGACAGATGAGTAAGAAGTATTTCCGTAAACGTGAGGCCACCTCTGTCTGTGTATCACTGCTGGGCTGAAGCTGGGCAGCAGCAGGTCCAGGGATAACGACTCTCCCACAGGGATGCTGAACGAGCCCAGCTCGGCTCCTGGGGGCAGCTGTGCCAGAGGGGCCCCTGCAAAGGCACCGAGCCCCACTCCTCCCTCCCCTTGCATGGTCAGAAATTCAGACTTACAGACATGTTTTGGGAGGGTCTGAACTGCCCCGGGCCAAGCTTCCCCCAGCCAAGGCCACTGACCCTCTGCACCCAACCTAACACCACAGGTCAAAAGAAATCAGACCACAGTGACTTATTCACTCTTACTTTAGAGTCCTAAAATAACACACACCGCATTTTTCCAAGCACTCGAGTAGAAATAGGAGGAATGCTGAAGTGGGTTTGGTAGCACACTTTTTAGTTTATTGACCTATACAAAATAATAGGTCTAAAAAATTCAGAAGTAGTAAAAGAATAAGCAAAAAGAGCTTTCGCATTTCTAGAAGGCTATACAAATATGCAAAAACAAGGAAATAAGTTATTTTTTATTTTGTTTTTGTTTGTTTAATTCCAAATCGCGACTCTAATAATACAAACGACTAAGTACCAGCTTAACAAGTGTGTCCTTCTGTATATATTACATGCTCTGGAATATTGGTAAAAAACGTCAAAAAAGTTTATCAGAAACTTTTCTATTCACAATATGAACAAGGAGTAACTAATCCTTTGTATAAAAGAAAAAAAAGAGCACCATTTATGGAATCCTGAAGCACATTACAGCTGAGAAACGAGAGAGATTTTACCGTATGCAAACGAGTCGTCGCAAATCACGCAAGATAACCCATGCCAATTTGTTCCTACAGATGGATGACGTGAGGTAGGTTTTATCCCTCTTAGATCAAGACTGCAGTCGCACTTTCTTCCTACACAAATGGTTTTGTGAAAATGCTGTTCCGTCACTTAGTGACTTTGCAACGCACCTGGCAGTTCAGATGACTCGCGGTACAATCCTAATGCCCCTCATTTTAAGGCACCCACTTGGCTGTTTGCGCTTGCATCCACCTTAAAATACTGGCCGTTACAATCAAATTGTTTGCCCTGTGACCACCAGAGCTCCCCACCGCAGGTCCTCGGATCACTGTGGCAGAGCAAAATGTCATTGTCACCTGATGAGCGGGGTCACTGTGCAGCCACCGTGAAAATTTGCCTAGTCCTCCGCACAGTGAAGTTGTACCATCATGGAAAGGTCATTAAATGGGAGGTTACTTATTACACGTTATCATGGAAGAGAGAGTTCAAAGTTTACTGCTTCTGTTTCCAAAATCCACAACCACCTGTGGTTTTACACGACATTGTGTCAGCAAGTTTTTTTCTTTCCAGAACTTGCTTGTGGTGCTAACAAACACTCTTAACACCCCAAAAAATGGATAAACCCATTCAAACCTCCATAATAAAAAAAACCAACCCAGGCTTTCTTCAAGTAACATTCCAATACTGATTAATTCACCCTTTGCCTCACTCACACACACAGTATCTATCCTTCATAAGCTTATGAAAGTCCTTCCAGGTCATCATAAGCCATGGCAGAATAAATTTTCATTTCTTCTTCTTTCAGACATCAGAATTGTGCTCCTAGAATTCCTGGTTTTTCCATAAGAGTCTCCTTTTCACATTTTTTTTTTTTCCTCTGAGGTTTGCCTTCAACACCTTCCAATCTTCCAAAAAAGTGCTTGCTAAATATAAATACTTCAACCAAGTGCTGCATCTAGTCATAGATTAAACTGTGGCTTGCCCTTGCTCGTGTAGGCTATCCGGATTCAGAACGCCATTTGTGGTAAGACTTTGTCATTTTGCTACAGTCCCTCTTAATGCTGAATTTAATCTTTCCCAGCAAAACAGCCTGCTTCCCTTTTTTTTTTCGTTTGTTCGGTTTGGAAGTTCCACCCGAGACCTGCCTCGGAGTCACAGCATTTTGTGCAAGGCACGCAAAGGGTACGAATGTGGGGCTGCAGGCGGTCTACACGAGCGTCCCGGGCTTTGAATCCTCGTGCCAGAATAACCTCTGCTCGTTGCCGTGCAAGTCTTCTTCCAACCGGCTCTCATCATCGCCACCCAGCTGGCTCGTCTCTGCATACGCTCTGTGAGAGAGACAGGGCATCAGGGATCAGCGAGAGCGGAGGGTCTGCCCCAAACCCCTAGTGCTGCACAAACTCATGCAACCCCCTCGGGCATTTAAGTAATGCTGGTTATTGTGAGTTCACCCCAGCATAATTTGGATCCCAACCCAGTTTTCGTGCTGTAATTAGTCAAATGGTGTGCAACAGGATCTCAGCTGCTCAAAACTGTCAAGGCTGTGGAGCATATTGATTACTCGTTTACCATAATTACATTAAAATAGAAAATAAAACAGATGCATGATCGGATAAGTGATTCATACTATGGAAAATTAATAGCTAATAAACCTTACATAGAAAAAGCTGCCAAAATAAGCAGAGTTTCCAAAACCCAATTATAGGAAATTAAGAATTTAGTAGAACCTGTGTTTTTAAACACTGTTACTGTAGATCTTTTAAATCAATGAAATAAAAAAGCCCACAGCATTTAGCTTTGAAATGAGGATCTAGCAGAAGCTTTTATATCTTTTCTTACTCTTTCATTTATTTTAAAACAAACACAATTAAAAATTCAGCTATCTCACACAAGTCAGCCTGGCAGCAAGCCAGCAAGCTGCAACCCATGAAGCAGGAGGCACAAATGCAGGGTACTTACTATGGCTGGCTACACTTAGCATAAGCGTACTTAAACGCGATGGCATTTGTGGGGGCAGAGGCACACAGAGAAGACTTGCTCTCACAAAGTCAATTTTATATTTACTCTTCAGCCTGGCCCCTTGAAATCAAGCTGATCGTCCCAGCAGTTTTAACAGCCTGTGAAGGGCAGGAAGAGGGGCAGAAAATCTTGATGTACTCTACTCACCTGCTTTGCAAAGGAAGGTTGCCATAAACATTCCCATAACAGCTGGCATAAGAGGAATGAGACAAAGTGTCATAGTCTGGAAGTCCCAGTGCAAGTGGGTTTCGCCAGTTCCCAGCAGCGTTTGCAGAAGATGCTGGAATTAAAAAAAAAAAAATTACAGCAAATTAGATCTTTCTCCAGCTAAATCAGCTGAGACAAACAAGACCATTCTCATTAGTGATCTCTATGGGTTTCCGCAGGACACACGAGCAGACAATGCAAACACAAGAGAGGATTTACAAGCCCTGTAAGGAGAAAAGCACCGTGCGGGTGGTGTTTCAGAGCGAGGGAATCTCCTTAAAAAGACTTTCTGACCCAGTCAGTGATGCTCACTGTACTGTATTTTGGAAGCCATCACCGCAACTGCATTTACATGGCATAAAGTTCTGCACATTGCTTCTCTAGTTGGTAAACATGCCTGTTTGAAACCCATATGGCTCTTTGTGCTTCTTTGGACTACCACGCTTACAAAGAGTAAGAGGCAGTTTTACCCACAGGAGAAGGCAACAAGCAAGTCTTTCTCCCCAAGCACAGAACAACAATGTCCTGTTCAGCTCCTCATCTACCTTTCAGGACAGAGCTCAAGCCTTGCTTCTACTCTGCCAACTTCACCAAGGAGGCAGGGAGGCAGAGTTTGCTGCACAGAAGGGACTTACAAAAACACTTGTCACAGAAGAAAATCAGACATTACCCGAAGAGAAAGACGACACCCGACTGCTAGGAGAGCACGGCACCTGCAGACCAGCAAAGCCCAAACTCCTTTGAGATCCTCTGTCAGACTCAAAGCCTGCCTGCAGGCTATGACCCTGTTCCTTTTGACTGGAGGCACGTTGGTACCAACCACGGAGATGTTCTGCTACTAAGGCCTTGTGAATGTTTTTGGTTATATGCTCCGTTTTAGCAACTTGCTTTCTTGGAAGCCTTAGGGTTGCATATGGGTTGTGCGGTACTCTGTCCACTTCATCCTCATGGTAAGACCTGAATTCCCTGTAACGGTCGTATCCGTAATGTGCCGACGAGCGATAGGAAGGATTGACGCTGTACTGTCCCTCTGTATCGCTCTCATAAATATATCCTCCATTGTAATAAACGTCAGATTCGGTGTATGGGGAATATCCAGAAATATAGTAACTAGAGGAAGGCTGCTCCTGACTTTTGTGGTAGACACCATTGCGGACATCCTTCTGGGCAAGATTTGGCATACTTCCTGAATTCGCAGCAGAAATGTTTTGTTTCTTTGACCGTCTTCGACCCCTGGTCCTGTTGTCAAGTGTCTGAGTAGTATAGTATGGATTGGGAGTAGGTGTCACACAGTAATATTCTGCACTTGACTGGCTAGTGTAGGATGATCCATCATCGAGGATCTCCGTGCTGCTGCTTCTCTGGGACTTTGAGAGGGTGAAGGCTGCCTTTTCAGCAGGAGTCTCGGACAGCAGGTGGGTTTGGGATTCCAGACTCCCACTGCGCTGCCGGCAATGGTGTGGGGAAACATCTGGCCTGAAACAACACAGATGTTGGTTGGTTAAAGGCAGTCACAGGCCAACATACACAGAGAGTTGGAGAGAGCATGCATGAGCAGGTCAGGCATGCTGCATCCCCACTCAAAGCACAATGCGAATCCAATCTTTTCTTTCCACATAGAATATCTGCATTGCAAGAAAGTCAGCTTGGTTGAAATTTAGATTTCCTGGAACAGTAGGAGATCTCTTATATAAAAATCTATCATGGTGAGCAAGGTTAATCTGTGACAGGGATATATGCAGCAAAGCTCAAACTCACATTTTGTAATGATTTACGGGAGGGCTCTCAATTTTTAAGTAGGTAAAGTCTACACCAGTAACTGAGCTAGGAGCAGAACATAGGAAGATGGATTTCCTGTGGCTCTGTCTCTCAAGACTGTATTACCCCAGCCAAATAAACCATGAGCTCTCAATAACATTATGAGATTTATAGCATCTCTCCTTCCCCAGCACAGATTCTCAGCTGTCTAATAACACAGGCGACCTCACGTTGCAGGTCTCTTCCCATAGTAAGGGCACTAATTGGGATCTCTCTCCTCTATTTGGCCACTCTTTCAGGAGGCTTGTAGGAACGTAATCCACAGCAGACATCCGTCAGCTCCTGAACAAGTTTTTGTGGGGAGACCACTAGCTGATGGACAATATAATTTCATAAGCCTCACTGTGTTAGAAAACAAGGCTACAAAGGAAATGTAAAACAAATTCTGGCTATCTTGCAAGTATTTTATAGAAACTTTTTGAACAAGCATTACTTGTTAAAACTCCCTATTAGTGCCTATCTGGAAATGGCCCCTCTCCTATAGTCTTTCACAATCAGATAGGCAACACTTGTGTGCCAGCTTCCATCTCAATCCTAATTTTGCAGACACCCATTTGTGTGTGCTGCTAGGCGTCCAGACAGGGTTTGTGCTCACATAAACATCCTCGCTTGCATGTCAAAGCTGGTGCAGGACTGTGCCAGAAGATGGTGGCTGATATTAACCTTGTCCCTCCGACACCGAGAAAAGACATTTCGAGAGCCTGAGCCTGCTGCAGGGAAAGCTGCACACCAGAGGACTCTCTGCCCTCTTAACACCATTTGCTTTTATTCTTCTGCTGCCTAAGATGGACATGGCACTTAAAACAAAGCCCCCTTACTGTAAGTGGCTGCTGCTGTAGGCATTGCGTGTGAGCACGGGGGTCGTAGGCATGCTTCTCCCGCCGTGGGGCTGGGGCGGCCGGTCCAGGGTTCGGTAAGGACTGCTGTGAGTTGACAGCGGGTCCCTGTAACGAAGGAGACAACCCCAGTTAGGTTAAACCCCATGCAAGTCACAGCACACAGAATACGTGCACCCTAAGGCTTGAAGAAACAAAACCAAGGGCAGAAAAAGCAGGTAAGGGCATAACTGGATGTGCTTCCCCGTATAAAGAATGGAATTGTTAAACAGGAAGAAAAATTCAACCCCTTCTTGTGGTTCAAGGGAGGTCCTCACAGGGTGACTGGTACAAAAAGCTGCTGCCAAAGGACAAAAGTATGAAGCAGAAGAGACAGAGCAGGTAACAGGGAAACAAAGGAATTGGGTTTTTAAAACGAAGCACGTCACAGCTAAATGGCTACGCCTGGTTATAACTCAACTTCTGAACTTCATGTGGAGAAGTGTTCTGGTTATCTCGAGGGACAGATGAGAAAAATGCAAAGGCATGACATTGCCCAAAACTCGAAAACATTTTTAAGCGTGCCTTCAACAGCCTGCTCAAGCAAGACAGTCCAAGAAATATCAAGATCGGTGGGAACTCTCACACTAAGAACAACTAACACCAGATCAGACCCGTATAACGTGATGGCACAACCATCAGCAGAGCTACTGCTATTGGTGCACTCCATGGAACTGTTTTTCTAGCTCAGAAAGTGCCCAAATCCCACAGATACATACAGGAATCTCAGCCAGTCACTGCAGCTGGCACGATGATGGTAGCTGGTTGAATCCCAGTAACTCTGCTCTTACACAGAGAATTGCCCATCAGGACTTAACGCAAATTCTGTACGCTTTGACAACGTACCTGCTGAAATACTGATACCATCAGCAGGGATGGGTATGGTTTGGTGTTACCTGAAGCCATTAAGCACAGTCATCAGGAAAACTATAAATTCTTTAATACTGAAAACAAACCGCAGAAGTGGAAACAAAGGGTGACACTACTGGTGGGCACAAGCAAATCCTTAAATACAGCCCTTGCTATTAAATTTCTCACCCATCTCTAACCTCTTCACAAAGACTACACTACCCTACAATTTCAGAGACCATGACAACTACTTGTACAGACTTCTCCACACTTTTGTTACTAAACAGGAAATTTAGCTCCCGTCACCAAGTCCTGTAATTGCAGAGGAGCGTGGAGGCAGCGGGCTCCGCAGGACTGCCCATAGCAAGAGAAGTCTTGGCAGGGGCAAGACAGAGCTCACGCCAGGCAGGCGGAGAGCATGGCGACAGTGAGACGTGCCCTACCTGGAGTGTCTGGTTTCCAGGAGCTGCTCGTTTATGGATGACTTTCTGAGATGAATTCTCTCCACCCCGAGGGACTTTGGTGGAGGAAGCCTTGGAGAAAGCTGCGCAGAGCTGGGTCTCTGTGCTGGCACAGGAAGCGATTCACTTGCTGTTGGAAAGGAGTAGGTATTTTGTTAGCAAGATCCTTGATATTTTTGCCCTATATGCAAATCTGTGGCCCCTAAGCAGAAAGACTTTGCACTACAGAGACAACGGCAGAAGCTGTGAACCTAGAAAGGCTCTCCTGCCTGCACCGAGCTCTCCTCCGCGCAGACGGGACACCACAGAGGCTCGTGACTTCTATTGATATTACACCCAGCGTGGGGCTGTGCCAGATCACAAAGTGGAACTTCCTTGGGAAAACACCTGTTTGCAGCATGATCCCTCCCAGAGCCGAGCAGGTAAGCTCAGCCTCTGCAAAAGCCAGTTCCTCTCCCTCGCCTTCCAGCTCTTTACTTGAAAATAACATTTTAAGAATTTGTTTTGAAATAGAACCTAAAAGGGACTGACTTCAAAAGTGACTGAATGAGCAAAGACAACTGACAGACAAATTTGGCTGAAGACAGTGGGGAAAACACTGGTTTGCTCCTTGTTCTCGCTTTGCTTAGAGCACAAACCCGGTCCCATCAGAGCCAACAGGAAACTCCGACTAATACATATAAACGCAGGAGGAGCATCACAGAGAACACTTTCAGAAGCCAAAGCCCTGGCTCTACTTCTACTTGTACAAGGAGAAATCAGGTCTAACCCCATTTTAAAGCACCAGATGGGTTGTACAAGTCTAAAACTGGGACAAAGTGAGATCAGAATCAGGCCCTAACTGAAAAGTGAGTAATAATTTAGATAATGTTTGTCCCCAAATGATGATTATCCAGTTTAAGGGAGAGGCAAGCCAAGTCCTTTCCACCTTGTGGAACAGGGTGTGAACGTGTGTGCCTGTGGGTGTGTGCGTGAAATGAGTAAGCTGAGCAAACACCATACCCATGCGAGGTGCAAGCTCGCTAGGTAACGCAAACGTAAACAGATCATTAATATCTGTGACTATTCTACTTTTTTCTTAAGTTTTATAGTAGCTGTGAGGACAGAAGGGCTGGGCAAATCCTCCCAGCTTGTAACTCCTCCATCCATCCACTCATCCGCCTCTGGCCAGATCCTAGGGATGAAGCATTTGTTTGAAATTCAAACGCCTTCAGTCCGCAGGTTGGTCATGTTAAAACCAATCACCTTCTCTAAGGACAACTCAGATCAGCTCACGGAGTAGAAACTTCCAATAACTAACCCGTTACGAGGAATGACATTCCTGATTAAGCTCTTCTTTCCTCCGCTATAAAGTAAATTGTCATCGAAAGCCACCAAAGTAGTAGGCTAAAGGACATTAAGCCAAAGGAACATCTCTGACCAGGACACTTCATAGGAAGAAAAGGATAAGCAACATACCATCATCATAGGTGGTTGTATCGGACAAGGAGCTGCTCTCAGATGGAATTATGTCATCTGTGAATGAAAACAAGCACTTTAAGCACAGGAGACCCAATATTACTTTCCAGATATCACACAGAGTTTATTTTCTACAGCTTCAGAGCCAGCTACTACTTGTAACACTACAGTCTGTATGCTTTAGCCCTCACCAGCCTGAAGACAGTCCTGCTTTGGAGCGTATCATGACCTAGTTGTGCTCACTGCAGTTCAGCAAGCTACCAACCTAATTATCAAAGGAGATTTTTTTCAACTGCAGCAGGAACCAAGCCAAGATTTACAAAGGTGTTTTCCACCCAACTTCCAACAGATCTCACAGGGTGTTTTGGTGCTTCAATAGGAGTAAGGAGCCTACACAGACATGTAGATCTTGGCTGCTAGCATCTAATCTCCTCTAGGTACACCTGAAATCCCACCAGGTAGGTATGAAATGCCTTTTGAAATCTGGCATTCAGTTTTGAATGTTTCATGAGCATACAAATTCTGCTTCAATTAAATTAGTATCAATCCAGAATATTTCCACTGATTTCAATCAAGTTATTGCAAATTCCAACAACACAGAGATAAGTAATTGTTGTATGTACATTGCAATTTTTTTCCTGTTTCTTTTACATTCTGTTATTTACTCAAAGTGCTTTACCGCACCTGCATGTCCTCTCACCTTGACACTACATACCATCACTCAGAAATCGCTTGTCCTTGCTAAGGTTTAGAACAGACTAGCAGCAACAACGAAATTAGGGTGGAAATAAAACGCAGCACTAGAGATAATTAACCCACAAAGAAATCCGTTCCTTGGCCATTTCTGGCAAGACACAGCACTGGTGGGGTAAAAAGTCTCCATGAACCTCCCATGCACAGGGGAAAGGAAACAACAAAAGACGATGATGGCAGCCACTTTGTGTATGACACCTGCTTCATCCATCAGTCATCATGAGCACATGCAACGTACGCTGCTCCCTTGCTGTCACACTTTGCTGCGAGGAAAGGCCTGGTTACAAGAATTTGGAAAGCAGAGCAGCTTTTCAAGAACAGCAAAACATCAGGCTGGCCCCTGCCCTGAGAGGACTTGTCAGACCACCAAGGACGGGTTACAGCTCTGCTTTGCAACCTGACACTGGGAAACAGCTTCAGGGGAGCATATTCATCTGAATTCGACCACGTGGTGGTGAAATATGGAACTGGGCCCAGTGCAAGGAGGAAAAAAAGTCTACCCAAGAAAAAAAAAAAGCCAGCCTAAAGCTACACTGCTGCATTCATGTGGGGTCTGCAATGCTGATCTACGGGGGAGCTCTGAATTTAAATCCTAAATCTGTGCAATTCCCTCCAAAAGTGGAAGAAATTCTGGGCTACAGAAGAAGCAAAGGAAAGGGAGAGTGGAATATGGGCAGCAGGATGCAGTCCAGTACATCATTCACCTTCCATCCCTTGGGGGCTGGGATGAAAATAGCTATAGTTTGACTCAATAAATCAATGCTACTATTTAATATGTCATTTCCAACAAGTCATTCCCCAAGTTCACAGCCGCAAGTGACTCATCACTGCTCAGCTTTCTGAAACCGTGTACCTTGTGCCCGAGAGTACAGTCAGCGATGCTGAAAAGCTTACACATAAAATCAATTATCGAAGCAGACGATAGTTCTGCGTCAGGTAAATAAATACACGCTGCACTGAAAGTGTCAGGAAGTGGAAGGGAATGCAGCTAACTTATCACTGGCTGAGGATTTGCTGTCTTGCAGTCCCTACCTGCAGGAAGGGAGACCCTCTGACAGACGGAGTCCAGTCCCTTCTAGCTGCATCCACCTTCTCAGACAGCAAACAAGGATGTCAGGTATCAAACATTGCAAAATGATGGGCTAAATGCTTAAGGACCAACTCCTAAGTTGCTTGTTTGCACAACAGGACAAAAAAACTGCCTGCAAACAAACAGCAGTGACTGTGTAGGGATGCTGCCTCACGGGGCTATCGCTGCTCACTGGCCTTCAGTAGCTTCCTGGTCCTTACTACACATCACATGTCCCAGGTAATACAGGACCTCCCACAATTAGTATCCAGATTGGTGAGCAACAGACTGGAAAAACATCTGTTTTCCTCATCTCTGTCAATCAGGAACTAGCTGAGCCACATTGAATAAGTGATCATCAACCTTTCAGAACAAGCACTTTGTGATGATGGATAGCCCAGTGCTGCCATGGTTTGCGCTGGGTAAGAATCCAAACCAAGCTCGCAACAGGAACGGGACATGGCAAAGGTTTCCCCAACAGAAACTTGGCGGTGCACAGGAGAAGGGTCTCCTCCAGGGAAAATACATGTTGGCAAGAGGTCTCATCTCAAGGGTCAGTAAGAGGGTATCAATATAAACAGCAGAAAAATCTTGCATTTTCTTTCCTACAATTCCCAGGAAAAAACCCACTAACCTCACAAAACAGCATTTCCTCTGGGACAAAGAGGGGAAAAAGAAATCAATTAAACATTAACTATTATCCAGATATATTTTCCACGGAAGGAAGTAGTAAAACACATCCTAAAACTGTTAATCGCTACAGAAGCTAGAAGAGCCTGCAATACCCATGAGCTTTTACTACTCCCAAACTCCTTCAATTGGCTTGGATACTAACAAGTTTCCATGCTTTATCCTACAAAGCAGCAAGAATCTCACCTTCCTTAGGAAAAAATCACACTTTCAGAATGGAGGGGCCAAGGGTATCTGCTTTCACTGGGTTTGTCACTGGCAAATGCATTTAGTCAAAAATCTGTTTGACACTATTTGCATTCATAAACTCTTGAACTTCACTTATGTCTTCCTGGAAATCAGTAATTTTAAATCAAGAAAAAAAGTCTTTGATCCTTATTTCCTCAATCCTGTAGAAAAACTCACACTATTTTTGCTAGAACTGAAGCACTGTGGAAGAGAAGGGAACGAGATCCTGCATGTGGCAGCTTAGACGTACAACTGCACTCGGTACACCCTGAATTCAGACGCCCCACTGGTTTCAGCTGAGATGCTTCTGCCAGCCTTTCTATGTACAGCACCTTCGTCTGTACCTGGTGCTGGAACGTGTCTGTGCTTGTTCCTAACACTGCAGCTTATTCTGCCCTCAGCCTGTAATCTGTGCACTTATAGTACCAGATGCAGCAATTGCACCTCTTTCTTTCTTATTGAACTGCCTTGGAGAAGATAAAAATCATATAGAGAGGTAAACAAAACTTGTAAGTAAGCCAAATTACTTTTTTTTCTGGTTCATCAGAACACAGGGAATTGTCTTGATTACCTGGTAGAGTAAGAGTTGATTTCTGGGTTGGTTTTTTGCCGCACTTGATTCTATATTCATTTATGGAATTTTCTATCTCTTGCAGCTTTTTTACAGCATCAGCATACTCTTGCTTTCTTTTCTTCTTCACATTTTTGCAGAGGTCTGGTTCACTGGCAAGTTTCTTTGCAGCTTCCACCAGCTTTTGCTGTATGATAAAATTGCTCTCCAAGTCCTGCAAAGCAGGATCCTGCAAATTTGTGAGACAAGTTATTTGTTTGTACTCTGAGTAGAAATTATCAACAAAGATTATTGAATAGAATATCTATTTTTGTGGCAACAAAGTGAAATCTTGAGCACAAAACACAGAAATACCCAAGTCTATACACAAGACAATCTCAGCATATGAAACTCTTAGATCTTATTTCTATGAGTAGTGTAAGACGATGAGATCTCTTGAGAAAGGTCCAAAGTTCTCAAGCCTGGGTGACATTAGACACCTAAATTCAGGTTTAGACCGCTAAACCTCCTGCTCAGAGTCCGAGCCTGAAAACATCTGTTCAAAATCTCTACTTTCAAGAAAATAAAAATGGAAATTGATATCACCATACCCACGTAACAGGGAGTTGGATGCTTTAATTAATTGTTTGTAAACAACTTTGAGAAGCTCAGATGAAAGGCACTGCCAGAAGTGCCAAGCAACACGTTATTAAATCTGGTCAGTAGGATTTTGTTTCAATAGCATTTAAGCAGACAACGTAAAATCAGTTTGCTGCAGACACAGACTTCACCAGTCCTGTAAGCCAGGGCAGCAAGTTTGTGGTGAAAGACAGATGCGAAGTGCCCAACATCTACTTACTACTTGGATGATACAGCTTGTTAACAAATCTCAAGGAATGAGGGGGAATGGTATCTGTCCAGAAGCTGCATATATCTGAATTACTGTATCTCCTGAGTCAATCTCTGCCAGCAAAGCTCATGTTAGCTTCTTGGGCAACATAAAGAGCTTTTACCTAGGTGGAACTTGCATTAAGCCACAGATGAATCTCCTCCTGCTGTCACCTGTCACACAACTATGCTCGCGGACGGATGATTTTGCAAGGGGGACAGCTCACGGCCCTGCCACGTTCTGGGTTCAAACACAATCTCAACGTGACACAAATCAATGCTCAAGAAAATGTTATAGCCACGGGTTGCCAAATGGCATTATGAACCCACCCCTCTCTAATTAGCAGCAAAATGTCCATTAAAATTCAAGCAGCATGGCCAAATCAGGGGTGCGGGTCAGGGGATTTTAAGGCTTTTTGAAATGGCCAACTTCCTGCTCATTTCAAAGGCAGCATGGCTGAAACGAGGGCGGTACCTGTCTAAATTTCCCAGCCTGTGCAAACGACTGTCCCAGCTGCCTCCCTCTTAGAGAATCAGGGAAGAGCTGGATTATTTGCAAGTGGCTTTGGCCACCGGTCTGGCCAGTCCACGTCTGCCATGAAAGCAAAGTGCAGCGCTCACCTCTTCACTCGGGAGCAGGTTATCGTCCAGCTTGAACGCCGTGCCAACACGTCGTCTGACCTGGGGAGGTTCCTCTCCAGCGCTCAGAGGATACTCCTTGGGCATCTTGCCTGTCAGCTCCTGGGGAACAGAGAGGGCTCCACATGAAGGTCCACAGGGAGAGGAGAAGGTCTCTCACTCCCCCCGACCCCAGCGTAAGGTACAGTTCTCACCGCTTCTCGCAGGCAGATTTTCTTCAGCTCCTCAACTTTCTCAAGCAGTTTTTCCTGAAGGAGTTTCTCTTTCTTCTTTAGTTCCATAATTTTCTCCTTCTTTTGTTCTTCACTGACCTCTGAATCCTGAGAGCCTGAAAAAATACACTCTCTGTATCAGAGGATTCACAGGTAAAAGCCTTTTTTTTTTTCTTCTGGTTAGTAAGCAGAGATGTCCCCAGAGCAGTCCAGCCCAGCAAAACAAAACATTGAAGTGCAATGTCTAGCTCTCGTGTCATCCAGCAACCAGGTGTTTAGGAAATCCACACTTTTTCAACCTCCCAATGCATATACTTGCATAAGTCCCAAGTATGCACCCCAAACCCCCACCACCCAGAATATAAATCAATGCACTAGGGATATCTATGATATACTTGATATTTTTGCTTTGACTTTGCATTCAAGACAGACTGAGGGTCCTCACTTGGCCTTCACTTTGAGGCACCTACGTGTGGCAGCCAGGCTTTTACCTCCCCGCTTTTCCCCTCCTCCACAGTCAAAGGAAAGATCTAAAGTCTGCTCCAGAGTTAAGCTTTATTTGGAAGCATTTATCTTCTCTGCTCATTTTTCAAGAAGCTTGAGGCAATTCAACTCCTAGTACAGGTGCTTAAAGTTAGCCTGGATCACATTTCCCTCGGACTTTGATGAGACTGATATCAAGGTGTTCATGGACCAACAGTATACAGGTGCTGATGCATCCAGCATATTGTTACCTCCTTCCTTAGTTATGGGGGGGAAAGAGCAGATTATACCACTGATGTCACTCTTTCAGATATATGACTAATACTTGCCTTCACATACATCACTATTTATGGTCAGCTAGCCTCAGTTTCCCTTGTAACATACACAAGCCCCACTGTACTTCATTACCTTGTGTTTACACAAAGTATTACCTGATGAGATCAAACTGCCGTTGCTGGCCGTAATAAACTGGTTCTTTGCCTCTAAAGTCACTAGCTTTGAAACTTTTGGTGTTCCCATCTCTGTCAGATCCATGGCGATATCATCCAAACTTCTGGCCGAAGGAATTTTTGCCTGAAGGAATTTAAAAAAAAAATCCAGCCTCATCACATTACCTCTAATTAACTTCAGAACATGGGGTCACAAAGGATGACATTTCACACCTCATCTCCCACAAAATTAAAGCCTAAAGCAACAGCATCACGCATGAGGTCGCAGTGCCCAGGGCTGCGCTGGCCTTCCTCTTCCCCTCTGTCCCCCCTTCTTCCCCTCTGCCCCCAAAGCCTGAACCATCTCCCAACTCAAAAGCCTCTCTGCTGTTTGCACCGCATTCAAAATGAACACGAGAAGGAGACAAAAAAGCTGATTAAACACTGAGACGTGGGAATTCCCTCTTCTGTGATTATACTTCCACTGCCCCTAATTGCAAGCAGGTTAAAATGGATTGAATAACAATACTGTCACTAATACACTGCTGAAAAAGCTGACAGAAACAATTCGTAGGTTTTTTTTCTCTGGAGAGTAGTTTATCTGTGGAAAAACATGCACCGAAGAACATACAAGACAGGTGTTGAAACTTATGCCCACAGTAAAATGCCTTACAACTTACTTTGCTTTGTTTTCTGTCCAAGTAAAACTGATGTTGACTGATTGCCATCACCCAGATGGACTTGATCAGGGAAGTGTTTGCATACCAGGTTTGCACGACCAGTCCACTCTGACCAAAGGTCCTTCTTGACACTGAAATTCTGAGGAGGTAAAAAGAAATGCAATTTCAAGACAGGCCTTTGAGTTTGAAGTCCCAAATGCCCCTCTCAACCAGGCAAGGCTCAGCCTTTACTTTAGAGATGTGAAAACTCGGATTTCCTTCTCCCCACCGCCTGGTGCTGCTGCCTTTCCTCCCTCCTACCCTTCCCTTCATCTTACAAAGTTAAAGTTGGAGCCTCTCCTGGTTGAGCTCTGCAACACGGAGCAGCAGCAGCAGCGCCTGTGCCATGTAGTTCAGCAGCACGATTGTGCTATAAACCTAGAAAGGGCGAGCAGGCTGCCACGGGAGCCTGAAAGCTGTGACCTTCCCTCTGCAACATCACAGCATGACTCGTCCATCACCCGCAGACAGGATCCAGCCCTGGTCTGTCCTGCCAAACACAGGATCAGGCTCAGTATTGCAAAGCCCGGAGTAAACTCAGGTCTGTGTTGAACTCGGAGACACCTCCCATCCCCACCCGTTAACACGAGATGATGAATCCCCAGTCTGGGTAAAGATTCACCCCGCTGCTACTACTGACTCCTCCAGCCTTACCTGCGGGGATCGTGTACTTCCACAGCAAATTTCTTTTCACGGAAATAGAGATTTTCCAGCTGTTTCCATTGAAATAGCTAGGAGAATTGGGGGAGAGAAGCAGAACACTGTCACTCCAAGAATCACCAGTCTTCTCCCCCCAAGGTTATACGATTTCAGCAAATTAGAATTCCTGTGTATCTTCAGCTATGGCACGGACTCAGCAATAACAACATTCATAACATCAATTAAAATAAGCATATAAACATATAGGATGCCTCAAGTAATTTCACACTCTTACAGACAATTTATTGGAGATTGAGGATTTTGCCTGTGAGAACATCTGTTTCCATTAATTTAACTTCATTGCTAGAAGTTCACAGAGATCTTGGGAGGGCAGCTAAAGTCCTTTTCTCTCTGATTAAATGCAAAAATCTCTATACAAAGTAATTGCACAGACACCTATGGTTCCTTCCCTCAGTCAGAACATCCACAGGGAATGGCAGCACCTCAGGGAAAACCAAGACCTTTCTTCTGAAGACACTGGGTGAGAGATTCAGCGTGACGTTTTGGAGCAGGGGTACAACACATGCAGAGAAAGAGCAGCTACAGGAGGAAGCCACTCCACAATGCATACTTCTGTAAGGAAACCACAGATTTCCTGCAAAGTGCCAGCTGGGAGAAGAGATCAAAGCCAACCAGGGCTCAGCAGCTGCACCCGTGGGATCAGCATTTCATAAGAATCTGCTCTCCCTTTGCACCAGCGTTACCCACCCTCTGGGGATGATCCATCAGGGGTTGCATCTTCTCAGCTTAGCTCTGGCTGAGCTGTTCCCTGGCCCCCAGGTGCAGGTTTCTGCACCACCACCTCCTGCCCCCTCTCCAGTGGTGTGTGGGTGCACACAAACACCCGTACGGGTGTCCCCAAGGAGGTCACCTGAAGATGACGGGGTGCAGAGGTGCAGCAGCTTCCCGGAGCTAGAGCCCACACAGAGGGACCTGAGGTACTTCCACGCAGGCTGGGCAGGCAGGGCCAGCGTGAAGTGCGAGAAATCAGCTTGCAACATCAGCGATCCAGCCGAGGCACCCGGGCCATTGCAGCGACCCCCTCCCTCCCCACAGAGGATCCTCAAAAGCCTTCAAGGCTGCAGCCACCACAGCAGAAGTCCCCAGGACACACAACATTCCCACTGACCTCTGCCAAAACCCGACATGCCGCGCTCCCGCTACTGGGGCACTTCAATTTTTGTAAAAAATTATGTATTACACCATGCTGCATTTGAAACATTCTTAACACAGATCGTAAATGAAACATAACCCAGTGCATGTGTTTGTGGGGAAACTCCGGCTCTTTCAGTGACCTTTCCCTCTGTTTAGTTAAAACTTTCCTTTCTAGTACTACAATTTATGATTAGATCCTGCTATATCAAAAATGCAGCAAGGGAAAACGTCATTCACTTGAACTAAGAAGGCATTTTTTAAAAGGTCATGGAAGTTTTGCTCTGCTGCTGTTTAAGTACATTTATCTTGGTAGTAAAGGCACCCTGCCCAATCACACTACTTTCAGAAGTGCCCTCTTTAGAACTTGGCATTGAGCTTTGAAATGAATACTTCTTTTTTTAAAAAAATTTAAAAGAAAACAGTTCATGCAGTATGCCAGGATGTTGAGCAATAGCACCCATGGGTGCTCCAGCACGCAGGCATCCCCAGCACGACCCGGGCAGCTCGGCCGCCTCCCCGCCCCGCACAGCCCCCGTCCCCGCACTCACCTCCCCGCAGGACCGGCCCCTTCTCCCTGGCACCGCCAGCTGCTCCAGAAAGCGTCAAGGGCAACATGAGAAGAGCAGAGCAAGAGGCGGCTGCCGTGGCATCCCTCCCCGCCGCCGGCAGCCCATCGGTGCCGCTCGGCTTTCGCCGGCTTCGCCTCCCACTGCTGACACACGCCTGACATCACCGCCTCTCCTGACGGCGACGCCTCCCCGACCCACCCTTTTCCCAGATAAGGGGAAAACCAAACCAAGGAGAGAACAGAACAGGGTTTCCACTGAGGGGCTGCACCCCTTCGGAGCACCCCGAGGCCTCACGGGGGGCTGAGGTGGGAGCTCACATGGCGAGGGGGGCTGCACGGGGCAGCCTGGGCCCCCGCGGTGGCCAAGTCGCGGCCCTGCCGGCATTGACTCAACGCCCGAGAGGCAACAGGTTCAACCAGAAGCATCGCGCCACGTTCCCGGCCGCCCTGCTCCCACGCTCGTAAAAATGATGGGTGTGCTTCAAACATGACCTCTGGAAAAAAAACCTGCCTTGCTACCCACTATCGGTTGCAGGTGATGACTCCCCGTCCCCTTTATCACTTCCTCTGGGTTTTCCCCCTCCGGACGTGCTCGGCATTCCCGAGGGCTGCGAGAGAAGGGGCCACCTGTCCCAGGGGAGCGAGGGTGAAGACGGTCGCGTTTGGCAGGGGGACAAATGGCAGCTGCCCCACCACCCTGAGCAGCCTCCTGCCCAGGCAGAGGGACACACCAGCGCTCCGAGGGTCTGGGTGGGCCCTTCCATGAGGAGCTGCCTGTGCAAAGCCAACACCAGCCCCAGGTGAGATGCATCCCTGATCACCTGGGGTGCCAAGAACCGGGGCAGGGGGAAGCCTTTGCATTTGTAAGGAAACCCGCATGGCATTGCCTCAGGATGTGGGCAGAGCTTTGCCCCGTTTCCTCCCCACCCTGCGAGATCCATCCCAGCCCAGAAAGCAGCTGACGGGCACCCGAAGCATTTGCAGCCGGGTACATTCAGCATAAAGACATTTGCCTCCTTGCCCAGAGACACGCAGGACTGGAGTAACTCCAGCTCCCCCCCCAGCTGCTCCGCGGCAGGAG
The DNA here is from genome assembly GCF_028858705.1 of Grus americana. Taxonomy (NCBI): domain Eukaryota; kingdom Metazoa; phylum Chordata; class Aves; order Gruiformes; family Gruidae; genus Grus; species Grus americana. The sequence continues at coordinate 6,235,674 of NC_072862.1, read as the reverse complement.
AGATGGGGAAGTGGTGTTTGAAATTCTGCACACAGGACACGTTTTTGCTCTTATGCACTGAAAAGTGCTCTCTCCTTAAGCCATCTCATTTCAGAACAATATAAGCTCCTAGCAATGAACTCCTCTGACAAACTCTCCTGCAGTCAGGTCTTTAAAAAAAAAAAAAGCCAATGTTTATACAAGTAGCTTCAGGATAAGTTGTAGACTAGTAATATTTATATAAGTGCACTTAAAAATAATCATGAATAAATCTATTAACAAGTTTCTGCCTAACATGTCTGGATTCATGAAGACAAGAGGAAAGAAAAGGTCTCAATTGAAAAAAGGGCCAAAAAAAGTAATAAAGAATAAACCAAAGTAAATCAAATTAAATTCTATAAACTCCTTCAAATAATTTTTTTCTAAATTGTGGTCAAAGGCAATACTCAAGAAACTGTCACTGCACTAAAGTTTTCCTGCTCCCTCCAAATACTCCCTAACTCTGTACAGACATGTTTCTAATTCATTACTAATTTCAATCTTACCTAACTACATGCATATTAAAAGACAAAAGAGTTGTAAAAAAAAAAATCTGGAAATCTGAAACTGGTTTTTGAGGGCTGGAAGAACAATTAGGAATAATTAAAATGTTTCTGTGGAAGTTTTGCAATGTATGTTCCCTTTAACCAGATGATTAGGTCCACCTGAGCAAAGAATGGTTTCCTAGTAGCCTTCCCATCCATTTAGATTGCTAGATCCTTAAAGGCTCCTGAAAATTCAGAAAAAATCCTTTTTTGCTACTCCAAAAACTGTGAGTAGCAGGGGCTGCCTGTCCGACTCTGCAGGCAGAATTTGATCCGGTCAAGGTTTGTTTTCTGGGGCTTTTTGGAGAAGGTGGAGGTGCAAAGCTCCCAGGTCCCACCTCATTACGCAGGCACCTCTGTGCACCAGCCAGCCTCCAACCATCCAGCCCCCCGCTTTTGCCAGCCCACGAGTTTAAGCTTCCTGCATCCGTACTCCGGTCCTCTTGGAGATACTACAGAACACAGAACCAAAAGATACCGCCCTCCTAACCCTCTTTCCCATACAAAGAGAGCTATAATTGAGCCTAACAAGACACAAAGCAGACACAGGCTTCTTAAATAGCGAGACACTTAAAGGCAGCAACTGGTTTTTTACCTGGCTGATCTTACATCTAGTTTTGAATAAAATGCAAGTTTGTCTGGGCCTGACAGCAGGAGCTCGCTGGCTCAGACAAATGAGGATGGCAGGCAGCAGCTGGCAGAACCCTCGCCATGAGAGACATGCAAGAGGGCTGCTCAGGGGCCCCTTGCTTAATATTCTGATCAGCCTGATGTATCGTGTTTAAAAAAAGATTTTAAAATTCTCTTTTTTTTTTTTTTTTTTTGCAAGGCAGTGAAAATCTGGAGAGAAGCTGGCTGGAGGGGGTTGTGCAGCCATGCTCCGCTGCACCAGCCCCAGGCACTGCTGTGCCAGGGTTGCACCCGGGATGTTGGCAAGTTCTGACCTAGAGCCAAGTTACCCAGATCTCTGGATTTCCACCCAAGGGATCATTAGGTAAGGTCAACGTGGAAGTACAAACCGTGCTGTGGTGTTCGCAACAAGCCTTTCCCTCAGGAAGCCCTTTCAAAGCACCCTGTGGTACGTGCGGTGCCTGTAAGGAGGTTCAGCAACCAGCATCCCAGGAACTGGCTGGGAACAGCAATCTCCAGACAAATCTGGCAATTCAGACCACGGAAACGTAAAAGATTTCTGCCTGCAGGAATGCACCCCACCCCATGAAGGAAATTACCACCCTGCCGGCAATGCTGGAAGAAGGGCAGCGTTTCAGACCCTCCGCTGCAGTTTGCTGTCTGGCATGCTACCTTCAACTGAAATCTTTTTTTTTTTTTTTTAAATTGCTGTGCCTGGCCATGGAAGGAGGCATTTGAGGAGATAGCAGGAGAGCCAAACCACCCCACCTGCAGCAACTGCTGAGAGCAGGAGGCAGGCTGCTCCCACCTGTGCCAGCATAAATCAGCAGAGCTCACCTGGAGGCATTCATCATCTCTTACATTAAGCCAGTCCTCTAAAAACCCCCTTCAATTGTTTTGGGTTTGTTTTTTGGTTTTTTTTTTTTTTTTTTTCTAATGCATTACAATCCATCCTTGCCAGGTTCTCACTAGCATTGGCATTAATAAGAATCAGAGATGTCTCAGCACCCAACTATCCCAAACCCTATGTGTTCTGGGGCAGGTGACACAAGCAACTTTCTGCACATCTGGAAGGAACTGAATTTCAGAACAGTCTCATAACAGCTCTGTGTTTATTTTTAATAATTACGCAAGCTTAGTATCTTATGTCTAAATCAATGGCTTCTATTTGGTGAGAAATAAACACCGTAAAAAGAAATCTCTGCCTAATTAGATCTGCCTGCTGAGAAGCCTGTACGAATGCTGTTGTGTTCTGAACAACTCAGCAAAGCAGGACAGCAAATTTACATTAAGTAGACATTCTGAAAAGGAAAACTTTCAGCATCAGCTCTTAGTATATGTCAGATTAAAAGAAAAATATCATAAATATTACCCATTTCAAAACTAGTATACTCTAACAAAAACACTTCTGAGAACATAATGTATTCAAGACAACCAGCATTAGAATCTAAATTCTTGTAGATTTGAAACAATACCATAGCAAGATTAGTTCTTCTCTCCAGACATTATAGTTCATTTATCACCAGGGAGTCGCCCAAAGAAACACAATGAAGTGGGAGAACAAGTCAAAAAGCCAGCAAGCTGCCTTCTCAAATTCCCGTCCCTCAGAGGATCACCACGTATTGGCTGAACGCAGAACAAACTCAACTCATACCATAATACACGCTCCATAAACAAGACGACGCATTGTTTATCTCACCAGTGAGGAGAATAAGAGTAGAGATAAAAGAGAGATCTATTCTGTTTTGAAACAGCATACGAAGTCCTGGGACCTGTTTTATGCTTTTCCTAATTGATTCAGAGGAGATTGGGGACAGGATCTTGGCATGCCACCCCACAGCAAGCAGGAGGCATTTCTCCAAGCAGGAGGCATCTCTCCATATTAACTGCAGCTGAAGGGAGAATATGTTTGCAAAGCAGCAGGACTGCAGAGTTAATCCCGGGTCTGAGCTGAAATCTGAACAAGGGCTGCCAAACCCAGTCTTTTTATGCCCTGTGAGACTTCAGGATTATAATCAACTGAGCCCAGCGTAACCTCCAGCCAATGTGGAGCCGCTGCTTTTATCTATTAAGAAAAAGGCAATTTTCGTAAGTGACACAAAAAATAATTCTCTATTTTCAGTCTATTACAGTGCTGGAGCCCAGTGCTCCCCTTGGCTCCCATCACCCTGGGTGAGGGGTAAAACATGGCTTGCTTTGCTAGAAGCAGCTTCCAAAGCAATACAAGCTGTAAGTCACAAGGAGTGACTTACAGCAACAAAACTTCGTTCTCCAAACCATCTCAGGTCAACCAGCAAAATATTAATAGCCGGACTCAAACCTCCCCAGCCAGCTTCACACACAAACAGACACGGCAGGTTCTCCTGGTCCAGCCCTGAGTTACACACCATCCTCTCCAACAACACACATTCCCCTCGTGGATGATTGACGGTACGTGCGTAAGTGCTGGCAAGGCTAGGCAATACAGATCTGCACATTGCTTCATCCAGGTCTGTCATGCAAGTTGTTTCCTGTGAAGAGTTCTCAGCCTTGCGCTTCATGCAACAGTGTTGATCCAACAACAAAATCTTGGGATAACCACTGTGCTCCAAGGCTCATATTTACATCTCTCTGCCTAAAGACCTACTTGGATAAGGCCAAAAGATTTTACTTTTTGAGGAAGATGGTTATATTTGTTGGGATTTAATTGACACTGCATTAATGAGTGCAGTTAATTTTTTATATATATATATATCTTTTATTATTACTATTTATTATTCTGAAAATGGACTTGGCTCTTACCAGATGAACGCATTAAAGAAATGCAGCTACATCTGACAGCAGCCATTAGCATTGTTGGAAAGACACAGGGAGCAGAATAAACCCCCCTGGTGTGAATTCATCTGGAGCACAGGCACCAATTCCCCTCCAAAGCCTCCTACCTGAAACTCAGCAGCTTTCCCACTGCAGCCAGTATCAGAGAGGTTTGCACAACCAGAGATCACTTTATCTTTAAAATTTAGAAAGGCCAGCTTGGTCTTCGTTAGACTTGGACTAAGCCTTTTGCTTTTATTGAGTTAATCAGCTGCATGTATATTTAAATATCACTAACTGGAAAAGTGGAGCACAATAAGGATGGCTTTTTCCCAGATGGCTTGGGATAAACACAACTGCACTTCTGATGCACAGTATAAACAGCAGGATAACACCAGCACATGACAGTTGTGAGTTTGGCTCCATCCCAAAAAGCAAAGGAAGAAAATTCTGCTAAATCCAGCAAAACCAGCATCTCTGCTCCGAAAGACAGGCATAGTTTACGTGCCTACTCCTCTTGCCTGCTGACTCCTCAGAGGTTCAAGGCAAGCTATAAGGACTCTTCTCTCTCTGAATTATATTCCGATACCTTCGTAAATACGAACAAACAACAATACTGGTTAAAAGGAAACTTCTGTCTGCTGCATCACAGGCAGCAAGGTTACAGCTACGCTGAAATAAACAGCAGCATCGAAACATTTTTCATCTGGATGTGGGTGCCTCTGTAGACCCAGCATCTGCCCCCCCCCCCCCCCCCCAAAGCAATCCGATTGCAATTACTTCCACAGATCACATCAGAAGTGTATTTCAAACCCTGAAACATGTATTTTTATCAAGAAACCGTTTGCATATTTAGCCACGTGTTAAGAGCAGTCATGACTCAGGACAAGCTGTGGTTTAAGCCATTTTTGTCCCTCTTATTAACACCAGACACAGATCCATAAGGATACTACAGCCATATCCATCCCCACTTTCTCAACCAGTTTATTGGCATTAAACCTTCCCTCTGCATTCAGGCTCCTCTCTCCCACCTTCCCTTTTAATCTCTACCCTCTGTTGTATAATTACAATTACTGTAAAGCAGACAACTATTATAATTTCCATTGTAACACTTCCACTACAGAGGTGACCTTTGGTTTTTATTTTATTGTACTTAAACACAACTCCTGCTGCCTTCAAAGGCAACGCCTCGTAACTAACTGTAGCAGGGTGTGACTTGGTATCTGGGCCCTGCTGACCTTAAAAAATTTTCTTAATCTGCCTGGTTGATGTTGTAAACTGAAATCCCACAAGCATAAAAAGCGCTTGGCGAAGCAATGCTTCTAGCCAGGCAGGCTGCGTTTTCTTGGAGAGCGTTGCTGGTCACAGCTGGACATCTTGGCTAGAGAATGATCTGTGTTTGACCTGACCAGAAAACCTTGTAGATGTTGTCTAAAAACAGGGAAGTGCTCAAGAGCAAGAGAACCTCCTTGATGCTCTCCTTTGACGATCAATGGCTGCATTAACATTGCCTTGATTTTCTAGGGTTCCTCTTGTGTCACTGTCATTGAGAACAGGCATGGTAAGAGAGACCTAGGACAAAACTCAGTGCTTTACTAAACAAAGCAAAGGAAGGACATATGAGCTCAACCTCGGACACCCAAGCATATAAATATACCAAAAGAAACCAAGTCATAGCCTGCTCTGGA